>NC_135346.1:59839893-60586383 GCF_023851605.1 Tamandua tetradactyla | reverse complement strand
TTCCTGAAAACATGCCCTTACATACATATCTCCACTTTTCTACAACTTCAATTCATTGTTCCCTTACCCATCATTTTCATTTATGTACGTGTGGTTATGGTCAGGGATACATGGCTTTCAACCACTTAGATATTTTTGCCTTTATTAAAACTTTTATTAAAGAGAATTGAATTTCTGATCTGAACTCTTTGCACTCAGTCATTCATAGGTGTTCTTGAAGAACAAGAGATAGATTCTGCCTGCTGCAGAATAAAGCCTGATAACAGAAACAAATCATTGCACTAACACTCATTTAAATGTAGTTGTAATAACACTTAAAAGTATAATGCACAATGAGACTATGGAACAAGGCATTCATCTCTCACATGGGGAGTCAGGGAAGATCAGGCTGGGATTTCTGAAGATCACTTTGGCTGTGAAAGGAAGAATGGAGTGGGGGTGGTGAGATTCAAGTAGGAAGCCCTTGACAAAGCAAGAGATGATAATCGACTGGGCTAGGTGGGGGCAGGAGGAAAGTGAGATAGATGGATGAAAGTTTGTATTTTGTATATAAAATATATCGGAGATGGTAACTAGATATGAGGAGAAAAGTTTGGGAGAGAATGGAGGGTGATTTCTAGATTTCTGGTATGAGCCAGGAGGGTGATATATATATATGTTCAGCTCAGAGGAAAACTGGGGGTGGTAAAGCTGAGAGTCACCAGCCTAGAGAATCTGAAGCCCACAGGCATGTGAGATGATGGAGAGACAATGTGAACTGAGAAGAGAATGAGCCTAGTGTCCCTGACACTTAAAGGTGAAATAAAGAAAGAGGAAGCCATGGGGTGACTGAGAAGAAAGTACCAAAGAGGTAAAAAATGGCCAAGGACACTGCAGAAGACTTTTATTTTTAAAGTAATGCCATGATTTTGAGTATCTCATTGGGTAGGAATTCCTGTGTAATAGATAATATCTGCAAAAACTGAGAGATCTAACTTGTAGATTAACAGCACTTGGTATTTCCTGTGCCATTTTTACAATCTGAAAAACTTAATTTCTCCACCATTTGACAATATTATAAGAAAGTATTAAATAACAATGTGTGTTCTTAGATGATACAGAGTTACTTTCAACCAGAAGTGTAGTTCCATGTATATGGCGTTTTCACAGATAAAGGGTTTTTTTCTTGCTTGAAAATATTGTTAAGATTTATATATGACAGTTCGGTATAATGTGGCTCCAATCATACAGGAGCTCACTGGGAGTGAACACTGCCATCAGTACTGGTTTGGAACTGTCTTTTTTTTTCTTGCTTTTTTTGCTGGAATCATGTACAAAGAGAACCTACTCTAAGAAAGCCAATTAATTGTTATTAACATATTAGATAGTCAAACTTAGAAGAGTTCAAGTCCCTTAAAAAGTTTTGTTTAGCAAACTAGAACAGATTTTGGTATCAAAGAATTGGGAGGCTGCTACATTTGCAATTACCAAGCATGTTGGAATGGCTTGTTAGATGGATAAGGGGGGCTATTCTAGAAAAATTCTGAGGCGCTTTATAGTTCTTAGAAAGCCTAGATTGCTTTGATTGGTGACCTAGAGAAGGAAGACAGGGTTCCAAAAGTTGGAAATAGTCAAGACAGTCCATATTGATGGCTTTCCCAACACACATCATCAGTGTAGGATTGTCTGCAAGAATTATCCATTCACTTTCCTGAATAAAGCATTCTCTTCAAAACTTTCTTCATAGCCTCCATTATCTGTTTGTTTCTAAGACTATAGATAATAGGATTCAGGAAAGGAGGGACTATAGAATAGAACACAGAGGTGATCATGTCCTGAATTGTGCGTGAGGAGGAGGTTGGCTTTATATACACAGCAGCACCGGAGCTGAGAAAGACAGACACCACGAGGATGTGAGGGACACAGGTGGAGAAGGCTTTTCCCTGCTCTCCACTGGTTGGAAACTTGAGCACAGTAGAAAATATGTAAACATAAGACCTGATAATAAAGACAAAACAGCCACCACCAATCACCGCTGCAGAGATAAAAATTGAAATTTCATTGCTGAAGGTGTCAGAGCAGGAGAGCTTCAGTAGCAAGGGGACATCACAGAAGAACTGATTTACCACTTGGGACTGACAGAAGTGCAGCCGGAATGTGTTGCCAGTGTGGAATCCTGCAAAGACCACACCACTGAGTACAGAAAACAGTGTCATCTGGACACAGACCTGATGGTTCATGATCATGGGGTAGTGGAGGGGCTGGCAGATGGCCACATAGCGGTCATGGGCCATGGAGGTGAGCAACATCACTTCCACAAATGCACAAAAGAGGACCATGAAGATCTGAGTTGCACACCCAGCCCCTGAGATGGTCCTGTTGTCAGTGAGAAAGGTGACACAGGCCTTGGGGACAGTGACAGAAATGTAGCACATGTCTAAGACAGACAGATTCCTGAGGAAGAAGTACATGGGGGTGTGAAGATTCTTGTTGAAGGTTGTCACAGTGACAATGAGAAGGTTCCCCATCAGTGTTGCCAAGTACATCAGCAGGAAGAGCATGGCATGCAAGATTCTGTACTCCCACACATCAGAAAATCGTGTAAGCAGGAATTCATTCTCCATTGTAGAGTTCAGCATCTCTAGGTAATTTGCCTTGGATATGCACAAAGAACATAATCCTTAAACAATATGGAGAATCAACATGAGGAAGGGAATTAGCCCAAATATGTTCATGAACTTATATTTATACAAATTTATTCTTTGTAGTTCCCATGAACTATTAGGAAATAGCATAGTGATCCTAGTGATGCCTTGTGGTCCTTTAGTTTCCCGGCTTGCATGTCTTGTTTACAGTGTATGGGTAGTAAATGAAATTTAATCCTTTAAAACCTGTACACATATTTGGTTAAATTTTAATCAAGAACCACTTATACATCATTGTAATTGTAGGTCAAAGTTTGCCTGTAAGAATATTTGAGTTGATAAATAGGCAAATTGATGGTACAGATGGGCTCTTTGGCCATATTCTATAAATATCAACACATCATTAGATGATGACCAAATGCAATCTGAATAAATGTAGGGGGCTACTATTGTATCAGAACCTTTAAAACCTTATGTATGGTGGAAATCTTTTATTTGGCCACTAGTAATAAAATTATTTTTATTCCTAATACTATGGTATGACTTGATATTGATTTCATTTGGAAATTCACCCTCAAAATTTCTCCCTCTGACCACCACCCTCTTATTGGTTATATATGTCTCCTCCTTGTATGCACTGATTTTACACTTTATCTTAATGTTTGATTATTTAACCTTCCTCTTTAAATCTCTCTCTCTCTGCCTCTATCTCATGCTCTCTTTCCCTCTCTCCTTACCTAAATTGTTTATTAGTTCCTTGCATTTTACTTTTTTTCTTTCTTAGCCTAAATACCATAAGCAACAGATTGGATAGTATACACAAATTTTTATTCATTTAGAATGTCATGTGTAGTTTATAGTACTCACATCACACAAACCTTCTCATTGTAACTCTACAAATTGTGAAGTAACATAGGCAATATTAAAATGAAAGAAATCAGTATTAATGAAAAGTCCAAAGACTTGTTATTCCAAATAAATGTAAATGGAAGAGCACTCATTCTAAGTCAGTTCTGTCTACTCAGAAAATCCCTGTCCACATTTTGTATTTTTTCCACAAGAATTCCTGATCCTACTGTGTTTGATTGTGTTCCACTTCAACAAACCCTGCTCCTTACAAAATCTGAGCATTTCCTTTTACAGGTCCATCCCAGGCTGCCAACTAGTGCTGGACCTACGAGACCATGATTTCCGGATTGTTAAATGATGGCTATCGAGAACTGAGAAATCACTCCATTGACTTCCTACTCAGTGCACTGAGAGCTAAGTGCACCATGAGAAATGCTCAAATCATTCTCCATAGCACTCATTTCTATATTTCTTGTCGTTTTCCAACACTGTGGTATAATTTCAAATCAGGATAATTAGTTTTAATCTGTTCTTTACTCATGTAGTAGAGTAAAATATCTGAGCTGTCCCAGTTTCTTCTCCATGTCAACATCATTTTATTATCACTTAAGAAATCTCTGTGACTTTTCTAATAAAGGAGAGTTACAGATGGAACACAGAAATATTGGGAACCTGTTTTGGGTCAATTCTGGGCACAAAATCAATTTTTTGTCTTTAAAAATAATAAAGTAACCTGAAATAAATTTATTTATCTACTAACAGTATGAGAAATATAATCTGAAATAATCTTATTTTGTATACTAACAACATGAGAAATCATCATAATAGATATTTCCCTAATAACTTAAGTCTTTCAATATGAAGCTATTCTTATGTTTTCTCATGTAGGTTTTCTTCCTTACTTGCTGAGGCAGTGAATGGAACCATCCATTTGTTCCACTCACCATTATAATCTCCACTCTCTCTCCTCTTCGCTGGTGCTGTTATATCTCATTAAGTTATTTCTTTTCCATATGGTTTTTGAATTTTCATAAATGCCTAGGTTTCTTTAGGCATTTTGAAACTCTGGTCCATTTATTTATTATTTTTTTTATTTATTTGGTACTTCTTTTCATTAGCCTTTCACAAGCAATGTTATAGCCATCTCAGTTTTTTATTAGAAACATAGCAATCTTGCTCCTTCCAGCATCTAAGCATCTAATTCCAAGAACATTTACATCACAGAGTCTGTTGGTTGATATGTCACTCTTCAGCTCACAGAGACTCCTTGACCTTGGAGTACACTACAAGGATTTCCACTCCTGGGGCCTCACCTCTGACTTCCTGTGTTTCCCCTTCTTGTTGTCTTAGCCATTTACTTCATTAAAGGCTTTTGGGGGTTCAGGGTATCAGTACCCAATAGCCAGTTCAAAATTGCATATGACATTCCACACCTCTTCATTTGGAATACATTTCCTCCCTCTATTCTGCCCGCTCCTCCTTCCATTTGTCTTCTTGTTGCGCTGCTGTCATCTCATCTTCCACCACTCTATCCCTGCTCTGGCCCATTCTTTTAGAGCTTCACTCTTCTTTCTCCCTTATGTTCTAGCCAGATTGCAGTTATGTTCTAGCCAGATTGCAGTTAGTAGCTCTTATAATTCTGGCAAATCAGTAACATACATCTCATGTTATCTTTTTAAAATAAAATTGTCCTTAATGATCTCTGTTGCAATACATTCCTTCCTGATTGCTGGTAATACATCACTAGCGATATTATTTTTTTTAATTATCATGTCTTTAGTTGAACTTGAATACATCTGAGGTCTCCATCCACTTTTAGTTCAGTCAAAGTGTTGCTGAACTGAGACCAACTTAGATATTATATGGTGTAAATGAAATCCCTAGCAAGAAGGTCTCCAAGTAATACAGCCAATAAGACTCCCCAATTAACTTAAAATTATTAAAATATTTCAAAAAAGTGCTTTGGAAATATCACAAAAAATCTTTAAAATACATTATTTGGGGGGAGGGTGGTTATACTTCTCCTTTTCATTTCTTTTCTATTTTTACTAATTGAACTTTCTAAGTATAATCATTTAGTACCACCAATATCTATTCCAACATTTTGGGATTAAAAAATACCTAAGAATGTTAACCTTATGTGAAAAAAATGAAAAATTGATGAATTCATTGACTGTTTAATTCATGCATTCAATAATTTCCCACAATTAATCTTCTCAGTTCTAGAAAAGAAGAACAATGACAGTTAATATCTTTCCTTGCAACTTATTACAAGTAGATATTTTTGTGGAAGTAATCATTTATTTAATAAAATTATGACATTTTCACTGATGAAATGAGTCATATTGTATAAAATCTTGTTATGCTTTCCAATAAGACCTGGACATATTTTAGAACGTGAATAAGCTGAGACTGATAAACTGATGAAACTGTAAACACAGGCATTGCTGGTGAGATATCAGTATTTAATTGATGCTGACATAAACTGTGAAGATTTAATATGTTTTTATGACCCATACAAGAAGAATTGGAGGTCCCTAGACAAAACCCTTAATGAATGTCAAGCACAGCACATATCATACCTGACTTGTTTAAATTGTTTTTCATAATGTCTTGAATTTGTGAAATATACATTTCCAGTCCTGCTTAACCTTGTACTCTCGACTTCTTGACCATAAGAGAATGTTTACCATGTCCCTCCATTTTGCATTCTTATTTTCTTGTTACTTTTTTCTTGTGACCAGAATCTCAACTCAATACACAGAGAACCTCTGCTAATTCAGAAGTCAGGGCAGGTGTCACTTTCAGACCGACCTCCTGCTCATAAGATGAAAATTGTTCCCTCTTTTGCTCCTTGATGGTGTTCTTTATTTTAGGACATTTCAAGCATTCCATTTATGTTGCTGCTATTTTAAGCTAACCTATTCACAGAGGTTTTATTGATAACATTGTAATAGCAACTCGATTAAAAATGGCTCTTTCAATATTTATGAATAGCTCTAAACTACTAAAGCCAGTTTCATACTGTAGGTTGAGATCTTAAAGAAATTGCTTAATTGTTTCTCTGCAAAGTACATATCAGACTGTCACTATTATATTATATAAAGGCAACAATCATTTGAAATTTGAACATAAGGCATAAGGTAAAAATATCTCATACTTACCAATCAATTTTAGTTTTCTACCTTGAATTTCCATGTGTCAGTATAATTAATTTAAAACTCTGTGTCCTTCGGGGGAAGATATGTTATGTACCCAAACACTGCGATTATTTTTTTTATACCTCTAAGATCAGCCCCTCATTAGTTTTTTTGAATTGTTATTGTTTAAATGCCTACACAAACTGGATTGGAGTTAAATATATAATTATATGTCCAGTAACAATTTGTTTAAAAATGTTTTATACAATGCCATAATTCCTTCAAAGTAACTAATTTCATTCTCTTGTTTTGCATAAAATATGCATTAATGCCAACTGCTTCATCATGGTCTAAATCAGTCTCTACAAGGAAAGATGGTCTAATAAAGTCAATAAGGAGACAAGTTATGAACAACAGATAAGAGAGGTTTTCTGGTTCCTGTAAAGCAGGAACAGAACCTTTCATAAAACACTCCTGCAGCACTGGGGTGAGCTGCAATTATGTGCCACCCAGTAACGCATCACCTATGAGGCTTGGCCCTGTGAGCAGAAGTAAACAACTTCTAATAGCTAAATCAGACCTTTGGGAAGATATAAACTTTTAAGCTACAATGGTATGCAAATAGTACAACTTTATAGAAGGAGCTCAAAACATCCTCAGTCTTAGAAAAAAGTTCACAAACCATACACTGTAAATAATCTCAAAAACACCCTCAGATTTTTAACGTTCTCTTCAAGTCCAGCTAAGGACACATGCACACCTCCTGTAGCCAAAGGCTTTTGGCTCCACACAGCTTCAGAAGAATCTGATATATACATAATTATAAAGTGAATGCAGAAAAATAATGGGTTGTATCATTTCTTTGAGACCTCGGTTTATCACAGGCTAAATTCATCTTGTGTAGAGATTAGTGGGCCCCCACTTACAATCTGGCTGCCAGGCTCACAAAAGTGCCATGCACAGATATCTGGTGCCACACCTTAAAGTACTTATGATCACATATCTAAACATGTGCCACGTGTTTTCAGAAAAGGCCTAATTCTTCCAGAGGGAAAGAACAACTGAAAACTCTACTTTTACACGAAGGAGTTTTCCACCAGAATGAGGGGTTTAAAGGAGACTTCACACCAAGTTGAGGACTTCTCCTCAAATTTGAGGCTTCATACAATAAATCTTCAAAGGAAGATTTCATGGTCAGTAATGAACCAGCTCTAGATGCAAAGTTTCTATACACAGAAGTCATCATCCATGCACTCTGGGGCCTTGTTTGCCTTCTCTTCCAGGGCTGCCCCTTCCAAAACAGGACAAGCACAGCGCTGCTTGCTTGAGACAAGTCAGTATGTCTTTTCTTAAGTACAATCTTTAAGGGAAAAATAATCATTTATTGGGGTCTAGTAACATTTTCCTAATAGACCAATGCTAAAATAGGTCTGTTTTAACATGTGCCGTTTTTACAAGATTTTACAGGGGTAGTATCTTGTCAACTTTACTAGGCAGCAGAAAAGAGACCAGCGTACAGTGCAATTTTCTCCAGCAAGCCCTGTGAGCACTAAAGATCTTCTCCAACTCTGCCATCATCTCATCTCCCTGTGAAGACATCCAGGTTTGAAACACATCAGCCTGGCCACTCAGTAGGTGAGGACCAGGAGAAACAATTTGAGAATTCCCTTCTCAGCCATCAACACTCTACAAAGCAGGGCTGGGGAGGGAAGTAGCAGACCAGGCTTGGGGATGTTTTGGCCAAAGGGACCACGGTCATAGGGGTGGGTGACAGAGAGGCTCTAGATGACAGGTGGAGAAGCAGTTGTGATGTCCCACAGAGCATGTGTGGATACAACAGTTCTATGGCAAAGTAGACACAGTGAGGAGTTAAAGAAGAAATTAATATAAAGGAAACAAATTTAGATTCTCAAAATCAAATCAAACTTCTTAAAACTTATAATCAAATAACTCTCAGGAATACTGGTGTGGGGGTGGGAGACTGAGATTTGTGGAATATGCTGCATTTAGCTGAATTATAAAGATGAATCCTGATGTGAACACAGCATCAACATTGGGGTTATGTAGTTTAAGGAGAAGGAGGGAACCATGAGGCCGGAGGAAGTCCTCTGGAAAGAGAGGAGGATGGAAAGGAGACCAAGTGTGAACTATGCCTCTTTTATTCCTGGAACAGTAAGTAGCATTTTTATGGACTTCAAACAGCAAGCTCATACTCAATTCTAGCTGCGGTGACATTTCATCCCATCCACTCTTCTCTTTTCTGACTATTATTCTTCAAGATCTGCTGAATGTCCTCTCTTAACAACCATTGCTTCATCTGCAAATCTCTTGAGAGTCTGTAAACAGCAAGCAGGGATGCTCTGTCCTTCCCTCTCTGCTCTGCTGGAATCACCTCCATTAGGTGCAATTATCCACTCAGAACTTCCATTAACAGTTTTCAATCTGCTAAAGATTCTGAGACTGAGTTTTTCTTAATATGATGAACATAAAGTAGACATTGGTCTCATTGTGCGAGTACCCTTCCTATCTAAATTTTGTAACTAACTCCATTTAAAGTCTCTCTGAACAAACAGGGATCAAGGACTTGCTCTGTTTCCTGAGGATGATCTATGTCAAATGACCCATCTCAGGAGTGGAACTGGCCCTTGAATGAAAACATCCACTACTGATGTTGGAGTAACATTCTGTCCTGTGCACTGTTTTCTATGCAGCCATGAGGTTTGCTCTGACAAGGGTCACTTTTTGATAGTGAAAGGGAAAATGTATATTTAAAGACCTAACTTCAATTCAGTTCCTACCTGGTTGTGAAATAGATCTCAATTGTATATCCCTCGTGACATCTGTGTTTATTGAAAGTTATTAGTGCAGTTTCCCAGGCCTGATATTCAGTTGCAAAAGGCAAAGATCCCTCATAAGAGGCAATGAACACTTGGTTTTAAAGTGGTGCTGACTATGCTTTTAGCTGTGGCTTTAGCTAATATCCTTTGAGTTATGAAGGTGCTGTTAGAAGGCATGATGTGGAGGAATTAACAACTGTGGAGCTGACCCCTTAGGAGAATTGGACACTCTGTAGGCCCATGACTCCTTGACTCTCAGGTGACTGAACCTGGCTTCTGCACTCCACACCCAGACAGAGGAATGGAGCTGCTGGCCAGATGTCCACCCACACACTGAGATTGCCTGAAAGCAATGGCCCCACAATATTCTTGAAATACTAACATGCCAATGGGAACAATGTTTAAAGTCATAAATAAAGTAAATGAGTTGTTACCAGAGGACCATGGGCTATCTAATCTAGACTTGAGGTCAGGGAAGCTGTGGAATATTCCAGAGCCATAAATGTTTCTTCCTCATGACACTTATCCAATGGGCAATTGATGATGAATAGACTTTAATTATAGTTATAATATGAGTTACAGAATTTTATACAGTAAAATCTGGAAACTTTTGGAGGGAATATGTTTTTGTCTTTTTATTTTTGTAAAATACCTTTTAAATATACATTACTTTTCACAAGCGCAGTGGCTAAATCTCATTCCTTTCATTAATGTTTAAGATTAAATATAAACAAATATTAATTAAACATAAATACTAATTAAGATATTTTCTGGTTGTTTCTAATTCAAGCAGAAATATATTTATTTTAAAATTTTCCAGTCACAAATTGGTTATAATTTGCCATCTATATTCTTACTATAAGATTCTACATTTCAAACTCAAAATTTTATTCCTATAACTAAATTTTACATGTTCACATATATTCTACATCAGTGAAGTTGAAAAAACATCTCAACCTCCTTTATAAATGTTGGGAAAATGATCAGGATGCCAGGTCCCTGAAAACAAGGTTTTCTCTCTTACCCTCAGGGTTTCCCTCTCATGAATGGAGTGATTTTCACCAGTGATGCCAAACTGACAGGATTTGATGAACGGAAAAAAAGCCTGTCCTTCTGAAATTGTTCAAACTGTCTACATAAATGAATTGAATGTATCATCAGACCCCATCTTCTACTTCAGGCATCCCTTAGAAATTTGCTTCGTGTTCCTGCTAATGCTGCAGCATGAATAGTTTTGAATCTTTCAGAGATAAACTAAGAGTTATTGAGACAGAGCTTTACCCCATATATGTACTCAGAACAAAATCCTTCTTTGGTTTGATCTCCCCTCCTTTTACTTGAAAACTTTATGCTATCAAGACAGTGTTTTGGAAGACAGCTTGTTCAAAAACAAGCTGTCAGCATTGCAGGATATAAGGGGGTATGATTCATGAAGAAAGGAGAGGAAGAAAATAAAATTATTAATATCAAGTACTCACAAGTTAATGTTTAACATGCTGGAGAGGCAAGCCAGGATTTCTGGTAAGGGTCCAGAGTTGTTGCAGGTGCAGGATGAGTGGGCATCTTCAATGGCAATGGCAGAGACCTTGACAGGAGACATTTTGTTTTATAACAAGGACACCTGTGATCAGTTTTATTTAAAAATGTGGGGACATAATGGCATTATAGAAAGCCTCTGGGGACACAGCCCTAGGTATCAAGAACAGCCAGTGCCTAGGGGTAATTCAAGGATATAATTGCCTCTAGATGATGAGGAAATAGGACCCAAATGAAAACTCTGTATGAACATCACTTTCATATATGAAGAAATACTAATATTTGAATCTGTGAATTTCTTGTGGATTCTTGAAAACAAGGAGCAGAGAAGAGGCTGCCAGCCAGCCTCTACCAAATCCCTGGAAACAAGGTTATCCCACTCATCCTCAGGGTTGCCCTTTGAGGCATGGAATGATTTTCACTAGTGAGGCCAAACTCAAAGGATTTGTTTCACGAACAAAACAACCCTTTTGTAATTAACCAAAATAAAGGGATTCAATGCTATTTACCAACATGGTGCCAAAGCCCAGCGCACCACAAAAGTATTTAGGTAGTAGCTGGCACTTACTGTATTTAGAAGTGTGACAATATCTATCGTATTCATCACAAAGATGATAAGTATTAATCAAACAGATCCTGCAGGAAAGCAAAAGGCTTTCCATGTTTCTTAGAGGTACTACTTATATTTCTGTCATTGATTTCCATTTATTTCAACCATGCTCAGAAAACAAAATCATAATGAATTTTATCTGTGGAAATATTGTTGATTTTTGGCTGAATACATATTCTATTTTGATACATGTTTAAAATGCTCCCAAATTAGGGAATGAGTGGGGAAATAATCAAAATCCAGAGTAAGGTAATTCACCAGTTCAGTGATGCCATTCTCCAGAGACTTTCTCCATCTCATTTCTTCAGGAAAGAAATCTTCTACTCGCAGTTTATCAAACTAATCAAGAATATCTGTTTTACTAACTATAATAAAAATTATAACTATTCATGTGCCAATTACCATAAGGTAAGTCAACCTGGTTGCTAATTACAACCTCTCATTTAATAGTTTCCTGGCACTAGAAATTCCTACAAATTTCAGGATTTTCCTCAAAAAAAAACACATATTGAAGAGAAAGCAAAATCTTTAGATGTACTTGAAAAATGTCTATTCTGTATCATGGAAGTGCTAATTTATATATGTGCTTATTATGACATGTTATTCAATCATGCTGTGCACGTGCTTTATAGCCTTTACTGCTGTTTGCCCATGTTTTATAACCTATAAATTGTATTTCCTCTCCAATGATGATTTTCAAATTTTTAATGTTCTCCTTTGTGCTCTGTTACTTTATGCAGTATTTGCTTTGAAGATACATTTGTAGGTGCACATAAATCTGAGATTATGCTTCTTATTAATCAACTTCCTTATCATGATGTTGAATCCCTCTAAACATTAAGCATACTTTATGGTTCAGGTTTTACCCATGATGGAGAGGCAAGCCAGGGAAACAGTGTTTTACTAGACTTTGAGCACACAGCCAAACCAACTATCTTTTGGTTTGTATTAAACTGGGTATTTTCCATTTTGTTTATATATTTAGTTTAAATGTATATCTATTTATTGAAAATATTATTTCATAACAGTTGCATGTAATTAGGTCTTAAATTGTTTTTCAGTCCACTTTGACAATCTTTGTGTAATTGCATTCTTTAGTTTATATGCATTGACTATTGAATGTACTTGGTTGTATATTTAGTCTATAATCAGGCCTTTTGTTTGCTATTTGTGCCAACCTTTTATCCAAATTTTCTTCTATTGGATTGATAAAATATTTACATTTATATTTTACCCACAGAATAGCTTTTTGGCCATCCAATTGGTTTCCATGATTAATTCTTCCAGAAATATCCATTATTTTCACTTATGACATTGCTAGTATGACTACTCAAGCTTTATATAAATAATATCATACGGCATATTGTCTTTTGTAGCTGTCTCATTTTATCAACTACATATCTACCTGCTAATTTTATTATGTTGTAATAGTCTGGTATGTTTTGTATGGCTGGGAGTATTCCACCATATGAATAGTTAACTTTTAACTTATTCACTATCCTCTTAATGGATATTTTGTTTGTTACCAGATTTTGGCTATAAGAAAAAGTATATCACCAGTAACAATTGCTGTACATGTTTTTGGTGGCCATAAACACATATTTTTCTTGAGTATGTAGAAGAGGAACTGCTGGATCAAAAGCAGATGCATGTTTTTTTCATAATGCATAATGAAAATATGTTTTTCAAAGTGGAAATACTGGTTGCACTTCACCAGGAATATGTGATAATTTCATCTTCTCCACACATATGTCAAAATTTTTACTCAAGTCCTTAAAGTTTTAGCAAATCTATAAGGTGTGTAATGGAATTCCACAGTGGTTATAACCTTCATATTTTAACCTTCAGCTGAACAATCATGCTTAATATCATCTCATATCCTTATTGAGGAATTAGGTATCCATGCCTTTTCAATCTATTAAACATTTTATTACTGGAATTGTTGTAAGAGTTTTCATATACTGAATATTAAACTGTTGAGAGAATGTGTTATTATAATGACTTATAATCCAATATTTTCCTTGCTTTTGTATTTATTGACAATGTCATTTATTACTCAAATTGCCATGAATATTTTTTATTCTTTAATTTTCATGTAAATTTTAGGAATAGCTAAGTATTAGAAATTGAACATGAATACTCACACACATACACAAACCAATTATTATCAGATAAGTACTACTTGTATTTTTATTTAGATTACATTTTATTGAATAGATAGCTTGGTGAGAATTGACATCTTTACAACTTGTAGTTTTCTTCATCGTTAATTGGATATACCCGACTACTTTCTGGTGTTCCATAATGTTTTCAGAGTAATATGTTCATCTTTTCATGAAAAAATCAGGTACACTTTTCATTAAATTTATCTCTGCATATATGATTGAGTTGTTGAGATGATTAACATTATTTTTTCATTTACTATTTTTTTCTTTTAATATAGAAACACAACTAAGATCATGGAGCGATGTGTGCAAAGTTGCAGAGTATGGACCTCCAAAGGCCTTTCCCTACACAGAAATAGTAGATAATCCAAGCATAAACTGTCAAACTCATCTTTTTGGAATGCTGAAAATACTAAAATGTTTACAATAGCTATGTGAGTGCTGAATCAAGAAACAGTTCACCTGAACCTAATGGGAGAATTTTGTCATACTTTCTTTACCCTCTGATAACCCCCAATCCTGTGTGGAGGCAGTCTTGAAGATGAAAGCTCAAATTCCCAGTGTGGCTACCTGTTTCCAGAGGAAGCAGAGCAGTCCTATTTACCAAGGAATTGCCTTTGATTCTTTTGACCTCTGGGCTAACCTGAAGAACTGATGCAAAGTGTTTGCCATTTTAGCATCTAATTAGGCATGCTCTCATGGAAGAGAAACAGCTATATGGAGGGAATTCCTAAAAAATTTGGAAATACATATTTCTACCTGCTGCTGCCACCTAAGAAAAGAGATTAGAGTTGATGCAAAACAGAAACATGTAAAAGTGGAAGGAAAATATGGGGAGTTACGAAAGCTCCCACATATAATGAGGAATCTAGAAAGCCACACATGTCTGAGGAGTCATGGTCATGAAAGACAGGAGTGGAACTTAAGCTCACACTTCCATTTGATATTTAGGATCCTCTCAAACAGGAATTAAGTCTATAGCAGAGCTTTAGATACTCCCTATAAACTCTCAGCATTTGCCATCATTCCCTAGATGTGAAATAAAAATGAGAATTTTTGGTTAAATACAACTTCTTCTGGGCATAATGAAGACATAATTGTATGACCTCAGCATTTTAACTCTTTAACCATAGGGGCAAACTTTCCTTCAATGCCTTCCAGAGCACTTGATAAACCTAACTGTGGAGTCACCATGGACTATCAATTTCTTTCTCCTGACATGTGTTATCTTGAATTCCCAGTCTCAACATTTTCAGCCCTTATCATTATCAGCAGAGCTGGCTAATATCTTTGCTCAGCCAATTTTCCAACAGACATTTTTTTCCCATATTTAAGAATCTTTATTGTATCTAGAGCATTTTTAACCCTATTGTAGTGTGGCCAACATTTTCCTTTTTGGGGGTATCCTCATTAATCAGGTTCAAGTATTCACAAAATGTATACTTTTTCAGTAAATAATCTCTTTTCATCTTCTTTTGCCATGGTAGTCCAGAAAAACCAAAGTGATTTTTCATTTTCTACTTCAGGTTCTAGCTAGGTAAGTATGGAGCTAGAAGGTCTTTTCAGAACTCCTCTTTTTCTAGCTTTCTACTCAGTCTGATGGATGGTTCTTTCTACTGCACTTTCTTTGGGCTGAGCCAATCTATGAAAACTTGCTTTGGCTGCAATATGTCCTTGCTGACAAGTGGTTTTGGACAATCCTCTGAGTTTGGTATTAAAAGATAAAGCAGAGTGGTTATAACTTGAGGAGCCATGTTTCTTGACAATGTCTTATTTCTTTTTGCATCTTGAGAAGAATATATTTGGACCCTAGATAAATATGTTTTTAATTGTAGTAGTCCCTTTCCATTAGGCCCTTTCTGGATTACAACATCAGCAGAAGTTCTACTGATGCCCTGATGCCCTTCTAATAGGAGGTCACACAAATTGTCTCTGTCTTGGCATATAACGCTTCCAAATTTTATGATAGATATGTTTGTGGCTCAGTTACTTTGCATTGTTACATTGTTCATGTTTATAGGTTGAGGCTGTGTGACTTCAGAGATAGTAGTTGAAAGTTTCTTGGTTCTCACAGAACTTGCATCTTTGACTTGTACAGGTTTTCTAAATGAGTTAACCTTAAACAGAACTATTTGGTCATGATATATTCCCAGCAGCACAAGTCTCTTGGAAATATTAGCAGCATCTTGGCTAGTTTTCTCTGTAGTATTTTGGGAATTTTTACTATTTTTTAAAATGAAATGTCTGGGTAAAGGTAAATGTCATACATGGATTTGGGGGATCCTCTTTAATTGGAAACAACTGAAAAGTTTGATTGTTATCCTTAAAATCGTATATCCACTGTTATTGTTGAACTGGTTGATTCACTAGAAGTCTTTAAAGGAATACATTTTTTACATGCTTATATTATTTTTGCTTTCTGTAGATCTATTGGCAGTTTCTTTTACAGCCATTTTTGTTCTGAGTTTCAGAATATTGGTCTCTTCTTGAACCTGGTGTGCAGTTGACATTATTCTCTGGTTTCCATAAGTGGATAATATCTGATCTTCATCTTTGTATAGAATATATGTTTTTCTTTCTAATAGAAGTTCCTTTAAATTTTACTCTTTTCTGGTTTTCAACTTTTTTATTGTCTAGTATCACATATATACAAAGCAAAGAATTAAAAAAGCAATAGTTTTCAAAGCACTCTTCAACAGGTAGTTACAGGACATATCACAGAGTTTGTCATGGGCTACCATATGATCCTCTCATATTTTTCCTTCTAACTGCTCCAGAATATAGGAGGCTAGAGGGCTTAAGTACTTTCTTATCATCACAATTGGCTTTTTCCCCTTCTTTTTCTGTGTAAAATAACATATATACAAAAAAGCTATAAATTGCAAAGAACAGCACCACAATTAGTTGTAGAACATATTTCAGAGTTGGAAATGGGTTACAATTCCACAGTTTTAGGTTTCTACTTCTAACTGCTATAAAATTCTGGAGACTAAAAGAGATCAATTTAATGATTCAGCATTCATATTCATTTATCAAATCCTATCTTCTCTGTATAACTCTACCATCACCTTTGATCTTTCCATCCCTTTCTTTAGGGGTGTTTGGGCTATGGCAGTTCTAATTTTTTTATATTGGAAGTGTCTGTCACTAATATGGGGTAGAAAAATGGATTTATCTGATGTTCTGGAGAGGCTGGGTTAGGTTTTAGGGCTTATCTGGACCAGGAATGCATCTGGAGGCTGTAGGTTTCTGGAAAGTTACTCTAGTGCCTGGAACCCTTGTGGAATCTTATATATTGCCATAGGCATTCTTTAGGATTGGCTGGGATGGTCCTGGTTAGGGTTTGGCAGGTTATGATAGTAACTGCATAAGTGCAACTTCCAGAGTAGCCTCTTGACACTATTTGAACTCTCTTTGCCGCAGATACTTTATTAGTTACACTTCTTTTCCCCCTTTTGGTCAGGATGGAATTGTTGATCCCAAGGTGCCAGGTCTGGATTCATCCCTGGGAATCATCTCCCATGTTGCCATGGAGGCTTTCACCCCTGGATGTCACATCCCACATGGGGGGAGGGCAATGATTTCACTTGCAGAGTTGGGCTTAGAGAGACTGAGGCCACATCTGACCAACAACAGAACATCCTTCAGAAGTAACTCTTAGGCATACCTATGGGTAGTCTAAGCTTCTCCGCTACCTACGTAAGTTTCACAAGGGTAAGCCTCATGATCGAGGGCATGGACTATTGATTTGGGTGTCCCTATCATTTGAC
The DNA here is from genome assembly GCF_023851605.1 of Tamandua tetradactyla. Classification (NCBI taxonomy): domain Eukaryota; kingdom Metazoa; phylum Chordata; class Mammalia; order Pilosa; family Myrmecophagidae; genus Tamandua; species Tamandua tetradactyla. The sequence continues at coordinate 60,568,852 of NC_135346.1, read as the reverse complement.
ACAGTAACAGGGGATTTCCTGATGGTAAGATTTAGTAGTTCCATAATCTTTCTCCCATCTCTCAGGGGACTTTGCCAATACTTTTTGATTACCTGCTTAATATACTCTGGGATGTATCCAGGCATTATAGTAATCTATACAGGATTGAAGGACCTCTTATTCTGGTCTCTCTGTGTTTCAGTTGTTCAAATGAGCTATAAAGATAGGTTGAATTAGATTATGCACTACAGAAAATTTCAGTTGCAGACCAAATAAATCTTTCTTCCATTGGTCTCAAAGAGTATGTGTGTTTCTAAAATATAGGCACTATCTTTCGTATGCCTATGTTCTGAATTACCTTAACTGCAACCTGTTTGGCTTCATTCTCACCTCTAAATATCAGGTTATATATATATATATATAAAACAGCCTCTCAAAATCCAGAAATAATAATCACCACTCCAGACTTAATGTGTCTGCTCTAAAAGCTTAGAAGCTAGGCCCATTTTGTCTCACCAAATGTCTCACATATCATTCACATCATTGTATGCCTCACGACTTTGTTTCTTTTTGTAGCAGCAGAACCTTCATTCATAAGTATATACCATCATTTGCCAATCTACTTCTCCATCAGTGCAACCTTCAGTCACCTGCATTCATCAGGAATCATGTAGAGGGCCCAAAGTCCACAGTCCATCGACATTCTCAATTTTAGTTAATTTCATTGTTCCAAAGAGAAAGAAAACCAATAAACACGCCCTTGCCGAATAGGAAATCTAAACCTCCTCTTAACGCTTGTCTCTCCCCCAATTATTTGCCTCTGCTGTTGCTGTAGTAGTGCTTATGGTTTCCTTTTGAACATAGCTCATAGCATGCAATAGTAATTTTTGCCTGTACCTTGGACTTAAACAGTCTTTGTACAAGAATCATATCTTTGAAATAATTCTTGCAAGAACAAATTCATATTTCTAATGTTAATCAGTGGGACATGTAGGTCTATACAACCACTTTCAATCTTGTTCATCCTCAGTATGGTAATATTACTTATAGACTTGCTAGAGAACCACCTTCACTCCTATCTATTCCCTTCCATTGGCATTCGACCTCATTAACTAACAGTTCACCTATCTCTAGCTTCTATGTATCTCTAGATCCCCTATATTCTGTAATATATGCCTCTGATTATACCTTTATGCTGGTCATAAAAGTGGAATCATACAGTATCTATCCTTTTATGTCTGGCTAATTTCAGTCAGCATAATGCCCTCAAGGCTCTTCTATTTTGTTACGTGCTTTAAGATGTCATTTGTCTTACTGTTGCATAATATTCCATTGTGTGTGTGTGTGTATGTGTGTGTGTATACATATATATTTATCACATTTTCATCCACTCATCTGTTAATGGGCATTTGGTTTGTTCCCTTCTTTTGGCAACTATGAATAATGCTGCTATGAACATCAGTGTACAAATGTCTGTTTGTGTCATTGCTTTCAGCTCTTCTGGGTATATACCAAGTAATGTTATTGCTGGGTCATAGGGCAACTCAATATTTAGCTTTGTAAGGAACCGCCAGTCTTCCATAGTGACTGCACCATTATACATTCCCACCAGAAGTGCATAAGTGTCCCAGTTTCTCTACATCCTCTCCAACATTTATACTTTCTTGTTTGTTTAATAGGAATCATTTCTATAGGTGTGAGGCGGTATCTCATTGTAGGCTTGGCCTGCATTTCCTTTATAGCCAATAAAAATGAGCATCTCTCCCTGTGTTTTTGAGCCATCTGTATTTGCTCTTCAGAAAAATGCCTATTCATCTCTTTAGCCAATTTCATAATTGGATTGTTTGTTCTTTTGTTGTTGAGTTGTATGATTTCTTTCTATATACAGGAAGTCAAACCTTTGTCTAATATGTAGATTTCCAAATATTTTTTCCATTGAGTTGGCTGCATCTTCACCTTTTTAACAAAGTCTTTTGAGGTGCAGAAGCATTTGATTTTGAGGAGCTCCATTTATCTAGTTTTTCTTTTGTTGCTTGAGCTTTGGGTGTAAAGTTTAGGAAGCTATTGCCTATTACTGGGTCTTGAAGATGTTTCCCTATATTTTCTTCTTGCAATTGTATGGTGCTAGTTCTTATATTTAGGTGTTTGATCCACTTTGAGTTAATTTTTGTGTAGGGTGTAAGATAGGGGTTCTCTTTCATTCTCTTGGCTATTGATATCTGGTTCTTTCATGCCCAATTATTGAAAAGACTATATAGTCTCAGTTCAGAGGATCTGGGAGTCTTGTCAAAAATCAGTTGATCATAGATGTGGTGGTTTATTTTTGCACTCTCAATTTGATTCCATTGGTCAATGCTTCTATCTTTGTGCCAGTACCATGCTGTTTGACCACTGTGGCTTTATAATAGGTTTTAAAGTCAGGGACTGTTAATCCTCCCACTTCATATTTCTTTTTTGGGATGCTTTTAGATATTCGGGGTCTCTTTTCCTTCCAGATGAATTTGGTAGTTAGCTTTTCCAAGTCTTCAAAGTAGGTTGTTGGAATTTTCATTGGTAGTGTGTTGAATCTGTAGATCAGTTTGGGGAGAATTGACATCTTAATTATATTTAGTCTTCCTATCCATGAGCAGGAAATGTCTTTCCACCTATTTAGATCTCCTTTGATTTCTTTTAGCAATGTTGTGCAGTTTTCTGTGTACAAGTTCTTTATATCCCTAGTTAAGTTCATTCGTAAGTACTTGTTTCTTTTAGTTGCTATTTTGAATGGAATTTTTTCCTTAACTAACTCCTCAGCTAAGTCACTGCTTGTTTATAGAAATGTTATTGATTTTTGCAGATTAATTTTATATCCCACCACCTTGCTGAATTTGTTTATTAGCTCAAGTAACTTTGCTGTAGATTTCTTAGGGTCTTTAAATATAGTATCATATCATCTGCAAATAACGAGAGTTTTACTTCTTCCTTTCCAATTTGGATTTTATTTCTTTGTCCTACCTGATTGCTGTAGCTAGAACTTCTAGCACAATGTTGAATAATAGTGGTGACAGTGAGTATCCTTGTCTTGTTCCTGATCTGAGGGGGAAAGCTTTCAGTCACTGTCCATTGAGTACAATGCTGACTATCGGTTTTTCATATATTCCCTTTATCATACTGAGGTAGTTACCTTTGATTTCTATCTTTTGGAGTGTTTTTATCAGAAAAAGATGCTGAATTTTGTTGAATGCTTTTTCAGCATCAATCGAGATGATTGTGTGATTTTCCCCTTTTGATTTGTTAATGTGCTGTATTACATTAATTGATTTTCTTGGGTTGAACCATCCTTGCATTCCTGGTATAAACCCCACTTGGTCATGGTACATAACTCTATTAATGTGCTGTTGGAATCAATCTGCTAATATTTTATTGAGAATTTTTGCATCTATGTTCACTAGGGAGATTGGCCTGTAGTTTTCCTTTCTTATAGCATCTTTACCCCATGTTGGTATTAAATATTAGCTTCATAAAATGAGGTAGGTAAAGTTCCTTTTTCCTCAATTTTTTGGAAAAGTTTGAGCAGGATTGGTGTTAATTTTTTTTTGGAATGTTTGATAAAATTCCCCTGTGAAGCCATGTGGCCCTGGGCTTTTCTTTGAAGAAAAATTTTTGATGACTAATTGAATCCCTTTACTTGTGATTGGTTTGTTGAGACCTTCTATTTCTTCCTGAGTCAGTGAGCTTTTTTGCATGTCTCCAGGAATTTTTCCATTTCATCCAAGTTGTCTAGTTTGTTGGCATATAGTTGTTCATAGTATCCTCTTATGATTTCCTTTATTTCTTCAGGGTCTGTTTTAATGCACCCCTTCTCACTTCTGATTTGTTTATTTGCATCCTCTTCTCTTTTATTCTCTGCCAGTCTTGTTAGTGTTCCATTAATTTTATTGATTTTCTCAAAGAACCAACTTTTTGGTTTTATTGATTCTTTCTATCATTCTTTTTGTTCTTCCATTCATTTATCTCTGCTTTAATTTTTGTTAGTTCTTCTTTTATCTACTTTATGGTTAGTTTGTTATTCTTTCAGGAGTTCCTCAAGGTGTGCTGGTAAGTCCCCAATTTTTGCTCTTTCTTATTTTTAATATAGGCATTTAGGGCAATAAATTTCCCTCTCAGCACATTGTTTGCCACATCCCATAAGTTCTGCTAAGTTGTATTCTCATTTTCATTCATCTCCAGATAGCTACTGATTTCTCTAGCAATTTATTCTTTGACTGACAGGTTGTTTCAGGGTTTGTTATTTAATCTCCATATGTTTGTGAATGTTCTCACTCTTTGGTGGTTATTGAGATCCAGCTTAATCCCATTGTGATCAGTGAAAGTGCTTTGAATAATTTCAATGTTTTAAAGTGTTATGCCTGTTTTGTGCCCAAGCACATGATCTATCCTGGATAATATTCCACGAGCACTAGAGAAGAATGTATATCTTTGTGCTTTGGGGTGTAATGACCTATATATTATGTCTTTTAGGTCTAATTCATTTATCATGTTATTTAACTTCTCTGTTTCCTCATTGATCTTCTGTCTGGTTGTTCTATCTAAAGAGGAGAGTGGTATATTGAAATCTCCTACTATTATTGTTGAAACATCCATCACTCCCTTCAGTTTTGCCAATATCTGTCCTGGATAAGGAGCATAAACATTTATAACTGCTATATCTTCTTGGTTAATTGACCCTTTAATTAGTATATAGTGTCCTTCTTTGTCTCTTGTGATGTCTTTACATTTAAAGTCTATTTTGTCCAATATTAGTATAGCTACTCCTGCTTTCTTTTGGTTACAACTTGCTGGAAAGTCTTTTTCCATCCTTTCGCTTTCAATCTATTTGTATCCTTCTGTCTAAGATGAGTCCCTTTTATGCAGCATATAGCTGTATTATGTTTCTTAATCCATTCTGCCAATCTGTATCATTTAATTGGTATGTTTAGTCCATTAACATTCAAAGTTATTACTGAAAAGATGTTTCTTGAATTCACTATCTTATCTTTTTTTATTTTATTTTTCAGATCTATATATTCTTTTCCCTCTTTCTCTTTGTATTCTTTAAGTTGCCCTTAGCAGTACTCTTCAATTCTGTACCCTCCTCCAAACCTCCCTTTCCTGTCTTTTTTCCAGACAGCAGAACTCCTTTTAGTACTTCTTCTAGGGCCAGTCTCTTGTTGAGAAATTCTTTTAGGACTTCTTTGTCTGTGAAAACTGTATTGTTTCCATCAATTTTGAAGGACAGTTTGCCTGGGTACAAAACTCTTGGCTGGAAGTCTTTCTCTTTCAGGATCTTGACTATATCATACCACTGCCTTCTCACCTCCAGGGTGCTAGTTGAGTAGTCTGAACTCAGTCTTATTTAATTTCCCTTGTATGTAGTAGATTGTTTTTCTCTTGCTGATTTCAGGACTTTCTGCTTCTCTTCATCATTTGACAGTCTGATTAGAATTTATCTTGGGGAATGCTTATTTGGATTTTTTTCTGTTTGGAGTTCTTTGGGTTTCTTTGACTTGTATACTTATGTCCTTTATGAGGGTTGGGAAGTTTTCCCCCATTATACCCTACTCTTCCTAGCCCTTTGCTCCTCTCCTATCCTTCTGGGACACCAATGATTATTATATTTGTGTGCTTTGTTTTGTCTATCATTTCCCAGAGTTCCCATTCATTTTTTTCATCTTTTTTGCCATTTGCTGTTTTGAGTCTTCAAAGTCAATTATCCTGTCCTTTATATCACTTATTTTTTCTGTCTCTTCAAATCTGATGTTGTGTGCCTCTAGTATGCTTTTTTATTTGGACAACAGAGTCTTTAATCTCTGGGATATCTGCCATTTTTCTATTTGTTCTTTCAAATTCCTTTTTATGCTTTTCTACTGTCTTCTTGTTCTCCTTTATGTCATTTGCTACCCTGCTTATTTTATTAAGTATAGTTGCATGAACATCTTTGATTAATTGTTCCAATGTCTGTGTCTCCTCTGGCATTTTAGTTTGGCCATTAGGCAGGGCTATATCTGTCTGCATTGTGATATGCTTAGTGATCTTCTACTATCTTCATGACATGTAAATATCTTGATTGATTTAGTATGGGAGTTGATTTCTTTCAGTAGTCAAAGGTTTTGTGTTTGTGGGATGGTTGTACAACAGGGCGCAGCGTATGGAGTCGGACACTCAGTGCAGGGCAGGTATAGATGTAGGTTGTTTCAGGGCAGATATAGATGTAGGTTGGGGATGTTACACTAATGCTTGTGAATGTGGGTGCCAAGCAGCCAGAGAGGATATAGCTGTGTGGGTGCACTGGTCTGGGGGGAGTAACCCTGGTGTGTGCTGGTCTGAGGCATGGGGCCCTTTGTCTTCATGCATAGAGCTTTGACAGCTGACCAGCATTACACCTACATGGACTGTGGGCAGATGCGACCCGGCTATGCAGGTCAGCACTTTCTCAGAGTTGGGAAATGAGGCTGACGGCATGTGCATGTGCAGATTTAGGACTGCTCTAAACTGAGGTTCCCAGAGATGAATGACATGATTGGGGGCCCATGCATATGTGTGGGTCTAGCAGTGCCATAAACAGATTAGCAGAGCTGGGGGCCATGGCGGGGTGAGGCTGTGCAACACTATGGACAGGGGTTTAGAAGTAGCCTGGGTATAGAGGTTAGTGCCTGCAGCCTTTATGTGCTGGCAAGAGACTTCAGGGAGCAGAGAGGGAGAGGTAGTGCTCAGGAGGGGTGCAGGAGAGGTGGGTTGAGCTGCACTTGGGGTGGGGGGGACAGGTACGTGCACTGAGTACTGGTGGGGTGGGGCTGCCTGGAGTGTGGGGAATGGGAATGGGGGACAGGGTTCAGGTGCATGGGGTGTGGGGTGAATTGCCTGTCATGGGGCTGCACTGGTGAGGGTAGTGCACCCAAGGAGTTCCCCTGGCTTATTTTATAGTCCGTGGCTCCCACCCACGCACTCCCAAAGACTGTGCTTCTGAGCCAGGCTCCAGCTTTCTGCCTTTCAGTTCCTCCATCTCTGCAACTAGGGCTGCCCTAGGTGGTGCAGAAGGCTCTCTCGGTCAGTTGCACTCCCAAATCATCACCTTAGTCACCCTCCTATTCCTTCTTTAACTTTTCTGTGGAGCAGGGCTAAATTCAAGCTACTCTACATGGTCATCTTCCTGGAAGTCCATATTTTAATCTTAACCAATGCTGCCAGTATGGACCTCTTTCTTTTATGTTTCTAGAGTGAAAGAAATTTCATTCACTTTTACAGAGTGTTAAAATTTATCTTTTGGACCATCACATCTAAAGATTAGTGGTGAGATAATGTACTGTCCAAGCTGGCATAGTTTTGAGAATGAAAACAAGTGGTAATCTGATGAGAGACAATGACAACAGGTAAAGCTCTGCCATTCGTGTTAAACCATGATCATTAGCGATCCTGTTAACGACCGATATGGGCATCTACAAACTCAAGACAACCCGATCATCATGAAGTAGGGCACTGGTGTGCGGTCATCTGCTACCTCCTACAGGGATCCCATAGTTATCTTAATTCAAACCCTTCCATCTGTGAATTTTCTCCTGTGTCTCCAGGATGTTCTGTGAGGTCTCATTCTTCTTGAAACATCCCTCAGAGCATACTGAGGTTTAAGGGGAAGTGGCTTCTACCTTGCTGCCTTTCTCATCTTCTCAAGCGCCACCCCCATGACTCTGGAATGTATATTTGAGGGAACAGGGCCAACTGCAGGGCCCGTTTCTATGCCCACACTGCAGAAGAGTACCAGGCATTCTCTTTGTTTGGCATCAGATTTCCTCTGCAGTTGGGGCAGGTCCAAAACTTTTTCCACGGTAAGTCATCAAAACTTCATGCTGTGGTAGAATGTGTTCAGGTGACATGAAAGAACAAAATTTGAATTCCCTACCTAGAACTTCCTTCCCCACTCACCTCTTCAAAGTCACATTGCCCTCTTTCTCACCCTAACTCAGGCGCAATGTCACAGACTCCACTCAGTTTCTGGATGGAAAGCAACTAGAACTTTCTTTGGGCCTGTGCATGCTATTTGCACCTGGCATGCCTCTTCAGCCCCCGTGGTCTCTCCCCTCCAAACACACACCTGTCACTGCTGGCTGCTGCTCAACCTTCGGTGCTCAGCTTCATGTCACCCCCTCAAAGAGGCCTCACCAGTCCCCACTTAGAGTATTCTTTGTCTTTATTCTCTCTCAACCCCTTGCTTATTTCCTTCACAGTCCTTATTTAGCTACCTTTATAGGGTTGCTCCTTCGAGACAGATAGCAGAGGTTACTTTCTGGTTTGTTTTCTTTTTCTTCCCATTGTCCCCAGGCTGTTGCTTGATCACCAAGTTCAATGTTCATTAAATGGAAGAAGGAACTTCTCTCCCAAGTACAAACCTCTCCTAAAAAACATCCCCTTTTCTGCTCCAGGGATGTTGTGCATTTTGAATCCTCATTAGTCTCGCTCTGAGAGGGAAGCAGGTAATAGAGATGAAGAGCCTCTGAGAAGAGCTCCTTATCGCCCTCTTGGGGCAGACGGAGAATACAGTTCTAAGGTATTTGAAGAGACTTGCAGAAGGTTGTACATTGGGGGTCCCGGGGTGAGAGCTCCCTCCTTTGCATCTGTGTCAGATGACAGGCTGCCTCGTATTTTAAGGATGGTCATCATTAGTTCACCCAGATGCACTTCAGCTTTATGGGTGCCCCTGGCAGGTTCCATGGCCTCCTCTCCCTGTGTGGCCTCTGCAGCTCTTTTCCCTGGGGGATGCGAGCGCAGACTTCTGCTTGAGCAGCAAGTTCTCAGCTATAACAGCCCCAGTGAGGACGCTTCTTCCTCTTGTGTGTCTACCTTTCTACCCTACCACTCAGTGTCGAACTGTAGAGTCCCCTTCAGTGCCGGGTGAAAGCTCTCTCAGTTTTGTGGCAGATGCAGGCACTTGAGCATCCTAAGCACTCAGCACGGGGTCAGATGACCGGGATCTCAGTGGGAGGCGTGTCCTCATCTACCCCCTCCCGCATTGCGGTGCTGGTGGAGGAGGAGGGGTCCCTACACACCCAGGCTGGCAGCAGGAGCCCACCTTCTGCCCCTGCAGAGATGAAGACTGGCCCATCCTGCCATCTACTGGTCATGAGGTGAACTGCCTTTACTGCTTCAGTCACAGGTCACGTTCTAATTCCCACGGCTACTGGTGTATTTTTGTGAACTCTGTCTTTCTTTCCCTCTTTCTTTTTGTCTCTGTCTCTCTCTCTGTGTCTCTGTCTATTTCCTTCTCTCTACCACTGTTTTGTTTTTTGGTTTCTGTGGAACCAATTGAGAGTGAATTTCAAATACCATTATGCTTTAGGCCTAGATATTTAAGCACGAATTTCCAAAGCACAAGGCCATTCTCTCATGAACCCACAAATTTATATTAATGTAATACTACAATATAATATATAGTTCATAATCAAATTTCCATTTTAGCTTTGAAAAATAAGCCAAGATCTAATCAAGATTCTTAATTTCATCTTTTCTGTTCTTCAAATCTAGAAAAGTCACTTCTCAACTGTACTTTTAAATCTTTCATGGTACTAATCTTTTGTAAATGTTTAGGCCTACTTCTTTGCAGAAGGTTCTTCAGTTTAGATTTTTCTGGTTGTTTTCTCATTAAATTGAATTTGCGTGTTTTTGGTGAGTCCACATAGCGGATAACGTTTTCCTTTTGGGGCATCATTTCAGGAGGACATGAGGTCAGTTTCTCACTTAATTGGTAATACCAGACTTGACCACTTGGTATTATTTCTTCACTGTAAAAGGGACTTTCCACCCTGTAATAAATAAGTAATCCCTGCACCAATGTTATGGTGCCGTGTGAATATTCCGTTCTCAATAACACTCCACCAGATGGTTCTAGGTCTCACTGATGATTTTACCAGAATCTGTACAACAATTCTGATTTACAAATAGCAATTTTCTAATCCACATCCCTTCTGCATATATTAGCTGTCATTTTTCTGAAATAGTTTTTTTCTTCCTCCATCTCTATTTTTTATTCTTTTTATTTTGAACTATTGCAACTATAAACTCATAAGAAGTTTAAGAAATAAAGCATCTTACATAACTATGATATTTCATCAAAACCAGGAAATTTATACAGGCATGATACAATCAACTCGACTAAAGGACTACATGCTCACTCAGATTATACTGCTCTATGCATGCACTTCTTGGCAATGAAAAAGAATGATTGCTAGATACTTCAATAACTCTGATGGATCTTAAGGGCATTACACTGAATGATCAAGTCAGTCTAAAAAGTTACATTCTGTGTGATTCCATTTACACACTCATTCTGAAATGACATTACTGTAGGCATGGAAAAGAGATTAGGGGTTATGAGGGAGTAGAGAAATGGAAGGAGATGTGACTATAAAGGAATGGTACAAAAAAGTACCTTTGTAGAGACAGAAGAGTCCACAATCTTGATATTGATGAAGGTTATATACATCTATCCTTGTGACACTATGTTATAGAATTATTTTTAAAAACAAACAACAAAAAAGTGCATACCAAACCTGATAAACTCCAAGTAAGCTTTGTAATTTAATGTCTTTTTGTGTTATCCTATGACATTCAAAGGCATTACACCTGATGGTTACAGCATGCACTGATAATTTTATCAGAATCTGGTACTAACATTGTGGTTCACAAATAGTAAAAGAAAATACATTAAAAATATTTTCAGAGTGAAAGTGAGACGGGACTCAAAAGGGTAAAATACAAAATCCAAATAAATATGAAACTTGGAATTAATGGAAAAATTGAACCTTACACAATATATTAATGTATACTAAACATTTTGTAATACAAAAAATGAGAAACATCATTTTAATACAGAAATTAGTAGACTATGACATTTGTATAAAAAGAAATTATATGATAGAATTAAGAAGTTATTTAGATGATGCAGCAAATTGAACTAAAATATGTGAACCAAAGTATATTTAAATTTTAAAGAGAGAAAGATCTGAAAACAACAAAGGTAACTGACAAAATAGATTTGTATCAATCTGGGCAGAATAACGGTGTGGAGGTAAATTTAAAGAAAGTGGCAGAGACTGACAATTTGCCCACTAACTTCCTCCCTCTTCTTCACAGTCCTTCAGTCCACCTACTCCCTTACAGTTAAATGTTTCCATGTGACTTATTTCTTACCAATAGGATATGATCTGTTCCAACTCCAGGCCTGACTCAAAGGAATCTCCCACAGCACTCTGCCATGATTCTTTCCCTCCTGCCATACTGATGCAGAAAGGTCCTGTAAAATGGGAAGCCACACAGTGAAGACACCTGAGCTTCACTGTGAAAGGAGTTTGAGTATCTGCATTGTACTGTGGAAAAAAGAGCTCCATGCCATAAACAAGCACCTTGTCATGATTTTATGTGTACTAGAAACCACCTTCTGCTGTCTTTGTGTGTTGTATATTTTGAGATTTCTTGCATCAGTCAGAATTCCCTTATTTAAAGAGTATCTATAAAACAAACACTTTATATTTTATACATGTATGTAAGAAAATTGGCTTGGAGGAATATACATTCCTCATAATAAATGCACCTTCCAAGAAAGGGTCAGAAGAATGAAACACAGAGTGATATTTTCTTTAATGGATTATTTTTTACTCTCAGATGCTTTTATTTTACTGGTTATCATAAAGTTGGGATGTGGGAGATTAACTTTCAACTTACTAAGTAATGACATCTTAGGGTCTACTGATGTAATTAGCTTCTTACTTTCTTGGGATTCAGCCCATCAGAATCCTAAGTCTCCAGCTCCTCTCTTCTTAAATACATTAATGGAATTTTATGTGCCTCACAATAGAGCAGTAGGTGGGCTTAGATAACCGAGTGTCCACTGGATTCTCACTGGAATCTCTGGAAGAAGCATTGGTCTGAGCTGGACCCTTGGCTTGGTTTCAACAGGGAGATGATATTTTCTGTTTGGTCTTTTGAAAATCATGCTAGCATCATACATCTTCACAGTATATCTCTGATTCTGAATTTCCTTAACCAGAAGCCATGTATGTCTATACCTAAGACTCTCTAGATGCACAGGCATGTCTGAATATCACCACTGATTCTATCAGGAAATTCTGTATTACTTATATACCATATCAGCTTATGAGAAAACCTAAATGTGTATATGTGTGTGTGTGTTATATGAAAAGTCATTAATTAAATCACTGGGTATTAAATAATATTGGTACTAAAAAACTGGCTTTACAAAATAAAATTAGAACTGATGCCAGTAAAAATAACAGAGTAGGGAGCTCTACACAAAAACCTACCACTCCATAAATGTAGCAAACAAATTGAAAAAGTCTGTTCAAATCAACTTTAACCATAAAACTGGAAACTAATGAAGGATTTGCAATAATCAGGCAAAAGCTTAATCAAGGAAAAATTCTGATACTTGATAAGAGGACTTGGGGGCATTTTAACTTGACCTGGCCCAATTGTCCACTCCCCACTTTGTGGTGGACTTCAACAACAGCCCACAATGCCATTATCAGTTCCTAGTACTGGAGGGAGAAAGACATGCCCTATTGTCAAAGAAGTGTTGCTTTTAGTTTTGATCATCATGATTCCCCTATGAAACACCTTTCCAAAGGCTTTGCCTTTATTTTGCATAATTCAGAACTCTCCCAAGTCAGAGATAGCTGCTATTCAGTAGGTGTTTATTGAAACATTTAAATGCAAATGCATTCACTACCCCAGGCCAGATAAAAGTTGGAGCCCAAAATAGGAAAAACCTAAAAACCTGGAAGGAAAGGTTGAGAAATGAGATATTCTGGATAAGAACAGATTTGATAAGCTCTCAGATATTGCTGGCAATTGAAAGATGTCATGTATATCCATGACTAGGGGCATGTTGAGAAAAGACCTGAGAAGGACATGTTCTCATCTATGAGAACTGATGACTGACTTTCACTTTCTCCCTGAGCAGAAAATAAAGAATAAAGCAGAATTATAAACCTCCTAGATAAGCAGAGAATGTGTACCACAACACACATACAGGGGATGTGCTGGTTTGAAACCATTATATACCCAAGAAAAGTCACAGTCTTTTAATCCAATCTTGTGGGGGAAGACCTATTGTAGGGTGGGTTCTTTGGATTAGTAGTTTCAGAGGTGAAGTGACCCCATCCATTCAAGGCGGGTCTTAATGCACTTACTAGAGTCCTTTAAGAGTGAGACATATTGGAGAAAGCATAGATGATTGGAAATAGAAAACGCCCCAGGACGTGCTAAACTAAGAGATGAAATCCAGAGTTTGCCCTGGAGAAGCAAAGAGAGGACCCACAGGCACCTAGAAAGAGAAACACCCTAGAGACACTGAGAGAAGTACCTCAGGCACAGACAGAAAGCCGCTGAAATAAGAAGATGAAGGCAATGAACGAGTGGCATGGGCTGGCTGACACCAACCACATGCCTTCCTGGCTGACAGAGTTGTTCCAGATGCCAGCGGCCTTTCCTCAGAGTTCAGGTATCATCTTGGTGATGTCTTACTTGACATTTTCGATGGCCTTAGAACTGTAAATTTGTAACCATTAAATCCCTTTTGTAAAAGCCAATCTTTTTCTGGAATATTGCATTCCAGCAATTTTAGCAATCTGAAACAAATTTTGGTACCAGAGAAGTGGGGTGCTGCAATTTAAAAATATCAAAAATTCTTTATAAGTGGATGATCAGATGGTTCCAGAAGAATTGTGATATGCTTGATAGAGAAAACCTAAATTGTTTTGAACAGCCTGTTGGTAGAAATGTGGACTCTACAGCTAATTCTAATTAAGCCTTAGACAAAAATGATGAATGTGTCATTGCCAACTGGGAGAAAGGATATCCTTATTTTAAAGTGGCAGAGAATTTTTCAAAGTTGAATTCTGGTGTTGGATAGAAGGTAGAATTTGAAAGTGATGAGCTTGGATATCTAGCTAAGGAAATTTCCAAACTAATGTGGAAAATACAGCCTGACTTCTCCTTGTAGGGTATAGTAAAATGTGAAAAGAAAGAGATAAACTGAGAACTGAACTTGGGTTCAAAGAAACCAGAAAAAGATAGTTTGGAAAATTCTGAACTTTTGGAAAATGAGTCCCCAGAGGATAGTACCTTATGCACTATTTAGATTTATTTGTTTTATTTATCCTAAGATTCAACCATACATGGAGTCAGTCAGCCAAGTCAAGATGATCCAGGCTTGGAGGTGGAGGATTTGTAGAAAGTTCCAAGAAGGATTTGTAGAAAGTTCCATTGTCTAATAGTTTTGACTCCTGTTTGCTGCAGGCCAAGCCAACAATTTTTTTGTGAGATCTGTATGAATGGAACCACTGCTAGTCTGAACTAAAAGAGACAGAAAAGGGACAGACTGAAAGACAACTGAGTTCAAAGGCAGAACCATGGAAGTTAAGGTCTGGAGCCAAAATTCCAGAACCAGGGAAGTGGACCCATGCATGCATGTGGAGAGGGTGGGTTCATCCCAGAGGCAGAGGGTGGGTTTCTGCCTTGATGTTGAGAAAGAGTTTCGGTTACCCAGGCCTCAGAAAGTTGTAGTAAATTCTCTGGGGATTGGGGAGGGTCTGGTCACCACCCCACTGTTATGAATCTGTTGAACATTTACCCCATAAATGGCAGAGAGTCCAGGCACCACCCAAATACTTGAAGAGGATGGAGCCAAGAACAAGTTAGTCTCCCCAGTGCTCCCCAGTGTTGCAACCCTCACCCAGGTATCTGGAGAGATGAGATTGCCACTCACTCAAAGGTGAAACATAATTCTATAAATGACTCACAGACCTTAAAATCTAATGTACTATGCAGGTTTTCTGAACTATTCGAGTCTGGTGACCCCTGTTTTCCTTTAAATTTCTCCCAGTGGCATTAGGAACATTTATGCTATTATTGCTCTTCCTTTGTACAATGGAAGCAGTTAATCTGTTTTAAGTTCCACAGGTACACAGCCAGAGGAGAATTTTGCCTTCAGACAAACCACACCTTTAACTGATTTTGATGAGACCCTGCACTGTTTTTGGCTTTGTATTGTATTTGTATTGTTATTGAAATGGTTTGAGGCTTTCGTGATATAGTGATGGAATGAATGTATTTTATATATGGAAAGAACATGGGTTTTTGGATCCAGAGAGTGGAATGTGCTTGTCTGAAACTTTTATGTATACCAGAAAAGCCATGTTCTTTTAATCCAGTCTTGTGTGGGGGGACCTATTTTTGGGTGGAGCTTTTAATTAGGTTATTTCCATGGACAAGTGAACCCGCCCATCCAATTAGGTCTTAATCTGTTTACTGGAGTCCTTTAAGGGGAAGATATTTTGAAGAAAGCAGACGCCTGGAGACAGAAAATGCCCTAGGAAGTGCTAAGCTGAGAGATGAAATCCAGAGTTTTTCTCAGAGAAGCTAAGAGAGGATCCACAGATGCTTAGAGAGAGAAACACCCCAGAGATGCTAAGAGAAGAAATTCAAGACACAGAGAGAAAGTTACTGGAATCAGAAGCTGAAGGAAATGACCAGGGAACAAAGACTAGCAGACACCAGCTGCATGCCTTCCCAACTGACAGAGGTATTCCAAATGCCAGCAGCCTTTCTTCAGAGTCCAGGTTTTATCTTGCTGTCGCCTTAGTTCAGACATTTTAATGAGCTTTGAACTGTAAATATATAACCTAATAAATTCCCTTTGTAAAAGCCATTTACAAAGACTTGCAGTTCTGCTTTGCTTTACTCCAAACCTTAAAAAAATGTCAAACCACAAGCTAACCACTAAGCTAACATAATGGAGACTTCAGTAGTGACATGCAACAGAGAATAAACAAAATCAGTGAAGAGACACTTAACAAAAGCAAACAAACAAAAAAACCAACTAGACAGGCAGCAAGAAATAACCAGGAAGAACAGAAAATCTTATTTCAAATATTGTCAAAATATAGCATTCAAAATGTCCAGTTGTCAACAAAAACAGTATGAGGCACTCAAGAAGATGATAAAGCATGCCAGTAAACAAGAAATGCGGAGGTTAATATAAACCTCAGGAAGCTCAGTAACTTGATTTACTAGAAAAAGCATGTTTAAATAAACTATTTTAAATATACTATGAGAGCTAAAGAAACCATGTGCAAAGAATTAAAGAAAAGCAGTAGAATTATGTCTCATCAAATAAAGAATATCACTGAGCTCAAAATTATCAAAAAAGAAACACTCAAATTCTACAGTTAAGGAGTATAATAGCTGAAGTAAAAAATTCAATAGAGTGGTCAACAACAAATTTGAGGAGGCAGAAATGAATCAGAAAATATGATGATAGAGTAATTTATATGATATAATCTGAATATCAGAATGAGGAAGAAATGAAGAAAAGTGAACAGAAGTTGAGTGACCTATGGCATAATAACATGCATACAAATACATATACAAATGGGAATCCAAGAAAAATGTGAGAAAGGAAAGGGGCAGGAAAAATATTTCAAGAATTAATGATAGAAAACTTCCAAATTTGCCAAAAGAAATTAATCTAAAAATGCAAGTCAATGAACTCTGAATAGAATAAACACAATCAATCTTTCTCAGATGCTTATAAAAAATTAGAGGAGGAGGAAACACCTCCCAATATATTGTATGCAGCCAGTATTATCACTATACCAAAGACAGACTAAGACATTGAAGAAAGAAAAACGACAGAACAAGATGTCTGAAGAATATTTATGCAAAATATCCTAAACATACTAGTAAACTATATCCAACATCATATAAGAAGTACTATATATCAAGACAAAGTGCAAATTATCCCAGTTTTGTACAGTTGGTTAAATATTAGAAAATTATTAGAACAAGAGGAAAAAATGATACAACTGATGCAAACAATCATTTACTAATAAAATTAGACACTCTTTCATAATAAAAACTATAGGATAGGGTGCACAGGTAGTTCACTGGTAAAATGACTGCGTTCCATGCGGGAAACCCAGGTTCAAATTCTGGACCATGCGCCCCCCCCAAAAAAAAAATAAAAATAAAAATAAACTGTAACATAAGGGAGAACTGCTTCAACATGATGAAGGTCATCTATAACAAACTCAAGGTAAAGTTATACTTAATGGTGAAAGACTGAAAGCTTTCAAGATAAGGAGCAAAATAAGAATGACTACTCTATTCAACATTGTAAGGGGAGTTCTGGCCAGAGAAAATTGGCCAAAAAAAAACCAACAACAGGAATCCAAATGCAAAAGAAAAACTATCTCTATTCACAAATAATATGGTCATATAAAATCCTAAGGTATCGTCCAAATTATTACAGGTAACATGTAAAGTTGTAGATCACCATATCAACATATCAAAATCAGTTTTATTGCCTTATATAAGCAACAAAAATCCAAAAAATGAAAATGAAAAAAAAAATGCATGAAAACAGCTTGAAATGGATAAAATACTTAGAAATGAATTTTACAAAGGAGATCAAAACTACAAAATATTGTTGGAAGAAACTAAAGACCTAAACAGCTGGTAAAACATCCTACAATCATGATTTGTAAGACTTAATTTTGTTAAGAATGCCATTATAATCCTAAAACCATTTATGATGTAATCTCTTTCCAAATCTAAACTGTTTTTTTTTTTCCAGAAATGGATAAGGTGATCCTAAAGTTCAAGTGGAATTACAGGTGTCCCGACATAGCCAAAATCAATCTTGAAAAAGAATAGTGTGAAATCTCATAATTCCAAAATTCAAAATTTACCGCAAAACTGCCATAATCAAAAGAATATGGTGTTGGTGTAAAGATAGATAAAGATCAATGTAATAGAATTTTGCATGTGTGTGCTGTATGGCGGGATTACATTTCATTATTTTTCCATGTGAGTATCTGTTATTGCAGCACCATTTGTTGGCTTTTGTTTGTTTATATGTTTTTGCTTGTTTGTTTGATTTTTGGAAAGTGCATGGACCAGGAATCATACCTGAGTCTTCCGCATAGCAAGCAAGAATTCTACCATGGAACTACCCTTGCATTCCCCAATGCAATGGAATCTTGAGTCCAGAAACAAACTTAGTCATCTACAGCCAATTCCTTTTTGATAAGGTGCTAAGACCATTCAATTGGAAAGTACAGTTTTTTCAACAGTGGTGTTTGGACAACTAGATAATCACATGCAAAAGAAAGTTGTACTTAGGGCAATATATAAGATTCCACAAGGGTTCTGTTCTAGTTTGCTAGCTACTGGAACGCAATATACCAGAAACGGAGCAGTTTTTAAAAGGGGGAATTTAATAAGTTGCTAGTTTATAGTTCTAAGACCAAGAAAACGTCCCAATTAAAACAAGTCTACAGACATGTCCAATTTAATGCATCTGGGGAAAGATACCTTGGTTCAAGAAGGCCAACGACATTCAACATTCCTCTCTCAGCTGGAAGGGCACATGGAGAACATGGCTGTGTCTGCTGGCTTCCACGTGGCTCTACCAAAAAGGAACTCCCTCCAAAATGTTTCCTCTTTTAAAGGATTCCACTAAGCAACTCCATATTCAGTGGGTGGGGACACACCTCCAAGGAAATCATCTAATCAAAAGTTACCACCCACAATGGGGTGGGTCACATCTTCATGGAAACAATCAAAATGCTCCCACCCAGCAATATTGAATGAGGATCAAAGGGCATGGCTTTTCTGGGGTCCACCACAGATTCAGACCAGCACAGGTTCCATGCAGTAGAGAAACCTACAGCCAGCCAGATGGGTCCCTGGTCCAGATAAGTCCTGAAACCTAGCCAGCCTCTCCAGAACATCAGATAGTTCCATCTCCCTATGCCATATTAGTGACAAACCCTTTCAATATAAAAAAAAACTTAGAATTGCCATAATCCAAACAACCCTAAAGAGAGGGATGGAAAGATCAAAGGTGATGGTGGAATTATACATAGAAGATAGGACTTAAAAATGAATATGAATGCTGAATCATTAAATTGGTATCTCCAGTATTTTAGAGCAGCTAGAAGTAAAAACCTAAACTTGTGAAATTGTAACCCATGTCAAGTCTGAAATATATTCTACAACTAATTGTGGTGCTGTGCTTTGAAATTCATAGCTTTTTTGTATATATGTTATTTTTCACAAAAAAAGGAAAAAAGTGTCAATTGTGACGATAAAAAAAAATATTAAAGCCCTCTAGCCTCCTATATTCTGGAGCAGCTAGAAGGAAAAATATGAGAGGATCGTATGGTAGCCCATGACAAACTCTGGGATCTTTCCTGTAACTACTTGTTAAAGAGTGCTTTGAAAACTATTGTTTTTTTATTTCTTTCCTTTGTATATATGTTATACTATGCAATTTAAAAAGTTAAAAAAAGAAAGTTGAACACTTACATCAAGCCACATGCAAAAATTAACTCAAAATAGATTAAAGACATAAGTATAAAAATTCATGACCTTGAAGTTGGCCGTGAGTTCTTAGATATGACACCAAAACCACAAGCAAGAAAAGGAAAAAAATACTTTTTTATAGTTACAAATAAATTGGTCATGATCAAGATTATAAATCTTTTCATACAAAGGATTCTTTTAAGAAAGTAAAAATAACCCATGGAGTGTAATAAAACATTTCACATAAAATATCTGGTAAAATTCTACTATCCAGAATATGTAAACAACTCTGATAACTCAACAACAAGGAAAAAAACACAATTAAATATGGGTAAAGGACCAGAATAGATGTTTCCCCAAAGATGATATACAAATGACTAAGAAAACATGAAAAAATGGTCAACACTATTCATTAGCCATTAGGAAAATGCAAATCTAGCCCACAAAAAAGATACCACTTCACACTCACTAGGATGACAATAAGAAAATAAATCAGAAAATAGCAAATGTTAGAGAAGAGTTGGTGATACTACAACTGTTATGCATTACTACTGGGAATGCAAAATGTTGCAGTCACTATGGAAAACATGTTAGCATTTCTTCAAAAAGTTAAACAAACAATTATCATGTGAGCCAGCATTTCATTACTAGGTATATACTCAAGAGAGATGGAAACAGGTAACAAATAAAAACTTGCACACAAATGTTCATAGCAGAATTAAACAATAGCCAAAAGCTGAACAACACAAAGGTACATCTACTGAGGAATGGGTAAAGAAAATATGGCATATTCATGCAATAGAACACTTTCAACCTTAAAAAGAAATGTGTACTGCTGCTACGTTACCATGAATGAACCTTAAAAACACCATGGTATGTGAAAGAAGCAGACACAAAAGGTCATATATTGTATGATTTCTTTCATATGAAATGTCTAGAATAGGCAGATGCATAGAGACAGAAAGCATATTGATTTCAGGAGCAATGAAGGGAGAAAAATGAAAGTGACTACTTAATGGCTAAATGGATTCTTTGAGGGATAGTGAAAATCTCCTGGAATTTGATGATAGCACAACTTTGTGAATGCGCTAAAATCTGCCAAACTGTGCACTCTAATATGGTTAAAATGGCAAATTGTATATTATGTAAGTTTCACGTTAAATAAGTGAATAAATGTAAAGAATTAGATGTTGATCTCAAAGCATACTAAAATAATAAATTTCATGCACATTAAAAAATTATTAATAAAAAGAAGAATCAAAATACTGGAAAACATCATAGGTGGCAATTTCTATATATGCTACTGGGAAGCCGTTATAAACCAGGGGTGAAATTCCAAACCAGAAAGAAAATGATTTCTATATTAGACTCCAAAAAAAATCTGTCCAACAAAGAAAACAAGAAATACATGTTGATGTCCTAGTTGTATAAAAGGTAGTAGGTAAATAACAGAGGAGATACTAATAATATATGAGGAAAAAAGCCTTCTAGAGAACAAATTATTCATAAAATAACAAGATTTATAGATGGTTAATCCACATATAAAAGATTCTCTATAAGCATATGAAAAGATACTAATTCATGATTAGTCTGAGAAATGTAAATTCAAATATAAAATCTAAGTGGAAACTATATTATTGGTAAATATTTGCCAGGTATAGAAAAAACAAAATGATTGCATCAAGATTGGGATAGAAAAGGGGTGATTGATGAGAGCTTAAAATGGACAGGGTTAAAAAAAAAATAAAAGCCACCACGTGATGGAGCACCACCCAAAGCCAGCTTCAAGGGGACGCGTTCTCCGGTGTGGGCTGGAGAAGCAAAGGGAAGAGCAGCAGGTTCCAGGACCCATGGCCTTTGTCTTGCGTGGGAGCACTGCCCCTGGCCGACGGGGCCACAAGGGGAGAATCAGCCACCACCAGCTGAAATGTGAGCTGGGAGAAAGTATTCACAGACCTCTGCCTCCTCCTCACTGCAAATCTCCCACCAGGGTCACAGAGCAGACCCAGAGCTGCAGACACGCACCTGCATGGAGGACAGAGACCACCCAGCACAGGGGGATATAAGAATTTGCTTTTCCTCACAGATGGCTAGTGGGTTTAGGCTTTTATAATATGCAAATTAGCACTTTGCGTCAAAATTCATATAACAGTGGTCATTTAAACCAGTAATTATCTTCTCAGAATTGACTGCACAAAAATAATTACATGTGAAGAAATATATATGTACAAAATGCTTATTTTTAATATAATCCATCAAGATTTTAAAATGACATAAGTTCATTAATAGACAGCTTGAAATGGATGACATATCCATCCTATAGAGTATGACTCAGTCTTCGTGTTCTGAGCTAGTAAGATACTCAATCAAGGTAAAAAAGTAAAAAAAAAAAAAAGCATGTTGCAGGTCAACATTTGATCTTCTCATTTAAAAAGGCAATTTCAATGTCTTCCTAACCATAACATTAAAAGTTTGCATTTTCAGAACTATGTCAAACAGACACAGAAAGCGTTTGTTTACAAAAGAATATCTTCTTTTTCATAAGAACTACACTGAATGTGAATATCGATGCATCTATTTTTATTAATCTTCTTTTCCTAAGCCATCCCTAGGTAAAGGGTTTGGTTCATTTTGTTACTTCAAAACTTTGAACACACTTAAGAAAGCAGATAATGTGTGAAAAATGCAAATGACTTGTCCTACTTTGTAAGCTGCTTGAATGCAAGATACCAGAAATGAAAAGGCTTTTAAAAAGGAATATTTATTAAGTTGCAAGTTTACAATTCTAAGGCTGTGAAAATGTCCAAATTATGGCACTAACAGGAGATTACCTTACTCAAGAAAAGCCAGTGATGGTCAGGATTACTGTCTCAGCTGGAAGGGCACATGGAATCTTCAATGGCTAGCTTTCTCTCCAGGAATCTTCAATGGCTTCCCCAGGGCTCTGTCTGTTCTGTTGGCTCTGTTGGTTCTGGAAGCTCTTGTGGCTCTTTGCAAAATGGTTCCCTCTTAAAGTCTCCAGAAAGCAACCCCCACTTTGAATCGGAGGCACGTCTCCATGGAATCCATCTAATCAAAGGTTAGCACCTACAATTGGGTGGGTCACATCTCCATGGGAGCAATCAAAAAGATTCTACCCAACAATATTGAATGATGGTTAAAGGACATGGCTTTTCTGGGGTACAGAATAGCTTCAAACCATCGCATGTTTCTACCTTAAAATTTGATTATTCCTAAAAGTTTGAATGAAGAATTCCAATTATAGCTCTTCAGGTGGTTGGAGAATGGAAGAATCCTTAGACTTGTTATCATGGTGCAAGAGCGATTCATTTGGTCAAATACTGATAGCAGAACAACCTCATACACAATAATAAATTCTGAAGTTTAAAAACTTTAAAATTCCTCAGTGCACTGCACAGTTTTTTATCAAGCATTAGGAAAATAATAGTTGCCACAAACTACTTTAATTCTGGTTTTGAACACTTATCCAATAAATTTGGAGCAACATGTTTTCCTCCATGTCTAGGAATTGAACTTAAGTAATATTTATAATTTTACAAAACATTTTCCCAACTGCATGGTTCTGGTAAGTTATTTTTGGCAGCGAATATTGAAAAGTGCATTTTGAACAGTTTATCTAAAAAAGATAATTCATTGTTCTAAAAAAATATTATCTACATCTTTTTTATTTGGGTAGAGTAAAATAAAATCATCTTTTTAAGAATATGATTCTACTCACTCAATAGTTTCCTTTGGTTCCCCATTTCTAGGATATATTAAATGGAATCATCAGATAAGTTTATCATTATTATCCAGCAAATAGAGGGGCAATACATACACTTCCAAATTCTTTCAAAAGCTAAGGAATGTGCACATTTTATTCAATCAGACTGACTGCAGAAAAATATTAGAAACTGGTTTCCCAACATCTTACCTAAAACAATGTAACATCTGAATTTTATAGTAAAGAAATAATTGAGAGTATCAGGAAGAAAAGAGAATCTAAAAGATATTGGAAACTGTCCAATTCTTCACAAGTTCAATTCAACCTATTGTAAAATGGTAGACCTGCAATCGTATTTATGGTGGTTTATTTAACAGATGCCATAAGGTCCTGCTTACAGCAAATCCCACCCCCTTCAATCATTCATGATATTACATGGTATTAAGATGTGTCCCACCACTTCATTCAACTTACATCAACATCTTTCAGTTCGCCATTGCCTCTTACCCAGTCACCCTGCCTTCAATTTTCCAATTTTCCAATTCATTACCACAACAGTAACATTTCTAAAATGCAAATATGATTATTTCAGTACTGGTTGTAAAACCCTGGGTCATGGCAGGGCGAGAATTGGGGCTATAATGTGAAGCAGGGAAGGAGGAGACATGAGAAGATTCACCACTCCTGGCTGGTCAACAAACCCCCTCCACCCAATAGCCCTGACTCTTTGTCTCTACAGAACCGTTTTTTGGGCATCATTTTGCTGAGCATATTTACGCATCGCCATCTCCCATACTATTCTAAAGGTAAACATCGAGTGAGCATTCAACATTCAGGTGTAGGTCTTTTCTCAGCCACTTTTGTTACGACCAAACTCACAAGCCACAAATATAATTTATATCTCCTTATGAACTGTTACCTTTGCAAATGATTATCAAAGCAATTTATATTTCTTATTGTACCTATTTGTATATACAACTACACCCACAGTTCAAATTCCTTGGGGACAGTAGCCACGTATTATTCAAATTTAAATCACATTTACCTGTGATCTTGCATTATACTATACAGCATAAGGAAAGTTTTTTAAAACATAAAGTATAGAATGTTTGTTATCTTGTTTCTTCTTTGTATAGTAATTCACATAATTCAGCTGCAATGGCTTCTTATGCAGGGTACTTTCCCTAAATCTTCTTTTCACTTTAGTTAATATTTTTTTCACAGTGCCTTATGTAGTCCTGGATCCTGAATCTACCCCATGATAGGAACAGTTGCAGAGTATTAATCACTTCTAGGGTCCTGCAGAATTGGACCATAGACTGAGCCTAATCCATGATAAAGGAGAGAATGACTGAATTGTTTCAATAACGAATACTCACTTTGAAATGAACATGTTTTCTAAGATACTATGTAACTTCAAACAGAGAGTAGGAACGCAAATAGTTTTGGGGGAGACTAATATTTTAGCCTCTTTTGGGAAGTAATTTCAATTTTTCAGAAAAGCATGAATATGAATTGTAAAAAGAAAACCCATAAACCTTGCAAGTTTTTTTAATTTTTGTTATAGTAACATATATACAATTCAAAATTTCCCATTGTAACCATTTTTAATCAATCTCTCCTTCTCTACCCCCACCTTCTCTCTCTGTTCTTTGAGAATCAGCTGCACAATTCATGATGCTTTCATTATGTGTTTCCTACAGAATCACAGTTCAGTTATCAAATTCAGCAAATGTAAGATAAATTCAAAATGATTGTCTAAAACATTTTAACAGGCATCACAGTGTAAAAATGAAGACATTTCTAATACAGGGAGACAGCCCCCGAGAAAAAGGGGTACAGGTCAAATGGGGTTCCATGATATGAGTGTCTGAGTAATAGCATTGGCATAAGATTTTAAATTTTGATGGGATAGAAAAGGAAAAGTATCTCATTACATAAATTTCCTACTTGAGAGTTTCTTGAGAGACAAGTCCTACACTGAACATTTTCTTCAGAGCCCCCGTAACATCCTTATTCCTGAGACTATAGACTAATGGGTTTAGCACAGGAGTAAGTATGGTATAAAAGAAAGATACAACTATGTCCTTTTCTGGGGTGTGGTAGGAGCTGGGGAGCATGTAGGTATAGATGGCGGCACCGTAGAACAGGATGACCACAGTTATGTGGGAGGAACAGGTGGCAACTGCCTTCTTCCGACCCTCTGCTGAGTTCATCCTATGGATGGTGAGGATGATAAATGTGTAGGAGCTTGAAATGACTATTATAGGGACAAGGAGCATGAGGACACAGCACAGGTACATGAGTAATTCAATGAGTGAGGTGTCGGAACAGGAGAGCTTCATTATGGCAGGGACCTCACAGAAGAAGTGATTTATCTTCCGAGATCTACAGAAGGGTAAGGTCATGGTGATGGGAGTGATAATGAAGCCATCCACTGAGCCCAAGAACCAGCAGCCAGATGCTAGGAGAAGACAGACCCTGTGGTTCATGAGGATAGGGTAACGGAGAGGGTGGCAGATGGCCACGTACCGGTCATAGGCCATGGCAGCTAGAAGGGAAAATTCTGAGCCTACCAGCATCAAGTAGAGGAACATCTGCAGCCCACATTCAGGGACTGAGATCTTATCGATCCCCATGAACTGGTCAATGAGCATCTTGGGCACGGTGACGGAAATGTACATCACATCCATGAGAGACAACTGGCTGATGAAAAAGTACATGGGTGTGTGGAGATGGGCGTAGGAGTGTATCAGAAAGATCAGGAGGGCATTTCCAGACAAAGCCATCAGGAAAATCACAAAAACGATGGTACAAAGGAGAGCTGGATGTTTGGATTGACTGAAGAGTCCCGTCAGGATGAAAGCAGAGCTTCCAGTGTGGTTGGCCAGCCACATGATATTGTCCATGAGTCTTCACCTAAGGGCATCAAAGAGAAACACTGGGGTCACATGGATGACATATGGTGATACAGTGGTCCAACAGGTGCACTCAGGAAGAGGGTGCGTGTGTGTGTGCAGGTGGGTGTGTGCAGGTATGTGTGCGCCAACCCAATTGTGCTTAACCGGATAAATCCCCATGGACCTGTTGATTTGTGAACTATAAATTACTTGTAATTCCAAATTTACTTGAAAAATGAATGGATTCACAAATGTGGGTTGTTGGAACAAATTGTTATTTCTGCTGAGTTTACCATAGTTTGGGGTGATGAAGTTTTGACAACTATGTCATTTTTCAACATGCACTGGAAATTTGAGCAATCACCTTTGCAATCACAAGAATGAATGACTGAAAAAAAATAAAAAGAAACACATTATTTTAGAGTTTTTCTTATGGAGGTCTGCATTGAATTAACATCTCTGGCTTGAGGATCCACCTGTGATCTTAAAAACTCTTCCAGGTGCGTCCCATGTAGCAAACATTCAGAAAGTAACTAAAATGTTATTTGACATCAACCCATACAAAACATTTGACTTTCTGTGCTGATGTGATTGGGATGATCTGTGAAGGTCTGTGGTTGCACTGAGATGTGCAGTCCCAAACACAAGGCATAAGCCTAATGGCTGAACTGACCCTCAGAGAACTCAAGGGTGAGTGGGTGAGGAGCCCAGACCCTGCAGCTGTGCATCCAGCTTCCCCTCTCCCTGCACTGTGTCCGTGCTAAGTTTCTAAACCCTCCATTCCTCTGTGCACTCTACATGAAAAGGGAAAAAGAGCTAGGCTTGACCTTACTATGTGGTGAGAATCAAATGAAATAAAACAATGATAATACCCAGGACATTAGCAGCCACAGATGGATGTGCACAAGCACTGCTAGTCAGAAAGCTAATATTTAAGCATGCTAGTGGGCAGAAAATAAGTAAGAGTTAGCTCCATTATTGCCTTGTAATGAGAGCCATTCTTTCAGTAACTTATTCATGGATTTTAAATTTGGATTTGATCTTTTTTTTTTCCAACTGGCTTCTGGTGCACTTCCTCATGCCTTCTAAATGTATGAATAAGCAAGACTTATGTAAGAATTGGCTCTCCCTATTCTTGACTTATTATGTAAGATATATTACTTCAGGTCTCTAGTTTCAGGATCCTACACATAGTTTTCATAATTTGAATTTGATCATTTCTGTAGTCCTAAACGTCTTGTTCATTTTTTGTCCCCTGATTAAACAGAGCTTTAAGAATTCTCTGTATCTTGTTTCTGTCTAGCACATGCTTCTCCAAGGTGCAATTTTACCTATCATTTTCTGTAACTCTTAGGGTGGTGGAAGAACTAGGG
The DNA here is from genome assembly GCF_023851605.1 of Tamandua tetradactyla. Classification (NCBI taxonomy): domain Eukaryota; kingdom Metazoa; phylum Chordata; class Mammalia; order Pilosa; family Myrmecophagidae; genus Tamandua; species Tamandua tetradactyla. The sequence continues at coordinate 60,541,481 of NC_135346.1, read as the reverse complement.
TTAGAGGGTCACTGCCATTTACAGGTGAGGCTTCAGTTGTTTTTGCAAATATCATTGCCTTATTGCCTGCCATACCAACGTTTCAGGGAATGGAAACTGAGATGCAGAGAGGGAAACTGAACAATACTGAGATGTCTCTGACTCTACTTTACCACTTCCTTCCCCTATATTGGTGCACCCAGCTCTCCAGCTAATAGACCTTGAAGGTGAATCAAAGAAACATTTCGCTTCATTTTATTTAAAGAGGCCACAGGTTAACTAGTCATAAAAAATCATTTTATAAATGTAATTTAAAATAGAACTGAGAGGGTGGGCCACGGTGGCTTAGCAGGCAGAATTCTTGTCTGCCATGCAGGAGACTTGGGTTCAATTCTCCGTGCCTGCCCATGCAAAAAAAAAAAAAAAAAAAAAAAAACAGAACTGAGAATGGCTACAAAATACATAAAAGCAACAGATGCAAAATGCAGTTGGCTTTTCTTAAGAGAAGCGTTAATAATTTATTTCACATTTCCTGTGAAGGAAGGAAATATCAACTCCTCTTTCTGGGTAGTTTGAAAACGATTATGAGGTAGAGACATTTCAGGAAAAATTTAGACCAGTTTCTCTCACATTTTATTTAAATCCTTGCAATAATTCGAAAGACTGCAATCAATGTTCAGCTTCTTATCAGTCTCAAGATTTAGAGTGTTGATGCAGTCAATAACAGCATAAATGCATTTGATACCATGATATAAATATGTACAAAATCTGTAATCCTTTGCATAAGCAAAGTGTAATCTGTCTATCAAATCTCACCCTCAGTGGCAGGTGGAAGCTGAGCTCTATGCAAAATTTCAAAACAATCTGATAAAAGGCAAAACATACCTGCTGATCTAGTTTATATATGCAGACAAAATGAGGCAAGGACAGGTGTAGTCACTGGCACAAATGAAGAACTCCAAGCTGAATTAATTGTGAGGAGAAGGGGCGGAAAGGCAGGTGGGTGGGTGCTGGGAAAATCTCAGAAGCACTTTGGTAAATGGAGTCACTGCCATCAAGTCATATTGACTGGTCCACCAAGACACCGGACAGATGAGGGGATGCTGTGCCTGTACCACGCAGGACAACTGGTCTTGCTGAGCACTCTTTATCTTCTCAACCCAAAAGCTTGAATTTAATGCCAATGTCTTAGTGCCTGTTGAGGATAGGGGATCATCAATTGTGATAGCTGAGTAATGTTGAGGCTTTGTTTGGGGTTTACTGCATCTCAAAAATTGTTCTAGACTTTAATCATACTTAATCTTCCCCAAGGGCCTATGAGGAACTTACCTTTACCTTATCTTACCCTTTTGCCAATTAGAAAATACAAGTTCTTGGGTAACCGCCTGAACTCACACACCTAGTTGAGCGAGGATTTGAGCTCCAGCTCAACAGTGGGTCCCAGAGCTGGTCACTCTGCCTCAGCCCTCTCAGAAACTCTGTTGTACCTCTTCAGTTTGACCCTTCAGCCTCCCACAGTCATTTCCATCAGAAAAGCATAAATATGATCCAGACATTTGCTTCTGGTATTTACTATAAAAAAAACCATAGTCAAAGAAAAATCTGGGAAATCTCAGTAAAATTTCAGTCTCAGGAGAACAAACACATCATCCAAAAATATTGGCTGTAGATATATATATATCTTTTTTTTGATGAATAATTGGAAAAAAAAACATTTCATATGTGGCAGTAAATGAGTACTGTGTAAACAGATTCAAAGGAAAACACACATTTGTTTTTCTCTATAAAAATAGGTGATAAGGAGAAATTGAGAAGATACTATCAAAAACCCAGAGGATGCATCAGCACAGAATACAGCAAGAACATGTGTTACCCTTTTGCTCCTGCAGGACTATCTGGTATCTGGTTGAAGCCACCATCAGAAGATACTGCAGTACTCATCCACATGGAAAACAGAGTGCAACTATGGTTAAATTTACGTAGAAAAGTAGGGAAATTACATCATTCCTAAATCCTCTCTGCCCATTAGGGGAGTGGATGAAGTTTTTCTGTTGATATATCCCCTCCGGGACTTTCAGGAGAATACAAATAAGAGGACTAAAAAGTTAATATTTCCATTGCACTTTCTCTTGTGTTCTTCTCATTTTTTTTGACTTTCACTATATTGTTAAATTCAATGTGTTTTAAAATCTTAACCCATGTTAAAAATACTCTCACTTCTCATCATTACCAATAAAACCTTACCTATGAAAAATACTAGTTACTTTGGTGGCATTTTTTCATTTTACAAAATATTTTAAATTGAATATCATTTAATTTTCAAGAAACTTTTGTGAGATATTGCTATTGTTCTTATCTTACAAAGGTACAGAACCTGAAACTCAGAGTTCAATAAACTTGTCTAAGCCAATGCCACCCACCAGTACCATAGATGCTACTAGGATTAGATCACCTCCTTCACACCCTTGTCCCTTCACTCTTCATTTTGTTACTCATTGTTCTCTTCCTCCTGCATTCACTTAAATCTATGTTGCCTTGTCTTGCATTTAATTTTAAAACATTTGTTTTTTTAAGTGTTAACATATTAATTATTGAAAAATCCAAAGGCACAAACTTGTATACAGAAAATAGTAAAACCAGCCATAATAGAATCCCCAGACAAAAACTTTCTTTAGAAGTCTTATCCTGCCCTCAAACTACCTAAGTTTATTGAGTGCAGAATGCCCCCAAATTCTGTGATAAAAGAGACAACAGAATAGAAACAACCATTCGCTCTCTTTGAACTTGCATACAAACTCTTCTGAACTCTTTCCCTAGGTTCCTGTTCTGTAACAAATTTGTTTCATTGTTGTGTTGTGTTAAAGAGTTTCTGAGAACAGTTGCCATGAAACCCTTTTCTTGTGATGGCTTTTTTTGGTCAGGTCCATATTTGCCTGGTTGTGTGCTCCTTCCAACCACCAGAATTTCAGCCTGCAGATGGCATTTCCTTACCTGACTCTTCTTTCAAATGGTTTCCTATAAGGCTGGGTGGGGGATGGTAGGAAAAGGCTTTTGCAGGGACGGTGGGGGGGGAGGAACATGAGGAGTCGCTGGTGGTAAGGGAGGATTACATGGTAGGAAGAAGAAACAAATTGCTGCTTCTTTTCCATTGTGGCAGCTGCAGAAGCAGTTATGGACAGCAGGGTCCAGGTAGCTGCTGCAGGCCCCAGCACCCCGAAGGCAGTTTCAGTTTCATGGATCAGTGTATTAGACAGGGTTCTCTAGAGAAACAGAATCAACAGGAAACACTCGCAGATATAAAATTTATAGAAGTGTCCACATACACATGAACCATGCTCATTTTGGGTGACTGAATCAGCAGGAGTGGGTTCCACCAGCAGCCTTAGGGGCAAAGCATCCCCATAAGCTCAGCTGTTGAGGGGCAAGAGGGGTCCCAGTGTGGAGGACCTTGGGTAAAAACACTGTCCTCCCTTGATTCTCCAGATATCCACCTGCATATAATTACCACCTGCATTTTAACAACCTCCATTAAATAGTCTCATATTCAAACCCTGTTTGCAATGCCTTAAGTGTTGTGATGAAATGGATGTTGACCAATGAGTTTAATATTCTATCAAATTAATTATGCCATAATTAAAATTGACCCTAGGGCATGCATCGGTGGCTCAGTAGCAGAATTCTCACCTGCCATGCTGAAAACCTGGGTTCGATTCCTGGAGCCTGCCCATGACAAAAAAAAAAAATTAGCCCTAATATTGAGTACTTATCTTGAGCTCAAATTTCTAAATTATAAATTGACTTACAATTTGTAGTAAGTTGAAAATTTATATAAAAACAAAATGCTTGCATCTCTGGATGTATTTTTTCCTAAGATAACTTATCAGACTGTTATATATAAAAAAAATCTTTTAAGTCTCTTAAGACACAACATTGAATTTCTTTTTCAAAAGTTACTGTAAATTGTACTAAAGCATCAAACTTCACCTGTACCAACAATGAATTTTGGGTACTTTCACCTATGAAAATTTGTTAAGTGCATTGTTGTTTAACTTGCCATTCATGATTATTGGTATATTTTTTGACTACTCATATGCTTATCAATATATACCACTGCTTCCGTGAAATAAAATTATTTGCTTTACCCATTATTCCTTTTCTTACAGATTTAGAGGTGCTTGGAATATGTTTAGAGTAGCAACATTTGTGAGTATGTTTAGAAAAGCAACTTTCGTGAGTATGATAGACTCCAGTTATGATCAGCAACTGCCAGCACTCACGGAGACCCCAGGAAATGAGGGACCTAAAGTCTTCAGGTGTCTTATTCCCGGTAAAGCCCTCTCTGAGATACCATGGGAGGATTGAGAGAGAGGAAATGTATAATAGGGTTATGTTATGAAATCACAGCAGGGAAGCTTTATGGAGAATGAAATAGAGAGCAAAATTTCAGGCAAGTGTTTGACTACTGGTGAGGGATATGGTGGCTGAATGAGGGTGGTGGTAATGGAGGTGGTACGGAAGGTAGCGCTGTTTATACACTGATGAATCCAGGGCTTGACCAGTCAGAGAGGAAAATTCAAACTTCAGTTTGGGACTGAGATGTCCAGCACACATCTTCATGGAAGAGATGCAGAGCCAGCAGATACAGAAGTCAGAAGTTGAGGGAAGATGAGGTACCTGAAGACATGAGTTTGAGAACCAGCACGGGATAAAGGAATGAAGTAATAGCTGATCTTAATTCCTTTAAACATATCTTGTTTTATTGATTTTTGCTTTGTGTTCATTTCTACCCTCTAGTGGAACAATTCTCCTTGTCATCAGTATATTTACATTGAAATTATTCAAACTCTTACCTGTTTGTTTCACCTTTAAACCCATCTTTACATCATTTGGTCAGATTCACAACATTTAATTAAAATTCTGATTAGAATAAAAATAAATACATTTGGAGGAAGATTGATAAATTTAAAATGTTGAGGATTTTCATCCAGAAACATGATAGTATTGCAGGTTATTAAAACAATTTGATTATTGACAGCAAAGGCTGATTTTTAAATTTTGTATATTTTTTACAGTAATTGTTGATATTATCACCAGATATTTTTGTTTTATTTCAAAGAATATTCCCCACTCATTCTTACTAATTGTTGATAGTGACAACAAAGCTAATGGTGTAGCAAAGTAATTACACAGCAGCATAGAATTCTTCTGTTAATTTCAATATTGCGTGAATCTCTTGCATTTCATTATTTCTATTACATATGTTAGTTCTGTTTCATGTTTTAATACAATGCACTATACTCCAAAAATTGCATTCTTTAAATTTTATATGTAATATCCCCTTTATTAGAGAAATTGCAGGTTTATAGAATAATCATGCATAAAGTACAGGACTGCCATACAACACCCCACCACAAACACTTTGCATTACTGTGGAATATTTGTTACAACTGATGATAGCACATTGTAATAATTGTACTATGGTCTATGATTTAACATAGAGTTCACTTTGTGTAGTGTAGTTCATGATTTTTTTGTTTCGTTTTTTAATTTGTTATTAATTTTAAAAAATAACCAGAAAGAAACACAAACATTCTGAATATATGCTCATTCAGTTCTACATATATCATCAGTAATTCACAATATTATCACATTGTTGCAATTTCATTATCATGATCATTTCTTAGATCATTTGCACCTATTCAGAAAAAGAAATAAAAAGACAACAGAAAAATAAAATGAAAACAGAAAAAAAATTTTACATACCATATCCCTTACCCCTTCCTTTCATTGATCACTAGCATTTCAAACTGAATTTTTACCATTTGTTCCCCTTATTATTTATTTTTATTCCATATTTTCTACTCATCTGTTGACAAGGTATATAAAAGGACCATCAGGCACAAGGTTTTCACAATCACACAGTCACATTGTGAAAGCTGTATCATTACACAATCATCATCAAGAAACATGGCTACTGGAACACAGCTCTACATTTTCAGGCAGTTCCCTCCAGCCTCTCCACTACATCTTGGATAACAAGGTGATATCTACTTAATGTGTAAGAATAACGTCCAGGATAACCTCTTGACTCTGTTTGGAATCTCTCAGCCATTGACACTTTGTCTCATTTCACTCTTCCACTTTTGGTCGAGAAGTTTTTCTCAGTCCCTTGATGCTGGGTTTCAGCTCATTCTAGAGTTTTTCTCAATCCCTTGATGCTGAATCTCAGCTCATTCTGGGATTTCTGTCCCACATTGCCAGGAAGGTCCACACCCTTGGGAGTCATGCCCCATGGGACAGAGGGAGGGCAGTGAGTTTGCTTGTTGTGTTGGCAGGAGAGAGAGGCCACATCTGAGCAACAAAAGAGGTTCTCTTGGGGGTGACTCTTAGGCCTAATTTTAAATAGGCTTGACCTATCCTTTGTGGGGTTAAGTTTCATATGAACAAACCCCAAGACTGGGGGCTCAGCCTATAGCTTTGGTTGTCCACACTGCTTGTGAGAATATCAAGAATTTGACTTGGGGAGGTTGAATTTTACCCCATTCTCAGACTTTTCAAATACTTTTCTGCTCACTGATCAAATCACTCTGGGATTCATCGGGGCATCACTCTGGACAAACCAACAAAATCTCATGTCCTACCCAAGGTTCCATTACTTATGTTGTTCAACCAACTATCTACATAAGTTATATTAGGAGATGCACTAGTCAAAATATAAATTTTGCACCAAATAAGCATTTTTTGCTTTAGTCTCACACATAAGTTGAAATTTTAAAATATTAATTACCATCTATTTTCAGCACCCTGCAGTAACGACATTCTTTTGTTCTTCCTCGTGCAAAAACATTTTTAAATTTGTACATTTAGTCTGTATCATTATACACTCTAGGCATTCCTAGATTATACCTTCTCAATGTTTATCATGTATCTTTCTTTCTGATTTCATTTATGCCCCCAGCCCTCCTCCCTCTATCATTCTCACATTCAGCTTCATTCAGTGTTTTAACATAATTGTATTATAGTTAGGTAGTATTGTGCTGTCCATTTCTGAGTTTTTATATTCAGTCCTGTTGTACAATCTGTATCCCTTCAGCTCCAGTTACCCAATATCTTACCCTATTTCTATCTCCTGATGGTTTCTGTTGCCAACAAAATATTCCAAGTTTATTCATTAATGTCAGTTCATATCAGTGAGACCATACAGTATTTGTCCTTTTGTTTTTGGCTAATCTCACTCAGCATAATGTCCTTAAGGTCCATCTATGTTGTTACACACTTCATGACTTTATTCTGTCTTACAGCTGCATAATATTCCATCGTATGTATATGCCACAGTTTGTTTAGCCACCTGTCTGTTGATGGACATTTTGGCTGTTTCCATTTCTTGGTAATTGTAAATAATGCTGCTATAAACATTGGTGTGCAAATGTCCGTTTGTGTCCTTGCCCTCATGTCCTTTGAGTAGAGACAGCATATAGATGGGTCCTATTTTTTAATCCAATCTGCCAGACTGTCTTTTGATTGGGGAGTTTAATCCGTTAACATTCAGTGTTATTACTGCACGAGTAGTCTTTCTTCTACTACTTTGCATTCTGGATTTTATATGTCATATCTAATTTTCTTTCTTTTTACTCATAGTCTTCCTTTCTACACTCTTCTTCACACCTCTCTCTTCTGTCTTTTCATATCTGTCTGTAATGCTCCCTTTAGTATTTCTTGCAGAGCTGGTCTCCTGGTCACAAATTCTCTCAGTGATTTTTTGTCTGAAAATGTTTTAATTTCTCCCTCATTTTTGAAGGACAATTTTGCTGGATATAGAATTCTTGGTTGGAAGTTTTTCTTTTTTAGTAATTTAAATATAGCATCCCATTGTCTTCTTGCCTCCATGGTTTCTGCTGAGAGATCCATGCATAGTCTTATTGGGCTTCCCTTGTGCATGACGGATTGCTTTTCTCTTGCAGATTTCAAGATTCTCTCTTTCTCTTTGACCTCTGACATTCTGATCAGTAAATGTCTTGGAGGACATCTATTTGAATCTATTCTCTTTGGGGTACACTGCACTTCTTGGATCTGTAATTTTAAGTCTTTCATAAGAGTTGGGAAATTTTCAGTGATAATTTCCTCCATTAGTTTTTCTCCTCCTTTTCCCTTCTCTTCTCCTTCTGGGACACCCACAACATGTATATTCATGCGCTTCATATTGTCTTTCAATTCCCTGAATCCCTGCTCATATTTTTCCATTTTTTCCCTATATTTTCTTTTTCTTGTCGGATTTCAGATGTTCCACCCTCCAGTTCACTAATCCTATGTTCTGTCTCTCGAAATCTACCATTGTAGGTTTCCATTGTTTTCTTCATCTCTTTTACCTTGCCTTTCATTCCCGTAAGTTCTGTGATTTGTTTTTTCAGACTTTTGATTTCTTCTTTTTGTTCATTCCTTGCCTTCTTTATATCCTCCCTCAATTCATTGATTTGGTTTTTGATGATGTTTTCCATGTCTGTTCATATATTCTGAATTAATTGTTTCAGCTCCTGTATGTCATTTGAATTTTTAGTTTGTTCCTTTGACTGGGCCATATCTTCAATTTTCCTAGTGTGATTTGTTATTTTTTGCTGGCATCTAGACATTTAATTACCTTAATTAGCTTATTCTGGAGATTGCTTTCACTTCTTTTACTTAGGGTTTTCTTGCTGGATGAATTTGTTGTCTATCTGTTCTTTGACATTCAGTTCAGCTTTATCTGACCTCTAGCTTAAGTTTTGTTTAACAGAGGAGAATTTTTCAGTTCTTGTTTTCTTGTTTCTCACCCTGTTTGTATGGTGCCTTCCCCACACACACACACACTTAGGAGGTTTACTTAGGTATTTTAGACCCCAGCCAGAATTTCTCAGACCAAACTGGCCTCCCATCAGGAGGAAAGAGTCACCTGTGTCAGTTTTCCCTGAGGATGAGACCCAGCAGGATGAAAGACTTTCCTGTGAAGTCTCTGGGCTCTGTTTTTCTTATCCTGCCCAGTATGTGGTGCTTGTCTGCCTGCAGGTCCCACCAGCATAAGATGATGCGGTACCTTTAAGTTTGGCAGACTCTCCCTGCTGGGGCGTGGTGGAGACAGAGGAGAGGTTGTAGGCTGGTTTTAGTGGCTTCAAATTACCAAGCCCTGGTATCTGAATTTCTTGAGGGAGAGATTCCACCTGAGCTGGGCTTCACCCCACCCCTGGGGAAGGTACAGGCTCCAGACAAGCCCCCAAATGAGCTTGTTTCTTCTTATGCCTGGGGCAGTTGCAGCCCAACAAGCCCTGCTGCTGTATTCAAAGGCAGTCAAGCCTGTGTAGAAATACAGCCACAAAAACCCCTGTCTCCTTTTTTTTTTTTTTTTTCTTTTTCCATCAGCCCTGCCCCCTTGGCACTGGGGCAAAAATGAGCGACCTCCACTTTGAACGGGTTCACCTGAGCTGGGGGCCTATTTTTAGTAGTCAGAATTTGTTAATCAATTTCACAATTGGTGTTTGATTGTGCTCAGCCCCTGGTGCTGGTAAAGTCTCTTTCCTTTCCCCTCTGAGAAGCCACTTGTGGGGGAGGGGCACTGGCCACCATGGCTTGGGGAATTTACGGTTCTGGGGGGCTCGCAGCTGGTCCAGCTGGTCCAGACTGGGGTACGCTGTGTGTCTGGTCACTGACATGGCCCCAGCAGCTGTTCTGTACTGTTTCTGGTTATTTAGTAGCTGTTCTGGAGGACGAACTAAAATGTACACGTTGTTAAGCCGCCATCTTGGCCTGGAAGCTAGTTCATGATTTTTTTAAATAAATTTTATTCTGTTATCATATATGCATTCTAACATTTCCCCTTTGGAACCTTGCACATTTTAAGCCTTTACTTCCCAATCCCTATCCCCACACCATCCCCTAGTAACCTAAAGTCTAGAATCTGATTCTATGAGTTTCCATATTCTAATTATTTCATGTTTGCAAGATCATACAATATTTGTCCTTAATGTCTGGCTTATTTCATCAACATGATGTCTTCAATGCTCATCTATGTTTTCACCTTTATCAGGGCTTCATTCATTTTTACAGCTGAATAATATTCCTTTGTATGTATACACCACATTTTAAATCCATCCATCAGTTGAGGGACACTTGAATTTCTTCCATCTTTTGGCAATTGTGAATAATGCCACAGTGAACGTCAGTGTGCAAATATCTGTTCATGTCCCCACTTTCAATTATTTGGGGCACAGACATAGTTAGTGGAGTTGCCAGGTCGTATGGTAATTCTATACTTAGGGTTCTAAGAGCTGCCAAACTGTTTCCCATAGTGGCTGCACCATTTTACATTGCCACAAGCAATGAATGAGGTTTAAATAAGATTTCCTTTTAATTATTTCACTGTGAAGAATGACACTGAGTACTGATATCATATGTTTCTCATTAAAATGAATAACTGCAAATGAATATAATCAAGACACAAAAATCAGTGTGTTCACATATACAAAAATAACTAATTAGAATACATAAAAGAGAAAGCCCAATTTAATCCCATTCCAAAAACAAAATTTTAGGAATTAAACTTAACCAGAAATGTACAAAACTTTTATGAGAAAAATTTTATAATTTAACACATTGATTTAATATAGAGACTGAATGAAAACCTAACAAAAATACCCAACAGGCTTTTTTGCTCCTCAAGGAAGAGTAATTGATCCCGATGTTCCTTTCAGAACGTCTAGGGACACCAAACAACCAAACAACCAACAACCAAACAACCAAACAACCAAGCAACCAAACAACCAAACAACCAACCAAACAAACAACCAAACAACCAACAACCACCCAGAAAAACCTTGAAAGCCATGAGCAATGTCGGGAAACAGACCTTCCGCACACTTAAAAATACTACGAAGTAGCTATAATAAAGAATGCAACTAAAAGAAAAACCAGAAATGTGCACAATTGCAATTATTATATGATAATGGTGATATCTTAGGTCATTGGAGGAGAAATGGATTTCTTTTTCCTTGTAAATTAACTCCTTGATTTATACTTTCCATGTAGCAGGATTTTGGAAAGCTATTCTAAATAAAAGGAAATTAAACTAATAGTAAATAAGTACAATATGTTTTCCATGATTGAATCCTGGATCAAAGAAAAACAGCTCTAAGAATCTTATAATGTAAATTTCTTTTGCATTGAAAATTTATTTTAAGAATAAAGAATGCCTTCAATCTAAATTGGAACGGAAGAAGTAAATTTTTCATTATTTGCAGGTGACATGATACTATATTCAGAAAATCCTGAGAAATCTACAACAAAGTTACTTAAGCCAATAAACAAATTCAGCAAGGTGGCAGGTTATAAAATTAATGTGCAAATATCAGTAATGTTCCTATACACAAATGATGATTGAAATGAGGAGTCAGTTAGGGAAAAAATTGCATTCAAAATAACAACTAAAACAATCAAGTATCTAGGAATGAACTTAACTAGAGATGTAAAGGACTCATACTCAGAGAACTACATAACATTGTCAAAAGAAATGAAAGAAGATCCAAGTAGGTGGAAAGATATTCCATAGGAAGGTTCAATGTAGTTAAGATGTCAATTTTACCCAAATTGATCTACAGATGCAATGCAGTACCAATCAAAATTCCAACAATCTACTTTCAAGACTTGGAAAAGCTAGTTACCAAATTCATCCAAATTCATCCAGAAGGGAAAGAGACCCCGAAGAGCTAAAAGCATCCTAAAGAAGAAGAACAAAGGGAGAGGATTGCTACTCTTTGATTTTAAAACTTACTATAAAGCTACAGTGGTCAAAACAGAATGGTATGGGCACAAAGATAGAAGTATTGACCAATGGAATATAATCAAGAGTGCAGAAAAAGACCAAAAAATCTATGATCAACTGATTTTTGACAGGGCCCCGAAATCCTCTGAACTGGGACAAAATTGTCTTTTCTACAAATGGGTATGGGAGAACAGGATATCAATAGCTGGAAGAATGAAAGAGGACCCCTACCATATATCCTATACAAAAATTTACTCAAATTGGATCAAACACCTAAATATAAGAACCAGTACCATAAAGCTCCTAGAAGAAAATGTAGGGAAACATCTCCAAGACCTAGTAATAAGAGTCAGCTTCCTAAACTTTACAACCAAAACACAAGCAACAAAAGAAAAAAATAGAAAAATGGGAACTCCTCAAAATCAAATGTTTTTACTCCTTGAAAGACTTTGTCAAAACGGTGAAGAGGCAGCCAACACAGTGGAAGAAAATATTCCAAAATCATGCATTGGATAAATGTTTGATGTCCTGTATATACAAAGAAATCATGCAACTCAACAACAAAAGAACAAGCAACCCAATAATAAAAATAGGCTTAAGATATGAATAGACATTTTTCTGAACAGCTACACAGAGGGCTCAAAAGCGCATGAAGAGATGCTCATTTTCATTAGCTAGAAGGGAAATGCAGCCCAAGGTTACAATCAGATGTTCACAGCATCACTATTCACAATCGTCAAAAGATGGAAACAATCATACCCATTAACAAGACTAGTGGATTAACAAAATATAGTATATACATATGATGGAATATTTTGCAGCTTATTGCATAATATTAGATAATACTAGATGAAATGATATCCTGAACCACATGAAAAGATAGATGAGCCTTGAGGACATAATGCTGAGTGAAATAAGCCAGGCATAAAAAGATAGATACTGTATGATTCCACTGTTATTACCACAGTAAAGGTAAAATCAAAGGCTTAAAATACAGAATATAAGGGACCTAGAGAAACACAGAAGCTTGAGATGGTGAACTGTTAGCTAATGAGGTTGAACTTAACTGTAAGGGAATAGGCATAAGTGAAGGTGGTTTACTAGTGGGTCTGTAAGTTATATTACCATATTGAAGGTGAACATGATTGAAAGGGGTTTATAGACTCATGTGTTCCACCAATTAACACTACAAATGTAAATGAATTCTTGCATGAACCACTGCAAAGGTATGAATAGTGTAAAAGAGTGTATTATTTGGGGTATATGGAGAAAAATGGCATTGCATACTATGATCTATGTTAACAGGAAAACGTCAACAGTACCTCAGCAATACCAGGGGTACATAATGGGAAGGAGGGGCAAGACTTAAGGGGAGGTTTGGATTTTCTATTTGGGGAGGGTATGTTTATTGGTTATCTTTCTCTTGAGAACAATGAAATTATCTAAACTTGAGAGTGTTCATGGACTGTAGACTTTGGACATTATACATGAGGCCCAGTAGATGGAGGTGGCTGGAAGATGCACTGACTGAGAAATAAATTGGTGAATGATGGTGTAAACATATAATCAAACACAGTGCTGCTACAAAAAAGAACTAAGTTGTGAGGCATGCAACTCTATGAATGAACATGTGGGACAGCTGGTGAGGCAAAATAAGCCAGAAACAAAAGAGCAAATATTGTAGGACCTCATTTAGAAAATACTTATGAGAAAACTGGAGCCTAGATTATAAGCTCTTATAGCAGTCACATTTAGTCTGGAGTGGTCATTGTTATTTCAGGATTTTGAGGGGCTGCTTTATATACGTATAACTTGGTATTTAGAGATAAGAATGAAGCCAATCAGTTGGAATTAAGTTAATTCAGAATACAGGGGTAAAGAAGACATTGCCTGTATTTTAGAACTTCACCTAATCTTTGAGACCAAAGGAAGAATGTTTATTATGTCCAGAGCCTAAATGTTCTGTAGCACATAATCTAACTCAACCTGTCTGGATGGATCATTTAAACAATGCAAACACAGGGATCCCAGAATAAGAATGAGAACATTTAATCCTGTATAGTTTAATGCAATGCCTGGATGCATCCTACAATATATTAAGCAGATAATAAGAAAGTATTGAAAAAGTCCCTTGAGGGATGGGAGAAAAAAATTACCACTAAGGAATTCCCGGATACTGTGCCAAACATTAGGGACACCCAAATCAATAGGCCAAGCCCTCAATCTTGATGCTTGCTCTTGTGAAGTTTATATACTTAGCACTGAAGCTTAGCCTACCTATAGGTATGCATAAGAATCACCTCCAGAAGACCTCTTTTGTTGCTCAGATGTGGCTTCTCTTTCTCTAAGCCCAGACTTTGCAAGTGAAACCATTTCTCTCCATCCTACTTGGAACATGACATCCATGGATGAAAGTCTCCCTGGCAGCATGGGAGATGACCCCCAAGGGTGAGCCTGGCTCTGGCACCATGGTATCAGCAATGCCATCCTGACATAAAGGGGGGAAAGAAGTATCAAGTTAGCTATCTGGCTGAGAGAGTTCAAATAGAGTCAAGAGGCTACACTGGAGGTCATTTTAACGCATGATTCAATTAGATATTGCTACCTGTCATAACTTGAAAAATGCCAACCAGGACCATTCCAGCCAATCCTGAAGAATACCTAGAACATTAAGATTCTACACAGGATCCATGAACTCGGGTAACTCTCCAGAAACCTACAACCTTCAACTGGGTCCCTGGACCAGCTAAGTCCTGAAATGCAGAGGGGCCAGCCTCTCCAGAACATCAACAGTTCCATCCCCATATCCCATATTATTGACAGTCCATTCCAACATGAAAAGTTAGAATTGGCATAGCTCAAATACAAGGAGTGGGAGAAAAATCAAAGGTGATGATAGAGCTATACAGACAAGGCCAGGTTTAACAAATGAGTATAGTGCTGATTCATTATACTGACATTGCTTTTCTTGTACATATGTTATATTTCACAATAAAAAAATTTAAAGCAAAAGGAAAAAGAATAAAGGATGCATTCAGATAAAAGGATAAAAAACAGTAACAATGTGTAGGAAAATCTAAAACAATGTTTATTATAACAGTGACAATACTTTTATCTAATTAAGTTTTTATCAAAAAAATTATATTGAGAAGAGCTGAATAGCAGTAGCATATGATTTGGAAGGGGAAAAATCGAGTTAAATATTTTAAAGTCCTAACATTACCTGGGAGCAGTGAGGAGGTCTTATTTACTTTAGATATTGATAAATTATATATTCTTTTTCTATTTATAGATCAATGAATTAATGATTAGAAAAGGTACTAAAGTACTAAACACACAAATAAAAATGTTCTGGTAACACAAAATTCTCAGTCAACACATGAAAGCACAAGAAAGAAGAGAAAATGAAGATAGTTATAACAAATAGCGAAGAGGGAGTCATTATAGCATACACCAATAGCAGAATGACTGAAATGTACTGAGTTCTTGACTTCAAAATCAAAGATTTCCATCTGAGAAGCAAAGCCAAACCGAATTATAAGCTGTTTCCAAGAGACACCTATAAAACATAAGGAAGAGGAATTTGAAGTTAAAAAAAATGTTGAAAAGATTTTCATACAAAGCCTAACCTGGAGTAAGTTGGTTCATTAGACAAAGCAGACATTGAAACAAAAAGCATGTCTAAAGATGAAGGAAGTCACTTCAAAATGGTAAATTGTTCAATATATATTATAAATATTATGCACTTAAGAAGATGGCCTCAAAAAGTATATCAAAAGGAAAAATAAGTGGGAAATTATATCACATTCTATTTGCTAAATGATAGGACAAATAAATGAAAATTCACAAGATTTGAACAGCACAATTCCTAGTGTATATGAAAAATATGATCCCCAATATGGATCCTAGCTTGCATTGATTGTGTTTTTTCCTGTATAGCATTCTGTGATAGATTCAGGTGGCAACTTGGCCAGGTGATGATGCCCATTGTTCTGTTACTGTAGACTTAAATCATCAGTATGTGAAATTCGTCTATGGCTGATTATATTTGTGGTTGGCTAAGGGGAGTGCCTTCCACAATTAGTGAGATTTAGTTTAATTCATTGGAGGCTTAAAAAAGAGGGGTCAGAAGAGAGCTCAGCAGCTCAGTATACTTCATCTCAGGGCTTAGATCTCAGACCCACATATTTGGAGATGCTGAAAGGAATCACCCTGGGGAAAGCTGTTTGAACCCAGAAGCCAGGAGGGAAGCTCAACAAATGTCCACCATGTGCCTTCCCATGCGACAAAGAAAGCCAGGGAAAGCCAGTTGTCTTTCCTCTGAGGAACTATAAATTTGTAATTGTGAAAATCCTCTTATTAAAGTTGATCCATCTCTGGTGTGCAGCATTCAGCCAGCTTTAGCAAACTAAGACAAATTTTGGCATAGAGAGTAGGTTGCTGCTTCAGTTTGCAAACACTGAACATGTTGGAATTGTTTTTAAAATGGATAAGGGGAAGATCTCAGAAGAATTATATTTTGATAGAGAAAGCCTTAATTGCTTTGAAGAGACTGTTGGTAGAAAGGTGGACTCTAGAGACACTTCTGAAAAGGATTTAGGCAGAAATGATGAATGTGTCATTGAAAACTGGAAAGAAGACATTCTTTGTAGATGGAAGGCAAAATTTGAGACTGATGAATTTAAATATTTAGCAGAGATTTTGAAACTAAATGTGGAAAATGCAGTCTGGCTGCTCCTTGAAGCTTATAGTAAAATGTGACAGGAAAGAGATAAGTTGAGGACTGAACTCTTGGGTACAAAGAAACCAAAAACTGATGGTCTGGAAAATTCTGGGCTTCCAGAAAGGGAAAGCCCAAAGAGTCGTGCCCCATATGAAGATTTGGCTAAATGTGAATCTAGTCAGCCATTTCAGTCATGACCCATTACAGGACAAGTGAGGATTTGAGATGATGTCATCCAGAAAAGATCGTGGAAAGTTCTTTTGCCTGATAGGAATGATCCTAGCACACTGCACAGAAAACAACAAAAGTGTTGGGGGATCTGTATAAGCAGAACCACTGCCAGTCTGTACTAAAGGGGACAAACTAGAGGAAAAATAACTTTGGAGGCAGACCCACCCATATATGTGGAGTTTGCCTCAGAAGCAGAAGACAAGCCTTCCACTTCATTGCTCAGGAAGAGTTGTGTCACCCCAGGCATTGGAGAGGGCAGAGCACATAAACTTGAACTTGAGAGGAGCCTGGATCACACCCTATTGTTCTGAAGGGGTTAAGTATGAGCCCCAGAGATGGCAGAGATCCCAGGTGCTGCCCCAAACCTTAGACAGGGTGAAGCCAAGAAAAAGAGAGTCTACCCAATGTCCCCCAATACTGCACCTACCTTGCTGTTTGGAGAGAGCAAAGTCACTGTGTAGACACTTAGAAAGGGTGGGACTGCCACTTTCTGAAGCCCCAAGTATGACTGACTCTCAGATTTTGAAATCTAATGGAGTTTTCCCTGCACATTTTCAGAATTATTTAGAACTGGTGACCCCTGTTTTCCTTCCAATTTTTCCCTATAACAATGAGATTTTTTTATCTTATGACCACTCTTCTTTGTATATTGGAAACAGATAACTTGTTCTAAGTTCACAGGTCCACAACCAGAGGAGAATTTGGCTTCAGGATAGACCATGTCTGTAAATGACTTTGATGAGATTTTGCACTATTTTTGAGTTGGTATTTATTTCTTTTGTTACTGAAATGATTTAAGACTTTTTGATATTGTGATGAAACTAATGTATCTTGTATATAGAAAGATTTAGTCTATTGTATGCAAACAAATGATCATTGTTAGGTGAAAAAATATGTCTGCTATTGCTTTCTATTAAAGATTAAGTATGGTTTAGGGTGTATAGTTTCTGAGTTAACAATGAGTGATGATACCCCATTGTTCTGTTACTGTGGACTTAAATCATCAGTATGTGAAATTTGGCTATGGCTGATTACATTTTGTTGGCTAAGGACAGTGCATTCCACATTAAGTGAGGTTTAGTTTAATTAGCTGGAGGGTTAAAAGAGAGGAGTCATAAGTGAACTCAGTAGTCCAGCATACCTCATCTCAGCATTCGGAGCACAGACCCAATGTTTGGAGATGCAGAAAAGAGCCATGCTGGGGAAAGCTGTTTAACCCCAGAAGCTGGGAGAGAAACCCAGTAGATGTCCACCATGTGCTTTCCCATGTGACAGAGAAAGCCAGCTGCTTTTCCTCTGAAGAACTATGAATTTTAAACTAAATAAATCCCCTTATTAAAAACTGATCCATCTCTGGTATGTTGCATTCTGGCAGCTTTAGCCAACTAAAACAGATATCATTTACAACACCTTGCAATGTTGACATTCATTTGTTCTCCCCCGTGCAAAAACACTTGTATATTTGTACATTTAATCACCATCATTGACCACTCTAGGCATTCCTAAATTATACCATCTCAATTTTTATCCTCTATCTTTGGTTCTGGTGTCATACATGCTCACAACCCTTCTCCTTCAACCATACTCATATTTAGCATCATTCAGAGTATGTCATGGTTAGGGACACGTGTCAACTTGGTCAAGTTGTCGTACCTGTTTATCTGATTGGGCAAGCGCTGGCCTGTCTGTTGCAATGAGGACATTTCATAGGATTAGGTCATGATCACGTCAGCTGCATCCTCAGCTGATTCCATTTGTAATCAGCCAAAGGGGAATGTCTTCTGCAATTAGTGATGCTAAATCTAATCATGGGAAGCCTTTTAAGGAGGATTCAGAGGAGACAGATTCCATTCCTGCTTTGGCTGGTGAGCCTCTCCTGCGGAGTTCATCCAGGCCATCCATCGGTGGCGGCGGCTTCGCAGCCTGCCCTGTGGATTTTGGACTCTGCATTCCTGCAGTCACGTGAGACGCTTTTATAAATTTTATATTTGCAAGTGTTCCCTGTTGATTCTGTTTCTCTAGAAAACAGAACCCTAACTAATACAGAGTACTTATATTATTGTTCTACTGTCAGATAGTATTATGCTATTCATTTATGAATTTTTACAATCAGTCCTGTTGCATATTCTCTATCCCTTCAGTACCAAATGCCCAATATCTACCCTCTTTCTATATCTTGATATGTATTCTTAACTTTAACTCTCAAAGTTCACTCATTAATATTGTTTATATTAGTGAAATCATAGATTATTTATCCTTTTGTTTCTGGCTAATTTCACTCAGCACAATGTTCTTAAGATTCATTCACATTGTTACATGCTTCATGACTTTATTCTATATACAGCTATGTAATATTACATCATATATGTATATATATAAGCATACCATATAAGGTTGTTTAGCCACTCATTGATTGATGGATATTTGGACTGTTTCCACCTCTTGGCAGTCATAAATAATGCTGCTATAAGCATCAGTGTGAAAATATTCATTTGTTTCCTTACCTTTAGTACCTCTGAATATATAACCAGTAACGCAATTGCTGGATCATATGGCAATTCTACACTTAGCTTCCTGAGGAACTGCCAAATTGCTTTCCAGAGCAGTTATACCGTTTTACATCCCCACCAACAGTAGATAAGTGTGCCTCTTTCTCCACAGCCTCTTCAGCACTTGTTTTCTGGTTTGTTTTTTGTTTTTGTTTTTGTTTTTGACAATGGCCATTCTAGTTGGTGTGAGATAATGTCTCATTGTGGTTTTGATTAACATTTCCCTAGTAGTCAGTTGAACATCTTTTCATGTGCCTTTTAGCCTTTTGTATTTCCTCTTCTGAGAATTGTTTGTTCATGACTCTTGCCCATTTTTTAATGGATTTTTTTTCTCTTTCTGTTGTTGAGTTTTAGAATCTCTTGAGATATTCTGGATATTAAACTCTTATCTAATGTGTAGTTTTCAAATATTGTCTCCCATTTTATAGGCTTCTTTTTTACTTTCCTGACAAAATTTTTTCTTGATGCATGAAAGTGTTTAATTTGGAGGAGATCCCATTTATTGATTTATTTTTTCATTGCTCATGTTTTGGGTGTAAGGTCTAGGAAACCACCTCCTACCACAAGATTTATAACATATTTCCCTACATTTTCTTATAAAAATTTTGTGGTCTTAGCTCTAACATTAGGTCTTTGATCGCTTTTGAGTTAGTTTTTGTGTAGGGTATGAGATATGGATCTTCTGTTGTTCTTTTGCATATAGATGTACTGTTTTCCAAACACCATTTATTGAAAAGGCTGCTCTGTCCCAGTTCTGTTGGCTTAACTGCCTTATCAAAGAAAAACTGTCCATAAATGAGAGGGTCTATTTCTGAAGACTCAATTCAATTCCATTGGCCAGTGTGTCTATCTTAATCACACTCCTATACTGTTTTGACCACTGTAGTTTTGTAATATGCTCTAAAGGTAGAGAATGTGAGACCTCCCACTTCATTTTTCTTTCTCAAAATATCTTTAGCAACTCAGGGCACCCTGCTCTTACAAATAAATTTGGTTCTTGTTTTTTTCTATTTCTGCAAAGTAAGTTGTTGAAATTTCAATTTGTGTTGCATTGAATCTGTAAATCAATTTGGGAAGAATTCACATCTTAGGTATATTTAGTCTTCCAATCCATGAACATGGTGTCCCTTTCCATTTATTTAGATCTTCCATGATTTTTTTTTAAACAGGGGCAGGCACTGGGAATTGAACCCAGATCTCCAGCATGGCAGGGAATAATTCTGCCTCTGAGCCTCCGTGGCCCACCCCCATGATTTCTTTTAATAATTTCTAGTGTTTTCCTAAGTCTTCTATATCCTTAGTTAAATGTATTCCTAAATATTTGATTCTTTTGGTTGTTATTGTAAATGGAACTTTTTTCTTGATTTCTTCCTCAGATTGCTCATCGCTGGTGTATGGAAATACTACTGATTTGGGGGGTTATCTTGTACCCTGCCATTTTACTATACTCATTTAGTAGGTCTAGTGTCTGTGCTGTAGATTTATTAGAACGTTTGGCATATAGTATTATATCATGCAAACAGTGACAATTTTACTTCTTCCTTTCCAATTTTGATGCCTTTTATTTCTTTTTCTTGTCTAATTGCTCTGCTAGAACTTCCAGCACAATGTTAAATAACAATTGTGACAATGGGCATCTTATCTTGTTCCTGATCTTAAAGGGAAATCTTTCCATCTTTCCCCATTGAGGATGATGTTAGCTATGGACTTTTCATATAGTCCCCTTATTATGTTGAGGAAGTTCCCTTCTGTTCCTATTTTTAAAATTATTTTGAAGAAATTATGTTGAATTTTGTCAAATGCCTTTTCTGTATCAATTGAGATGATCATGTGCTTTTTCTGTTTTCATTTATTGATATGGTTTATTACATTAATTGATTTTCTTGTGTTGAGCCAGCCTTAAACACCTGGAATAAATCCCACTTAGTCATGGTGTATAATTCTTTGAATGTGCTCCTCGATTCAATTTGCAAGTATCTTTGAGGATTTTTGTATCTATATTCATTAAGGAGATTGTTCTGTAATTTTCTTTTCTTGTAGTATCTCTGTCCGAATTTGGTATTAAGGTGATGTTGCCTTCATAGAATGAGTTAGGTAGTTTTCCCTCCTTTTCAATTTTTTTCAAAAAGGTGAGCAGGGTTGGTACTAATTCTTTCTTGAATGCTTCATATAATACCCATGTGCAGCCATCTGGCCCTGGACTTTTCTTTTTGGGGAGCTTCTTGATGACTGATTCAATCCCTTTACTTGTGATTGGTTTGTGGAGGTCGTCTATTTCTTCTCGAGTCAATGTTGCTTGTTCACAACTTTCTAGGAAGTTTTCAATTTCATCTACGTTTTCTAATTTATTAGCATAGAGTTGCTCATAGTAACCTCTCATTTCCTCCTTTATTCTGCGGGTTCAGTGGTTATGTCCCCTCTCCCATTTCTGATTTTACTTATTTGCAGCCTCTCTCTTTCCTGTCAGCCTAACTAAGGTTCCATCAATTTTATTGGTTTTCTCAAAGAACAACTTATGGTTTTGCTGATTTTATCTATTGCTTTCATATTCTCAATTTCATTTATTTTTGCTCTAAACTTCATTATTCCTTTCCTTTTTTTTTTTTTTTTTTTGCCTTGGGGTTAGTTTGCTGTTCTTTCTCTGGCTGTTCCAGTTGAACAGTTGATTCCTTGATTTTTGCTCTTTCTTCTTTTTCTAACATAAGCATTTAAGGCCATAAATTTCCCTTTCAGCTTAATTTTATGAAGCTTATGTAGGTAGAGGAGAAGTTTAGCTTACTTATAGACATGCCTAAGAGTTACTTCTGGAGAACCTCTTTTGTTACTCAGATGTGGCCTTACTCTCTCTAAGCCCAACTCTGCAAGTGAAATAATTGCCCTCCCACATATATGGGACATGATATCCAGGGGTGAAAGTCTCCTGGTGGCATGAGAGAGGACTCCCATGGATGAGTTTGGTCCTGGCACCATGGCATCAACAATTGCATCTTGACCAAAAGGGGTAAAAGAAGTGTAACTAATAAAGTATCAGTGGCTGAGAGAGTTCAATGGAGTTGAAAGACAACTCTGGAGGTCTCTCTTATGAAGCTTCAATTAGACATTGCTACTTATCATAACTTGCCAAACCCCAACCAGATTCATTCCAGCCAATTTTAAAGAAAATCTAGGGCAACTTATAAGATTCTACAAAGGTCACATGCACTAAGGTAACTTTCCAGAAACCTACAACCTCCAGAAGGGTCCCTAGACCAGAAAAGTTCTGAAATCAAGGCTCATCCTCTCCAGAACATCAGCTAGTTCTATCTCCCTACCCCATATTATTGACAGCTCCTTCCATCAGAAAAAAGTTACAGTAGTCATAGGCCAAATACCTCTAAAGAGTGGGATAGAAAGATTAAAGGTGATGCTGGAATTATACAGAGAACGTAGGATTTAACAAACGAATAGGATTGCTGAATCATTAATTTGATATTTATTTTAGTCTTTAGTATCTTAGAGCAGCTAGAAGTAAAACCCTAAAAGTGTGGAATTGTAACCCATACCAAACTCTGAAATCTGTTCTCCAACTAATTGTTTTGCTGTGCTTTGAAATTTATTGCTTTTTTGTATATATGTTATTTTTCACACACAAAAAGAAAAAGAAAAAAAATTGATTGTGATGATTAAAAAAATATTTATTCCTTCTAGTGTCATATATCCTGGAGCAGCCAGAAGGAAAAATCTGAGATGATGGTATGACAAACTCTGGGATCTGTCTTGTAACTACTCGTTGAAGAGTGCTTTGAAAACTATTGCTTTTTTATTTCTTTGCTCTGTATATATGTTATATTAAGCAATAAAAAAGTTTTTAAAAATTCCCTTAACATTGCTTTTGCTGTATCCCATAACTTTTTTTTAGGGTTGGTGGTGCATGGTGCAGGAATTGAACCTGAGTCTCCCACATGTAAAGTGAGTATTCTACCACTGAATCACCTGTCCACGCTCCCATAGCTTTTGTTTTTTCTTTTTTTAGTTATTTTTATTTTCTTTCTTTTTTTTCACCACCCCCCATAACTTTTGATATGCTGGGTTTTCATTTATATTTGCTTCAAAATACTTACTGATTTTTCTTATAATTTCTTCCTTGATTCACTGGTTGTTTAAGAGTGTGTTGTTTAGCCTCTATATGTTTGTGAATTTTCTGGCTTTCCACCTGTTATTGATTTCCAACTTCATTCCACTATGATCTGAGAAAGTGTTTTGTATATTTTTAATCTTTTTCAATTTATTGAAACTCACTTTGTGACCCAGCACATGGTATATCCTTGAGAATGATCCATGAGCACTAGAGAAAAATGTGTATCCTGCTGTTGTGGGGTGTAATATTCTGTAAATGTGTGTGAGTTTAGTTAATTTATCATATCATTGAAAACTTCTATTTCCTTATTGATCCTCCATCTAGATGTTTTATTCTCTGATGAAAGCAGGGAATGAAGTCTCCAACTATTATGATAGAGGTATCAGCTTCACCCTTCAGTGTTGTCAGTGTTTGCCTCATGTATTTTGGAGCAATCTGGCTCAGAGCATAAATATTTATGATTGTTTTGTCTTCTCATTGAATTGTTCCTTTCATTAATATATAGTGTCTTTCTAGGTTTCTTTTAATTGTTTTACATTTAAAGTCTAATTTGTCAGGTGTTAGTATAGGTGCCCATGCTCTTTTCTGATTGTTGTTTGCATGAAATATCTTTTTCCAAACTTTCACTTTCTGCCTATTTTTGTCCTTGAATCTAAAATGAGTTTCATCCAGACAGCATATAGATGGGTCCTATTTTTAAAATCCATTCTGTTTTCTTTTTTAAAAAAATTCCTGATTAGCTCAGGAATTTTTGAAAGCATTCATAAATTCATGAATGTACTTTGTGGGCAATTTGAGTGCTTTGGTGGATGGCAGGGAAGGGTCAGAGAGAGCTAGGATGAAATCCTGGATCCATCACCTACTAAGTAACTTTGACATCCTGCCAGTTTATGTCTTTTGATCGGGAAGTTTAATCCATCCACATTTAATGTTACTATTGTAAAGGCAGTACTTTCTTGTATAATTTTGTCTTTTGGATTTTACATAACGTATCTAATTTTTTTCTCTCTCTTTTTTTTTTACCTTTACTGGTAGGCTTCATCTCAGTCCTCCCCTCCAGGCCTCACTCTCCTAGTCATTCTTATCTGTCTGCAGTGCTCCCTTCAGTGTTCCTTATAAAGTGTGTCTTTTAGTCACAAATTCTCTCAGTGATTGTTTGTCTGAATATATTTTAATCTTCCCCTCACTTTTTTCTGTTCTTGTTTTGTTTTGTTTTGTTTCCATGGAGATGTGACCCACCCAATTGTTTCCCCTCACTTTTGAAGGACAGTTTCGCTGGTTATAAAATTCCTGCTTGGCAGTTTTTTGTCATCAGAATCTTAAACACATCATACCACTGCCTTCTTTCATCCATGGTTTTTGCTGAGATGTCCAAACATAGTCTTATCAAGTTTCTCTTGTAGGTGATGGATTATTTTTCTCTTGATGCTTTCAAGACTCTCTCTTAATCTTTGACATTTGACAATTTGATTGGTTTTCTGTTTGGAGTAGGTTGTACTTCTTGTATCTGTAATTTTATTTCTTTCATTTCAAATGGGAAATTTTCAGTGATTATTTTCCCCATTAGTCTTTCTGTTGCTTTTCCCTTCTCTTCTCCTTTGAGACACACATAACACATATATTTGTGTGATTCATGTTGTCATTCAATTCCCTGAGATCATGATCATATTTTCCATTCTTTTACCTATATTTTCTTTTGTGTGTTGGGTTTCAGATGTCCTTTCTTCTCAGTTGACTAATCCTCTCTTCTGCTTCTTCAAATCCATTGTTGTAAGTCTCCATTGTTTTTTTCACCTCTTTTACTGTGCTTTCATTCCCATAATTCTGTGATTTTCTTTTCAAACTTTTGAGTTCTTCTTTATTAGTCCAATATCTTCTCTATATCCTCCCTTAACTTGTTGGTTTGATTTTTTATGAGATTTTGCAAGTCTTTTTGAACATCCTGAATTAGTTGTTCCAATTCCTGTGTCTCATTTGAACTGTTGGTTTGTTCCTTTGACTGGACCATACATACTATTTTCCTAGTATGCCATTATTTTTGGTTGGCATCTAGGCACTTGATTTCCTTAATTAGTTTATTCTGGAGGTTGTTTTCACTATTTTACCTAGAGTTTTCTTGATGGTTGACTTTTCTGTCTCTCTGTTCTTTGGCATTCAGTTCAACTTTCCTTAGACCTGTAGCTTAAGCTCTGTTTATCTGTTCAGAATTTTTCCATTCTTGCTTTTCTGTTCCTTGCCATGCCTATATGGAGCCTTTTTTGAAGGAGAGTCTCCTCAAATATGATTGCTCCTGGTCACATTTTCCCAGACCAGGCAGGCCCATGTCTCAGGAGGAGTAACCAGTATCAAGTTTCCTTGAGGGTGAGACCCAGCAAGATGTCATACTTTCCTATGAAGTCTCTAGACTCAGTGCTTTTCATATACTTCCCAGCATGTGGTGCTTGTCTGCCTGTAGCTTCCCATTAGGGTAAAGTAGTGATGTGATCTAAAAACAGAAAGCTTTTTAGTCAAGGAAAAGAATTTGCTAAAAAAGCGGGTGAAAAGGAGGAGGGGCACAATAGTACAAAAATCTAAAAAATAACAGTGGTATAATATTTAAAATTCTGATGTGTAAAGAAAATGAAAAGAACTTGTTACTACATAAATTTCCTAGTTTAGAATTTCCTGAAAGACAGGGCCCACATTCAACATTTTCTTCAGTACCCCTGTGACATCCTTATTCCTAACACTGTAGACAAATAGTTTAGCACAGGAATGAGTACGGTGTAAAAGAAAGATGCCACCATGTCCTTCTCGAGGGTGTGGTATGAGCTGGGGAGCACACAGGTGGCAACCCAGTAGAATAGAATGACCACGTCATCTGGGAGGAACAGGTGGCAAAGGGTTTCTTCCAGCCCTCTTCTGAGTTCATCCTATGGCTATTGATAAAGATAAAAGTGTAGGAGGTGAATGACTATCACAGGGATGAGGAGCATGAAGACACAGCGCACGTACAACAGTGTCTCCACAAGTGATATGTTACAGCAGGAGAGCTTCATTACAGCAAGGACCTCACAGAACAAGTCATGAATCTTCCAGGATCTGAAGAAGGATCTGGTGATGGGAGTGAGCACAAAGCCATCCACTGAGCCCAAGAACCAGCAGTCAAATGCTAGGAGTCAGACCTTGTGGTCCATGAGGAAAGGGTAGTGGAGAGCATGCAGATTACCAGGCCAGGATGGCCGGAAGGAAACTTTCTGAGCCTACTAGCATCAAGTAGAGAGACATCCACATCCCACACTCAGAGACTGAGGTTTTATTGACACCCATGATGTGATCCATGAGCCTGTTAGGCACGGTGACAGAAATGGACATCACACCTGCAAGAGACAACAGGCTGATAAAAAAAGTACATGGGTGTGTGGAGGTGTGCATCAGAGTGTGTTAGAAGGATCAGGATGGCATGTTCAGACATGGACATCAGGAAAATCACAAAAATGACCACACAAAGGAAAGCTGGGTCTTTGGTTTCACTGAAAAATCCTGTCAGGATGAAACCAGAGCCTCCAGTGTGGTTAGCCAGCCACATGATATTGTCCATGAACTTTCACCTAAGAACACCAAGGAGCATTGGGGTTACATGGATCACTTATGATGATGCAGCTCTCTGACGGGTAAGTTCAGCAAGAATGTGCATTTGTGTGCATGTGTGTGTGTGTCAATCTGATTGTGCTATACAGCAGATGTTTCATGGGCCCATTGATTTGGGGACTATAATTACCTCTAATTCCCAGTTTACTTGAAAAATGAATAGACTCACAAATGTGGGTTGAATGGATTTATAACTTATATAGAAATTGTCACAGTTCAGGGTGATGAGGTTGCTGACAATAGCGTAATAGGTCAACATGTACTGGGAATTTGAATGATCATTGTCCTATGCAATCACAAAGAATGAATCATTGAATAAATGATAAATCACACTCCTCATTCCTAAGGTCTTTGGTATGGAGACCTGAATTGAATTAACATATCTGGTTTGAGGATACACCTGTGATTTGAAAAAGTCTTAGCAATATATCCCGTATAAAAAGCATTCAGAAAATAACTTAAACTGTATCTGGGGTAAACCCATAACAAAGTTTAACTGCCCTTTGCCAGTATAATCTGCCTGCTCTGAGAGGCTCTGTGGTTTTTTGGATAAAGGCATACAGATTCACACATACCGTAGAGTCATTACAGTTCAATGAACTCTCAGAGATCCTGAGAATAGAGGGAGAGGAGCCAGACTCTGCAGCCAGACTGCTGCTATGGAACCTGTTTCCTTTCTAATTGCACTGTTCCCTGCAAGTTACTAAAGCTTAAATTCCTCAGTACACTATACATGAAAATGGGATAAGGAAAAAGCTTGATGAGCTTTTTTGAGGTGAGGAATAAATGCGGTAACAATGACGATACTCACAATATTACCAGTCACAGGTGAATAGGCATAGACACTGTTAATGTAGCAAATTAATATCTAAGCATATTACTGTGAAGAAAATAATTAAAAGTTGGCTCTATTATTGTTTTATGATATGAGATCCATTATTTCAGGTTTCCAGGTTCAATACCCTGTTCACAGATTTAATATTTGGATTTGATCATTTCTACAGTCCCAGAAAACATGTTTGTTTGGTTGTTTTTTACCTTTAGTTAAATGGAGCTTTGTGGATTATTCCATCTCCGTCTAGTTTCTCTCTAGCACATGCTTCTCTAAGGCACAATTCATGTCCTTAAAGTTTCTACCATTTTCTCTAAATTTAGTGGGGGAATTGGAGGAATTAGCATTAGAGAGTCATTGCTGTTGACAGATAAGGTTTTAGTTTTTATTTTTGCAAACAACATTTGCCTTATTGCTTGCCACACCAACTTTTCAGGAATGGAAAATGAAATGTGCAGAAGTAAACTGAACAACACTGAGACAGTTCTGACTCCAATTCACTGCTTCTTTTCCTTATCTTGCTGCTTGCAACTCTGTAGGTGTTAGACCGTGAAGATGAATCAAAGTTAAATATACCTTCTTTACATTTAAGACAGTAACAGATTGCCTATTTAGGAAAATAAAGTTATGCAAATGTGATTTAAAGTAGAACTAAGAATAGCCACAAAATACATAAAAGCAATAGATGCAAAATATACCTGGTCATTCTAAGAAGAATAATAATTTCTTCTACATTTTCTGTTAAGGATATTAAACCTGTGTATCTTTTCAATTTCTGAATAATGTTAAATTTTAAAAACTTTATCAACAGGAGTGAAATATCAACTTTTCAGTTTGGGTAAAGTTTAGAAATGGTTATGAGGAAGTGAAATTTCTGGAAGAATTTACAGTAGTTTCATATATATTTTATACTGCTGTAATAATTCCAGATACTACTGATGATATTAAACTTATGAAGAATCCCAATTTCTGGGGTGCTGATGCAGCATGTTGTTATATGCATCAGCAGCATATAACAACATGCTGCATTTGATTCCACGATATAAGAATTCACAAAATCTGGGATCCTTTGCATAAAAATATAATCTTTCTATTAAATCCCATCCCCACTGGCTGAAGTGAGCTGAGCATTATGTAAAATTTAAAAACAGTCTGATCAGTGGCAATACAAATCTGCTGATCTAGTCTCTATACATAGATAGCGTGAAGCAAGGGCAAGCATGAAGACAGCATGAAGAGATTGGCACCTATGAAGAACCCCAAACTCTCTGCTGTATAAATCAGTTGTGAGGAGGAGGGGGAGAAAGAAGTCAGGGAGGGAGTGCCATGAAAATCTCTGCAGCACTTTGGCAAATAGAGTCACTGCCATCAAGCCACATTTACACGTCCGTCCTAGACACCAGACAGCTAAGATTATACTGTGTCTGCACCACACCAGGCAATTGGCCTCACTGATCACTCTTCTCAATTCAATTGCTTGTGTTTAGTATCAAAAGCTTAATGCATGTTTAGCATAGGGCATCATTAAGAGTGGTGGCAAAGTATCATCAAGGATTTGTTTGGAGTTTACTAGATTTCAGGAATTGTCCCAATTTTTTATCACATTTAATCTTCCCCAAGAAACAAAGAGGACCTTACTTTTACCTTATCTTCTCCTTTTGCATATTAGAAAATGCAGATTCTCAGAGTATAGCCAGAAATCATACAACAAGCTGAGGGAGAACTTGCCTTTCAGCTCAGAAGTGGGGCTCAGAATCTGTCAAACTCTAGGTTCTATCAAGGATACAATCCTATCTCTTTGGTCTTCAATATGGACTTTAAATCTCTCTCCCATGGTCATTTCCATTAGGGAAACATAACAATGATCCAAACTTTTTAAATAGTCTTTACATTAAAAAAAATCTTTGTTGTTCAGAAAAGAATGAGAAACACCTATCTAAAATTTTAGTTTCAGAAAAAAATCATATAAAATATTGGAGAAAACATACAATTTTTTTCCAAAAAATAGTTGGAAACCAGAAACCCATTTCATGATACATAGCAGCAAATAAATGTTATATAAATAGATTCAAAGGAGAAACATTAAAATTGATGATAAAGGAAAAACTGAGAAAGTATGTCAAGAATAGGCAGGATGTGTCAGCAGAGAGTTCAGGACATTGGCTAGCCGTTTGCTCCCACAGGTCTCTCTGTGTCTGGTTGAAGCCACCTTCAAATGCTGCTGCAAGACTCAGGCAGATGAACAGTTGAGAGTAGTGGCAGTTGAATGTACAAGGAGAAGAGAGGAAGTGACATCATCCCAAACTTCTCTCTGCCTACTAGGGGAGTAGACTGAGATTTTCTGTTGATAAAGCCCTCTTAGCAATTGAAGCAGAATGCAATTAAGAGCTAAAAAGTTAACAGATGTCTCCATTGCACTTTTTCTTGTTTTCAACTCATCTTTTTTCCCCATTTTATTGTAAACCCAATGTGAATCAATACCTTAATATTAATAATGATTTCAGACCTCACCATTATTTAAAATCTTATCTATGAATATTACTTAAAATATTTTCAAATGTCCTTGTGATCTATATACTAATATAAATTTTTTAACTGCCTCCTGTCATTTTAGGCTGGTTATTCTTGGAAAATGCATTTTATATTTTATTTTTAAAAAGTGAATAGCGAGGCTGCTGCAATACTGATTTTGGAGTAAAAACTAAAAACCACCTTTTAGTAAAAAAAAAACTTATCTATGAAAAATGAGTTACTTTATATACGGAACTTTTCATTTTCAAAGTTGCGGAAACTGAAACAAAGAATTCAATAAACTCATCAAAGCCAACACCACCTGTGCTGGTGTGAAACTGTTATATACTCCAGAAAAGGCATGTTCCTCTAATCTAATCTTGCTGTGGCAGACTTACGGTGGGTGGCAACTTTTGACTCAGTTGTTTCCATGGAATTGTGACTATGCCCATTCAAGTTAGGTCTTAATTAGCTTACTGGAGTCCTTTAAGAGGGGAATATTTTGGAGAAAGCTCAGATATTGAAGTTTGGAGATGCAAAAGGAAAACGTCCCAGGAGATGCTAAAAGGACCCACAGGATATGAGAGAACCATCTGAAACAGAAAGTCAAAAGAGGAGGACAGCCGATGTCTCCATGATGCCTTTTCGCCTTTCTTAAGTGAAAGTATCCTCTTACTGATGCCTTAATTTGGACATTGTCATGGCCTTAGAACTGTAACTTATAACTTAATAAATTCCCTTTATAAAAGCTAATCCATTTCTGGTATATTGCCTTCCAGCGGCATTAGCAAACTAAAACACTACCATCAATACTATAGACACAATGAAGATTGAGGTCACCTCCTTCACATCTTTGTCCTTTCACTCTTCTTTAGGTTACTCATTGTTCTCTTCCTCCTGTTTCTCACTTTAATATATGTTACCTTGTTTTTGCATTACTTTTAAAGTGTTTGTTTTTATTTTAAATGTTAACATGCTAATTATAAACAAATATTAAAATGAAAACTTATACACAGAAAATTTAAAACTAACCATAATGTAATCACACAGACAAAACACTCTTTAAAAGTCATAACTTGTCACAAAACTGCAATTATTTATTTAGTGCACACCAAGTTCCAGATTGTTGGGATAAAAGAGGAAACAGGATCAAAGCAGCCCCCAGCCTCTTGGAAGTTGCAGCCAAATACTTAGGAACTTTTTTTTTCTATATGAGTGCTTGGGATGATTTTTATTACTTTCACCCTAAATTAAAGAGTTTATATATAAATATTTCCTTTTAGTTTCTAGTGTATTAGAATAACGAGAAAGAAATAACCAAAACTGTTGAGCTGTAATCCAGTAGATATGATTATTGATGACGATTTTATAACTATAAAGCTTTTCAGTGTGTGACTGTGATTTGAAAACCTTGTGACTGACACTCCCTTTATCCAGTGTGTGGGCATTGGAGTAATAAAGACAAAAACTAAATAACAAGGGGGGATAAGGGGCACAGGATGTGGATTTTCTTTTTATCATTAATGTTATCTTATTTTTTTGAGTAATTAAAAAGTTCCAAAATAGATTTTTGTGATGAATGCACAACTGTGTCATGATGCTATGAGCCATTGATTGTATACTGTGGATGGATTATATACTGTGGGAATACATAGCAATAAAATTGCACTGAAAAAAAGAAATGTGAAAACAAATATAAGTTTATAACCATTGAGCACATTTCCAGCACAGTAAATTGTTTATGGTTAGGCAACGTCGAGGGCCTGTTGATGTTTATGAAATAATGATAAACCGCTTTCTGGTTGGTAACTGAGCAGTCACTCTGTCATAAGTACTTTTCATTCACCACCCCATATGATCCTCTGTGGCGGAGGGAAAGGTTTGCTCTTTAACAAACTTAAACTTAAACTTAACAAACCTTCTTCAAGGCTTGCTTTGATGCACCTGCCAAATCCATGTGTTTTTCCAGGGCTGGTGAGCCATTCAGCCATGGGATTTTTGCCTTCAGAGTCCATGAACTGTGACCAGCCTCTTGACTAATGAAAGAGTTCCAAGCCTTTGGGATAAACTTTAGACATTCAGGACCTCAGAAAATGCCATTTTACAATTTAGATTCCTCATCCATCATTCTTTCAGGAATGTGCTCTCGATTGGACTCATCTTTTCTATGAGCCCTGCCTCTCAGTCTTTCTCCATGTTAGATCAGACTAATGAGCTATCTGTGTTTGGAGTAGAATTGTGTTGATTCATGGATGTTTCTTATTCTCCCTTTTCAAGCCAACTGTGCATTTGTTTAGAATATTACTTCAAGTAGAATTTTATATAGCACTTGGTTAGATCTTTGTCCCTTTATTTAGTAAAAGCAAACGATAGCTAAATAGTGTGCATGGCATGCACCAGAAGCTACATCAAAGAAACCCTTTATTTCTCACAGCCCAATTATTATCAGCCCTATTCTACATTTAGTATAACTGAGGTTCAATGAGTTTGAGAAGCTTGCACAAGGTTATGCTGCTATTAACAAGTCCAACAAGGCCATAAGCCCAAGCAGGTAGATTATGGAGTCCCTTGTCCCTCACCATTGCCTCCTGTGGGATCTGTGTCCTTTCCCACATCCTATGGCATCCCACAAGATGCGTTATATACTTACTCCATGACAACGTAGGCTGGACACCTGGAAGCCTAACAGTGAACACCGTCAGATACTCTCTCTTTCAGGAAATTAGTAGAAGTTATTGAAGTGTTTGAACAGAGGAAGTCAGGGTATGAGTATCAATTTCAGACTTTTATGAATATCTAGAAGCTGTTTGGAGAATGGATCAGAGTTGAAAAAGCCAGGCAATCTTATCTTAACCTACAGACCTTGTATGATCTGATTTTTGCCTCCATTCCCCTCCTCTTCTCATGTCATTTTCCCTCTTCCTTCTACTCTTCAGCCAGCATGGACAGGGACACTTTACTTCTATCCACATCAAGGATTTTCACATGAATTTCCCTCTTTCTGGAATGTCTTTATCTGGAACTTTTCATAACTTTCTAATCTTCCTTTATTCCTTAAGTCATTCACTCATTTGCTACTGTAAAGGCATTTCTTGACTCCAACATCTTATCCTTTGGGTTTTATTTATGAGCTCTACATATTCTTCTTCCTCTTTCTTTTTTTTTCAATCTATTAGTTTTAATTTATTATGAACATTTGAAAAGGCTAAACTGCCTTGACTGAAACCATTTAACTACCTTGACTGAAATCCACCACTCTTTGAAAAACTTTCAAAATCCATGATATAGCATAAAATGCTCTGGGTGACCTGCTCTTTCTTAGTTCTAGTTTTGTCTTGGACTACTTCTGTGCCCTCCCCCAGGCCTCTACCTAGCTCTCTGTTCCAGCTACATGAACCTTCATTTAATTACTTAACTTTTTAAATTATATAATATAACATATATACAAAGTAAAGAAAGAAAAAAAAACAATAGTTTTCAAAGCACTCTTCAACAAATAGTTACAGGACAGATCCCAGAGCTTGTCTTGAGCTACCATACCATCCTCTCAGATTTTTCCTTCTAGCTGCCCCAGAATACAGGAGGCTAGAAAGAATACATATTTTTTATCATCACAATCAACTTCTTATTCTTTTTGTGTGAAAAATAACAGATATACAAAAAAAGCAATAAATTTCAAAGCACAGGACAACAATTAGTTATAGAACAGATTTGAGTTTGGTATGGGTTACAATTTCACAATTTTAGGTTTTTAATTCTAGCTACTCTATGATGCTTGATACTACAGAAGTATCAATTTAATGATTCAGTAATCATATTTATTTGCTAAATCCTACCTTCCCTATATAACTCCATCATCATCTTTGATCTT
This sequence comes from Tamandua tetradactyla, assembly GCF_023851605.1. Taxonomy (NCBI): domain Eukaryota; kingdom Metazoa; phylum Chordata; class Mammalia; order Pilosa; family Myrmecophagidae; genus Tamandua; species Tamandua tetradactyla. The sequence continues at coordinate 60,507,253 of NC_135346.1, read as the reverse complement.
CCTCCCTCTTTTAGGAATATTTGGGCTATTGTGCCAGTTTAAAAGGATTTATGTAACCTAGAAAAGCCTTGTTTTAATCTTAATCTCATTTTCTAAAGGCAGCCATTTCTTCTAATCCTTACTCAGTACTGTATGTTTGAAACTTTAATTATATTATCTCCCTGGAGATGTGACTCAATCAAGAGTAGTTAATAAACTGGATTAGGTGGCGATGTATCTCCACCCAGGATGACTCATCCCTGGGAGTCATCTCCCACCCCTCATCTACAAAGGTTCAAATACTCAGGTAACTTCCCAGAAACCTTCAATCTCCAGAAGGGTCCCTGGACCAGACGAACCCCGAAACCTAGAGGGCAACGCCTCTCCAGAGTATCAGCTGGTTTCAGCTCCCTGCCCCAGATTACTGGCAGCCCCTTCAAACATAAAAAAGTTTGAGTAGTTGGAGCTGTTCTCATTTGTAGATGAGGGGTGGGCAATGATTCTAGGTGGCCTTGATTACTTTACTGGAATCCTATAGAAGAGGAAACATTTTGGAGAAAGCTTGGGAATCTGAGAAAGCAGAGAAGGATGACAAATGCCACAGAACCATGAAGAAGAGAGTCCATCAGCCAGCAACTTTTAGAGATGAAGAAGGAAAATGCCTCCTGGGAAGCCGGAGAGGAAGCTAGCAGATGATGCCGTGTTTGCCATGTGCCCTTCCAGCCAAGAGAGAAACCCAGACCGTGTTCACCATGTGCTTTTCCATTTGGGAGAGAGACCCTAAACTTCATCAGCCTTCTTGAATCAACGTATCTTTCCCTGGATGCCTTAGATTGGCCATTTCCATAGACTTGCTTTAATTGGAACATTTCCTCTGCTTTAGAACTGTAAACTTGCAACTTATTAAATTCCCCTTTTTAAGAGTTGCTCCATTTCTGGTATATTGCATTCTGGCAGCTAGCAAACTAGAACAGCTACAACTATTCAAACTTTTTTATGTTTGAAGGGGCTACCAGTAATCTGGGGCAGGGAGCTGAAACCAGCTGATACTCTGGAGAAGCTTTGCCCTCTAGGTTTCAGGGCTTGTCTGGTCCAGGGACCCTTCTGGAGATTGAAGGTTTCTGGGAAGTTAGCTGAGTGTTTGAACCTTTGTAGAACCTTATATATTACCCTAAGTGTTCTTTATGATTAGCTGGAATGGTTTTGGTTGGAGTTTGTCAAGTTGTGATAGGTAGCAATGTCTAACTGAAGCCTGAATAACAGTGACATCCAGAGTAGCTGATTGACTCTATTTGAAGTCTCCCTGCCACTTACACTTTATTAGTTACACTTCTTACCCCCCATTTGATCAGGATGCAATTGCTGATCCCATAGTACCGGGGCTGGACTCATCCCTGGGAGTCATCTCCCATGCTGCCAGGAAGAGTTTCACCCCTCATGTCATGTTCCACATAGAGGGGTGGGCAATGATTTCACCACAGAATTGGGTTTAGAGAGAGTAATGCCACATCTGAGCAACAAAAGAGGTCCTCCAGAAATAAACTCTCGGGCATACCTATAGGTAGGCTAAGCTTCTCCACTACCTATATAAGCTTCACAAGAGTAAGCCTCAAGATCAAGGGCTTGGCCAGTTAAATTTAGGTGTCCCTAATTTTGGGGGTTTCCCCAGTGGCAAAGTTTAATAAATCCATGTTTTTTCTCCCATCCTTCAAGGGACTTTGCCAAAAGTTTTTGATTATCTGCTTGATATATTCTAGGATGTGTTCAGGCATTACATTAAACTATACAGGATTAAAGGCCGTCATTCTTATTCTGGGCTGCCTGTGTTTCAATTGTCCAAATGAACTATACAGACAGGTTGAGTAACATTATGTGCTACAGAAAATTTAGGTTCCAGACAAAATAAACTTTCCTTCCTTTGGTCTCAAAGGTGTGGTTATAAAATACAGACAATGTCTTCCTTACCCCTGTGTTCTAAACTACCTTAATCCCGATCCGAGTGGCTTCATTCTTATCTCTAAATACCAGGTTATAGATATATAAAACAGCCTCTCAAAACCCAGAAATAATAATTACCACTCTGAACTAAACGTGTCTGCTATAAGCTTCTAATCAAGGGCCCTGTTTCCTTGTAAGCACTTTCTAAGGGAGACCGTACAATAATTGTTCTTTCATTTCTGACTTGTTTTGCCTTAGCAAATGTCCCACGGTTTCATTCATATCGTTGCATTCCTCATGATTTCGTTCCTTTTTGTAACAGCACAATACTTAATCATACGCATTCATCATCTTTCAACAACCTACTTCTCAGTCAGTGCATCTTTCACCCACCTGCATTCATTAAGCATTATGTATAATGCCCAAAGTCCGGAGTCCATGAACACTCCCAATTTCTGAAAATTTCTTTGATTCCAAGAGAAAGATAACTAATAAACACACTCTCATCAAATAGAAAATTTAAACCTCCCCTTAAATTTTGTCCCTCCCCCATTATTTAACCCTGGTGTTGCTGTGGTACTGCTCATGTTTTCCTGTTAAACATAGCCCATGGCATGCAATAGCAGTTGTTCCCCTGTACCCTGGACTTAAACACTCTCTGTACATGAATCATACTTTGAAGTAGTTCTTGCAAGAAATAATTTATATTTCTAGTGTAATCAGTGGAACACATAGGTCTATAAAACCCCTTTCAATCTTGTTCACCTTCAATATGGCAATATTACTTATAGACCCACTAGTGAACTGCCTTCACTTCTATTTCCTTACATTTGAGTTCAACCTCATTAGCTAACCATTCACCTATCTCTAGCTTTTATGTATCTCTAAGTCCCCTATATTCTGTATTATATGCTTCTGATTTTACCTTTACCGTGGTCATAAAAGTGGAGTCATACAGTATTTAACCTCTTGTGTTTGGCTTATTTCACTCAGCATTATGTTGTCAAGGCTCATTCATCTTGTCATGTGCTTTAAGGCATCATCTCATCTTACTGCTGCATGATAATCCATCATATATATATATATATACCATATTTTGTTAATCCACTTGTCCATTAGACATTTGGATTGTTTCCATCTTTTGGCAATTGTGAAAATGCTGCAATGAACATTGGTGTGCAAATGTCTGTTTGTATCACTGCTTCCAGCCCTTGTAGGTATATACCAAGTAGTGCTATTGCTGGGTCATAGTGCAACTCAATATTTAGTCTCCTAAGGAATCACCAAACTATCTCCCAACAGTGGCTGTACTATTATACATTCCCACCACCAGTATATGTGTCCCAATTTCTCCACATTCTCTCTAAAATTTATAGTTTCCTGTTTGTTTAATAGCAGCCATTCTTATAGATGTGAGATGGTATCTCATTGCATTATTAATCTGCATTTCCCCTAAAGCTGATGAAAATGAGCTTTCTGCATACGCTTTTGAGCCATCTGTATTTGCTCTTCAGAAAATTGCCTATTCATATTTTTAGCCTATTTTATAATTGGGTTGTGCATTCTTTTGTTGTTGAGTTGTATGATTTCTTCATGTATACAGGATATCAAACTTTTGTCCGATGTGTGATTACAAAATATTTTCTCCCATTGAGTTGGCTGCCTCTTCACCTTTTTGACAAAGTCTTTTGAGGCATAAAAACATCTGATTTTGAGGCGTTCCCATTTATCTATTTTTTCTTTTGTTGCTTGTTCGTTGGGTGTAAAGTGTAGGAAGCCACCTCCTATTACTAGGTCTTGAAGGTGTTTCCCTACATTTTCTTCTAGAAGACTTATGGTGCTAGTTCTTATATTTAGGTGTTTGATCCACTTTGAGTTAATTTTTGTATAGGGTGTAAGGTAAGATCTTCTTTCATTCTTCTCGCTATTGGTATCCAGTTCTCCAATGCCCATTTATTGAAAAGACTATTGTGTCCCAGTTCAGTGGTGTTGGGGGTCTTGTCAAAAGTGAGTTGACCATAGATTTGGGTGTCTATTTCTGCACTTTTGATTTGATTCCATTCTATCTTTGTGTCAATACGATGCTATTTTGACCACTGTGGCTTTATAATAAGTTTTAAAATCAGGAAGTATTAATCCTCCCGCTTCATTCTTCTTTTTTTAGGATGCTTTTAGCTATAGAGGAGTTTCTTTCCCTTCCAGATGAGCTTGGTAACTAGTTTTTCAAAGTCTTCAAAGTAGGTTGTTGGAATTTTGATTGGCACCATGTTGAATCTGTAGACCAATTTGGGTAGAATTGACATCTTAACTCTATTTAGCCTTCCTGTCCATGAGCAGGGAATGCCTTTCCAGCTATTCAGATCTCCTTTGATTTCTTTTAGCAATGCTATGTAGTTTTCTGTGTACAAGTCTTTTAAGTCCCTAGTTAAGTTTATTCCTAAGTACTTGATTTTTTTAGTTGTTATTTGGATCGAATTATTTCCTCTACTGGCTCCTCAGTTGGGACATTGCTTGTGTACAGAAATGTTACTGATTTTGCACATTAATTTTATATTCCACCACCTTGTTGAGTAATTTTGTTGTAGAGGATCACGTCATCTGCAAATAATGGAAGTTTTACTTTTTCCTTCCCAATTTGGATGCGTTCTATTTTTTGTGTGCTGCTTGCTTGTTCTAGCTAGGACTTCTAACATAATATTGAATAATAGTGGTGACAGTTGGCATCCTTGTTTTGTTCCTGATCTTTGGGGGAAAGCTTTCAGTCTCTCTCCATTGAATATGATGCTGGCTATCGGTTTTTCATATATTCCCTTTATCATATTGAGGTAGTTACCTTTGATTCCTATCTTTTGGTGTGTTTTTATCAGAAAAGGATGCTGAATTTTGTTGAATGCTTTTTCAGCAACAATCTAGGTGATTACGTGATTTTTCCCTTTCAATTTGTTAATTTTCTGTATTACATTAATTTATTTTCTTGTGTTGAACCATCCTTGCATTCTTGGTATAAACTCCACTTGATCATGGTGTATAAATCTTTTGATGTGTTGTTGAATTCGATTTGCTAATATTTTTCTGACATTTGACAGACAGATTAGTATGTGTCTTGGGGAAGGCCTATTCGGATTTATTCAATTGAGAGTTTGTTGAGATTCTTCGATTTAGAAATTTTTGTCCTTTATAAAGGTTGGAAAGTTTTCCCCCATTATATCCTCAACTAATCTTCCTAGCCCTTTACTCTTCTCTTTTCCTTCTGGGGCACCAATGGTTATTACATTTGTGTGCTTTGTTTTGTCCATCATCTCCCTGAGATCCAATTCAAATTTTTCCACCTTTTTTGCCATTTGCTGTTTTGAGTGTTTGGAATCAGTTGTCCTGTCGTCTAGTTCTTTCTTCTGCCTCTTCAAATCTACTGCTCTGTGTCTCCAGTAGGTTTTTTATTTACTCTACAACATCTTTAATCTCTGTGATATGTATTATTTTTCTATTTATCCTTTCAAATTCCTCTTTATCCTATTGTAGTATCTTCTTGATCTCCTTTATATTATTAGCTATCCAATTTATTTTATTTAGGAGAGTTATATGAACATCTTTGATTAATTTTCCCAATATCTATGTCTCATCTGGTGTTTTAATTTCATCATTAGACTGAGCTATATCTGTCTGCATCATGATATGCTTAGTGATCTTCTGTTGTTTTCATCACATGTAAATATCTTGATTAGTTTACTTTGGAAGTTTATTTCCTTCAGTAGTCCAAAGCCTTGTATTTGTGGGATGGATGTAGAGTAGGATGCAGGGCACAGGGTCGGGCACAGCAGTGTAGTGATGCATTGTAGTGCAGGTATGGGGCAGGTTGGTGATGCTATGCTGGTGCTGTGAGCATGGGTGCCCAGTAGCAGGAGATGATGTGGCTATGTGGGTGCATGGGTCTGGAAGGCAGGGACAGTGCCCACTGGCCTAGGGTTCAGGTCTAGGGCCCTTTGTGTACATGTGTAGAGCTAAGGCCATGGGTTTGTGGATGGATGTGTCCTGCCTGTGCAGGTCAATGCTTGCTCAGAGCTGGGGGGAGGGGGGTGTCACTGGGAGCCATGTGCATGTGTGGATCCGGGAGTGCCATAAACTGATGTACTCGTGCACAAAGCTTGGGGTGGGGGGCTATGAGACTGTATGGGCTGAGGGCAGATGTAGTCTCCCTTTTTCTCTTTTATCATTTAAGTTACCCTTACCAATACTGTTTAATTTCTTTGCCCTCTTCCAGACCTCTCTCTCTTATCTTTTTTTTCAGCTGACAGAACTCTCTTTAGTATTTCTTATAGAGTCTGTCTCTTGTTGACAAATTTTTTCAGCACTTGTTTCTCTGGAAAATTTTAATTTCTCCTTCAGTTTTGAAGGGCAGTTTGGCTGGGTACAGAATTCTTGGCCATAATTTTTTCTCTTTAAATATATCATACCACTGCCTTCTCACCTCCATAGTACCAGCTGAGTAGTCTGAACTCAGTCTTATGTGGCTCCCCTTGTGTGTAGATTGTTTTTCTCTTTCTGCTTTCAGGATTTTCTGCTTCTCTTCAAAATTTGACAGATTGGTTAGTATGTGTCTTGGGGAAGGTCTATTTGGATATGTTCTATTTGGAATTCGTTGGGCTTCTTTGATTTGTATATTGATGGATGTGAAGCAGGATATGAGGCATAACAGTGTGGTGACAAGCTGTAGTGCAAGTATTGGCATGGGTCAGGGATGCTATGCTGGTGGCTGTGAGTCTGGAGTATGTGATGTGGGGTTGTGTGCATGGGGTACAGTTCAGGTAGGCCCTGGAGTATAGGAAAAGGGTGTGGCATGGGGGACACAGAAGAGGTAGGGCACAACAGGAGGTGAATGGGGGGGCTGAGTGGATGCATAGTGGTTGGTGTGCAGGCAGGATGTGGGTGGACACATGGAGCCAGGGTGTTGTGGGTATTAGGGTGTCGGGTAAGTGGCACAGAGGCCAGGCACAGGGAAGATAGGATGCCGCTGTGTCCTTGCATAGGCTGAGGAATCCAGGGGGCCAGGATGCAGATGTGAGAGTGTTTAGAGGTGGGGCACAAGTCACGGGGATTGCGGACGTGGATCAGGGGGAGTGATGTTGGGTGGGCGGGGGTCCTGGCATGGTTGTGCAGGTTCAGGGGGTGGGTTGAGGCAGGGGCACACGCACATGCAGGGGAGCACTATGTACACAGATGCACACGTAAGCACCTGCCTGGTGTAGGAGCAGGGCACTTTTGCTGAGGGGGTAGGTAGTGGAGCAAGGTTGTTCACACGTGCGGGGCAGGGGGTTGGGTGCAGGGGTAAAGAAGTCAGTGCAGGGATGCATAAACACCCAGTGGGGAGGGTGTGGCTGTGTGCAAACGTGGACCTGTGGGCTGGGGCTCTGATGTGTGGGGGTTTAGGGGGGTGGGGCCCTGATGTGTGCATGTTCAGAGCTCAGGGACAGTGAGCAGAGGTTGAGTCTATGTGGACTGGGGGTGGGTATAGCTCAGATATGCTGACCAGCACTTGTTCAGAGCTGGGAAGCATGGCAGGGGTGCTTGCATGCACATGCACATACTGGGAGGCCCTTACACTGATGTACATATGCACAGAGCTCAGGGGGTGCGAGTCTGGGTTGCATGACTTTATAAGCTGGGGGTGGGTGTAGCCTAGGTATGAAAGTGAAAACTTGCAGCCTGGATGCGCTGGCAACCTCCTGCAGGGGCCATGGAGGGGGAGGGGAAATGGGGGTCAGGGGCCTGGGCACAGGACTGTGGGTCTGAAGGGTGGGGTGAGACTGTTTGCTTGCGCAGCAGAGGTGGGTCAGGCTGAGCTAGGTGTGTGCACTCATGGGAGGGGGATTGGGGTTGGGGGTGCTTGGAGCATGGTGGCAGTGCAGATGACTGGGTTCAGGTGCTTGGGGCATGGGTGGAGTCATGGGTCGCTGGATAAGGGCAGTGAGTATGAGTTCACTGGCTTCGAGGAACTTGGCTTGGCTTACTTCCTAGACACAGTGTTTAACCATGAGCAACAAGGTTACCATGAGATCTGAGTTGCTCATCCATAAACTGGGTGTTGTCTGACCCCCAAGTCATAAATTGGGTTTGCATAGCAGTACTCCATCAACAAATGGTGGTAGTATATGTAGGAGCTGGAGCTCAAGGAGGCCCTAATGGCATAAGTAGGCTACACAAAGAAATGGTCCAAATGTTCGTGGCCCCTACTCTTTTCATGTTAACTTTTATGTTCCAGCCTAACCATTGCCTTTCAGGGAGTCCCCTACAACTATGACTGAGGAGAAGAAAACTCCAGCTTGATCTACAAATGGTCCTAGACAATATGTAGGAAAGAGTCATCAATGGACAGCCGCAGTGCTAGATCCCCATTCTGTACCATCCCTAAAAGACTAGGGTAAAGGGAAATCCTATTACTATGCTAAACTGAGAGCAGTGTACCTTTTTTATCATTTTGATTTACAAGAAGAAATGTCTGAAGTACCTTTGGCTGGATAGTCATGGACTAGGAAGGAATACAATTAGAAAATTGTTAAAAAAGAGGTCTGTGGAAGAGGTATGTGTATAGCTATGTGTTTCTGGCAAAACAACAACAACATGAAAATATTTGCGTCCCATGTGAATGTTTATCATAGGATAATTTCAGTAGTGGTTGATTTTAATAACCAAATATTTAGTATGACCCATCCAATGGATAGTAGGCGAATATTCATCAACCTCTTTCCCTACTCACTCCTTTCATTGCACAGTGGGCTCACAGCCCATTGTATTGGTGGTAGGGATGGTGGTAGGGATGGAGGTTATGCATGAACAGAGACTTCCACTCACAATGCCATTCTAGCTGCAGCTACTGCTGTGCCCAATGTGCCAGCAGCAGAGATCATCACCGAATTCCCAAAGTTGTTGGGGCCCAGAAGCAGGCCTCTGACTGTTGGCAGAGCCATGTCAGAATAACCTTGGAGGCACAGCCCCTTGGTCTCCTGTGAAATGAGGTCCAGCCTGTATGCACCTTATCTAATCTGGCCTTACTGTGAGAAAGTTCTGCCTCTGCAGTTTCAGGTGGGTTAGTCAATGCTCACTCTGCTCTCAAGGATGCTGACTCTGGAGCCCAAAGAGAGCTGTATAGAAAACAATCTGATAAATAATAAATGGTTCTTGGGACAGGAACTGTGAACCAAACTTTGTAGCTTTGCAGGCATAACAGATATTAAAAATAACCTTGCTTTGTTATACTCCCTAAAGCAGTTCCCATGTAAAAGCACAATAAATATATGTCAGTTTATTCGATACTCTTGCTCCTGATGAGCTTGAGTCCCCTGACCCCACTTAACTAACTTATTGTGTCTGACGTTTCTTAATCCTGCATAGCACCCCTTATTCTCCCCTGTTCCCTAGGGAAACCCCAACACAAAATGATTAATTTCATTGGACCTCTTCAATCATGGAAGGAGCAGCATTTTGTTCTTACTGTAATAGACACTCTTAATATGGGTTTACCTTGTATGCAATTCTTCTGACAAAATACCATTTGTGGACTTACGAAAGGCTTTATCCTCTGTCATGTCTTGCATACAACATTTTTTCTGATCAAAGTGCAGCAATTGGTCCATTTTCATAGAGTACACAGGTCTCACCATGACCCATTTATTCTGAAATAGCTGGGTTGTTAGCATTATAGCATGTCCTTTTAAAGCTTCATTTACAATGTTCACTTGGTAAGCTCAGGGGCATATTCTCCAAGATGCTGTATATGCTCTAAATCAACACCCAACATATGATGCTGTTCTCCCATAGCCAAGATTCACTGGTCCAGATGTCAGTGAATGAAATGAAAGTGGCACTAATAACTCTAACGAGCCACCAGAAAATTTTTAGTTTTGTATTCCCATGACATTATCATCTGCTAGTCTAGTGGTATTACATCCAAAAGGAGGGATGTCTCCACCAAAGAAATTCACCAAAGATTCCATACAATTGGAACATAAGCTTGCCACCCAGACATGCTGGGCTTCTCATGCCTCTGAATCAGCAGGCAAAGAAGGGAATTACTTCACTGGCTGGGGTGATTGATCCTGATTATCAAGGGGAAATAGGAATGCTACTACACAATTTAGGTAAAGAGTATACCTGAACACAGGAGATGTAGGGTGTCTCTTAGTTTTACCATGCCCTATGATTAGAGTCATATACTGAAGCAATCAAAATCCAAGCAAAAGCACTCATGATCCAGAAACTTCAGGAATAATGGTTTTCATCAATGCACAAGACAAATGAAGTATGTTAAGTGAATATACTTCTATTTTATTTTATTCACTTAGAATAAGCATATTTAAAGAGATGTTATGGTTGCCAGATTAACCACAGTCCACAGGAGTGGGCTGTGATGGTTAATTTCAGGTGTCAAATTGACTAGGTTAAGGTGTCCAGTTGTTTGGTCAAGCAAGTGCTGGCCTGATTGTTATTGTAAGTGTGTTTTGTAGATGGATTTAAATCATTAGTCAATTGATGCATCAATGTCTAATTACATTTACAGTCAATAAAGGATATAGCCTTTTGCAATTTGAGGGATTTCTTCATCTAATTATTTGGAGGCCTTAAGGGGTGACACAGGGTTTCAGAAGTCAGAAAACAGAATTTTTATATTTACTTTTCCAAGCTGTTTCTCCTGGGGAGTTCTATGTCACCCTTATCAGAGTGATCTCTATCTGAGTTTGCACTATGGAATTCAGACTTGTCAATCTCCACTTTAAATAAAATCTAACTTAAATAAACTTAAATGAAAAATTTTATAATGCACATAGGTATCCTGTTGGTTCTGTTTCTATGGAAAACACTAACTAATACAGTGTCTTGGTCTTCCAAGTGCAGCGGTCAAGCTGAATGAGTTGAGTAATAAAGAGTTGATAATACTTCAAATGAGAAGAATGACATTTTCCAACTGTGACATTGGATTGTTTTTTAAAAAGTCAGTAGGTGACATAGTGAAAAATTCAGAGGAAACATCTTTTCCTCCAGAAATATCTTTCACCCTAATAGCCACAATGAGATACAGACCCACCAGAAAGATATCGTTAAAATGGTTGATAATAACAGTGAAACAACTTGATATCTTAAATCTTGATAGTGGTAGTGAAAAGGATTACAGTTTGACAGTATCTACTAAAGGTCAACAGATTTGTACTCTTTTACTCAGAGAAATAGTAAATCCTAGTTTGCACATGTTTTCCATCATTCTTTCATCCTTATTTCACTCTGAAATGCCATAGTATTGGTGAAAATTTGTACACTTATACAATCTAAAATCCAGCAAATACCCTCCTAGATATATACCCCAAAGAAATACACCTGAATGATTAGCAAAAGACATGTCAAAGATATACATAATACTTTTGGACATAATAAAAAAAAACTAGAAATAACTCATTTTCCACCAACAGTAGACTGGAATCATATATTAAGGTACATTAATAAGTATGGCAACAAAAATAAGCAGTACACTATCATAAGCAAAAACGTAGATGACTCTCACTAATATAATGTTGAACAAGAAGAGCCAGTCATGAAGGAATATATGCAATGTGTTTCCATTTAATTAAATGATAAGAATAGTAAAAAAAGAGGAAAGAAAAACTTTACTGTTTGAAGTTAAAATAATAGTTGTGCTTGGGGAAGATGAGTAGATGAGTTCTGCAATTGACAGGAGGCATAAATGTGGCATCTGGTATGCGATGATATTTCATTTCCAAATTTGGCTGATAGTTACACAGGTATGCTCATCCTGTGAAAATTTGTTAAGCTGTATACTTATGATTATGTGTTCATTTTCATGTAAATGAATACCTCATAAAGTATTTTCCCAAAAAAACACCCAACAACTTATCTAGATGCAAATATTCAATTTCTTTTTCAAAATATTAATAGTGCTTTTTTTTTTTTTTTTACATGGGCAGGCACCGAGAAACGAACCCGGGTCTCTGGCATGGCAGGCGAGAACTCTGCCACTGAGCCATCGTTGCCTGCCCATTAGTGCTTTATTCAGATGAGAAATGCCCAATAACAAATATAAGAAGAAATAAGGTAACATGCTAAAAAACCAGTTCTACATAAGATATTTTGGAATTATGCTATGTACTTAAATGAAAAGACTAAATAATTTGTAAATATTTCTAACATTCCCAAATTAGTCTTTCAGTTTAATAAAATCCCAATGAAATGTCCACTGATATTTCCAATCTTTTTTTATTGTGAAAATAACATATATATATAAAAGGATCACATTTCAAAGCACGCCAGAACAATTGGTTGTAGAACAGATAACAGTGTTTGGTATGGGTTACAGTTACGCAATTTAGGCTTTTCCTTCTAGCTGCTCCAAGACACTGGAGACTAAAAGATATGTCAATATAATGATTCAGAAGCCATACCCATTTGTTAAGTCCTACCTTCTCTGTTATCACTCCACCTTCTCCTTTGATCTTTCTTGCAATTTTAAGGGGTATTTGGGCTATGCCCATTTGAACATTTTCATATTAGAAAGGTCTGTGGAAACTATGGAATAGGAGGATGGAACTAGACGATGTCCTTGGAGAGGCTGGCCCCTCTGGGTTTCAGGGCTTATCTGGCCTAGGAACCAATTGGAAGTTATAGGTTTCTGGAAAGTAATCATAATACAAGAAATCTTTGTAGACTCTCACATAAAGCCTTAGGTGTTCTTTAGGGTTTGCAGGAATGGTTTTGGTTAGGGATTGCCAAACCATGATAGTAGCAATATCTAGCTGAAACTTGCATGAAAGTAGCCACCAGAATAGCCTCTTGCTCTATCTGAACTCTCTCAGCCACTGATACCTTATTTGTTACAATTTTTCCACCTTTTCGTCATGAAGGCATTGTTGATCCCACAATGCCAGGGCCTGACTCATCCCTAATATTTCCAATCTTTTAAAAAATGTATTCTAAAATTTTATGATATATAAAGAATGAATGAAATTTGGAAGCCATAAGTTATGGGATGGACTTTAACCTACAAGTGACTTACATATTATCAATAGCTTTTTAAAGCATCGTTGTCCTGAATCATGAACTGACACAGAAGAAGTAGAAAAGAATAGAAGGCGCAGTACCAACAAATGATGAAAAGGATACCACTAATCATTAGTGCGGGGTGTGTTTTATAGGTGATGTTGTCTTTTCTATATAGAAAATAATGTTGGGTCTTAATTACACACCATAATAAATGTGGACTTTGGATATATTTACATTTATGAAAATACTTGGTGAATATATTTTTTGACCTTGAATATGGGAAAAGTGTTTCCAAAACTTTTTAGAGTATACATTAAAGGGTGAAAAAGTTATATATAACCAGAACAAAGACATTTTATTTCAATGAAATTTGTTACAAAGTTTCCAAATGGATTTCAGACTGAGAATAAATATTTGCAGTATCTGTCCATAATTGACAGTACAGAAATACTTGAAAAAGAACAAAACAAAGGAAATTCTGTTCAGAAAGAGTGGTTTTTATGAGATGAATGTTTTATACTACAGGGAACAATGACTCAAACATTGTGTGAAGATGCACTCAATGACATCTGTAATATAAGAAATGTAAATTAAAACAATGAGTTACCAGCTCGCCCTCATCTTGATTGCATAATTGAATAATACTGATAATAACGTGTGAGAGGATACGAGAAACCTGAAATCCCTAGGAACTGCCAGAGTGTGGGGTAAACAAGTGCAGGCATTGTGTACTACAATCTGGCAATAATTTATGCCATACAGTCTGAATTCGCTTACGACTTGTCAGTCCAAAAAGAGGTCCTTTAGGAAGATATTTTATTAAATCTTTATTTTGGTGATAGAGATTTTGGGTCAATCTAAGTATCTATCACTTGGTAAAAAGAAGTGAAATATGGTCGGTATTGGGGCTTTGAAATATGGTAGAATATTATATTAAGTTAAAAGCAATGCTTTTAACACATAGAGGAATATAAATCATATAAAGACAGCTTTGAGCGAAAGAATAAAAAACAGAATGAGCTCTAAAACACAATGAGATTTAAGGGAAGGACAAATACGAATGTCCAATTCCAAAGTACATATATTTAAAAACAGGTATGTCTGCAAGGACATAACATGTTGTAGGAGGTATCACAGGGAAGAGCACATTGAATGTGTTAAATCAGGGAAAATTGAGGAGAAAAAGGGAAAGACAATGATTGTCAGACATCATCTGAATAATATTAATAGTACTCTTTTTTTAAAAACAAAGAAAGTATGATGGAAATAAGGTAGCATTTAAAAACAAGTGACAATGAAAGGGTTATTCCCTAAAATTTTGGGGGTTTAACTTCTGAAAAAAAAATGAAAAGAAATATATTATGTGTATATGTATATATTAATATGTGTGTGTGATATTCACACATACAAAATTATTTTAATAATAATTTGTTTAGAATTATTTCAAAATCACCAAAAAACGAGATTACTCTGATAGGCTCATAATGCAAATTTAACAATTCTGAGCATTCTGACATATACTTCAAATCTTAGTACTAATAATTAAAACATCACCAATACCACTGAGATTCATTTTATCGATCATCAGACTCATTTCCAAATTTTCTTTCCTACCTGAAAACCATTATCATCTTGGAGCAGACATGTATTCTTCTAGTCCATCATAAATGAATATGTCCATAATTATGACTGTTTTTTTTCAATATATATATCTGTATTATATTGTATATATCTTTTTAAACCTTGCTTTCTTGACTCAGTATCATCTTCAATATTTCCTCAAGCTGGTGAAGTATCGCTGGTTCTTTATTTTAAATGGGTTGTAATATTTCATTATACTAATATTAACCATAATCAATTTTTAATCCATGCCCAGTTACTTAAAATTAAATAAAAAATTATTGAAACATTGCTGTAATGGATATCCATATTTTTATCTCTTTGGGCACATTTGTGAGAATTTTACTAGGATAGATATTTTGAATAGAAAGTGATGAATTTTAGGGTGTCATATCTTCTCCTTTACTAAATCCTCTCAAAGTACTTGCCAAAGTGGTTGGGCAAAGGACAGTGGCCCTTAACCTCCAAGTGACTGAATAAAGTTTCTCTTTAAAAAGTTAAATTGTCCTAAGATGAAAGACCACAACTTGGAAATTACTGTATGTTATTTTATTCCCATTGATTTATTTTATATATCTGTATTAATATAACCATAAGGGGTTTAATGCAACTGTACTCAACTTATACCTTTGGTATATGCCTGAGATCATCTCCGTTCCAAAAAATGATGGGTAAAACATATGAGCTTGAATTCTAGTCCTTTCAAACTTGGTATTAAATCCCCAGTCTAACAAAAACCATCAATGTAATTGTATAGACTAGGAAATTTGTGGATGGCACTTCTTTTAAAGGAACAAGTTAGACAGGTGGTATCTTACTATTGCAAAATTTTCCCACCACTTTCCTGAGAGCCCCCAACACTTCTTTGTTCCTCAGACTGTAGATGATGGGGTTGAGCATGGGGGTCACCATGGTGCCAAACACAGCCACGATCTGGTCTTGCTCAGGGGTGTGGGAAGAGCTGGGCGTCATGTAGATGAAGATGGCCTGACCAAAGTAGAGACTCACCACAGTCAGGTGGGAGGAGCAGGTGGCCAAGGCTTTGATCCCCCCCTTGCAGGAGCTCATCCTGAGGACCGTCAGGAAGATGAGAGTATAGGAGGTAAGGATCAGAATAAACGGGACCAGGAGAAACACAATGGTTGTCACAAATTTTACCATCTCATAGGCTGATGTATCCACACAAGACAGTCTCATGATGGCAGGCATCTCACAAAAGTAGTGATTAATCTCCCTGGAGCCACAAACAGGGAACTGCATTGGGTAGATGGTATGGACAAGAGCAGCTAGGGCTCCCCCAGTCCAGGCTGCAGTGGCCATCTGGAGACAGACCCTGGGGCTCATGAGGACTGTGTACCTCAGGGGATTACAGACAGCCACATAGCGGTCATAGGCCATGAGGGTTAGCAGCACACACTCAGCAATGCCAAGTGTAAGAAAGAAGAACAGCTGAGCTGCACATGCCAAATAGGAAATATTCTTTTTCCCTGTGAAGTAGTTGGTTACCGCCTTGGGGACCGTGCTGGAGATGTAAGCCAGGTCAATGAGGGAGAGCTGACTGAGCAGGAAGTACATGGGGGTGTGGAGGCGGGAGTCCAGCCAGATGAGGAGAATGAGGAGAGAGTTTCCAGTGAAGGCGATGGTGTAGATGAGAAGTACCATGAGGATGAGGAGGTGGGGATGTCTGAACTCAGGGAAGAGTCCCAGGAGGATGAAGTCACTTGAGGTTTCATTTTTTGGATCCATGCTTTCATTAAATGCTCTATTTGAACTTAGAATCTACAAAGGCGAAATAACATTTCAGGGATAATGGTACCTCTTTCTTAATATCCTCACCCATTGACTTTTATTATCAGAAATTTAAAATATAAAGTGTTTCAAATAAGAAATTGACACATGTCCAATTGGATCAAATTATAACATTTGACCTACAATTGTTTTGATCTGGTCAAAGTATATTAAATCCTGAAATATGACGATACCTGGTCTTGTCCTGCCACCTGGAATTTTGTACACACTTAAAGTTTGCTTTTGCTTCTGGCTATTATCAAACTTCATGTTGCATATACAAGTTCTATGGAAAATACTAAACTATCCTCCCTTTACATAGGATCTTTTGAGAATCTCTTCAGGCACTCCTCGGTAGACTCCAGAGGCTTTTAAAATCAGACAAAAGGGGGAGGCTGTTTATTTTCACTATTCTGAAATCCATAATTCACATATTATTCTCCATCTATCTGCTGGTTAACTTATCTTGAACAATCCATTAATATCTGGTTTTGTTTTTTTTTTGCATGGGCAGGCACCAGGAATTGAACCTGGGCCATCCTTTATGTCCCTCAGATAATAACAAGATTTGATTAAATGATTTTAAAGTTCTATGTTTTCACTTCAGATATTAGGATGGGTGCGTGTCAAGGAAAATACAACATTTTCTTTCTCAATTATGAGATCATGTCTCCAGAAATGCTCATCCTCAAACACACAGAAATGATTGTTTTTATATAAGTTGACATTCTCTTCTTCAATGATTAGTAATAATTTTTTTGCTTATGTTACTAATAACAAATAAATATTTTATCAACTCCATAGACTATTAAATGTTATTCCAGAGCTTCCTTCCTTATGTATTCCTTTCCTGGAGAAAATAACAACTAAACAATGTAAATTCCAACTATCAATGAAGAGACATGAGAGTTCTCTTGTGATTGATGTCAGTATTATGGTATTTATTACCTTTGGTAACAAATTTTCAGATAGATATCTTGTGATACTTTGGGTGACCCATTTTGCTTTTTGATACATCTCAGTTTCCCTCTTTATTGATACGCATCTGCTTCTCCTTGAAATTAGTTTTATTTGTACTTGGGAAAAACTGAAATATATTATTATGTTTTGTTATTTTCTTCTATTGGAAAGCGTAATTGCCATTTAAATTCTATAGGCTTGCATTACCCATCACATGTGTGTGAATTTAAGTGCTCAAAAATCAAAAGAAATTAAATTGATCCTTCTTTTAGTCTCCAGTATCTTAGTGCAGCTAGAAGTAAAAACTTAAAATTGTGGAATTGTACCTGTGCAAGGATGGCACGCAAGTTCGTGAAGCGTTCCATATTTTTATTTACAGATGATTGTTTCAAATATATTGAATAAAATAAGATTAAAAATTTTTAAAAAAATTGTGGAATTGTAACTCATACCAAACTCTAAAATCTGTTCTACAACTAACTGTTGTGCTGTGCTTTGAAATTTATTGCTTTCTTGTATATATGTTATTTTTCACAATTGTGAGAATAAAAAAAAAGTATTCAAAAATAAAAATCAAAGGAAGCACTGTAGAAATATTTTTCTGTAAAAGTAGAAAGGCAGCCCTTATTCTAAAAGTATGGGCAGACTGCTTCCACGCATAACTCTCAGCACTCCTTTAAATGTTCATAAACTTTTTCCAGAAAATGCTGGCTGTGGACAGAAGCATAGCCTTGCTGTGCAGGGTCCATGGTGTGGGTGATGGCAGCAACCTCACTAAGTGTGCTGCTGGAAAGCACGATAACATCCATCCAGTGGAGGTACTGTGGAACAGCATTACCAATCTTTCATAATTCTCTCATTTAACACTTATGCTAAGCACATGAAGTGAACAATTTTTATATTTCTCCGGCCCCGCATTTTAGTAGAATCCACTCTATAGCATTCTTACTTACGGTGAGAAGCAGGCTTCGTATTCATTTACCACAAGCTTGCTATCCAATGGTGTCTAGTTCAACCTGTGGATTGAGACTCGACAAATGACCAGAATTATGTTTGAGCATGTAAACTGATCGTTTTAGTAATAGGAATTTTCTATAGTAATAGGAATTGATATTTGCCCCCAGTTACTGTACCTGTGGCACCTGAGCCACTGTTGCTTTTTATGTTCTATGGCTCTTTGGGAAAAAATTAGCTAATTCTTTTTGTGACAAAGCTAATCTCTGACATGTCAGAGATTCAGGAAATGAATTAACTACATTTCTCTGCCATACTTGGCTCAGGTCTTGAACCGTACGTGGGGGTGCAGTACCATCTTCTGGAATAGAATGAATGTCTTTTTAATGTCTACTGAGATGTTTTTCTTGGAAATGGTAAGGGGTATCTCAAGGGAGTCTGTCCCAAGACCTTAATTAACAGACCGAGAATCAGACAGTGATCTTGGAATCATTTATGGGAACTAAATTCTGTCCAGTATTCTATGCTGTTTGTTTGCAAAATTAAAATGATTGGTTGTATTTTGATTATGTCTCTTAGGAAAATGAGAAGGTTACCTAAGTCACATTTCACAAATGCTTTTTAAAGCAGAGTCGTGATTGGAAATATTTCAGTCACACAATACTTCAGCTCAATGCCGAGAGAAGGAATCCAAGAAGAATAGAGTCTACCACCCCACCTGACCCCCACCCAGAAATGTGCACATAAATCATAAGTTCACTTTAAAAGAAGCAGGTCACTGTCCTTACCCCCAGCTCTGGAGCAGAGTTGTAGACATTTTATCCTGAGGGAGAAACAGACCACAGAACTTACAACACTGAAGCTCTGCCCAAGGGAAGTTACATTATTTGGAATAGAGTTTGGGGAAGTTTAAATCTAATAACTCTCTTGAAACATTGGAGATTTTTGTGCCGAGCATTCAAATGGAGTCTGTTGTTCTATAAGAGCAACAGCTAAACCATAAGACATCTAGTATACTAGAGTGAACCAGAGAAAGAGACAGCTAAGAAAAGCCTTTCAGGCAACAGGACAAACTTCAAAGACTGGTCTCAAAAACTACCTTTGAGTACTTTAATTGGATCAACAGGACATTTATGTGCCAAGCCATTGTCAAAAACAGCAAAGAAATCAGCTAGCAATTAGTCCAAACTAAAAGCTGGGTGGGATACCAACAGAGGTAGAAGGCTTAAAAGAAGATACCAAAGAAAGACAGACAAACAAATCTCTGCTGAAAGTACTCCATCCTAGGATGGTCCTATCTAGCAATACTACCTTACTTTTTTATTAGTAGTGTCCATTCTAGTAGGAATGAAATGATATTTCATTGTGGTGTTGATCCGCATATTCCTAGCAGCTAGTGGTGTTGAGCATCTCTTCATGTGTTCTTTAGTTATTTGTATTTTCTCCTCGTAGAAATGTCTATTCAAATCTTTTGCCCACTTTTTATTTAGGTTGTTTTTTCTTTTATTGTTCAATTGTAGGATTTCATTGTATATATTGGATAGTAAATCCATATAGGATATGTGTTTTCTAAAAATTTGTGCCATTGAGTAGGTTGTCTTTTCATTTTCATGACTGATCTTTGCTGCATTTTTTTTAATTTTGAGGAGGTCCCATTTATGTATTTTTTTCTTTTGTTGCTCGTGCTTTGACTGTAAAGCCTAAGAAACCACTGCCTACTACAAGATCTTGAAGATGCATCCCTACATTTCTTCTAAGAGTTTTATACTATTGGTTCTTATATTTATGTCTTTGATCCAGTTTGAGTTAATATTTATATGGCATAAGATGGGGTGCTCTGGGCGGGCCACAGTGGCTTAGCAGGCAAGAACGCTTGCCTGGAATGCCAGAGGACCCGGGTTCGATTCCCAGTGCCTGCCCATGTATATATAAAAAAAAAAGATGGGGTGCTCTTTAATTATTTTGTGTATGGATATCTTGTTCTCCCAGTACCATTTATTGAAGAAATTATTCCTCCCCTAATTAATGGACTTGGCAAGCCTGTCAAAATCATTTGACCATAGATGTGAGGGCTTATTTCTGAACTCCCAATTTGACTCCATTAGTCAATATATCTATCTTTATGCCAGTACTATGCTCTTTTGACCAGGGTAATATGTTTTAAAGTCAGAAAGTGTGCATCCTCCAACTCTGTCCTTCTTCTGGAAGTTTTTGGCATTTGGAGCCCCTTAATTTTCAAAATAAATTTGATAAATGGCTTTTCTGTGTCTCAAAATTAGGGTGTTGAAATTTTGATTTGGATTGCATTCTGTCTGTAAATCAATTTGGGTAGAATTGTTATCTTTACAATATTTAGACTTCCAATCCGTGGACAAGGATTGTCCTTTAAATTATTTATGTCCTCTTTGATTTCTTTAAATAATGGTTTATAGGTTTTGTGTACAGATCATTTACACATTGAGCTAATTTTATTCCTAGTTATTGAATTCTTTTTGTTGTAATTTAAGTGGAATTTTAAATAGATTTCCCCCTCAGTTTGCTCACTATTAGTGTATATAAGCACTACTAATTTTTGCATGTTAATCTTGTATCCTGGCAGTATGTTTAATTTGTTTATTCATTCTGTCAGATTAATTGTAGATTTTTCAGGATGTTCTAGATACAGTATCATATCTGCAAATAGTGAAAGGTTCACTTCTTCCTTGACAATTCCAATGCCTTTTTTTTTCTTGCCTAACTGTTCTAGCTAGAACTTCCAACACAATGTTGAGTAACATTGGTGACAGTAGCCATCATTGACTTGTTCCAGACCTTAGAAGGAAAGCTTTTAGTCTTTCACTACTGTGCATTATGTTAGCTGAGGTTTTTCGTACATGCCCTTTGTCATGTAGAGGAAGTTTCCTTCTATTTCTATTTTTTTCTATATATTTGGATCATGTTTTTCTATCTGTTTTAACAATTCATGTCTTTTATTGGGGAGTTCACTCCATTAATATTCAATGTTATTATTGTAAGTGCAATACTAGCCACAACCATTTTATCCTTTGGATTTTATATGCTATATCTTGGTTTTGCCATTCTTTTTACCCTTTTAGTTATCCTTATTGAAAATCTTCATTTCTACACTCTCTTTGCAAAGCTCTCTCTTCTGTGGTTTTTATTCAGCCTGCTGGTTCCCTTTAGTATATTTTGTATGGCCAATCTCTGTTTGACAGACTCTCTCAGTGTCTGATTATCTATCTGTCAATATTTGAAACTCTCCTTCATTTTTCTAAGACAGTTTTGCTGGATAAAAAATTTTTTTTTTTAAATTTTGCCATAGTTCATGAAAGAACTCTTTTTATATTTGTAGTGTTAATTGGTGCGATGCATGAGTCTATACAACCCCTTTAAAACATGTTCACCTTCAATATGGTAATATTACTTAAAGACCCACTAGTGAACAGCCTTCACTTCTATCTATTCACTTACCATTAAGTTCCCACCTCATTACCAAACTGTTCACCCATCTCAAGCTTACGTATATCTCTAGGTCACCTATATTCTACAGTGTAAGCTCTGATTTTACCTTTACTATGGTCATAAAAGTGGAATCATACAGTATCTGTCCTTTCGTGTCTGGCTTATTTCACTCAGCATTATGTCCTCAAAGCTCATCCATCTTGTCATGTGGTTCAGGATGTCATTTCATCTTTAGTGCTACCTAACATTCCATCATATGTATATACCACATTTTGTTAATCCACTCGTCTGTCGATGGGGACTTGGATTGTTTCCATTTTTAGCAATTGTGAGTAGTGCTGCTATGAACATTGGCGTACAAATCTCTGTTTGTGTCATTGCTTTCAGCTCTTCTGGGTATTTACCAAGTAGTGTATTGCTGAGTCACAGGGCAACTTGATATTTAGTTTTCTGAGAAACTGCCAGATTGTTTTTCATAGTGGTTGTACTATTATACTTTCTACCAGCAATGCATAAGTGTCCCAATTTCCCCTGTTTGTTTAATAGCAGCCATTCTTCTAAGTGTGAGGTGGTGTCTCATTGTAGTCTTGATCTGCATTTTCCTTATAGTTAATGAGAATGAGCATCTCTTCATGTGCTTTTTAGCCATCTGTATTTGCTCTTCCGAAAAATGCCTGCTAATATCTTCAGCCCACTTTATAATTGGGCTGTCTGTTCTTTTGTTGTTGAGTTGTATGATTTCTTTATGTATACTGGATATCAAATTGTCTTAGCTTGCTAACTGCTGGAATGCAATATGCCAGAAATGGAATGGCTTTTTAAGAAGGGGAATTTAGTAAGTTACAAGCTTACAGTTCTAAGGCCATGAAAATGTTCTGATTAAAGCGAGTTTCCAGAAATGCCCAATCTAAGGCATGCAGGGAAAGATGTTCAGGGTTTCTCTCTCACTTGGAAAGGCACATGGTGAACACTGCGTTGTCTGCTAGCTTCCTCACCAGGCCTCTTGCTTCTTGAAGCTCCCCCAAATGGGCATTCTTCTTTATCTCCAAAGGTCGCTGGCTGATGGACTCTACTTCATCGCTCTTGTCATTCTGTCCTCCTTCTCTGCTCCCTCAGAATCTCCAGCAGTCACTGGTTGCTGGACTCTGTGGTTCTCTTGGCCTCGTGGCTCTCCCTGGCTCTGCTGTGGTTTTCTCATCATTCTCATAAGGCATTCTCTCCAAAAAATGTCTCCTCTTTTATAGGATCTCAGTAAACTAATCAAGACCCACGTAGAATGGTCGGAGACATGTCTCCATCTAATCAAGTTTAATACCCACAATTGATTGAGTCACATCTCCGTGGGCATAATCTAATCAATTTCCAGCCTGTAGTTTTGAATGAGGATTAGAAGAAGCCATTGCTTCCATAACTTTATCTGATATGTGATTTCTGAATATTTTCTCCCATTGAGTTGGCTGCCTCTTCACCTTTTTGACAGTCTTTTGAGGCACAAAGGCAGTTGATTTTGAGGAATTCCCATTTATCTATTTTTTTCTCTTTCTGCCTGTGCCTTGGGTGTAAAGTGTAGGGAAGCTACCTCCTATTACTAGGCCTTGAAGATGCTCCCCTACATTTTCTTCTAGGAGTTTTATAGTATTGGTTCTTATGTTTAGATGTTTGATTCAATTTGAGTTAATTTGTGAATAGGGTGTAAAGTAAGGATCCTCGTTCATTCTTCTGGCTATTGATACCCAGTTTTCCCATGCCTGTTTATAGAAAAAAGTATTTTGTTCCTGTTCAGTGTATTTGGGGGCCTGGTTAAAGATCAGTTGACCATAGATTTGGTAGTCTATTTCTGTGTTCCTGACTTGATATTTGATAAAATTTCCCTGTGAAGCCATCTGGCCCTGAGCTTTTATTTTGTAGAAAGATTTTTGATGATGGTTTGAATCTTTTTCCTTGGGATTGGTTTTCTGAGATCTTCTATTTCTTCTTGAGTCAGTGTATCTGTTCATGTGTTTCCAGGAATTTGTCCATTTTATCTAAGTTGTCTAGTTTGCTCGCATAGTTTCCTCTTTGTTTTTTGTTTTTTTTCTTATTTTTTTCTGTCCCTTCTCTAGCTGGTCTTTGGAGTAGGGGTGAACTTGACCTATCCTGTTCTGCCATCTTCTAGATAAAGAATTTCTGACAGCAACTTTTCTGTTTCAGTACCTTGAATATATCATAACACTGCCTTCTCACCTCTGTGGTTTCTGATGAGAAATCACCAGTCTTACTGAGGCTGTTTTGCATGTGATAAATCACTTTTCTCTTGCTGCTTTCAGAATTCTTTCTTTGTTTTTGGTATTTCACACTCTGGTTAGCAACTGTCTCAGAGCAGGTCTAAAATTTATTATTTGGAGTACTTTGTGCTTCTTGGACACACTCCTACATTTGTATGCTGTGTGGTAGGGGTCACACTTCACTCTTTCTCCATGTGAATACCCCATTTGTTGACTTTTTTGGGGAGGTGGGGGGAGAATGCTTGGGTCAAGTTCAAATGCAGGTCTCCCACATGGAAGTAAGAATTCTTCCTGGAAAGGTATACTTATTTCGTTCACAAGAGTTGGAAAATTTTGTGCAATTATTTCTTTCTGCTCTCTTTCCATTCTTTTCTCCTTCTGGGACACTCATGAAATGAACGTTTGTGTGTTTCATGCTGTTATGCAAATTCCTGAGACACTGCTTCACTGGTTTGTATTTTTTATTTATCTGTTCTTTTGATTGAATGCTTTTAATTAATCTTTCTTCTTCATTGCTTCTTCTTCTGTCTTTTCAAATCTGCTGTCATATGCATTATGTATTTTTAATCCCTTTCATTGTGCTTTTCTTCCCCAAAGTTTCTGTTATGCTTCTTTTTACACTTTCAAATCTTTCTTTATGGTCACAAATTGTCTTCTTGATATCCTGTACCTATTTAGCAATGTTTTCTTTCATCTTTTCGAATTAGAATTTGATCAAACATTCTTTGAATAGTTGACCCAAATTCTCTGTTTCCTCTGAAGTTTTAATTTGTTCTTTTCACTGAGCCAAATCTTCCTATTTATTACTATGTCTTGGAATTTTTTGTTAATGTCTAGGTATCTGATTGCCTTTATGAGTTTATTTGAAGGTCAGTTTCTCTCTTGCATCTAGGGTTTTAATATTTGTCTTTGTGGTTAAGATTTTTCTTCGATGTTTCATCTGCCTTATTTAAAACCTTTAGAATAGTCCCTATTTAACTGATCAGATTTTTTTTCAGCTTTTCTCCATCTTATTCTTGCTGTTTATGCTGTTTAATTTTTAAGATTGCACACTTTGTGCAAATTGTTTCAACTCTAAGAGGAAACTTTCTTTCCTCTGTTCTTTCTCTGTTCTGTTCTGTTTGCTTTTGGTTTTCTTTCCTTTAGAGTTTTACACACCATTCATTGTCCCTAGCTGCTTTTGCCTACCTGGCAAATTCCAGGAGGAAGGTCAACTTGGAAAGGACTTTCCAAAGTCCATTTTTCCCAGACAAATCAGGGCCAGAGACCCACAAAGAAGGATCAGACTTGCTCCAAATTGTATTACATGGGGATCAGGAAGGACACCAAAATCTTCTTTGACAGCCTCCTGAAGTTAAGCTTTCCTGGTTTACTTAGCAAATGCAGCCATTCAGCGAACAATACCCCATAGCCCTGAGGAAGTACTGCATCCTTAAACTTCTACTGCTTTTTTCTTGGGGGCAGAGGTTTTGAAACAATGGCTGCTGCTAACTTTGCCTAGGGTAGGTTTAAAAATAGCTTAGAACCAGGACCCAGCGATCTGAATTCACTAATCAAAAGTTGTGATCATTGATTAGCTATGCCCACCACTGTTCTTGGGGAAGAGAAATTTTATGTTCCTTTAACTAGTATGTTACCCAGGGACTGGCCCCAGAAGCAGCCTGATGCAAGAGTGGGTTTTGGGTACTAGTTGCTGCCATGCAGAAAGAGCAACTTACTGCTCCTTACCATAGTTTCTCATCCTCTTCCTTCCACTTTTCCTGGACGCTATATGAAGTTCTTTTGCACAATGGAGTTTCAAAACAGTTTCAGATAGTTTCTGCTTGTTTAGTGATTGTTTTGGTGGATGGGTGGAGTCCTGAATCTCCTTATTCCACACCATTTCCCATAAGTTCTCCTGCTGACAACCGTCTTTTATTATCAACCTATTTATGTATTTGAATCTAATGTATATTTATTGCATTGATTTTTTTTCTTGAGCGACAACCTCTGAAACTGTAAAAAAAAATGTTCAATCCATTCAGCCATGAGTCTGCATAATTTACTGCTGAGCTAGAGATTGGTCACAAGGTATGCTGAAATACTTCAAGTCATTCATGCTTCCATTCTCTGCTAATGAACTATGTATTGTCTGGGAAATACATTCAAACTTGTTTTTCAACTCTTCCATGCATTTTACTTCCCTTCAAGCTCCCTCGTGTCTTGTGCTTGTATATATCCCTGGCTCATTCTGCCAGAGATATGTGGGTGGCCTGGGTTCTCCAAGTCTGTGCTGTGTATAAACACAGCTCCCAGTCATTTGAGGTATCTGCAGAGTTTGGAAAACCCTTATAGCCATCCATTTTAGTTTCATAGATGTTAAAAATAAATACCATACAAAGTGTTGACTTAAACAGCAAGGATTGATTGGCTCACAGTCTTGAGATCAGGAGAAGCTCAAAATCGAGGCATCAAGTAAGGCAAGGCTTTTTCTTCAAAGATTGTGGATTTTGGCTAGTTGCTGGCAATCTTTGGTCATTGGATTTTCTTTCACATAGCAGTGCACATGGTGGCCTCTTCTTTTTCTTCCAATTTTCATTGGCTATCAGCTCCTTGTTCCTCCTTCTTTGTCTAATTGTCTTTGCTCATAACAACTAACCTATTTTGGTTTAAGGCCCCTCTTCTTTCAGTTTGGACATTCCTTAACTAATGAAACCTTAAACAGTCCTTATTACAAATGAGTTCATTCCCACAAGACCATTTTAGGATGATAATAAATGAAAAGTCTCATCAAAATCATTTATGGGTGTGGCGAATCCTGGGACAAAATTCATTGCTATCTGATGGACAAGTTACCTGCCTCCAATATACAATGGTGGGATAAATATAGGATAAACATTCGGATTCTGTAAAGAAGGAATTGGAAAGGGAAATGGATCATGGCTGCAAAACAGGTCTGAAGGCCAACAGGCCAAACTATATTGCATCTCAGATCTGAAAGCCATCTGTTACTTGATGTATTTCCTTCCAGGGCTGATGAAGCAAGAGCCCCACCTCTTCCAAGTGCTTGCACTGAGGACATGTTTTCCCTGCACATTATATGGCAGCAAGACTCCTTACAAATGCCTGGGCACAGGCCCCATAATCTCTGAACACTGGAGTAGTAGAACTTTGTCTGAACAACATTCATGAGGCAGATGGCCTGTCCCCTCCTATGAGTGGGCCTGCCTTTTCCACACACATGGGTGGGCCTGCTATCTTGATCCAATGGGATCTTTTCAGTTCTGTTAAAAGCATTGCAGACACTTTATATTTGGTTGTGAGAGATAATACAATCATTCTGACAGCACCAGGAAAGGTGATATCAGGTAGGGAATCACAGCTCTTGTCCAAGATGACTTCTTTGATTTAGATAAAATGTCCCTCTCTTCCTCAAAGGATGCCAACATCTTGTTTTCTGTGGGTAAAACAAGTAGAAAAGCTCATGAAGATCAATTATTCTCCCAAAACAAAATTAAATTAAGTTAAATTTAGAATTAGAAGCACAGAATTTTCAAAAAGTCTATCAGATATCTATTATTGACAGTTTCATAAGAACAATCTCTTTTTTTAAGAGCAATGAAATATTTCAAGCTTGCCAAATATATACAAAATGATAAAGGAAACACATGAGCACCCAGCACCTTTTCCAAACTAATCTCTACATTCTGCCATGGCTGTTTTAAATGCTTTTAAAAAGGTGAAGCTTCTTCCTGGGTACTGGTCACCAACCCCACGTAGTTCATCCTTCCTCAGTTTATTAACTGTTGGTCCTTAACGTCCATGTTTCTTCCTTTCAAATCATTCTTCAGCTTGTTTCTTCTCTGTCCCTTTTGCTCCAGGCTATAAGAAGTAATGCTCAAAAAAAAATTGCAAAAATTTTGTAGGCTTTCTGTACCCTTTCAGGGGTGTCTAAGCCATTATATCATAGAATAGAAGTTTACAAATAGCTTTCCTGGGAAATTGTATTTCAAATCTTAAGTTCTACTGAAATGACTGAATGTATCCACTTTCATCCACACCTTCATTAGCAAAGGATTATTCTGTTAAACTTTCGCATGGAACCCTGTACCCTGGGGAGGACCTTCCTAAAATGTCAGGGAAGCTCTGATAAAGTCACTTCTGGTCCAAGTCCCAGAGAAAACTAACTAGATAGGGTGAAAATTTTCAAAGTCATCAATTGCTAGTTTATTTGCACTTCGAAGTTTAATTCTCAACTTAATTCTTTCCTCTTACATTTTACTATGAGCTGCAAGTAGAAACCAAGATACAACTTCCAAATTTAAGTTGGAAATCACAGCTATATATCCAAGTTCATTGTTTACTATTTCTACTGTTAATCTGAAATCAAAACACAAATTGCCAAGTTCTCTGCAACTTTGTAATAAAGATGGCCTTCCTTCCACTTTCCAATAACACATTCATCATTTCCTTCTGCCATATTGGATTAAGGCCCACCTTCATTCAGTTTGGGCATGCCTTAACTAGAAATAACTACAAAGGTCCTATTTATAAATTGGTTCACAGCTACTGGACCAGAGGTTGGGATCTGAAAATGCCTTTTGTTGAGGGCTGTATTTCAATCCAAATACTATCTTATGTCCCATAATCCCCTGCAAATTTCTGAATAAGCTCTATGCTCCGATCAGGCCTACATTCTCAGATTAATAGAGCTGCTAGTGTTCTTTGGTAACTTGACTTTGGTAACCAAGACTGCCATATAACTGATAATATTCCCAATGAAGAACTGCCCCAATTAGTAATGTCAAAGTTGTTGCTTTTTATAATTTGCTCTAACTTTGTTGAATTGGCATATAAGAAAATAAAGGGGATAGAAAAAGAAAGCAACTCTAGCTGACATACTGCAGACTTGATGTTATTAACTGGAGTTCAATAATTTCTGTGTATGAACACTATATCTTCAGTCAGTGTGATGGTTTGAAGCCATGCATGCCCCAGAAAAGTATCTTCTTAAAGTTAATCCATTCTTATAGATGTGAGCCAATTTTAAGTATGATCACTTGTTGAATAGTATCTTAAATTAAGATGTGGCCACCTCATTCAGGGTAAGTCATCTTACCAGAGTCTGTTCCAAGAAAATTAAATTCAGACAAAGAGAGAGAAAAGCCACAAAATCAAGAAGTTGAAAGCAACAAAACCCGGAAGAGAGAAAGGAGAGACCCACAGATGCTTCCAAGTGTGCTACCATGTGACAGAGGAGTCCAGGATTGCCAGCTGCCAGTCATCAGGGAGAAGGAATCACCTGACGATGCCTTGATTTGAACATTTTTCTGAGCCTCAAAACTGTAAACTCATGAGTGAATAAGTTTCCACTGTTAAAGTCCAGCCCATTCTATGGTATCTGCTTGTAGTATCTTTAGCATACTAGAACACATTTTGGTACCAGGAAAGTGGAGTATTACTATTACAAATACAAAAAAAAATGTGGAAATGGCTTATTAATTGATTATGTTGGAAGAGTTGTGAAGTGTTTGACAGAAATGGCCTGGGTTGCTTTGAAGAGACTTTGTAGAAATAGAGACACTAGTGGTACTTTCAATGAGGCCTTAGAAATGATGATGAAAACTGGAAAAAAGATGTTTCTTGTCTTAAAGCAACAGAGAATTTGGCACAATTGAGTCCTGATGTTGGATGGAAGGCAAAATTTGAAAGTTATGAGCTTGAATATTTACCTGAGATTTCCAGAGTAAATTTGGGAAGTGCTGCCTGGTTTCTCCTTTCAGGTTATAGTAAAATGTGAGAGGGATAAACTGAGAACTGAACCCTTGGGCACAAAGAAACCAGAAACTGTTCAGTAGGAAAATTCTGAGCTTCTGGAAAGTGAGTCCCCAGAGAATAGTTCTCCATAGAAATATTCAACTGAATATGGAACGAGTTAGCTATTTCGTTTAAAGTCAGGACTGGAAATGCAATTTTCCAGGAAGGATCTATGGAAAGGTCTACTGTCTGATGGTTTGAATCCTGAGTACTATGTGCAAAATGGACACTTTTTTGTGAGATCTGTATGAGTAGAACTACAGTCAGCTTGAACTAAAAGAGATAGGAAAAGAACAGACTGAAAGGACAATGATTTCATAGGCACATCCATAGAAGCTGAGGTCCGGACTAAGACATCTTCTCAGGCCAAGAGAGAAGACCCACCCCTGCACGTGGAAAGGGCGTGTCTGCCTTGGAGCTTGGAGAGCAGGCCCTTCCACCCCATTCATTATTCAGGAAGAGTGCAAACATGTCAGATGTCTCAGATGCCTGGGGGGTTTCAGAGAGTTCGACCTTGACCCCATGCTTGACAATGTTGGAGCCTTCACTCCAGTGTTTATGGAATCTATGGCCACAGTGTGACCTCTTGGAAAGGGTAGGACTGTGGGTCCATCAAGACCATAGGGAAAGGGGGCAAGATGGTGGCATAAGGATATATAGAATTTAGTTAGTTCTCTAGAGCAGCTAATAAATAGCCAGGAACTGTCTGGAACAACTATTTAGGGGACACCTGTGACTGCAAATACATTGTATAACAGTCTGGAATGGGTGAAAGGGCTGAGATCAAAGCATGGAACTGTAAGTAAGGCCCCCAATTTGCAGAACCTGTCACCTCTCTCCACTGGGAAGGCAGGCTGCTGAAGACATTTCCCAGTGGGCAAAAGAAGCAGACTCAACTAGGAGCAAGGAAAGGTAGCTCAACCAAACTGCAGTTGTAGTTTTAATGAACAAATTTTTACTGATAAATACAAATTCTGAGCACAAATAAGCCAAGAGAAAGCAAGAAAGTAACTTTGAGGTCTCTCTTTCCTGGCAGAGATGAAGGGGCTGACAAAGAAAAAGAAACAGAGAATTTTGGAGTGGACTGATGCCAGAATACTGGAAAAGGATTATGGCCCTTTATAGAGATGGATACCAAATCTGGCTGTTGACTGGGAAACCTTGAGGGCTGGGGACTAGCTCTGAAAAGGGATTTTATTTTATTTTTTCTCTCTTTTTTTTTCCTTTTTTTAAAAAAGTATTATAAATAGCTGATTAGAGAAAGCCTCCAGCATTTTCAGTTGTCAGTGCTGACCCAAGCAAGGGCAGAGTTAAGATAGGTCTAAAAGACAATAGGACAAGTCAAGTGAAAGAGGTAATTCCCTAAATGGTGTATCTTACCCCAGAAAAGTAGGGGCATGGCCCGGATCAAATGGTGATCCTTCTTCAGAAAATTCAGACCCCAGGGCTGGGAATAGGGAAAAGCTTAACTTGTCTTCCACCTCAGACTCTTTCTCATCCATACCCCTACCAATTATAGGCTGCACAGCAAGTCTGCCAGTGGGGAGCTGTGTGCTGACAAATGTCACATGCTGGGCAAGATAGAAAAGCACAGAGTCTAGAGGCTCCACAGGAAAGTCAGACAACCTGCTGGAGTTCACTCTCAGGGAAACTTGATACTAATTGCATCTTCCTCCTGAGACCTGGGACTATCTGGTGTAGGAAAATCTGATTGGAGTCAATCATACCTCAGGAGGCCCTCCACATAAAAGCCACTGTGAAGGCAGGGCAAGAACCAGAAAAACAAAACCTGAAAAATTCTAAACATTTAAAAAGAAGCTACGTTAGAGGTCTAGAATAAGTTGAACTGATGCTAAAGAACATATAGAGAGCAAAGCCAATCAAAAAGAAAACCTTGGGTAAAAGGGTGAAAATGAACTCCAAAATAAACTAGTCAAACCAGCTGCTGAAACAGCAACATTAAATTATTTAATCATTCAAGGAAAAATGAAAATATGGCCTAGTTAGATGAACAAACTAGCACTTCAAATGAGATAGAGGAGTTGAAACAATTAATGTCCAATCAAAGGTGCTAAATCAAGTAAAAAATCAACAATGACTTGAAGGACAATATGGCAATAGAGATGGATAAACATAAGATATTGAGTGACCATAAAGAACTAAAAAGCTTGAAAAAACAAATGGCAGAACTTATGGAAATGAAAGGCACATAGAAGAGATAAAAAAAACACTGTGGAGACTTACAACAGCAGATTTGAAGAGGCAGAAGAATAGATTAGTGAACTAGAGGGTAGGACATCTGAAATCCTACACATAAAAGAACAGATAGAGAAAAGAATGGAAAAATATGTGTAGGGTATCTGGCAACTAAATGCCAATATAAAGTGCACGAATAGTTGATATGGGTGTCTCAGAAGAATAAGAGAAGGGAAAGTGGCAGAAAGAATGATGTAAGAAATTAAACTGAAAATTTCCCATCTCTTATGAAAGACATAAAATTACAAATCCAGAAAGCACAGCATGCAAGTAAGTGTCCAAGACGCTAAACAGGTTGCCAAATATCAAAGAGAGACTTCTGAAAGCAACAAGAGAAAAGCAACCCATCACATACAAGGGAAATTCAATAAGACTATATGTAGATTTCTCAGCAGAAACTGTGAAAACGAGAAGGCAGAGGTATGATATATTTAAGATACTGAGAGAGAAAAACTGCCAACCAAGAATTTTGTATCTGCAAAAACTGTCATTAAAAATGAAGAAGAGTTTGAGCGGTGCGATGGTGGCTCAGTGGCAGAATTCTCACCTGCCATGCTGAAGACCCAGGTTTGATTCCCGGTGCCTACCCATACCAAAAAGAAAAAAAAAAAAAAAAGAAGGAGAGTTTAAAATATTTTCAGACAACACAGTCACTGAGAGAGTTTTAGAATAAGAGGCTAGCTTATACTAAGGAAGCACTACAAGCAGATAGGAAAAGACAGGAAAGAGAGGTCTGGAGTATGGTGAAGAAATGAAAATTATCGGTAAGGGTAAAAAAGAATGAATAAGATATGAGATATAAAATCCGAAAGGCAAAATGGTAAAAGATAATACTGCCTTCTCAGAAATCAAATGAAATATTAGTGGATTAAATTCCCAAATCAAAAGACATAATAAATAATGTTTGGAGAACTGAATGTCCATATCCAAAAGAAAATGAAAGGGGACCCACATCTCACACTTCATACAGAAATTAGCTCAAAATGGATTAAAGACCTAAAAATTAGAGCTAAGACCATAAAACTTTTAGAAGGAAATTTAGGGACATAACTTATAGATCTTGTGATAAGATGGTTTCCTAGACCTTACACCAAAAGTGTGAACAATGAAAAACAGAAAAAGTTAAATGGGATAACTGCAAAATTAAACACTTGTGTATCAAAGAACTTTGTCAGGAAAGGAAAAATGCTGCCTACACAATGGGAGTCAATACTTGTAAACAACATATCATATAAAGATTTAGTATACAGAATATATAAAGAGAACCTACAACTTTACACAAAAAGACAAACAACCCAATTAAACAATGAGCAAAAAACATGGACAGACAATTTTCAATAAAGAAAATACACATGGCTCAAAAACATGTGACAAGGTGCTCAAACTCACTGGCTATTAGGGAAATGAAATCAAAATCACAGTGAGATATCGTCTCACACCTACCAAAACGGCCATTATGAAATGAACAGAAAACTACAAATGCTGCAGAGGATATGGAGAAAGAGGCACACATTCACTGTTGGTGGGAATGTGCAATGGTGCAACCACACTGGAAGGCAATTTGTCAGTTTCTCAGGAAACTAAGTATAGAATTGCAAAAAGATCCAGCAATCCCATTACTAGGTATATATGCAGAGGATCTGAAGCCAAGGAAAACAAATAGACATTTTCACATTATGTTTATAGAGACATTATTCTTGATTGCCAAGAGAATGAAACAGCCCAAATGTCCATCAGTGAACAAGTTGGCTCCACAAACTGTGGTATAGACATAAAATGGAACATTATACAGCTGTAAGACAGAGCAAAGTCACGAAATATAAAACATTATGAATGACCCATGAAGACATTGTGCTGAGTGAAATTAGCCAGAAAAATAAGGACAAATACTGTCTGGTCTCACTAATATGAACTAACAGTAATGAACTTTGAGAGTTAAAGTTGATAACACAGGTTATTGGGAGCTAGGAAGAAGATAGAGACTGGGCATTTGTTGCTGAAGGAGTACAGGATGTTCGACAGGATTGATTGTAAAGATCCAGAAATGAATAGCACAATACTATCAGTACTACAATACTGTAAGTTCAGTGAGTGAAGCTGAGTGTTAGTATGGTTGAGGGAAAAAGGCTGGGGGCATGTATGGCACCAGAGGGTAAAGACTGAGCTAGCACAACTTAGTGATGCCTAGAGTGAACAAAGATAGTGATTAACGTACAAATATAAGAATTTATTTGCATGAGAGAGAACAAATTAATGTCAACATTGCAAAGTGCTGAAAATGAGATAGTATATGGAAAAAAATGCAATCAATGCAAACTAGGGGCTACAATTAACAGTAACATTATAATCTGCTTCCATCAACTGTAACAAAGACAACATGCCAAAGCTCAATGACAATAAGTGGGCAGTATGGGGAAAGGTTATGGGATTCCTGTGGAAGAAATGGACATGTCCTCATGTAGATTGTGGTGGAGAAGGCATGGCTATGCCATTATACCGAGAACCATTATTTTTTTTTTAACTTGTGTTGGATTGTATGATGTGTTAATAAAACTTTAAAAATGAACAGAAACATAAAAGTGCTGGAGAAAATGTGGAGAGAGAGATATAGTTATTCACCGGTTAGTAGGAAAGTAGAGTGGTTCAGCTCTGGAGGGCAGTGTGGTGGCTCCACAGGAGACTAGGGGTGGGGTTACCATACAATCCTGTAATCCCGTAGTTAGTTGTATACTTGGAGGAACTGAAAGCTGGGCATGAATGGATATTTACACACTGGCATTTATGGCAGCAGTGTTCATGATTTGCCATGGATGGCCTAAGGGTACATCAACTGACCAATGGAAGGGGGGAAACTATGGCATATACATACAATGGATTATTGAGTGGCTGCAAGAAGGAATGAAGTTGTCAGGTATGCAACGAGGTGCACAAACCTTGAGGTTAGCATGTTGAGTGAAATAAGCCAGAAATGAAAATATTGCATTTTCAAATAATATAACAAATATTATAACACCTCACTACTACGGTCTAACTATAATGTGAAAACTTTAAGAATTGAATTCATGAGAGTAGGTCATCAAGCAAAGGACTATTGTAAAGGCTCCTAGATTGTAAGCTCTTACAGCAGTACATCTATTTCAGAGTTGTAACTGTTATTTCTAAACTCTTAGAAGCTGAGCTCTTTGTGTATAACCTTGTTGTTCCCTGGAACATTTGCTATTTGTGTGACACTTGAGACTCAGAACTAGAGTTCTGCGGCTAACAAAGTCAGCATTACCAATACAGCAATTGGTAAAAACACTGAAGATGTGATCAGACTTCAACTTAGAGATATGAGTGAAGCTGATCTGGGTAGAACTAAGGTAAATCAGACTAAAAGGTAAAGGGTGACATTGACTACAGTTTAAAACTTCAACTTCTCTGTGAAACCAAAAGAAGAGCTGTTTATAAATTTATATTTTTGGCAGTACACTATCTGATTTAACTTGTATGGTCAGCTTATTTGAACACTATGATTACATGGAAACTTAAATGGGTAGTGATATCTTGTTGGTTTGTACAGGTTGGTGTGATGCCCTGATGCATTCCAGAGTAATCTAGGCAGAAGATTAAAGAGTATTTGCAAAGTCCTCTTGAGGAGCTGGGGGAAAATGTGGAGATATTAACCTCCCCATCTGGGGAAGACCTGAGATTCTCACAAACATTGGGAACTGCCAATTTAATAGGCCAAACTCTCAATCTTGGGGTTCACCCTTATGAAACTTATTCTTGCAAAGGACAAGCTAACACTACTTACGATTATGCCTAAGAATTACCCCCAGAGAACTTTTTCTGTTGCTCAGATGTGGCCTCTCCCTATGCCAACTCTGCAGGTGAACTCACTGCCATGTCACTATGCGGGACATGACTCCCAGGGTTATTTATCACCCTGGAAATGTGGGACATGACTCCTGGGGATAAGTCTGGCCCTGGCAATATGGGAATGAAAAAGCCTTCTGGACAAAAATGGGTCAGAAAATTGAAACAAAATAAAGTTTCGGTGGCTGAGAGATTTCAAATAGAGTCAAGAAGTCATTCTGGAGGTTATTCTTATGCAGTATTTAGATAACCTGTTGAACTGTGATTCTCAAAGCCTTGATTCTTGAAGATGATTAAATAACTATTGAGATTTTAAGGTTTGTTCATATGCTTGTGAAAACCTTGTGACTGACCCTCCCTTTATCCAGTGTATGAACAAATGAGTAAGATAAAAAAAAAAAAAGGCAATAAATAGGGAGTGGGGAGGTATGGAATATTTTGGATGTTCTTTTTCACTTTTATTTTTTATTTTATTCTTTTTTTGGAATAATGAAAATGGTCAAAAATTGATTGTGATGATGAATGCACAGCTATATGATGACACTCCAACTACTGCTTTTACCCTTTGGATAATTATATGGTATGTGAATACATAGTATGCCTCAATTAAAAAAAGAGATTCTAGGATGAGATATTGCTCTGTAGGCGATTCTCAGAACCTGAAATCTAATTGGATATGACCTGCAGGGTTTGGAATTGTTTGGGAGCAGTGACCCTTATTTCCCTTCCAATTTCTCCCTATGGAAGAGGGAACGATTATCCTATGACTTTCTCCGTTGTATATTGGAAGCAGATAGCTTGTTTTCTAAGTTTTACAGGTCCACAGTTGGAGGGAAATTGTGTTCCAGGACAGGCTGTACCCCATTTTTTTTTGTATGCTGTATGGGGGGGGTCACATTTCATTCTTTTTCCATGTGAGTATGATGTTTTGCCACACCATTTTTGAATTTTTGTTTGTTTGCTTGCTTGCTTGCTTGTTTTCTGGGAAGTGCATGGGCTGGGAATCAAACTAGGTCCTCCGCATGGCAGGTGAGAATTCTATCACTGAAGTACCCTTCAACCCCCTATAACACATTTTGGTGAACCTTTTTACCGATCATTGTTTCTGAGATGATTAAATGATTTAAAGATGTTGTGATGGAATAAATGTATTCTGCATATGGAAAGAACATGGACTTTTGGAGTCCAGGGGGTAGTGTGGTAGTTTAAAGCTGTATGTACCCCAGAGAAGTTCATGTTGTTAAGGCTAATCCATTCTTGTGGGTTTAAACTCATTTAGAAGTGCAATCTTTTGGTGAGTTGGATCTTACCTTAAGATGTCCTCCACCTCATTCAGTGTTGTCTTAATCCTCTTACCAGAGTCCTTTCTGAGATAATTAAATTCAGATGAAGAGAGAGAAAAGTCACAGAAGCAAAAAGCTGAAGGCAACAAAACCAAGAAGAGAAGGGAGAGACCAGCACATTCTTTCATGTGCGCTGCCATGTGACAGAGGAGTCCAGGATTGCCAGCTGCCAGTCTTTAGGAAGAAAGCATCACCAGGTGATTTGGACATTTTTCTGAACCTCGAAGCTATAAGCTTGTGAGCAAATAAATTCCCGCAGTTAAAAGCCAACCTATTTTATGGAATCTGCTTGAAGCAACTTTAGCAAACTAGAACAGTCATTTCCAGACCAGTGAAACGGTTGATTGTTTTTACTATTTTGTTGAGTTTTATAGTTGCTTTCTTCAGGCAGTTCACTACCAGCAGATCTTTACAACTGTCATTCGGAACTCCATGTAGGCTGGTGGAGAGGAAATTAGGACAGGAGGCAGCCCTGATATGAACTTCTGTTCCCCTTAACTTACTTTTCATTTTCTATTAGAATATTGGTACAAACAAAAGAAAAAGTACAATTTGTTTTTTTCAATCTTTCATTAAAATTTTCCCACTTCAGCAATGCACTCGGCATATTAAAAAGGGAAATAAAAACACAGCCCTTGCTCCAAAAGTAGTTTACATTGTATGTGAAGTCAGTGAGAGGAGAGGTAAAAATCAAACAATCAATTTTCATTAAAAATATAACAAAATCAATACAGAAAAACACCACCTGAGAAACTGAAAGAAATGAGCATAGTAGTTCCTTTAAGTCTAGGAGATATTTGGAGTAGAAATTAAACAAGTAAACAAAAATAATTATAACAGCATTATTTTGAAATAAGAAATTCCACGTCAAATGAATAGCAAATAGTAATGTAAACTGGGATTTTTAAATTTGAATTAATGTAAAATGAAAATTTGAAAGTCACCCACAATTAAGCTGTTGATTCAAGCAAGCCAAACTCATCCTAAAACTCAAGAAATTTTCAGGGTCAAGACACTGAAAGGAGAAAAGGCATGGATTTCAGACCTGCTAAACACATACGGCTTATTTTTATTTAAAATATTTTATAATAAAATATTGCATATGCAAAGGAAAATGTGTATATTGATATAATGCTTAACATTCAACTCCAAAAAATCTAATAATTTCAATATATATATATATAATTCAAATATATAATATGAATGCATTGAAGCCCTATCAATCTCTCTAGGATTCCTTTCACTCAGTGTTATCAGAGAGCATATATTCACTGTTCGGTGGGTATTCTTCCTTTTCGTTTGATAATTTCTATTGAAGATATATGTGTTCAAATTTAATGTATTGTCGTGTGTTTTTTGATAAGTTGTATCACTCTGATATTTTTTTCAGACTATTCTCTTCAGTTTTATTCTTTGAAATATTTTTAAATTGATATTAATGATGGCTCCTTATATATCCATTTTCCTATAGGTGACTATTAGGGTTCTCCCCCTTTTTAAATGTTTTATAATAGTATTTATATTGTACTACAATTTACATTCTTGTAAAATCTCTTAGAATGGGGGTGCTAGGGCATAGGGTAAGAATATCTTCAATTTTCTGAGATATTATCAAATTCTTCCCCAAAACAGCCTCATCAATGCTCTCTTTCCCCTTCATTTTCTCTCTGTCATCTATTCAATCATTCAACAGATATTAATTAGTTAGCACTATGTGTCAGGCATACATACTAATGCTAGGGGATAAATGAGAATCAGCTAAATTTTTCCCTCCTAGTGCAAGGGAAATAAAGGAAAATTATAGGTCATATAATGATACATACTATGAAAATAAAATAGAGCAAAGAAGATGAGTAATGACATGAGGAAGCAGTGTTGTGATTTGAAGTATAATAATGGATCAGTCAGAACGGACAAAATTATGCTGCAGAAAAAAGAAAAAACAACCTCAACATCTTAGTGGCTGCACAAAAAACAAGTGTTTATTTTTTTACCACCCTGGGGACCTAGGATGATGGAACATTTTGATGGCCATTTTGTCATTGAATTTTATTGAATTGGTTTGTATTTGTTGTTATAGATGAACTTCATAAAAACTCTTCATTGAAGTAGAGTATACATACAGGAAGTACTCATCATAAGTGCATAGCTCATTACTATTTTATAATATTTATTGAATGTCAGCTATAATTTTGCAATTTTATGTATTAAAATATATCGACCTTCCACTTGTAATTTTTAAATATTCATTTTACATTTGTAATTTTATATCAATACATCATGTATGTATCCATTCTTTTAAATTAATTTTCATTTTTATTATACATATAGCTATATCACTCATCTGGAACTTTTGTTGAAATTTAAAAACAAACCAAAGTACAGAATTACATGACATACTGCTGCAATTGGGTATAAATGAATAAATGAAGTGTTGTGATGTTTCAGAAGTGTGTGAACTCTCACTAATTAGACAGCAGAGAAAGACTTCATGTGGAAACTGCCATTTTAACTAAGAATTTATGGACTGTATTAAAATTTAGGCCGAAATAGAGGGGGTAAATTAACAGCCAGGAAGGAACATCATCAGGGAAGTTCTGAAAGGAAAACATGCAAGCGTCTGGTTTGAAGCCAACCCAAGATCTCAGAGGCAAGAAATTTGGAGGTTATGTAGACTCCAGTCAAGGAAGGGATGGGCAGATTCTGGCTCCTGGTGTGG
The DNA here is from genome assembly GCF_023851605.1 of Tamandua tetradactyla. Classification (NCBI taxonomy): domain Eukaryota; kingdom Metazoa; phylum Chordata; class Mammalia; order Pilosa; family Myrmecophagidae; genus Tamandua; species Tamandua tetradactyla. The sequence goes on along the minus strand of NC_135346.1, from coordinate 60,467,276 downwards.
GAATCCACTTATGCACACATTCAATGCCAAGTGTATAGAAATCCTGTATGTTATACACGATTACTTTGTAAACTCACAACTTCTCTAAAAAGAAAAAGGGTGTGCAAGGGTAGTTCAATGGTAGAAATCTCACTTGCCGTGTGGGAGTTTGTACTTGCAGCTTGTTGAGAAGGGTTTACCAAGGAACCCCGCACACTGAGGGTATTGATACAAGTTGGCTGTGTTTCCCTGTTCTTTTCCTTTCCCAAAGTATGTGATTTAAAGTTGATAACACTTATCCTCAAGGGAACTCTCAAAGTCTTTGAGTTCAGGGACACAGGAGGGAGTATCACTCTCTCATGGAGAAGCTAAGATCATAGTTAGCTGTCAGAATCATCAATGTTTTGAGATTTATAAAAGCATAGAAAGCATAAAATGCTGTACTTTTTGTTTAATTCTGGAAAACTAATTGTAGTGACTTGACTAAGATTATACAGTTAGAAGCAAAGATAATATTTGAACTATAGCTTCTGGTCCTTTAAGTCAAATAATTTTTCTGTTTACTTCCTAATGCCTAGCATCTTCCACTGGGTCCAGATCACATTAGGCTGCGTGTTCTAATGGAAATAGGAAAGTGATACCATTTCACATATAGACTTTCATTTTTAGTTTTTGGCACCATGGTAATGAACTTAGACAATTGAGAAACAGTTTTTTTTTTTACTTTAAATAAGTGTTTCAGATAAACATACAATGGACTTTTAAATTGGTTAAGAAGAGTGGGACATTGTGGCTCAGCAGGCAAGAATGCTTGCCTGCCAGGCCAGAGGACCCAGGTTCAATTCCTGATGCCTGTCCATGTAAAAAAAAAACAAAATTGGTTAGGAAGCATGGAGAAGTGGTTTGAACTGCCAACATGCTCCCCATCTCTAAGCATAATATATTGATAATATAGTAAAATAGCTAAATCAACCATTGCATGAGATATGGTGGTACACAAAATCAATATGTAATTATGAATGTGTGAGGCAAAAAGCATGAGATTTTAAATCGTAGCTGGGTTCAAGTTCTGGTTCTAATATTTACATTTTGCCTGATCCTAACTTTTTGAGATTCAGATTCTTTTTAAAAATAATAAGAATATACCCCAAAATATTAAATGTGAAAATATGCTTTACAAAATAGAGAAATAAAACTCAAAAAAAAAAACTTATGGTACCCTCATGTGAAAGCTGGATTTACTTTTTGATAGCTACTCAATCTAAACGGTAAATATTCAATTTCCATGTATTTCATGAGTTAAAAATAACTGAGAAAACAAATGGAAACACACACACAAAAAAACAAAATGATGGATTATAGATTCTCAGAGGGTCTTAAAGAAAGTAGCAAATGTGGGGAATATGAATAATCAAATAAAATGGAAAATTTCTCCTGGCTTCTCTAATCCTGTTATTTTTTTATGCTTGTTTAACAGTACACCTAATGTTAATAATGGATGATAGATACAACTATTTTAATAAGTTTTCATCAATTGTAACAAAGGTAAGGACTGTTAAAAAATTGTACAAGTATAAAAAGTGCTATCATCCATTGTAACAAACGGTTCACACCAATGCAAAGTGTATAGAAATCCTGTATGTTATACACGATTACTTTGTAAACTCACAACTTCTCTAAAAAGAAAAAGGGTGTGCAAGGGTAGTTCAATGGTAGAAATCTCACTTGCCGTGTGGGAGGTTCCCAGCCCATGCACTACCCAAAAACAAACAAACAAACAAGCAAACAAAAAAAAAGAAAGAACAAACAAAAAAATCAACAAAATGGTGCTGCAATAATTGTATACTCACATGGAAAAAGAATGAAATGTGACCCCCAACATACAGCATACAAAAAAAAAGAGCTTTCACAAGAGGAACTCATCTCAATTCCCTAACGTGAAGAAACTGATGATGTAACTTTCCTACTTTCTACCATGAATTTAAACACAGTCACTTCACCTTAGAACAGTGAAAGCAGCTGGTGGTTTCACTTGGCTGGTGAGGCTCAAATTTACCCTCTGGTTTAACAGAAAAGGTATGAGATCTCCATACCTTGCATTTTTCTCTTTGTCTGGAATGTGGCTTGTTAACTTGTCTCTTCTGATTTGTATAAATGAAGTAAGAAACAAAGAAATTTGGTTCTTGTGGGTATCTCTTGTGTAGTTCTGACTTTAGATTTCTTAAAGTCCTAACTTTTTTTTTTATGTAGGTGCAATGTAATTTTTGGTTTACTTTTTACTTCCATGTGTTTCAGTTACCATGCATGTTTTGCTGTGCACATTTCTCTGCCTGGGAGTACAACACAACAACTCTACCTTGGTCATGGACCGCCTGACACTTCTGTAGTGTAGAACCTAATTATCCCCTTCACTTAAAGAGGTTTAAGATTAGTGAATTGGCTGTGGCTCAAGCAATTGCATTGGAAAATTAAAACTGTGAAATATTCAGGCAAAGCAGTTGTTGAGCAAAGCTGTTGATTCACGGAGTGGAGATTTTGCTAGTTTTTCAGAATAGCCTGTGACACAGATCTGGAGGGATACCTCAGCCAGGTAGTAGAGATGCTGCTGTGTGTTTGTTTAATCCAACTGTTCCAGCTGGCAGCTTTAACATGATAATTCATTCAATTATTGAGTATGTCTGGAATGTTTCACGTGTTAGATACCATTTTGGGGGATCATGGGTACAAACAAAAGGAAGACTGAGAATTATTTAATTTTATTTCCAGCTAAATACTTGCTGCTTAGGCTAGCTGCAATATTTTATTTCTGACATATTTACAAGGAGTTTATAGCTTTATGTGAACTCATTTATTGTAAAAATTCATTTCTCTGCATGACCATTAATAAATTAAATGCCTTACACCTTACTTTAGAATTACGAGGGGGACTTGCCGGCACACTCTGGCTCTCCTGCCTTGTAGTTCATTTGCACACTGAGCTGTTCACCCCCATCAAGCTGGGCTCCCTCTTCTCAGGAGTTCCTGATGGTGACACTGCATGGAACTCATTGTGAGAGGAAAATTGGAATAGAACTGATATGTTTTGGTGAGGGGAAATTAGTTCATGGAGAAATGCGATGGCTAAAAGATATTCAAAGGGATTTCACTGAGCTTCTGACTTTTCAGAGAACTTCAGTTTTTATATTAATGCTATTAGTACTGGTGCTATTAACAATATTAATACCAATATTAGCATCAGGTATTACTTCCATTACTGAGTGCCTGCTATGTCCATTGTTGGAGAGGGAGCTTTGGTGAATTCCTTAATTTAGCACTCGCAATGTATTGTGGACTCCATATGCATTTTCTCATTTAATCATTTTAGCCATCTAATCAGAAGGATGCCTTTATATTCTGAATATTTAGGGAAATAAATAAGAATTAACAAGGTTAAATACCTCCCTCTTTGTATGGCTTACAAGAGGCACCCCTTACAGGTCTGTTTGATACTCCCCTACAGATTTCTAACCAATATATCCCGTGGCCTCTCTGAGATTTGATGGCACGATTACACATCAGTTCAAACGTACTTTTGGAAAAATAGCCCAAAGTACATGATCACATGTCTTAATGGAAAAAAGGTAAGAATGTCATGCATATTTGAAAGATCAAAAACCAATAATAATAATTTTCTTCTCCAGGCAAAAACTGGAAGCTATGCCATGTACTCAGGAAACCAAACGGCAGAGAATCAAACTTCAAGCACCTATTTCATCCTTGTGGGGCTCTTTGGGGAAACCAGGCATGCAGTCCTCCTCTATACTCTGACCTTCATCTTTTTCTTGATGGCCCTCGCTGGGAACACCCTTCTCATTCTCCTGATCCACACAGAGGCCAGGCTGCACACTCCCATGTACCTCTTCATCAGCCATCTCTCCCTCATGGACCTCATGTACATATCCGTGACTGTGCCCAAGATGCTCTTGGGCCAGGCCACAGGAGATAATGCCATCTCCCCTGTAGGCTGTGGGGTCCAAATGTTCTTCTACCTGACCCTTGCTGGAGCTGAGTTTTTCCTCCTGGCTGCCATGGCCTATGACCGATATGCTGCCATTTGTAGACCTCTCCATTACCCCCTGCTGATGAACCAGAGGGTCTGCCAGCTCCTCGTGTCTGGCTGCTGGTTCCTGGGCACAGTTGACGGCTTGTTACTCACCCCCATTACCATGAGCTTCCCTTTTTGTCAGTCCAGAAAAATCCAGAACTTCTTCTGTGAGGCCCCTGCCCTACTGAAGCTCTCCTGCTCCGATATCTCCCTTTACAAGATGCTCATGTACCTGTGCTGTGTCCTCATGCTCCTTATCCCCATCATAATCATCTCCAGCTCCTACGCCCTCATCTTGCACCTCATCCACGGGATGACGTCAGTGGAGGGCCGAAGGAAGGCCTTTGCCACCTGCTCCTCCCACATGATCGTGGTCCTACTATTTTTTGGAGCCGCCATCTACACCTACATGCTCCCCAGTTCTTACCACACAACTGAGCAGGATATGATGGGGTCTGCCTTCTACACCATAATCACCCCTGTGCTGAACCCCCTCATTTACAGCCTCAGGAACAAAGATGTCACAGGGGCTCTAAGGAGTGTGATGCACTCAGGAATGAGCCTAAGAAGAGCCACAAATGGGAAAACCTGGGAGTGACGGTCTCCCTTCTCTTTCCTTCTCTCCTCCCATTCCTGTTTCTCCTTTCATTCTGTCCTCGGATCCGGTGGCCTCTTTCTCATGCCGGTGGTAGTTATCCCCCACAGGGCTCCCTCATTGTGATTTGTCTCTTTATACTGAAATCTGGTGGAGTCCTTTTATCTGTGACGCAGTAGGTGACATAAGGAAAACCAGATAAAGTTCTCCATTTTGTCTCCCATGCAAATTACATTGATCATTTAGCTATGAATCTTGGGGAGTCAGTTCTTAGTCTTAAGTGTGACCCACTGCAAAGACTCCAGATCTTCACAGAACACTGGAGGGGATATTGGCTATTACCTCACTTTGCAATATCCCCTGTAACCTATTTACATTTGTGCATAATTGCATTCCAAAGTCTGCTGCTATCTCTTCAGGAAGTGCATATGAACACATTTTTTCCAATTGTTGAAACTGAGATTCAAAGAGTAAGTACCAATGTTTTAAATATGGTTTGGTTTGGCCATCATAGCTACTTGAGCCAAATAAAAATCCTCATTAAGTTTCAAAGTATTAATATGCTCATCTAATTTCAGATTGCATAGTATTGCAATTAAAAATTGTTCAATATTTAGAATCTTTAGGCTTTAACTAAAATAAGAAAGCTTTTGGGGTGGTGGAAATTTTGAAAATCTTGATCTCCTCAGTATTTTCCTTACCAGACTGGGGAAACCAGTAAAAATGGTTTTGGCCTATATTTCCCCAAATGTTTATCATGCTACAAAGAGAATTTCTATATAACTACTAGTGGCATAAAATCATTATTATTTTCATGAACAAAATAATTCGTGTGTCTAGGAGTTCTCAGATGCAAGGAAAAGAGACATAAGCTCTGATTAATATGAAAAAAGGTAATTTGGGTTTCAAAGTTGTTAAGTTATTACCACTTGACACAGAACTCAGGTTTTATCTTATTTACAACTGAAAAATGGAAGCCGGGTGTTTCCTTGTCTGCTGCATTTTCAAATGGAATGGCAAATACGCTGTATGAAATGTGACGTGAATTTTTGTGCTTCTTACTTTATGATTGCTCCTGCTGTATATTATTCTACTTTATGATTATCCCTGTTAAATTCCTTCTGAATTTAGAAGTAATCTCCTCAAGTCAGGCAAACAAAGGTATAATTGAATGTAAAAGGGTTTGTCTATGTCAAAGCAAAACTTTAATTTTGGAATTGGCGTGGTTAAAGTAAAGTAACATAAGGAGCAAACCTGCTCAAAATGGATATTATAAATCAAAGACTAAACAATTAAAGTTGTACTTAAATGTTATATTATAGATATTATTATATAAGTAATATTTTCCACAGGTACAGTGATTTTTTATCATAAATAACTGTCATGCTTCTGTAATAAGAAAGCAAGATGTTGTAATAAGAAAATCTAAAATCTCAAAATTGAACTTATCAGTAAATAAGAGAACTGTTTTAATTAATTGTAATAAGTTAAAAGGAATTGGATTTAGATCAGCTAGTTTGGGGTTTCATTCCTGGATCTGTCACTTAAAATCTAAACAGCTGTGCATCACTTTGTGAGTTTGCCTAACTCTCATGGTTTCTCTCGCATTACCTATAAGATGGGGAAAGCAAAACTTCCTAAGCGAGTTATTTTGAGGAGTGAGTGTGTTATTATATACAGACAATACCTGTAGTATCTGCTCCAACCTGAGAGTCCCTGTCCCTCCTTTGCACCTTTCTGCGCTTGTAATTTCTTCCCAAGATGAGTGCCTTGAAGGCATGTAAGTGTGGGGTGATTCCACAGAGATGAGAGATTGTGGGCTAAATCCTACATTCGCTACCCACAGTGCCCATGAACAAATTATTTCATTACACTGTGGCCTTGGTTTCTTTATTATTAAAATAGAAGTAGCAAAATAAATGTCACCAAGAAGCAGCAAAATAAATATTAGGGTTGGAGGTGCTGATCCCAGGGCCCTGTCCCTTGAAGGGGCTAGGTAATCTTAAACCCTCTCATTTTCTCCCAGGTGTGATGGGATGAACGGCGGACTTGCCCGTGACAAGGCTTCTCCGTTCCCCTCTAGTCCTTCGTTGTGTGCCCAGGAACCAGTGCAGAACCTGTCACAGTGTAGGGCTCTTGAGATGCCTGTCGAATGAATGAGCAGAATTTCTGGACTTATTCCGTCTTCCAATTAGACAGCTCTACCTCAGTATTTCATTGGACTGCAAAGCTATACGCAGAAAATGTATTTGAACTTTTCCTCACAAACCTATTGTTTGCCCAATATTCCTTGATTTAATGTAAATAATATTCACCCAATCAAACCACTTTGAAATGCACATTATCTTAAATTCTTGAATCATTCAATTATTTATTCACCGATTTAGAATATGTCCTGTCTCGTAGATGCTGTGTGGTTCATAAGGGGCACTGCAGTGGAGAGAGCACACCTCTATTGTCCAAGGGTGTATTTGAGAGTGGAGGAGAGAGCTGTGTACACAGGAGATCCCAGTTCCTAAGAGCTGTGAGACGGCTGCACCGAGAGAGCTATGAAACCTACAGAGGGGAATCCCAGCTCTCAGCAGTGATCTTGCAGGAGTTCCGGCAGAAAAATAACTTGCCATGTAAAAGGACAAAATAGCATTTCAAAGAGAGGGTGGTATGTTCACAGATATGAATATAAAAAGAGATGGATGGATATTCAGGAAGTTTTAAATACCAAATTGAGTATGTCTGGAGCCTTCAAAGAACAGGGGAGATATAAGTCTTGAAAAAAACAGATAAAGGACAGGGAGGGTGTTAGCTCAGGTCGGACCATGGAGGACATACTATACCATGCTAACATGCTTGGACTTTTCCTGAGGGAAAGAGGGAGCCACTGAAATATATTTATCAATTGAAATTATGTTTATTTTATAATGTTTATTCTAGAATTAGTGTTATTGGAGGGGAATAATAATAGAAGGAAAGATATCAAAAGAAGCGGCTTTACATTCCCAGGGAAGGTTGTGGTGATACCCCGCATTCAATAAATAATCATTTTGAAAGATTTCTAAAGGAAATACCCAGATCTAAATAACAGCTCATGCTCTACCTCCACTACAGGGAACATTATTCTGGATTTTATAGAAATTATTCTCTCTCTCTTTTAAGAAATCATCTCTTTTGTTTATAGCTTTACTAACTGTCATGTATACCTGACACCATCGATTGATTTTTCTGTATATATGAGTGGATAATAACGTGTACATTTTTAAGAATTCTTTTATTATTCCTTATTAATATTGATATAATTCCTTCATGTTGTTACAAGTATTATGGGTTTACTCATTTTCTTTACTGTACAGCATTTCATTGCCTGACTGTATGATGATTTATGTACTCTATTGTTGATTAATATTTATTTTTGCTTTCAGTTTTTAACAATTACAAATAACGCTGCTATGCACACTTTTGTACATGAGTCCTGATGACATGAATTTGTATATATTGTAGGATCAATAAATATATCCTAGATCATTATGTAATTGTGGTATTATCTATTTGTTTTTCAAGTATCTCTAGTGAGGTCCCTTTATTGATGAAAATGGTTATTTGTGCCTTCTCTATTGCTTCTTGGTCAATTTCAATGAAAGTTTTTCAATATTTTAAATTTTTTCAAAGAACTGTCATCTCGCTTTTTTAATCCTCCTGTTTTAGTTTTCTAGGCTGCTTAAAGGAAAAGTGATAAAATGAATTGGCTTAAACAATGAGAATTTATAAGCTGACAGCTTGAGGCTGAGAAAATGTCCAAATAAAGGCATTTTCTTCCCGAAGACCAGTTGTGGGCAATCTTTGGCCCCTCTGCCACATGGTAAGGGATATGGCAGCATTTGATAGTCTTACCCTTCTCTTTTAGGTTTCATGGCTTCCAGGGGATTCATTGGATTCATTGCTTCTTGCTTTTGTCTGTCTGTCTCTCTGTATTCACTCTGCTTATAAAGGACTCCAGTTAGAGAAGTAAGACCAATCCTGAATGAGGTGAGCCACATCTTAACTGAAATAGCCTAAATAAATTGTCCTAAATTGGATCTAGGTCCACAGGAATGAATGAAATTTAAGAACATGCCTTTCTGGGGTACATACCACTTCAAGCCAGCGAACATCCTTATGAATATTCTGTGTCTTCTACTTTCTTTGTTTTCATTTGCTGTTTTTTTTCCTATATTTAAAAAGGAATGTTTAATTGATTGATTTTTGTCTTTTTTAATGTAATATATGTGTTTAAGGTTCTAAATTTCCCTTTTAGTGATAACTGAGTAGTGTTGATATGTGTAATTTTTGTTTTGACCCATGTGTTATTTAGAATAATTTTTTTTAAATCTGCAATATGAGACATTGTGTGTATATTTTTTATTTTTTATTTATTAGAGAAGTGAGCTTATAAAATGATCATGCATTAAAATACAGGATGTCCATATATCATACTATTACAATCACTTTTCATTGCTGTGGAACATTTCTTACAATTGATGATAACCATTTTTATATTTGTGCTATTAAATAAAGTCCATGATTTAACTTAGAGTTCACTATTTGTGTAATGAAAATCTACGAATTCTTTTTTTTTATTTTTCTGTTACCATACATACAATCTAACATTTCCCCTTTGAGTCACATTTAATTATACATTTCAATGCTGTTGATTATGTTCACAATATTGTACTACCATCATCACAATCTATTACCAAAGCATTTCCATCATGACAAATAGTAGCCTTTTACATTTTAAGTCTTAACTTCTCATTACCTAAATTCTTTCCCCATCCCCTGGTAACCTCTATTATAGAGTCCTACTCTATGCATTTACTTATTCTAGTTATTCATCTCCCTATCCCATGCTCATCTAAAACTCATGTTTTCAGGACTGTCCTCTCCCCTCAACTCTTGACCCATGTATCCAGTGGCCTTGTGTCATCTACATACAGATGTCTACTGGATTCTAGAATCTCAAACTGATTTTCTTCTCCAACCTTGCACAGCCCCCATATTGCTGAATGCATAAGAGCTCTGCCAACCCCACCTCTTCCATCACTACAACCCTCGTCCAGCCACTGTATCTCTCACCAGAACTAGCTCAACCCCCTGCCTGGATTCTTGCTCCCTCATTTTATTCTCCAAAAAGCCTCCTGGCTGGTGCTTGCCCATCATAGATCCTATCATGCCTTTCCTCTCTCCCAGTCCTCCCATGATATATCAGAGTGGGATTGACAGATAAACTAGGAGTAGAAGCTTTAGATTCTCACTTTCTTGGGTCCTTTTGAGTACTTGCAGTTGTTGAGAGCAGCATGAGCCCATTATACTTTCCAAAAGTTGTTATCCTTCATATAAAAGCCCTTTCAAATCTATAAGACACGGAATAAAATGTTTAAAGACTATAAACACAAAAACAGAGATATAGGTGGATAAACATGAGTAGTCACATAAATGCACTAATAATCAAGAATGGCAGGTTAAACAGTGATGTACCTATTAAATTTTCAACAACTGAAAAAGATTAAATGCCCATGCAGGTAAGGTCTGATGTTGTAGCCCAATGTGCAGAAGCTCTTGGATAAGCAATTCAAAGCTATGTGTTAAGACACTAGAAGGACTTTTTTTTAATAGTCTGGTAAATTATCTTAGCAAAACTAAAATCCACAGAATGATTTCTAAGTAACCATTTTATTTCACCACAGTATATAATTTGACACATGATAGGTATTCCATATTGAGGGTGATTGAAAATGTGCTATAATTAATTTGATTGACTACTGAGCTCATTGGTATTACATTCATGTTAAACCACTTTAGACATTTTCCACAGGGATTTAAAGCAGGAGATTGGTTACAGAGGTGATAAGAGAGCTGGAAGTAAAGACTGGGGAAACAAGTGAGAAAGTTTTGTTACTCAAGAACCAGAAAGTCATCACTGCTGGATCCTCACATGTCTCACTGCTGGGCTTATGGAGATGCCATTTCCCAGGTTGCTAATTCACAGTTACCCAGTGCCCTTCAGTGAAGTTGGTCCCAATTATCCATAACTGTTGCTTCAGTTGATAGAAGCAATTTGTTTCTTTCCCCTACCCTCCTGTGTTACCCCTCCTCCAGTGCCCCCTTCCCCCTCTGCCTCCACTCTAAGAATCTTATAGCAAACCAGTTGGCAGAATTGTGGAAATGCTGTCTGCAGGCTGAAATGCTTGTAGTTCAGAAGAGGGTAAGACAGATTAGTGTGGAAAAGCCAAAGAAAAGGTCATAACAATAACTTCCAGAATGAACTCTAGACTCTATTTGAAATTCCTTAGCCATTGATATTTTGTTCCAATTCTTTTCCCTCTTTTGGTCAAGAGGGCATTTTGAATTCCACAATACCAGCATCAAGTTTATCCTTGAGCCACGTTGCCAGGAAGAGTTACACCCCTGGGACTCTTGTCCAACATAGGAGGGAGGTTAGTGAGTTTATTTGCAGAGATGGCTAAGAAAGTGAGGCCACATCTGAGCAACAAGGGATTCTCTCTGGGTGACTCGGGCATAATTATAAGAAGACTTAGCTTAGCCACTGCAGAATTAAGTTTCATAAGGGCAAGCCTCAAGATCGAGGGCTTGACATATTAAATTGGAAGTCCCTAAAACTTGTAAGTATATCAGGAAATCCAGAGGTGGGGAAGTTTACAATTTCCACATTTTTCTCCAGTCCCTCAAGGGGACTTTCAAATATTTTTTTTTTATATTTTGCCCAAAATACTCTGGGATATATTGGGGTACTACATTAGCAAGTACAGAGTAACAAGATTACATTCCCTATTCTAAGTTCCATCTAATTACGTTATTTAAATCAACTGATCATATAGGTTAAATTAGATAGTGTGCTACAGGAAGTAAAAATTTTGTACCAAATAAACATCTCTTCCTTTAGTCTCACACAAATATTGAAGTTTTAAAATACAGCCAATATGATCCTTTATCCTATATTCTCATTTACCTTAGTCCTAATCAAGTCTATTTCATTCATAGCTCTGATTGAAGTCTGATCTCTTTTTCAACTTCTTTAACAGTTGCTGTATGGAGTAATGCTGACTTTCACAGCTGAAGAACTCTAACTCTGAGCCTCAAGTGTCCCACAGACACCTAAAGTTCTAGGGAAGTATCAGGGTATACACAAAGAGCTCAGCATCTCAGAATTTAGAAATAACAGCTAAAATTCAGGAATATATGTGACTGTTGTAAAAGCTTACAATATATGAACCTTAACCACAAGCCTTATGAACATTCTGTACTCCTGAATCATTAATTGTCATAAATTGTCATAAATTGAGATTATCAGCCTGTAAGATAAGCAATTCAAAGCTATATGTTAAGATACTAGAAGGACTTTTTTTAATAGTCTGGTAAATTATCTTAGGGAAACTAAAATCCACAGAATGATTTCTAAGTAAGCAGTTTATTTCACCAAAGGTATTCTATCAACTGATAACCTATGATCTCAAATTCAATTTTCAGTGTTTGTGCATTATAGTTAATTTATGTTATTAAGGTCTTATAATTGTCCTTTTGTTCCTGGCTTATTTCACTTAACATAAAGTCCTCAAGGTGCATTCACCTAGTGCATGCTTCACAACTTCACTCTTCTTGCAGCTTCTTATTATTCCATGGCATGTATGCATCACATTTCACCCTTCCATTCATCAGTTGATGTGTCCTTAGTCCACCTGCATGCATCATGAATTGTGAATACTGCCACCATAAAGAGCAGTATGCAAATGTCCATTCATGTCCCATGCTTTCAGTTCTTCCAAGTATATACCTAATAATAGAGTTACAGGATTATATGGTAAACTTATATTTAGACTCCTGTGGAATCGCCACATGGTCTTTCAGAGGGTCTACTGACCTGCCAACAGTGAATAAGTACCTCTCTGTCTCCACATTTTCTCTAACACTTGTATTTTTTTCAGTTCGTTTTTTTTTTCAATGTATTTTTATACCATACAATCCATTCTAGGTGAACATTCAGTGGTCCTTGGTATAATCACATAGTTATGCATTCATGACCACAATCTATAGGAGGACATTTCCATTTCTCCCACGAAGAAAGAAGAGGAAGAAATGAGAATACAAAATTAAAAAATAAAATAGGGAGAACAACAGCTAAGCCAAGAACACCATTCACCTCCCTATGTCCTCCTCTCACTGATGTTTAGCTCTGGTACATTGTCTTTGCTACATATGATGGAAACACAGTACAATGTTACTGTTAACTTTACAGCCTAGTTTGCATTGTTTGTATTTTTTCCAGGTACTGTCCCATTTTCAACACCTTGCAATGGTAACATTCATTTGTTGTCCCTTGTATTGGTTTGTTAATGCTCCAGGAAGGTAATATGCCAGAAATGGAACAGCTCTTTAAAAATGGAATTTATGAAGTTTCAATTTTATAGTTCTAAGGCTATAAAAATGCCCAAACAAAGGCATCCAGAAAAAGACACCTTGGCTCAAGGAAGACTTATCTGGGAAGGCACGTGGCTGACATCTGCTGGTCCTTGTTCCCTGTTCTGTTGCTTCCAGCTTCTAATGCTGCTGGTTTCCTCTCTAAGCTTCTGTGGGCCTTCACGTAGCTCCTCCAGGACACAACTCTGGGCTCTGGCTTGCTTAGCATCTCTTGGGAAGGCACACGGCGACATCTGCTGAGCTCTGCCTGTGTCCAGACGTATGTTTCTCTATCGGTATGCCAAGCATCTCCAAACATCCATGTTTCTGTCAATTCTGAAGCAACTATTCTCCAAACATCTGCATCGAGGTTTCTCCAAAATGTTTCCCTTTTTAATGGACTAGTAAACTAATCAAGACTCATCTTGAATGGGTGGAGGTACATCTCCATCTAATCGAAAGGTCACACCCATAATTGGGTGTGTCACAATTTCAAGGGATAATCTAATCAGAAGTTTCCACCCTACAGTACTGTATGAAGATTAAGAGAAATTGTTGCCTCCACAAGATTGGAGCAGGAAAAAAGACATGGATCTTCTGGGGTATGTAATAGGAAATCCTGTGTTTTAAGCACATTTGTTTTGTAAACCCACAACTTCTCTAGTAAAAAATAAAAAAGAAAGAAAGAAGCATGAACATAATCTCAAGTATGAGAAACTTGAGTATGTGAGAGGAACCTTAACCTGAAATCTCCTCAAGCCCAACTCAGGGAGTCAGATGTCACCTGGAGACAGATATTTTTGGTGAAATGGCACCTAAAGTTAAGATGTAGGCAATAATAGAGAGGGGGCTAACTTAGATCCCTTCACACTTCAATATGAATTTTTCCCTGCACTCAGCATTTTCTTCAGAGCCCCTGAACATCTTAATTCCTGAGGCTGTAAATGGTAGAGTTCAGCATAGGAGTAAGGCTGGTGTAGAAGAAATACACCACAGTGTCCTTCTCAGGTGTGTGGTAGGAGCTGGGGAGCATGTGGTTGTAGATGGTGGTCCCATAGAAGAGGGTGACAACCATGAGGTGGGAGGAACAGGTGGCAAAGGCCTTCTTCCTGCCTTCTGTTTATTTCATCCTACGGATGGTGAGGATGATGAAGTAGTAAGAGTCTGAAATGATTTTGTCATGAGGATGAGGAGCATGATGACACAACAAAAATATATAAAGATCTCATAGAGTGAGATGTTCTAGCAGGAGAGCTTCAACATGGCAGGGACCTCACAGAAGAAGCAATGACTTTCCCAATATCAGTAGTAGGATAAAGTCATGGTGATGGGAATGAGTATGAGGCCATCTATAGGACCAGTTTACCAGCAGCCAAATGCCAGGAGAATACAGACCCTGTAGTTTATAAGGACACAATAGCAGAGTGGAAAATAGATGGCCACGTACCAATCATAGGCCATGACACCCAAAAGGCAGTACTCTGCACATCCCAACAGTAGGTAGGAGAACATCTGTGTCCCACACCCAAGGATGGAGATGGTCCTTACTTTGGCCAGTTGGTTCACTGGTGTTTTGGGCACAGTGAGAGAAATATGCATCAGGTCCTTGAGGGAAAGCTGGTTGATAAAGAAGTACCTGGAGTATGCAGACAGGGCTCTATGTAGATCAGAAGGATCAAAATGATATTCCCAGTCACAGCTATCAAAAATAAACTGAAGATGAATAAGATGAGCAGGCCAGTGTGTGAGCTTTGACTGAAGATTTCCAACAGGAAAAGGTACCACCCAGGGTTTGTTCATGAGCCACATATTTGGGTGATTGATGGAATGGCTTTACCTAGATGGCAAAATGAAGCTTTTTAAAATTTATATACATGTACATATAAACATACACACCATATAGAATGTTTCCACGATTTCATACGTATGTACATATATACACATTACTAATATATATCATTCATAATTAGTTAATATGGCTGTTTTTATCTGCCATCAGAATGAATGCATGTCCTCAGAATTTACTGCTGGCATCAGGAACGAATTTGCATTGAAAAGAGGCAGGATATTAGATGTGAAATGGATTCCCTATTTAGAATGGGAATGTAGTATTTATACACTCAGGGAAAGTTGTGTGTGTGTGTGTGCAGATATGGTATATTTATTATATTTATGAATATTTTTGGTTGTTTCCAGTCTTTTGATATTACAAACAAGGCTGCAATAAGTAACTCTGTGTATATGTCTTTTTCAAATGTGTGCATAAATTTGTAGGATAAATACATACATTCAGAATTGCTGGGATCAAAGTGCATTTGTAACTTCTATATGGCATTTTTGTTTTGTTTTGTTTTGTTTTGTTTTGGCATGGGCAGGCTCTGGCATTTGTAATTGTTTTATGATGTAACTTTTTTATTTTAATTAATAAAACCAATCAACATACAATATGAACATTCTTTTTTTTCCATCACATAGTTGTGTATTCATCATCATGATCATTTCTTAAAACTTTGCATCAATTCAGAAAAAGAAATAAAGGGAAACAGAAAAAAATTCATACATACCATACCCCTTTTATCTACCTTATGGACAGATGAGTAAAACATATGGATTGTAAATAAATAATAGGGGAACAAATGTTAAAATAAATTTAGTAGATTGAAATGCTAGTGATCAATGAAAGGGAGGGCTAAGGGGTGTGGTATGTATGAATCAGTGAAAGTTTTAATATAGCTGAAGTTAAAACACTTACTACAAAAGATCCCAGTAATTTTAAACCACTCATATAATCATTTTTCTCATTTTTATTTGCAGTGTTCATACCTATAATACAGTGCATATATTCTATTGCCTGAATTCTTCTCTCATGAGATTTTCTGGAGCTAGTCATAAATATTGTAGCACTATTATCTTTATGACCTTCAGTGAGTATTTTTGCAGGAAATGATAGTACTACTTATGCTTTTTAATGTCCGATATCTTAAATATAAGAATACAGGAAGGATCAGTTTTCTTAACATTTAAATATCCACTTAGGCAAGTAATATTTATAAATAAATTTTATATATGAGATTGACAAACATTTATACACTGATCACAATTTTAGTCTAGTTCCTTTAAATATGTCAATCAAGATGCTAGTCCAATTTTCAATTTTTCCTACATGTAAATATTTTTAAACACAAATGATAAAGAAAACTATTTTCATTTTTCCACTTTCTTAAACTATTTCAAAGATTTTATGAGTTTTATTTATATTTTCATGGACTCTTTAAATAGTTTATAATGTTAGGGTTTCAGCAAACTTTCAAGAGCGAAAAAATATATATGACTGCCTCAGACCAATGAAGCTTATAGATAGAGTGTTATTTTCTAGTCTGTGGTTTCCTCTGGTGATTTAAAACACAATATTTTTCAGGCTGCACCTTCTTTGTATCCAAAATTAAGTTATGATTGTAATGGTATTTTGCAAGTCCACATCTTTTCTTCCATCATTCCTCCCAGGAAAATAGGAAAAAAGAAATGAAACCAAGAGTGACAATAGGGGAGCAGGTAAGAGGCACTTATGAAAGAGGTGAAGACGTGAGCTTTACTTCTAGGAACGCAAGACAGTGAGTGGATTAGGGCCTCAGGAGAATTGCCTGGTAGCAATTGCAGCCACTTGAGTTTAGGAGTTACATATTTGAAGTAGCACCAGGAAACGTGGTTTGTGGCTTTCCCAGCCTCTGCCAATAGGACATGCAGGAGCAGAGCAAGCAGAGAGATAGATTTATCTCAAGCTGTGCTTTCTCTAAGGGAGTGAGCAAGGGGAAAGCGTGCCTATGCAAAGACATAATTATAATTGCTGAATATGACATATAGAGTGGCTGAGTTGGGAAGTGAAAACATCAAGGAGGTGAGAGAGTGATAAATTGATTAATGGACAGGAGGACTTAGTTGAGAGGAGGCAGAGCTGCAATTAGAGCATTGGAGAAAGTAAGCTGCAAAACTAGGAGGTGGTAGTCAGCAAGTGGGGTGCATGTATTCCAATCTTAGCTTTTGCCCTATGGATGATGTTCTCCTTTCTCACGTCCTCTAGAAGTTTATTATGCATATATGGTTCATGCCTACACTAATGCTTATTTATAATTATGTTAAAGAAACTATCAAAGCCAATAATATAACGGTATTTCTTTCATACCCTCCCTTATTCCCAAGTAACTATACTATTTACTCATGGACATTTCCTCAGCCAAGTTGATGAGAGTGTGTTCTGTTTTAGGACTATGCTTTGCTGGACTGTGTGTGCAGGATGCTGAGGCATAGTGTCATACTGTCTTGGAATTGCTCCCTGGAGAATGTGCTCCACTCTTTGCCGGTAGGAGATTCTGCTATTTTTTGTTCCCATTCCTTCTTCCTGGTTGTTCTAGTTTGCCAGCTGCTGGAATGCAACACACCAGAGACGGATTGGCTTTTAGAAAAAGTGGATTTATTTCATTAGTTCTTCAGAGGAAAGGCAGCTAACTTTCCACTGACATTCTTTCTTACGTGGGAAGGAACAGGATGGTCTCTGCTGGCCTTCTCTCCAGGCCTCTGGGTTCCAACAACTTTCCCCAGGGTGATTTCTTTCTGCACCTCCAAAGGCCTGGGCTGAGCTGCAAGTGCTGAGATGAGGAATGCTGAGCTGCTTGGGCTGTGCTACGTTGCACTCTCTCATTTAAGCACCAGCCAATTAAGTCAAACGTCATTCATTGCAGCAGGCAGCCTCCTGGCCACGTGCAGATGTTATGAGCAGCAGATGAGGTTCACAGTACCATTGGCTCATGTCCACAGCAACAGAACTAGGTGCCTTCACCTGGCCAAGTTGACAACTGAATCTAACTACCACACTTGTGAAGAAGCATCTCTCAGTTTTTACCTCAAATTTACGATGCCAGGAGCATCCCCTCTAACAGACTCTTCCCTATTTGTTAAGGATATTGTTCCCAGGCACTAGGACACAAAGCTACAGAGGGAACAACTTTTCTGTTATTAAGTCTTTAATAAGTGAGCCTGATGATTGCTCTCTGGGTCTCTGATCTTTATATTGATTACATCTGAATTCAGGGTTAATGTGAGGCTATGGAAGGGATAAATGTTTTACTTCTGCAGTAAATTACTCATCCTTGGGCTCAAATTCCTTTCCTTGTGAATCAAATTTCATGCCCTTGCTGCTTCCCTAAAAATGATGTCTGTTAATAAAATCTTAGTTTAAAAAAAAAATTCCCATTGATTTATGAGAAGGCTATTTGCTTTATATTTATCCATGATTTAGTTCAAATTTTGAGGTGCAAACCAAATGCTGTCTCGATCAAGTATCTGTCAGTATCAACAATGCTGATCAATGAGGCATAGATTATACACACAAATGGGTGCAACTATGTTTAAATAGCAGTGTTGTAAGGAAATTCTGTTTTAAGTTACAATGAATTAAAAAATAATTTCATAGTGTTAATGTTCATGGGAAATACAAAGGGTATAAAAGAAAATAAAAAAACTTTTACAGCTCCATTACTAAGGTTATCAAGGTAATATTATTGGTATTTGAAATTTCAGATATTCTATACAATATACAATTCCAGCTTGCTAATGAAATTATAAAAATGGACAATGTATGGAATTCTTAAAGTATGCATACATGTTGATCCAAAATTATTCTTGCAGAATAGTATTTTAAGAAATCACTCAGGGGTGTGAATAAAAATATATTTTGAAAGCTCTTCATTCTAATATGCCATGTAGCAAAGAATGAGAAATAATTTAAATATCCATCTGTAGGAGACATTAATGATAGACAAGATGTGTATTTTCTACAAAGAATTATAATGACAGGGAAATTAGCATATCCTTTGTGTTTAGAAATGAATATTATTGTCATGATGTAATTTTCTTCTGTGGGTCTCTAAGTAGAAAGCCAAGGCAGAGTCTTATTGGCAGTGAATTCATTTTCCCAACAGTGGACTTGTAGATTAAATAAGGGTGGCCATAAAAAGTGGGTTAATGTTCATATTGCATTTAGATGACTACATATATTTTCTAGAATAAACATTTTGAAAACTTTAATTTCCAATAAGAAACATTTAGTCAAGAAATATATGGGCGGGCCACAGTGGCTCAGCAGGTAAGAATGCTTGCCTGCCAAGCCCGAGGACCCGGGTTCGATTCCCAGTGCCTGCCCATGTAAAAAAAAAAAAAAAGAAATATAATTGTCCATGACCAAGATTTAAACAGTTCTGCAGTATACATAGCTGCAAAGAAGTGGTTAGCAATGAATAGAAGATGAAAGTACCAGAATAGAAGACTGTAACCTGAGGATAAGATGAATGACTGGGAGTAAGAATATTTTTGCTTTTCAGTTTCTGTTTTGAAGCTTTGTTTCATTGTCATGTGCTTCACGCAGAAATGCCATACAACAAAATGCTGCAGCCACCTTGAACTGGCTTTCTAGAGCCATGTTTAAGAATTTTATTTTTTTGGCAAGTCAGTTGTTAAACACAGCTATTATTAGAACTTAGAGTATATAAATTTATAATTAAATAAATTATATATAACCAAAGGTCAAAAAAAAAGCAAATATGTACATGCAAAAGGAAAAAATATCATTGGCAATTTGTCTTCAGTAAACAAATGAAAAGCACACAAGCACTGGCTCATGATCCCAAATACAAAGAATCCACAAGGATGACTCAAACTGGACCTTCCCACCACCAGACTGATAGAATCATTCTTTGCAATATTTTATAATTGCTTTGCAAATAGTACAAAGTATAAGGACAGGCCAAAGATCTAGATTTTTAAAAGCGTTTGTGCCTACAATTTCAATTACAATTATATCCAAGGCTGGATCAAAATATTTGGGGCTCATGATACTATATGTTCACACTGCACATTCAGTAAAACTGATGCGGAAATATATTGTTTATTAGAACAGTATGGTTCCCATTGTGTTTTATGAATGTAAGAGAGATTCAGAGACATAGAGAATGGTCAGTGAGAAACAAGAGAGAGAAGGAGTGAGACTGGAAATGAGAGCGAGTGGTAGGGGCAGAGGGATAGGAAGAAAGAACAGGTGCTGTATTAGGGATCTCTAGAGAAACAGAATCAACAGGAAATATCTGTAGATGTAAAATTTATAAAAGTGTCTCATGTAACTGGGAATGTAGAGTCCAAGATCTGTAAGCAGGCTGCAAGCTGATAACTGACGAAGGTCCTTCCTGCTTCACTGACTGAAGCAGGACCAAGATTGTCTCCTCTGAATCCTCCTTAAAAACCTTCAGTGATTAGATTAAGCATCACTCATTGCAGAAGACACTCCCCTTAGCTGATTACAAAGCAGATGCAGCTGATGTAATAATGATTTAAGTCCATGAAATGGCCTCCTAGCAACAGACAGGCCAACACTTTTCCCAACCAGACAAATGGCGCTGCCATCTGGCCAAGTTGACACATAAACCTGACCATGACAGGTACATAGACTGGAAGAAAAAGAACCAAAAATTTACTGAAAGATTATTTGGGCGGTAAAAAAAATGAGTGATTTTTTTCTTCTCCTACCTTTCTGCAAATATACTACGATAAACAGAATAATCTGTAAGTTAACTACAGCTAAAAATACATTGGATATTACCTTTTTCACATATGATCCACAAAATTCGTTCCAAATTACACTCAAGCTGAAAGCAATTTTCCCAGAATATGTGGCTATATATATAGCAAATAAAAAATGCATTTAGAAGTTTACCTAATACTTAAAAGAAGGAATATACGATTACAAAAAAAAAATTATTTTGTCACCGTCCATATGTTCCTGCAACCATCTGATGCTTTGCCTATGTTGGCACACTTAATCTTCACAAAAAACGTAGAAGAAGCAACTAACTGTATATCTCTGAGAAATGCTGGACCAGGAAGCTGAGGCACAGAGAGAAGAAAGTAAACTGAATGAGCACAGATGTGCAACTCCCTAACAGTTCAAGTTCACCCCAATACCTCCTGCCCATGAGACTTGCCTGCAGGGAGATTACATGGTGACTACTGTACATATATACATTAAATATATCTGGAAATAATCCTTAAGTTTTCTCACAACCAACACAAAAGTCGAATTCTCTTAACTAGGATAGAATTATGTGACAAACATCCTCTTTGCAAAGTCCCCGCTGAGATGCTTGACTCTGAAAAGTCAACTAAGCCCTTAGTTAAGCACACCAAGCCCTATTATAAACAAAGCCCTGTTCACACTTAGCTGGTCCCTGATCTGATCAACATAACCTAACCAATGTCCTTTTCCTGTTTATAAAACTCACAAATTTTCAGGCCTTGAAGCTGCTTTCACTATTGCAAGTGAATGATTTCCTTGATGCAACAAATTTGGTTTTCTGAATAAAGTGCTGTAAACTGCAACTTACCTTATAAGGTAAAATACATCAACAAAAAGAATTAAGTCTATATTTTGGAGAAGGGTGTCTTGGAAAGCCAACCGAAGACTAGACTGTTCATGAATGATGAACAAGCATCCATGTGGCTTTCCTTCTCAAGGAGAGGAAAGAGTGTGGCTCTATTACGGGAATTATACCCATGGAAAGTTAGGTAGAGAAAATTCAACAGAAGGATTTCATATGAGGTCAATTTCCTAGCAAAAAATTTGGATGTTTGCATTTAGAAGTAGCATCAGTAAAGCATGAAAGACCACCATATGTCGAGGAGAGCCTAAAACCATGTTGGCTGAAGTTTTGACTGTTTTAGTGGTGACAGTAACAAGCCCCAGACAATGTGTATAGTGCTAGCTACCAGCTAAAGTGTTAAACTATAAAGAGCAATAGGTCACAATTTATCTCCATGCTTCTTGGTTAGGACTTTCAAGGAATGCCCATTATTTTCATGGACAAACAGGAATAATTTGCTTCAGTATAATTCAGAAGTCCCAGAAAAGGTGGTTGTGTGAAACAGTTTTTAGTTGGACACATAATTTTTGTTCACGAGCAGTCCAGGGGAGGAGTTCCAGAATACTAGTTTTAGGAATGTCATAGAGTGGGACTGACAGAGAGGAACAGAAGACTGAGAACCTAGATGGAAAGGACCATGTCAGTCAAGTCTTACTGCCCTCCACAGTAGCTGTAAAACTGCAAGGAATAGACCCATACATCCTCAGTCACAATTAAAACATGCTCCAAGCACTGTGGAGTTCATTCCGATTTTGGACTTCAAGCTAAAATTGACATAAGAATCCAAAAAACAGATGGCATCTTATATGTACAGGTAACCCAAGAACAGTGGAAGAAGCAGCTGACTCCTAGCCAAAGGCCATCCCCATTTGCAATAAGACCAAATTATTTTTTATCTTTTCTCCCTTTCTTTTCTCTTGTGCTCCTTTATAACTATATTCTCTTCCTAAGCTTTTATTGCCCTCTCACAATGCTCCCTATTATAATGACTCCTGCGATGGTTTGGGGCTGTATGTACCTCATAGAAGCATGTTCTTAAAGTTAATCCACTCCACTGGGTGTGAACCCATTGTAAGTAGGAACCTTTAATGAAGTTACTTCAGCTATGGTGTGGCACGAACTAATCAAGATAGTTCTTAATCTTATTAGTGAGTCCTTTATAAGCAGAATGAAATTCAGACAGAGATGAAAAAGCCACAGAGGCAAAAAGCTGAATGAGAATCTGGAAGAGAAGGGAAAGACCAGTAGAGGCTGCAATGTGAATTGCCTTGTGACAGAGGAAACCAGAACCACAGATCACCAGCAGCCAGTCCTATGATGCCCATCTTTGGGCAGAAAGCATCACTTTGATGACACCTTGATTTGGACTCTTCCTATCCTCAAAGCCATGAGCTAATAAATTCCCACTGTTAAATCAAACCACCTGCATAGCACATTCTTGAGCAGCCAAGGAAAATAAAACAGATTTTGATACCAGGAGAGAGGAATGCTGCTATTGCAAATAGCTAAAAATGTTTAAATGGAATTTAGGAATTGGGTGGTGGGTAAAGGCTGAAAGGATTGTGAGGTGCTTGGTAGAAAAAGCCTAGACTATTTCAAGAGACTGTTGGTAGAGATAAGGATGCTTAATGAACTCCAATGAGCCCTTAGAAAGAAATGATGAATGTATTACTGAAAACTGGAAGAAAGATGATCCTTGAATTACAGAAACAGAGAATTTTGAAAAACTGAGTTCCAATATAAGACGGAAGGCAGAACTTGTATATTTAGCTGAGGAGACTTCCAAGCTAAATGTGGAAAGTGCAGACGGTTTTCTCATTGCAGTTCAAAGCAAATTGTGAGAAAAGGGGATAAACTGAAAACTGAACTCTTAAGCAAAACGAAACCATAAATTGTTCATTTGAAAAATCCTGAGCCTACCCATATATGTGCTCTGAGACTAGGGCTAGAATCAGTCTATCAGGGACTTTCCTGAGCTTCTACAAAGTGGTGCCTAGAGAATAGAGTTCAACATTGGTGTTTAACTGAACATGGATCCAGTCAGCCATTTCAATCTGGATTCAGGAAGGATGTGTGGAAATTCCTTCTGTCTGATGGTGTCTTGGTTCGCTAGTCTGCTTAAAGCAGGTACTATGAAATGGGTTGGCTTTTAATAATTGGAATGTATTAATTTACAAGCTCATACTTTTGAGGCCATGAACATATCCAAATCAAGCCATCATCAAAATGATGCTTTCTTCCTGAAGACTGACTGCCAGAGATCCTGGACTCCTCATGGCAGCGCACGTGGCAGCATCTGCTGGTCTTCCCCTTCTCTTTTGTGATTCATTCCTTTGCTTCTGTGGCTTCCTCCCTCTCTATCCCTGAACCCATTCCATCTATAAAGAACTCCAGTAAGAGGATAAAGACCCATCTTGAATGAGGTGGGTCACATCGTAACTGAAGTAGCCTCCTCAAAAGGTCCTACTTACAGTGTGATCACACCCACAGGAATGAATTCAGTTTAAGAGCATATTTTTTTCTGGGATGCGTATAGCTGCTAATCACCACACTGCACCCACTGGGCCACAAATGACATGTTCTTTCTACATGAAAAATTCATTCATTCCATTACAACATTGCAAAAACCTTAAATAATTTTAGTAACAATGCTAGATAGAAAGTAACAATGCTAGGTACAAAGTCTCATCAAAATTGGTTGCGGGTGTGGTCTGCCATGGGGCACAAGTTCCATCTGTGGGCATGTTTTATATAGCAATCTATATGATTTTTTAAAAAGGACGTTTACAATTGCAAACATCTATTTGCTGTTATTATGATATATATGTTTAGGTAACTGTGATGGTTTGAAACTGCATGTCCTTGTGTTTGTTTGCAAGCTGCCAGAATGCAATATACCAGAACTGGAATGGCTTTTGAAAAAGGGAATTTAATAAGTTACAAGTGTACAGTTCTAAGCCTATAAAAATGTTCAAACTAAGGTATTCAAGGAAAGATACCTTAATTGAAGGAAGGCTGATGGGTCTGGAACACCTCTGTCAGCTGCGTAGTTACATGGCTGGCATCTGCTGGGCCCTTGCTCCTGAGCTCCATTGTTTTCAGCCTCTGTTCCTGTGGGGGCTCCTCACTTTGCTTCTATGGGGCTGGCTTTGATCTCTTGGCTTCCCTTGGCTCTCTCTAGGTTCTGGCTTGCTTAGTATCTCATGGCAACATCTTCTGGGCTCCAAGCATCTCCAAACATCTGTGTCTCCATTCTCCAAGTGTTGGCATCTGTGTCAGCTCTGCTCTGAAGTTTCTGTTGACTCTGTAGTTTCTAACTCTCTCCAAAATGTTCCTCTTTTAAAGGATCCCAGTAAAATAATCAAGACCCACCTGGAAGGGGGTGGAATCACATCTCCATCTAATCGAAAGGTCACACCCACAAATGGGTATGCCACATCTCCTTGGAGATAATCTAATCAAAAGTTTCCACATAAAATATTGAATCAGGATTAAAATAAATGGCTGCCTCCAAAAGATTGAATCAGGACTGATATATGGCTTTTCTGGTATGTAATACTTTCAAACTGGCACAGTCCTCCAGAAAACCATGTCGTTGAAGTTAATCCACTTCTTGGGTGTGGACGCATTGTACATAGTACCTTTTGAGTGGGTTACATCAGTTAAGGCATGGCTCAGGGTGGCTCTTTATAAACTGGATGAATACAGAGAGTGAGAGAGGAAGACATAGAAACAAGAAGCTGAAAGCCACAAAACCCAGAAGAGAAGGGAGAGACCAATATATGCCACCATGTGTCTTTTCATGTGGCATAGGAGTTGAGGATCACTGGCAGCCAGTCTTCAGGAAGAAAGTATCATCTTGATGATGCCCTGATTTGAACATTCTCACAGCCTCAAATTATAAGCAAATAAACTCGCATTGTTAAAAGCCGACACGTTTCTGTTATCTGCTTTTGGCAGCCTTACAAACTAAAACAGTAACCCTTTGTCTTCCAAGAGTTGACAAAGATATGATTTGATAGTTTATTCTTAAAAATTGCACATTTTGAATTTTGCGTCAAGATCCTTAACTGACCTGCGATTTTTAAGAATGATGTGAGAAGCAGGTCCAATATCTTTTCTCCATACGACTCCTGGTTGTCTCTGAACAATTTGTGGAAATTTGACCTTTCCCTACTACTCTTCAATATTGTCTTTGTTATCTGTCAAGTGATCATGTACACCCAGTTTGTTTCTGTTACATTGTTCTAGGCGTTTACACCTCATACATTGTACTGATTTTGCTTTTATAGTTCATGACACAGCCCTGTTATCTGGTTGATCCAATTCTGACACTTTTTTTTTAATGCTCTAAAAGTATCTCAGTTATACTTGGTTTTTGCTCAGCCATACAATGTGTAGATGCTAATATAGTATCTCTAACTGTCCTTGTAGGTTTTCAGTTTGGATTACTCTTGCCTTTGTATAACAGAATTACCACTATAATGGTGAATTTATTGCAAGAAGCAAAAGTGCAGAGTAGGCAATTCAGTGCTGACTGGAGCTGTAGCTATCCTGCTACTTTCTCATGTCACCGTCATTTGCAATTGCTTCTGCACCTCTGGGCTCCAGCCTGAATCCCTGCTAGCAGGAGAAAAGGAAGAAGCACTACCAGCACCCTTCAGCACCAGCTCCTTGTTCATAACTGAGTCACATGGCCACATTCAGCTGTATGAGAGGCTGAAATATTGACTTTTTATCATGGCAATCATTAACACAAGAGAAAAAGCTTAGAAATACATATTGTACAAGTCCAAATATAGCATTTGCCAGAAAAACTATGCAAATTTTCTATTCTTTTGGGATCAGTTTCAGTGATTATGTAAAAAATGCTAGTTATCCTCCAGAATCATTTTGCCCTTATTCATTTAATTAATATGTCTGAGTTGGGTTAAAAGCTATCTCTGTTCGTCCAGAACCAAGGGCTTTCCCAGTATGAGGATCTTCCAGTGCTAACACAGCACACACACAGAGGGACCTGCATGAGTTGGCAGAGAAAAATCTATCCACGTTTGTTCTGAATTGTTTTGGGAAAAAGGAAATATCTGCTGTTCTAGTTTGCTAGCTGCCAGAATGCAACACACCAGAGACGGATTGGCTTTTAATAAAAGGGGATTTATTTTGTTAGTTTTTCAGAGGAAAGGCAGCTGACTTTCCACTGAGGTTCTTTCATATGTGGGAAGGCACAGGATGGTCTCTGCAGGCCTTCTCTCCAGGCCTCTGGGTTCCAACAACTTTCCCCAGGGTGATACCTTACTGCATCTCCAAAGGCCTGGGCTGAGCTGCAAGTGCTGAGATGAGGTATGCTGAGCTGCTTGGTCTATGCTACTTTGAGCTCTCTCATTTAAGCACCAGCCAATTAACTCAAACACCATTCATTGCAGCAGGCACGCCTCTTAGCCAACTACAGATGTAATGAACAACAGATGAGGTTCATGTACCGTTGGCTCATGTCCACAGCAACAGAACTAGGCACGTTCACCTGGCCAAGTTGACAGCTGAATCTAACTACCACATCTGCCTTATGTGAGTCATAAAATCTCTGGGTCTCTTTGCTTTAGCAGTTCTTAGAATTGGAATGCTACGGTCAAAAACTATGTTGCCTTTACTTACCAGCCAAAGCTGGGCTCATAGAGAACAGATAATGCATGCAACAAAGCTGGCAAACCTTATTGTGCTGTGGGAGAAATGGAAAAACAGTTATCAGAAACAACTTGGAAGGCAGATTTCAGGCACTTAGAGCTTGCAGTTCATCCCTTAGTTAGAAAATGTAGCACTTATATATTTTTTGAACAAAGAAGTATCAGACTTTAATATGTTTCATTAAACAATTTAATTTTAGCTTCTTATTATTCTGTAACAAATGATAATAACCAAACGACCTGCCTAAGTAGCCAATACCATACAATTAGTATAGGCCAAGTTATTGAAATTTATAAAGTTAATATCAAATAAACTATTCTAGTACACATTTGTATTGGGCCTTACTAATATAAGCCAAAATGGCAATTTTTTAAAAAGTGAGGTCTCTTGGCATAACAGGAAGAGAAGCTGTTTCATCAAAAATTATGAAGACTGTAGATAAAAAGAAATTAGCCCACAAGTTTAGCCAAATAAAGAAAGAAAGGGGAGTACAAGTTCACAGCTGATGATAGTTCAGAATAATACATTTACCACTCTGTCACAAATCCATTCACCCCTTCAAGAGTTCAGCATCATGTTCTCTAGCATTTTTCTCCTGTCCCTCTAAATTTCTTTACATGAAACACAAACCTACACTTATCTTAACAACAGAATATTATATTGTTATTTAATTTGATGGTTAAACAAACAAATAGAAAAAGATTATTAGGACCAGACTAACTTCAAGCCATCTCAATACCCCTGAAAACAGGGGCTAAAAATGAGTCATTAAGAAACCGTATCCAAAGAGCACTATATTATCTTCAACAATCTTCAATGAAAAATGCCATAGCATTTGAAAAACAACGGTGTTTTGATGCTGATTTTTAGCCAAGTGCTACTTTGAGTGATTAAGTTGGAATAAATTCCAAACTTACATTTACTTGCATCACCTCAGTTTAATAATCCAATAAATAACAATAACAAAAAACACACAAAGAATAAAAACAGCGTCATATAGCATAGCAGCTTTGTTTGGCTTCTTTTGGATAAAATCTTCAGTTTCCCATTGGTGTTACCTAGAAATCCAGTTGTAAAATCAAATTGTGTGACTCCATTTCAGTTAGTAATTTGTTTTGATTTTTAGCATCATAGCCTATTTCAATGGAAAGAGATTTTATTACTTTGTAATTTGAGATTTTTGTTACTTTGTTTCTCAGACTTTCCATGAGCCTCTCATTTTCTTCCTGGCAGGCACTATACCCACTAATGAGCATTGCCAGGGTTGCTGTAGTGGCCAGGAGGTCCTTCACCCAGGCCTGCATGTCTCATCCTGCCAGAGGATAAGGGGAGAGGCAGGCGGCGGTTGGGTAGAAGAGGCCAGACATCACAGGGCTGCATCTTCAGCCCTAGGACACCACAGAACACCAACTTTTCCCCCCTGAAATGCCACAACATCAGTCTGTAGCACTTATATTTATTGGCTTTCAATTACTCCTGTTGACAAGCTAGCATTGATGAGATGTACTCTGGCAAGAACTAGAGAGATTTATGCTGAGATTAAAAATGCAGAGCTTTGTCAATGGAATCTTATCTCTTTCTAGCCTGCAAATTCAATTGCCTGTGATTTGGGGCTCTTGCAAAGTTTTAAACCCAAGTTCGTCTATTGCCCAAAGCCAAGAAGCCTCTCATGATGTCTCCAGATACCAAATTTTTATTCTAGAGTTGCATGACAAAAGCATACTGCTTTTAACAGGCAGGCAACAGTAAGAGACCTTGACATAAGAATTTCAGTTTCATTGACAACATGGTCCAGCCCCTCAGGGGTACAGGAGTAGCCTTCTGGTCACTCCATTCCTGAACCAGCACAGTTGCTATGGTTTCCATGTAACTGATGGCTTGAGTTTCTTGCTCAGACCATCTTAACGTGATGCCAGCTCACATCCTTGGCATTCAAACAACTACAACCAATTTAGCCATAGGTAAGTAGCACCTACTGCCCAGATCCCCCCATGAGAGTTTTGTTTAGCCCCTGGCCTAAAGCCTGAGCTCGGTCTAAACTCTCCAGTTCTATGAGCACTTTTTTGAGTAGCAGTCAAAAAAAAAAAAAAAAAACACTTGGGGGATGCTCTAAGCAAAGGACTGCACACTTTCCTAATCCATGACTACAAACCAGAGACACCTGCTCTGTTGCTGTGATTGGATCTTGGCTCCGGATAAATTAGCCTCACTTAATGCTACACAGGCCCATAAATTGCCAATGGAGCTGGTAACTTCCTTAAGCCTCCTGTCCACAGGGCCCCAACAATAGTCAACGCATCCCAGACGCAAATCCCTAGGGAGACTGTAAACCTTCAATGGAACTGGTAGCCATCAGCCTTGAAAGGAGCAGTTAAACTAAGTCTCCACGAGCCAACCTCTGTAAGCCTCCTGCAAGCAAAATCCTTAGCACATAGCAAACCTTCCCCTCCATATTAAAAGTTAGCAAATAATCATGAGTAACACCCTAACAATTCCTAATTCTACTCCTCTCAGATGTTTACTTCGTAATCTTGGTAAACTCCAATTAGAAAAAGAAGAGAAAACAGAAGCAAACAAACAAAAACCTTATTTTTCTCTGCAATTCAGCTTGGCCACAATACCCTTTAAAATTCACAAGAGATTTGTTGGCTTCCATTAAAGTGATTTGTCTCCTTGTAGGTATTGACTCCTCTACAAAGTATACAGGGAGATATTCTTAGCAACCTGGCCAAGTGAGAGTTTAAAAAGTTCGAAGATGCCAGACATTGGACTAGCCCGTGGCGTCCCTCCAGGCTCGCTCATTCCTGTCACATGGCATTCCTGGATTCCATCTGACTATACCTTTGAGAAAAATGGTATTCTCAGGGAACTTTCTCCACACAGGAACTTAAGTCTCACTCAATTAAATAGTGATACTAATAGTTTCTAAAATGCACATATAATTTGAGTTTTTGATTTTTATACTTCAGAGGACATGACCTGCCAGCTCACTTACTAAATCAGCAATCACAGTTAATATTACAAAATTCAGATTCTTTCTTCAGCTACTCTGTTTCTTTCTTCAGTTACTCTGTTTTGCAAGAGGATTGCAAGGAGACAAGCAAATAAACACATACTAACTTGGAATCAGTACAGAAAGACTTTTGCTGGATTTGCCCACAAGGATTTTCCTTTGAGCCCATGTTTACTTGGATATTTTATTATTTTTTTAACTTGCTATTCTTCCAAAATAATCTGTGTAGTTTTTTATAAAAGTTATCTTTAACTTTTCCATTTTCATAATAATAATCAAAATCCAAACATGCTCTTTTGTACACAAATGGTGTAGAATACTGGATGGTGATTATTTTTCATAAGAAATTTCTGAGAACACTGCACTTATTATGGGGGATGATTAATTAAACTTGGGGATGGAAACTCCCATGATGCACCCTAATAGGTTCTCTAATACTGTGATAGACACCTCAGTGCAAGCTATGAAAAACATTCGTCTATTCAGAGGATGGCAACAAGCCCATCCGTCGTGGTCTCAGGCATGAGACAGGTGTAGAGAGCAGAAATGTAAATTAATCTATTTTCAGATATCATTAGACATCAGAGACCAGGTTTCTCAAGACAAGATTTGACTATTTTAAGGCCAAAGAGCCAAAATACACAGGGTGATGATAGCTGCAGAGGATATAGTTTCAGCAGGCAGCAGTAACTGGGATGGATACCGGACATCAGGGAGGGAAAATGAGTTACTTTATTTGTTAATGAAACAATTGCATTCCCTGCAGGAAGCTAACTCTGGTTATTCACCCAGTTCAGACCAGAGGCAGGCAGAACTCTATGAAAAGTAAGAGCAAATAAGTGAGAATCACCTTGATTCACAAACTTATGAAGCACCTGCCACTTAAAAGCAGAAGAAGAGAGAAATCTATGACAAAGCTACTTGAGTTAATAAACAAATTCAGCAAAGTGGCAGGATACAAGATTAATGCTCAAAAAGCAGTACTGTTTCTAAATTCCAGTGATGACCTAAGTGAGAAAACAATTAAGGAAAAAAATCCATTCATAATAACAACAAAAATAACCACATATTTAGGAGTAAACTTAACCAAGGATGTAAGGGTCCTGTACACAGAAAACTACAAAGCATTGCTGGAACAAATCAAGGAAGTCCTAAATAGGTGGAAAGACATTCTTGGTTCATGGACAGTAAGGCTAAATGTTGTTAAGATGTCCATTCTACCCAAACTGATCTACAGATTCAATGTAATACCAATCAAAATTCCAACAACCTCCTTTGTAGACTCGGGAAAGTTATTTATTTAATTTATTCAGATGGGAAAGGGACCTCAAACAGTCAAAAGCATCCTGCAAAAGAGTGAAGTGAGGCTTTACACTTCCTGACTTTAAAGATTATTATAAAGCCACAGGGTGAAAACAGCATGTTTTTGTAACAAAAATAGACATATTGACCAATGTAATTTTTCTGAGCCATCACAAATAGATCCTCAGACCTTTGGTCAATTGATTGTTGACAAGGCCCCAAAATCACTGATTTGGGACAGAAAAGTGTCTTCAATAAATGAGGCTGGGAAAACTAGAGATCATTATCCAAATGAATAAAAGAGGAACCCTACTTCATACTTTATACAAAAATTAACTCAAAATTGATAAAAAGACCAATACTAGAAAACTCCTAAAAGAAAATATAGGGAAACATCTTCAAGACCTAGTGATAGGATGTAGCTTCCTAAACCTTACACCTAAAGCACAAGCAATGAAAGAAAAAATAGATAAATGGGAACTGCTCAAGATTGAACTCCTGTGTGCTTCAAAGGATTTTGACGGTGAAGAGGCAGCCAAATCAAGGGGAGAAAATATTTTGTAGCCATATATCTGATAAAGGTTTGATATCCAGTATATATAAAGAAATCTTACCACTCAACAATAAAAGGACAAAAAAAATTACAAAATGGGTAAAAGATATTGTATTAGTTAGGGTTCTCTAGAGAAACAGAATCAACAGGGAACACTCGCAAATATAAAATTTATAAAATGTCTCACATGACCGCAGGAACACAGAGTCCAAAATCCGCAAGGCAGGCTGTGAAGCTGACAACTCTGATGGAGGGTCTGGATGAACTCCACAGGAGAGGCTCACCAGCCAAGATAGGAAGAGCCTGTCTCTTCTGAATCCTCCTTAAAAGGCTTCCGGTGATCAGATTAAACATTCCTCATCGCAGAAAATACTCCCCTTTGGCCGATTACAAATGTAACCAGCTGTGGATGTAGCTGACATGATCATGATTTAATTCTATGAAATGTCCTCATTGCAACAGACAGGCCAGCACTTGCCCACCACTTGGCCAAGTTGACACATGAACCTAACCATGACAGATATGAATAGATGTTTCTCAAAAAAAAAAACCACAAATGACTAAAAAGTATATGAAAAGATGTTCACCTTCATTAGCTGTAAGGGAAATGCATATTAAAACCACAGTGAGATAGCATCTCACTCTTATAAGAATGGTCACTATTAAACAAACAGGAAACAACATGCTGGAGAGGATGTGGAGAAATAGGAACACTTTTTCACTGCTAGTGGAAATGTAAAATGGTACAGCCACTGTGTTTCCTCAGAAAACTAAATATTGAGTTGCCCTCTGGCCCAACAATTCCACTGCTTGATATTTATCCAGAAGACCGGAAAGCCGGAACACGAATAGATATTTGCACTCCAATATTCCTAACAGCACTTATTCGCAATTGCCAAAAGATAGAAACAATCCAAGAGTCCATCAACAGAGTAGTAGACAAACAAAATGTAGTATGTATATATAATGGAATACAATGCAGCAATAAGGAAAAACGAGGTCCGAAAGCATGTCACAACACAGGATGAACCAGGAGACATAATGCTGAGTAAAATAAGCCAGACACAGAAGGACAGAGATTGTACTATTTCACTAACGTAAACTACCTAGAAAATGTAAACTCAGAGTCTTAAAATGTATAACACAGGGGACCTAGAGATAGAAAGAAGCTAAAGAAGGGGGAGCAGTCAACTAATACATCCAGAATTGTTAATGAGGTGGGAATGGATAGAGGAAACAGTAACTCATTATTGAGATTATAGGTCACAGTGACGTATTTTAGGAAACATGATTGAAAGTCATGTATGTAAATAAGTTCTTGAAGAAACTATTACAAATGTAAAAATAATAATAGAGTGATAATTGGGAAAAAACATAACTATTGCAAACTATGGACTATAATTAACAATAATATTTGAATATTTTTCATCAACAGTAAAAAATTTACTGCACCAATACAATGGGTCAACCATAGGTGGAGAAGAGGGGCATGGAAGGATTTGGGTCTTATTTTTTATTCTTATTTTTGTTCTGAAGTAATGAAAATGCTCTAAAATGTACAAATATGTGCTGATACTGTGAGCACGTAATTGTACACTTTGTGGATGGTTTGTGTGGTATGTGAATACATCTAAATAAATTAGGAAAAAAAGTGGAAGAAGTTGGAAGTAAAAGCTGGATCCCTGTTGCTTAGACGAATATATGTCGATAAGTAGAACAGCGCTCCTGATGGGGGGGGACTCTGGAGACTGCTACCTGCTTTCTTGTGTTCCCACACCCACTGCCTACCAAAGGATGCAGTGAAGGTCCACACCTCCATTCCTCTATGCCTCCATGTCCTCAAGATCACACAGAGTGGCGATGTGGAATTCAGTGAGTGAATGCATGCACAGTTTTGTGGCAGTTCGTAAGTCCTCCCTAACTACCTGAAGTATCATTCCTGTTGTTGCTTCCAATGTTTCATGAGTACAGCTGAGACAGCCTCCTGGAAGCTCAAGAGGTCCTCCAAGAAAGGAAAGTGGATTGACAACACAATAAGGCATCCCTTCTAGCCAGTATAGGCAGGATTCAGCAGTACCATCAGCCCAAAGAACATGAGAATCTCAAATACATGTGAAATAGAAGTTAGGATCATGGACTTAGTGGTTTTCAGTCAGGGCATGAAATACTCATTTTCCCAAGTAAAATCAAAGTAGTATATGACTTTGTAAATTTTTGGCTAAAGAAATTAAGGCACAAATAAAATAGATGTCATGAGATTATTGAAGGAGAAACTGCTTTAGTAGAGAAATGTCAAACTGTTAAGTCAGAATGAGTGCCTCAAAAACCATGTGGTCAGAGTTGCTTATAAAGGCATTTAGGGGATTTTCAAATGAAAGATTATAATGACTGGTTGACCATTAATGTGCTTCAGTATACAAAAGGATCTCAATGAGTGGAAAACAGCTATACATTGGCATGATACGCTTGTCAATTCTGATTAGCCATCTCTAGAGGAACCAAAACTAGCTTGTCATCATGTGTTGCTTGCTGCAATATTGTACGGTGTAGTCCACTTTCTTGGAAAGCCCTTGTGGACTCTTTGTTCTATAAAAGGTCTCTATTGCTTATCACAAAAGGATTACTCCTGGAAATGCTGAATGCAGGTGACCATTTTATTTTACTTAACAATTTCTTGGTACAAGCATTTTGATCCGAAGTTCTTTTTTTTTTTTTTTGAGTCCTCTTTTAAAGAAATGTACTGTTTTATAATTTGGCCCTATGTGTACAAAGAAAAGGGTGCTGAACAAAATGGAAACATATTTTAGCAAAGCACCACATGGTTTAATATGATATTTTATTTTTAGTTCAAATAGAGCATCTGAATGAAAACATGAACCCAAAGAATGAAACCTCAACTGACTTCATCCTCCTGGGGCCCTTCCCTGAGCTCCTCATCCTCATCGTGCCTCTCATCTACACCATCGCCTTCTCTGCAAACTCTCTCCTCATTCTCCTCATCTGGCTGGACTCCCACCTTCATCCCCTCTCCATGTGCTCAGTCAGTCTCCCTCACTGACCTGGCTTATATCTCCAGCACAGTCCCCAAATGGTAACCACCTACTTCACAGGGAGGAAGCACATTTCCTATTTTCCATGACCACTATGTGGCTGTCTGAACCCCCTGAGTTCACAGTCCTCATGAGCCCCAGGGTCTGTCTCCTGGTGGTCACTGCAGCCTGGAACCGGGGAGTTCTTAACTGCTCTTATCCATACATCAAACCAATGCATTTCCCTGTCTGTGGCTCCAGGGAAATTAACCACTATTTTTGTGAGATGCCTGCCATTATTAGACTGCATTGTGTGGATATATCAGTCTATGAGATGGTGAAATTTGTGCTAGCAACTGTGATCCTTTTTGTCCAATTTGTTCTCATCCTTAGCTCCCACACTCTCATCTTCCTCACGCCTCAGGATGAGCTCGCGCAAGGAGGGGATCAAAGCCTTGGCCACCTGCTCCTCCCACCTGACTGTGGTGAGTCTCTACCTGGACCAGGCCATCTTCATCTACATGACGCCCAGCTCTTCCCACACCCCTGAGCAAGACCACATCGTGGCTGTGTTTGGCACCATGGTGACCCCCACGCTCAACCCCATCATCTACAGTCTGAGGAGCAAAGCCGTGCTGGGGGCCTTTAGGAAGGTGAGGAGACTATTATAGAGCTGCGAAAATTATGCATTTTAATTGTTCTTTCAATAAAAGTGCCATCATCAAATTATGAATAGGTTATAGTGCACCAATCACTTAAATGTTTTGTTGTCAGCCTAGAAATATGTTACTAAATTTGAAAGGAGCAGAATTCAAGCTCATATATTTTAAAAATCATATGTTGGAATGGTGATAACTTCAGGCATATGCCAGAGGCATAATTTGAATATAACTTTAATGTCTATTATTATTATTATTACTATAACATGCGCTGGTTAACCTGAATTATTATTATTCTGTTATTACCAATATATTCAATAAATTCTTAAATGATATGAAACCATTGGGTAGGAACCCAAGATATACCCTTTCAGGTTAAGATTAAATAATTTCAACTTTATGAAGGGAATCTTTATTTCAACCTTTATCACAGGTGAAGGGTCACTGTCCCTTCACACAGAAATCTGACAAATAATTTGGCAGAATCCAGTAAAGGTGAAAATATACACACTCTAAAATTCAGCAAACATAGCAAATTTAATTCAACATATCCATCCTAGAGAAATTCTCACACATTTACCAGAAGGGACACAAATGTGACTATTTATCACAGAAGTATTTCAGTAGAAAAAAGTTATGAACGTTTTATTTCAATTAAATGTTTTAATAGTTTTTGGAAGAACTTTCTTATGTTCCAGGTCAAAAAAATAGATTCATCAAATATTTTCATTACTTACCTTTATATTTTTCTGAATTACACTTTTATGTATGGTGTGACATAAATATCCAACATTATTTTCTCTACACTGAAAAGACAACATAAACATAAAACATTTTTGTCCCTGATTGAAGATATACTTTTTATCATGTATCAAGTTCCATAGCTCTCTATCCCTTCACACTTGCCAGTGTCAGGTCATGATTCAGTATCGCACTTCGCATTAATAAAGCTGCTGAATTGTATCTATGTCACTTGTTGGTTAAACCCTTCTCAGAAGTCATCTTTCTCAAATCCATTTATTCTTTAAAGGTGCTTAACCTCCATAAAAAGTGTAGAATAAATTTTTTAAGTGACTGGAAAAATTGATGGAATTCCATTAGGATTTTATTAAACTAATGGACTAACCTTGGGGAAAAATAGAAATTTCTGCAAAAATAGTAAATCATTCTATTTATGGTTATAGCATATCTCTTTGTTCTCCCCTTGCATTTTTTTATGCATTCTTCATTAGGTGAATTCTAAATATATTACAATTTGCTGCTTTTTACAATGATATCTTATGTATTTTTATATTTGTAATTGTTTCTCTCATCTAAAGAAGCAATATTATCTTTTTGAGGAGGAAATTGAATATTTGAATCTTGATAAATTTAAATTACAGAAACTTTTGTAAAAAAATCTTTTGTTATTAATTTACATAAAAATAAAAAATGCAATCATAAGTCTATAATTTGAATTTTCACAAGGTAAACATACCTGTGTAACCATTACCCAGTCCTGGAACTGAAATTTTACTAACATCCCATATGCTGTGCTTACATATCTTTCTCAAACCAAATTTCTCTTAATTTCTGACAGTGAGCTTTTTCCCTGTTTGTATCATTTATAGATATGGAATCACATTGCATGTATTCTTTCATGACTGGCTTCTTTTGCTCAATATTTTATTAATGAAAATTGTCTGTACTCTTGAATGACAGTGTCTTATTTATTTTTCTGGCCATATGTTACATTTTATTAACATATCTCAATATATGATTCCTGTCTGATATTGGTGGAAAATGAGTTTTTCCTAAATATTTTTATGATTACTAGGGCAATATGTAAATTTTTAGCATGTTTTTCATGTAATTATTCATGTGCATTTGTTTGGGGACTATTATCTAGAAAGGTAATTACTGGATTTTACATTATATAACAATATAAATTCTCATCAAAACTATGACACGAAAGTGATGAGGAGAGAAAGATGTTGGGCAACAGGTGTAAACAGGAATATAATGTCTGTGCTAGTAAATGGTTATCTGTTCACCATTAGTAGAGTGCCAAGCTTTTGTAGTTTATGCTAACAAGAGCAATATTGAAAGTTTAACTTTTTTCATTGTTATTTTCTGTCATTGTAATTTTACCATTCTGGTGGGACTGTAGTAGCATCTCACTGTAAATGTAATTTCTATTTCCCAATAACTAGTGTAGTGGAGCATCATTTTATGTTTAATGGTCATGGCAAGCCTTGTCCTTTTCTCCCTTTCTTTGCTATGTTTTTTGCTACCTCACCGACTTTGGACTAGGATATCTTCTGACTTATATTTACCAATTAATTGTGAGTATATGTAATATGTGTCATTTCTGACCGCTAGTTTTAAAGGTGTGATTGGCTTGTTTAATTTCCATGCATGAGGAAAAGAACATTTCCTGCATGATAAAAAAGAACATTTTCCATAATGCTGAATGTAAACATTGAAGCAGAACTGTCCTAGCCACCTTGAAATAAATATATATATTTAAAAACTCGGGAAGTGTAGGGGTTATTTTTTTGTGCAATATTGTACCTATACTTAACTGAGAAATATATTCATTAATGTTATTTGTCCATTTTTTGTATAGATTGTGTGCCTGTTTTACTATTGACTTTTAGGAGTTACACATATATTATAGTCACATGTCCCTTCACAATTGTCATTACAATAAGTGTCTTATATAATTTCACTTCAATCTTATAAGTAGTATTATTCAACAGAATTTATATATATATATGTATGTATAAGTGTAATACGTGTATGAATACACATCTATAGACAACATATTCATATATATATTAGTATTCTTATTTAAAGAGATAGCAAAATAGATACAGATGTGTGTATACATCTATTCCTTAGCTCTATAAACAGAGAGTGAGAAGCACCGACACCCCACAGAAATGTACACACCTAGTGTCCACATCTTGGTTCCTAAATGCCGTGCTCTGGTCAAAGGCTCTTGTTCTTTTCATAAACAACCATTGTTTGTAATTAATTGTCCTGTTATATAATGCTGTATTTTGCGTCCAAAAATATTATTTTATTATTTTTGTCATGAAAATTGATGGGAAAGATTGATCTTTAATTTCCCTTTCCTATGATGCTGTTTTCCAATTTAGGAACTGGGGTATATTGAGAATATAGTTTTTAATATGGTCTAGAAAAATATGTTTATAATAGATATAATTTAATTCTTAAATACTTGAAAGATTTCAATGTTAAAGCTGTCAGGATATGAGGGTACTTTTTTTTTTTTGCATGGACAGGCACCAGGAATCGAACCTGGGTCTCCGGCATGGCAGGCAAGAACTCTGCCACTGAGCCACCATGACCCGCCCTTGAGGTGCCTTTATAAGGACTCTAACAGCAATTTTGATTTTCAATACAAATAATAGTATTCACGCAAATGTTTTTCAAAGACTTTGTTCTTCTCACCAAAAAGCAAAAGTAATGGATAGTGTTTTATAATACATTATAATGATATGTATTTTTAAATATTCAGATTGTATATTTATGAATCATTTGACCCAGTCCAAAAGTGATGCTTTAATTTTCAGTAGGGGATGAAAAATCCTAAGTATTTAGGAGGAAAACGTCTGGGTATTCTTGGTCAGATAACTCAAAGCTCATAAACATCCAATATATTATAATCGTATTTGAATGTCATTCGTTATCTATATTCCTATCTTCTTTTCATTCTTGATGTTGGAAAATTGGGCTTTCTCTCTTTTTTCTACATCAGAATTACTTGGAGATTATAATTTCATTAATTTTTTCAAAGACCCAATGTTCACTTCATTAATTTCCTCTGCTGTACATTTATTTTCTACTAAGTTTATGCATACTGAGAGCTTCATTATTTCACTCCTAAAACATTTTTATGCATGACTTTTTGCCTTATTCCATCTTCACAGGAGGGAAATGTAGTCATTTTTCCTTCTTAATGAATGTACTTGAAGCTATAAATTTTCCTTTAAGCACTGGTTTAACTGCAACACATTTTGTTTTGTCAAAATACTTATAATGTGTGTCATCTCTTTTTTAACCATGAATTTATTTCAATAATTGATTCATTATCAGACAGGTGGTATTTCTGTAGTGATACCTTTGTAATGGATGTCTCGCTTAATCCCATTGTTGTAAAAGAATATATACTCTGAATTAATCAAATTTTGAGTCAACTGGGTGACTAAGAGACTGTCTCTTATAAAACACTTATGTTGGTAGTGGGTGGGAGATGAGGTTTTCGAATATAAACAGAGTCCGCTGAAGCCTTGTCAGTCTCTCCTCAGTGAGGCAGGTCTGGTGTGCTCTTTAAGGACACGTCTAATACACGGTGGTGATAGTGCCTGCTCTAGTTTGCTAGCTGCCAGAATGCAATATACCAGGAACAGAACAGCTTTTAAAAAGGGGAATTTAACAAATTGCTAGTTTACAGCTCTAAAGCTGAGAAAATGTCCCAATTAAAACAAGTCTATAGAGATGTCCAATCTAAGGCATCCAGGGAAAGATACCTTGGTTCAAGAAGGCAAGTGGCTGAATGCATTTCTTTTTTTGGCTGGAAAGGCACGTGGCAAATTCTGCTAGCTTTCTCTTCTGGCTTCTTGTTTCATGAAGCTCCTCCAGGGCATTTTCCTTCTTCATCTCCAAAAGTCGCTGACTGGTGGAATCTCTGCTTTGTGGTTCTGCAGTGTTCTGAAGCTTTTTCCAAAATACTTCTTCTTTTATAAGATTCCAATAAACTATTCAAGACTCATATAGAATGGGTGGAGACATGTCTCTATTTAATCAAGCTTAATACCCACAATCAATTGAGTCACATCTCCATGTAGACGACCTAATCAAGTTTTCAACCTACAGTACTGAATAGGGATTAGAAGAAATTATTGCTCCCACAAAATGATTAAGATTAAAACATGCCTTTTCTAGGGCACATAAATCCTTTCAAAACAGCACAGTTCCATTAGATCTTGTGGGTGCTGTGCAAGCAGTCACTATGTTTTCAGAAGTGTCAGCAATTTTCATTTTGTGGCGATATTCTGGAAAGTGCAACTACCTCACCACACACAGACACCATACACATACACATTGTCACATCTCCACCTCTACATGCCTTCTTGGGGAACCCAGAAACCTCCATATCACCCACACACCCCAGCACATTTGTAGGTATCACTGTCACTGCAAGTTGCACATGGCACAGATCAAGGTGCAACTTTTCCCCTCGAGTCCTTGTTACTATACCTCAGCCCTACCAGACACAAGCATACAAACTGAGAACTACCCTGGGGCTATTTTCACTTCAGGATTTTTCTACCACCACCTATGCCCAACCAGGCTTAAGTTTGGAGGTAGAAGAAGACATAAAAGCATCTGCTTGTGTTTACTTTACTCGCCTCCTTCTCCTACATGCTTAGAGTTTAAATGGTGAGCTTTACCACGTCTCTTCCATCATAGATATATTTTACAGCTTATCACGAATTTTATCATTATATTGGCATGTTACTAAGTTGAACTATAATATTTTTCCAGGAGTTGAGCCAGCATATGAAACTAAAAACCCTACTTTAAACATTTTATTATATGGATGAAAATAATAAACTTCTAGGGAAAAATATTTGTGAAAGAATAAAATGTTTTCTCTGAATTTTTTCCTACATGACCTACTGAAAGACACTCCATGTCACAGTTTGGAATGTGCTATTCCCCACCCCCACCTCCAATCTGATCATATCTTTACCCCTCAACACACTCCAGTTTGAACTCATTATCCTGCTCATCTGAAACTGCACTTGGAAAGCCACCAGCACGTGTTTTAGTCAGGGTTCTCCAGAGAAAAAGAACAAACAGAATGTGTGTGTGTGTCTGTGTGTGTAAAATTATTTAACACTTATTATAAGAATTGGCCTTCATGGTCAACAGAGATTAATATCTCTGAACTTTGTATGGCAGGCTACAAACTGTAAAGTTTAATAGAGGTGATGTTGAATTCCCCTGGAGAAACATGCTGGATGAAATAAGTAGTCTTGTTTTCCAAAGCAATGGAATCATCGTTGCTTTACTTTGTGGATGCACTTTTGCTTTTGAAATCAAGTCATCTAGACAAGCAGAGGATAAGGTCACAGGGACAGGAAGCAAAATATTTTAGTGGAACATAAGACCTAATACTGCCACTTGGATTTCAAACCCTTGACTCCTGAACCTGTGAATCCCAGCTACAGGCAAATAGCACCATAGATTGGACAATGATTTAGAGCATATGCAGTCTCCTGGAGAACATTGTCCCAAACCTTCCAGGTATTGCCACTCAGTGGGCACCATAATTGTCACTTCAAAATGCCATTTCACTAAGCTATCAATTCGACTGCTTCAGCATGAGGTGGAGCATGGTAAGACCTGTGAATTCCATGAGCATAGGCCCATTGCTTCATTCATTAGCTGTGAAGTGGGATATTTGATCAGAAGTAATGCGTTGTGAAATAACATGACAGTGGATAAGGCATTCTATAAGTCCACAGACAGAATTTTTGGCAAATGAATTGCATGTAGGGAAGACTAATCTGTATTAAGTAAATGTTTGTTCCAGAAAGAAAAAAATGCTGCCCCTTCCAAGATGGAAATGGTCCAATGTATTCAATATGCAAGATGTACAGGCTGATCATCAGAGGGAGTTTTTCCATTGGAGTGTTGGTCTCTGCTGCTGGTAGATTGGGCAGCGGTGGCTGTAGCCAGTTCAACCTTGGTGAGTGGAAGTCCATGTTGCTGAGCCCATGAAGAACATCTATCTCTACAATGATGGCTATGAGTCCTTGGGGCTGTGGAAAGAAAATGGCTGTGAATATCTGCTGAAGTCACCTTTTAGTAAGCATTCACATAGGACTAAAATGCCTTAGGAGTTTTTGTCCATTTCGAGTGGCTAATTCACATACTCTTCTGCTGACTCTTTGCCACCAATTTTTCAATCATGCTCCCTCCAAGTCCTTCCC
This sequence comes from Tamandua tetradactyla, assembly GCF_023851605.1. Taxonomy (NCBI): domain Eukaryota; kingdom Metazoa; phylum Chordata; class Mammalia; order Pilosa; family Myrmecophagidae; genus Tamandua; species Tamandua tetradactyla. The sequence goes on along the minus strand of NC_135346.1, from coordinate 60,424,463 downwards.
CAGCCAGCCAAACCATTCACTATAGTCTATGAATAGATATATAAATGAACCTCAGGCATAGCTCCTTCAAAGAAAAATGAACAGTAGGTACACTCTTCTAAGTTCTGTCCAGTGGGAGGATTTCCCTTCATCACTATATTCAAAGGCTGCCACAGAAAGGGGATGCAGTGCTGTTGCTCTCCATTGTTGGGGGCAGCTGCATATTATGGAGAAGCATCTGTAAACTAGGCCTGAACTTTATCTTCCTTGGTCAACTGATTTGAGGTAACTTCTCAAGAGGCAATGGTTACAGAATGGAAGAGAGAAAGTAAAGTGGCAGGACTGTGGGCATTTGTATCATTTCCACCCATAACTTACTTTTGCTTTCAGGGCCATCTTGATCCCTATCTTGTATATATTGCTTCCTTTGATGACTGTGCTCTGCTGTGCATGCCCAACTTTATGACATGGTGTTCAAGCAACACCCAGTTCACAGTGGGCAACTCACATCTTATGGTAAATTTATGGCCCATGGTTACGTGTTCTGTTTCTACTAAATGGTGTTCTATCTCTATTAAGTAAGCAGAGCAAAATATTTCTCAAAATTAGAATAGTTATCTGCAGAGGATGGCAAGGCTTTAGTCAAAAATCCTAGGGGTCTGCACTGTGATCTTCCTATGAAGGCTGCCAAAGACCCTAAACAACATCTCTTTTTCCAGCAACTCTTCTAGTCCCATTGTATCTGCAGAATCATGTGAATTAAGTGTCAGAGCAGCTTGCATGGAAGCCTGGACCTATTGAAGGGCTTCCTTTTATTCCAGCCCCCATTCAAAAACAACAACTTCCTAAATTGCTTGGTAAATGGGCTGGTGTAGCACACCCAGGTAAGAAAGATGTTGCCTCCAAAATCCAAAGAGGGCAACTAGACATCATGCTACTTGTTTGTTTGCAGATGGAACCAGATGCAACAACTCATCCTTCACTTTAGAAGGGATATCTCAACATGCCACATACTACTGGTTGTCTGCAATCTCACAGACACGGAAGTCCCCTGAAGGACTTTGTCTTTATCTTCTACCCTTTGAAACACAAATGCCTTACCAATCACTCGGGAATAATTTCTGTGACTTATTCGCTAACTTCATTTGGCATCTTGTCATAGGTACAATGGACCAGTGTGATGTTTTGTGGAAGGCAAAAGGTCCCTGAAGACTGCATTATGAAAGAGCTGGAGAGTTGACATAAATCTTAATGTCACTGAAGAAGTAATGTTGTCTTTGAATTCAGACTTTTTCTGATTGTCTTTACAATCAGATATCAAGAAAAAAATGTATTTGCTGTATCAAAACATGCATACTGATTCCCAGGGAATGGGTTGATCTGCTCAACCAATGACACCACAGCTGGAACAGCAGCTGCAGTTGCAGTCATGACCTGGTTAAGTTTATAGTAATTCGCTGGCATCCATCTGTTTTCTACACAGGTCAAATAGGAGAGTTGAGTAAGATGTCATAGGAAACACCACCATGCATCCTTTAAGTGCATGATAGTAACATTGATTTCTTCAATCCCCCTAGGAATGTGGTAATGCTTTTGTGTATTATTTTGCTAGGGAGAGATAGTTCTAGTGGCTTCCACTGAGACTTTCCTACCGTAATCGTCCTCACTCAGGCCAAAACCCAAAGTGAGAATTTTGCGTCACTTTGTATGTCTATTCCAATCATGCATCCCAGACCTGGGGAAATAGCCACAGAATGGGTATGGGGACACACTGGGTCCACTGTGAGATGGACCTGAACTGAGACTCCATTGATGATCTGATCTCCATTAGCCCCTAATCTTCTCGGTGCTCCACAGTGATGTTTCAGTTATCTTAGAAATAGTCAGATAAGAGTTTCCAATAATCCTCAAAATGTCTGATCATTTCCTCTTCCCCAATGTGCAGTCACCTTGGTGAAACTATAAGTGTCTTTGAGAGAGTCATAGAGAAAGATACACAGTCTTAATTTTTGTCAGTGTAGCAGGGTCCTTCTCCAAGGGGACCAGGCCTTCCCTACAGGCAAAGGGATGTGGGTCTGTAAACTGTCTCAAGTCTGGGAACAGAAGGGACTTGGCTCTCTACTTTTCTTACTCAAGTTTGACTTTCGTTCCTAGAATTCCTAGAACACTTCTGTCTCTACTGATCAAGTAAGAATTATCTAGACTAAAAACCATCTATCTCATTTTTGGGTACTCCATGATCAATCACCCAGTACAATAAATCTGTGCAAGTCAGCATATTCCACTTACAGTTTTGACTCTGCTGTAAATTATGGCAAACTCACCCACTTATTCTATGGCTATTCATGACTGAAATCTGGCTCCTGCCAACCCAGGATGGGGCCATTCCCAGTGTATTTAGGGATCTAAGTTAAACGGCAGCACTTTCCACTGTAATAGCTGAGCTACATAGAGATGCAATCGCAGTGTTCTTCAGGATGGATAGAGCTACTCGAACGTACTTACTCCTCACAGTCATGGTGAAAGATGTGTCTTCCGGGTGAGCAGGTCTTACCATGATAAATTCATTTTTACATTCCAGTCTCTATTGACCTTTTGATATGCTAATATGCATTGTAACAGGGAAGTTCTGATATTTCAACTCTATTTAATATAGGTCACATCTTGTTCCATGCTTCGGCCAGCTAACTGAACAAACTGAGCCATTTCTAACTCCTTGATCTACAGCAGTGAATCCAGAATGTCTGCATAGCAGGCCCAGATGAATAAATTCAGGGATAGCCAACTTGAAATTCCTCCTATACTCAAAATATCCTTACCGACAGATATTCTCCTGATCTCTACCTGTATAAATTGAAAAAATCAGTGGATCTTTTGGAATGTAACACACCTCATGGGTCACACTTTGTACCTCCTCTTCTGAGGCCCATTGGGACTTCAGTTTAGTTAAAAGTCTGGAAGAAAAGAAAGTTGCTAGGGGTGGCACGTGCGAGGAATAAGGAAGCCAAATACCCCAGGAAATTCCATTGCAATTTCTTCTGGTGAAACAAGGATAATATATTGAGTGGGATTTGTGAGGGTTGTTCCTTCATGGCAGGTAATTGTAGGTTTATTGGCAAAGTAAGGTTAATATCTTCAGACAGAGGTGGGATGGTTGATTTCTTAGAGAGGACAGTTACTTATCAAAGTTAAGAAAATTCAGGAGATCTAGGGGTCAGCTGTCTCCACCATCATCATTTTCAACTCATATGTACTCAACCCAATTTTCAAGATACCATTTCTTACCAATTAATGCTCTTACTTTAACAGCAGATACCCTGCAAAGCTGGAAATTCAATTTGCATTATAATTCAGCCACTGGTATAATGATACACTACATTTGGTCTCCAGTAATCTCCATTCTGCAGCTATGAGATATGAGTGTTTCTTGCTGGGCATGCATAGAAAGTTTCATGTCCTTAAGAAGCATTTGAGCTGAGAACTTGAAGCCCTAAACTTGTCCTTTTCTTTAACAGTTTATCCAGCATATTTAAGAATGAACAGCCAACATCATTATACTTTTTAACTTGGCAAAATTCTGCTGAGGTATCAGCTCTGTCACCCAGAGCATCGCCTATTATATGCCCCTGAGTAGCAGTAACCAATGGTGATATTTTGCATATCTTTATTGTCAATTCATATCATGGACTATCAGTGGCATATTGATCATTGGAAATAGAGTCATTAGTACCTTTTAGTCTAATAAGATTAGAGAACCAATTCCAAAAAAGATACTGTTTCTGGTACCAAAATTTGTATTCGAGTTCTCCAGAGAAAGAAAACTAATAGAATATTTTAACTGTGTGTATGTACTTATGTATATAACATATGTGCATATATAAATACTAAAAGATTATTACAACCCTGACACAACCATGAGGAGTGACACATCCAAATTCCACAGGGCAGACTCCATATTGGAAACTCTAATAAATGTGATGTTAAATTCCCCAAGAGAAGAAGACTGGTTTAAGTAGAGAAAAAAATTATTCTTCTCATTGTTGAAATCTTCAGTTCCGCCTACGCAGACTCTGATTGGATAAAGTGACTATTCTCATTACAAAAAGCAATCTCCTTTTATTGATTGTACATGCAATCAGCCATAGAGGCAATCAACTGAATGATGATTTAAAACCAAATATGAGCTAGCCGCATAGTCTGACCAAATAACTGGATATCACAACCCAGCCAAGTGGATACAAGAAATTCATCACCACAACTCTCTTTTTTGCTACATTTAATATGCTTATTTTAGCATTTACTTTGCCAATATTTGTCACTAGTAAGTTGTTCCTTTCCCTTAATATATTCAAATGACTTTCCATATATGTATGCATTCACTTCCATTCTCTTTCAGACCACCTCAGTGTACTTTATGGAGCTCTTACCACCTGCCTATTATCTCACCATGATAATAGGTAGACAACATTCTCTATCGCTTGACTTCCTCCCATTTGTTGAACCATAACTCTTTCTCATCCCAAAATGCTTTCCTGAGTTCTGGACCCACATATTTTTCTCAAGTGGTTTTCTTGTGCAACTACTACTGGCCAAAAAAGCAAGAAAAAGGAAATTCAGTCCTTCATGGAGACATACTAGGTTCTCCTAGTTCTCTCTCCGCAAGAGTCATAATGGTACATTTGAGCTTCCAAATACACAAAATAAAGGTACACATCTACAGTCTCTGCCAGGGCTTGGCCCTGTGCATAGAATTCATTTCCACCAATACCAATGTGGCTCAACAATTTGCTTCCTACAATTCTTTGCTCAAAGGACGCCCTGACCACCTATATAAAATACAGCTTCTGCACTCTGAGACAGCACACCTGCTCAATATTTCCTGACACTTTTCCCTTGCTAAAGGTCCATTTCTTTTTAGCTATTATTTTCTGTTTATACCCTTTAAGCATTGAGAAAGCAGAGATTTTTTTTTATCTATTGTGCTCTTTGGTGCTTATCCAGTGTGTAGAATAATTCCTAGCATGTAGTAGCTGCTAAGTAAATATTTGAATAAATGGATGAACAAGTGAATGAGTTAAGGAATTAAAGAGGAAGAGAGCATGATGCAAAGTTCTAGACAAAAGGCATCCCAGGGAGAGGGAAAGTCATGTGAAAACCCTTGACTTGGAAAGAACAAAACTGTCTCTGGCCATACTGGGTGTAGAGCAGAAGGCGAAATAAAAGGAGAAAGAAAGTGAAATAAAAGAAGCTAGGAGATGGAGTCAAAAGTCAGATAATGAGTGGTCTGTAGATTAAGATCAGCCTGACTGGATTTTTCTACTTTGACCTATTCTCCAAACAGCATCTCGATAGCCATAAAAGCCTGAGAAAATGTTACTATCTCTTTGCCCATCTCCTTTAAAACATTCCATACCTCCACACTCATATTCTGAAGGAAATATTCACTGTTGGAACTTCCATTTGCCCAGCACATGTTGGCATGGTGTAAGTGTGTAATGCATCCCATGAGATGCCATATGGTGTGGGAAAGGCCACAGACCCCATGAGAGACATCACTGCACAGTACTTAGGGGCAGGGATTCCAGACTCTAGCTGCCTGAATTTGAGACAAACTGTATCCATTAAAAGCAGCACAGTGTTGTGCAAGCTTCTCACCAAATCTCAGTTACAACCGTTGTAGAATAAAGCTGATAATAAGTGGTCTCTGAGAATTAAAAGTTTCCTGTATGCATTGCTTGGTGCATGTCAAGCACACAACTGAGCCATTGTTACTATTGGTTAAATAAATGAATAAAGAACTAGCCATAAAGCTATATAAAATCTTTATTTGAAATAATAGTCTAAACAAATGCACATTTGACACAATTGGCTTGAACAGGGAGAGTATGAAAAACATTCATAAATCAACCCAATTCTGCAAAAATGTGCTCCCAGATAGTCCATCACTCTAGCGAAATTGAAAATGATTGAGAGGTTGTGTTCATAGAAAAAAAAGAGTTTATTTGAGAGCACATTCTCGAAACGTTGGTGGAAGAAAAATCCAAGTTATAACTTTGTGCTAAGATCCTGAATATTTTATGTTTGTCCTATTGCTTAGAATTTTTGCCATTAGTTAACAAGCTCTTCCCAATATATAAGTTCTGAAGACAAAGTCTCTGTTTGAATTAACCCTTAGCTGTGGAGGAACCTATGCATTGTGCAAGTGCATCAAGGCAAGCCTGTTTTGGTATCTGTGAAACGAGAGTGAGCTTAGCTTCCCCTGCAGAGGAACAAGTGAGGTAAAATGAAAAGTACTTAGCAGAGAGTGAATACTCCATAACCAATCAGAATGTCATTATGCCTATTTCATAATGATACTGAGTCTGTGATGTTGTGATGTTAAAGTGCTCAAGGATTATAAATTCAGATTTATTTTCACATTTCTTGACTATAATCTACAAAGAGTCATTGACTCAAGGGGAGAGTGTAAAAATTAGTATTATAAGATAAGGAGGATACTTTGAGCATAATCTAAAAGTTGAGTATGAGAGAGAAAAATTAGCCTGAAATCTCAAGTCCAACTCAAGGAGTCAAATATCACCTGGAGACACTAGTTGTTTCATGGAATGGCACCCGAAGTGAAAATGGGGGCAATAATGGAGAGAAAACTAACTTAGATCCCCTCACACATTAGTATTAAACTTTCCTTGCTCTCAGCATTTTCTTCAGAGCCCCTGTGACATCTTTATTCCTAAGGCTGTAAATGATAGGGTTCAGCACAGGTGTAAGGACGGCATAGTAGAAAGACACCATAATGTCCTTCTCAGGTGTGTGGTAGGAGCTGGGGAGCATGTAGTTGTAGATGGTGGCCCCATAGAAGAGGGTGACAACTGTAATGTGGGAGGAACAGGTGGCAAAGGCCTTCTTCCTGCCTTCTGTTGATTTCATCCTGTGGATGGTGAGGATGATGAAGTAGTAAGAGCCTGAAATGATTGTCACGGGGATGAGGAGCATGATGACACAGCAAAAATATATAATAATCTCATAGAGTGAGGTGTTCAAGCAGGAGAGCTTCAACATGGCAGGGACCTCACAGAAGAAGTGATGAATCATCCTGGATCGGCAGAAGGGTAATGTCATGGTAATGGAAGTGAGCATGAGACCATCTATGGAACCAGTGAACCAGCAGCCAGATGCCAGAAGGAGACAGACTTTGTAGTTCATAAGGACAGAATAGCGAAGTGGATGACATATGGCCACATACCGGTCATAGGCCATGGCGCCCAAAAGACAGACTTCTGCACCCCCCAACAGTAGGTAAAAGAACATCTGAGTCCCACAGCCAAGGATGGAGATGGTCCTTACTTCGGCCAGTAGGTTCGCCAGCATTTTGGGCACAATGACAAAAATATTCATCAGGGCCATGAGGGAGAGTTGGTTGATAAAGAAGTACATAGTAGTATGCAGACTGGGCTCTATGTAGATCAGAAGGATCAAGGTGATATTCCCAGTCACAGCCATCAAAAACAAGCTGAAGATGAGTGAGAGGAGCAGGCTAGGGTGTGAACTTTGGCTGAAGATTCCCGACAGGAAAAAGTTACCACCTAGGGTCTGATTGGTAAGCCACATATTTGGATAATTGATTGGAATGACTATCTAGATGACAAAATGAAGATTTATTAAATTCATTCACATATGTGCACCTATACATACATACTACATGAAATGATTCTGTTCTTTCACATATATAATGCACATATTTATAATTATGTATACACGTATACACATATATACATATACATACACATTATAAATGTATATAATTCATAGGTAGTTAACATGGCATTTTTTCCTGCCATCAGAGGAAATGTATTCCGTGAGAGTTTATTGCTAGCATCAGGAATGAATTTGCACTGAAAAAAAAGCAATATATTAGAACATGAATAGGATTCCCCCATCTAGAATGGGGTGTAGTATTTCTATAGTCATGGAAGTTATAATATAATTAAAGTTAAAATGTTTCCTACAATGGATCACAGTAACTTCAGACCACTCATATAATCATCATTTTTTTTAATTTTCTTACAAAATTCATGCCTATAATATTTTGGGTTGATAGTATCATATAATGCATGTGCCCATATTGCCAGAATTCTTCTCAGGTGATTTTATAGAGCTAATTATCAATATTATAGCTATTGTTATAGCTTCGACCTTCAAAAGGCATTTTTGCAGAATAGTATAGTACTATGTATGCTTATTTTAATGATCAACATCTTAAATACATGAATATATTCAGTATTACTTTTCCAAATTTTTAAACACCACTTGTGCAAGCAATAATTCTAAAATTCTAAACGTATTTTATATGTGCGGTTGACCAATATTTACACACCAGCCACAATTGCATGGGCAGGCACTGGGAATTGAACCTGGGTCTCCTAGCATGGCAGGCAATAACTCTGCCTGCTGAGCCACCATGGCCCACCCAACAAATGATGTAAATATTTTTAAACACAAGTGATTAATAAAATGATTTTCACACTCCCACCTAAACTATTTCAAAGATTGAATGAGTTTCTTGATATTTTCATATAATCTCTCTAAAGATTTTATAACCAATTAGTATTGCATCAATTTTGCAAGATCTTATAGAAAGTTATGAAAGCTTCAGCTCTATAAAGCTTGCAGAAATCAATAGTATTTTTTAGTTTGTGGTTTCTCCTGGGTTATTTAAACCATAGCATTTCTCGGGCTATACTTCCTTAGATCCCCAAAAGTAAATTGCAATTTTAATGAGATTTTGCAAGCCCACATATTTCTTGCAATCTCCCATTTTGCCCATCAAATTTAATCTGAAAGGGCAGGCAATGGTGGTGCAGTGGCAAAGTTCTAACCTGCCATGACAGAGACCTGGGTTCGATTCCGGGTACCTGCCCATGCAAAAAAATAAATTAATTAATTAATCAGAGGAAGTATTCCTTATACTTGCATTTACTTTATTACACCAAACTGCCTTATCATTATATATGGGATGGTTGTTCTGACATCTTTTTCTTCCTGTAGATAATGCATGGAGTCTCTATATTCTAATTCCTTCTAATTTGTCCAATCCATCATCTTGTTTACAGACTAGTGAACCATTTCCTACCTGGTTATTTTGTGGTTCTCATCAGCCCTTTCTTTCCTTAACACTATCCCTCTCTCTTTCAGAATTCAGTGGTTTACTCATGGATATGTGTTGTCTCTTCTTCCATAGTTATATAGGTAATGTCATGTCCATCATTCCTAAAGATAATAGAATTAATGTAGAAAAAACACCCAGACAAGCTAACCCTAAACAACATAATAATATCAATTTGAAAATCAAATATACATTAGATTCATCTTTATTTTTCATTGCAACTTCACCTTGGTGCACATTATATTAACTCTTCTACCTTTGAGTATTAACACTAATTCTTAATTATATAGACAGGAATTTTTGCAGTTAGCCATTATTATTTCTGGATTGATATTTCCTGTTTGATACTTGGCCAATAGTAGTCTCTTTGAGGTGTTTCCTTTGTCTTTTAAGTATTACCCTAAATATTTCTAAAAATGTCTTTCTTTACTGAAAACAAAAGTTGCTGGTTTATCCAAATTTTTCTGTGATACAAATTATGGGATCAGCTTCTTATAAAAATCAGGTTTCTTTTATGGGACACTAAAATCTGAGATAAAAGTCTGGGCACTATCCATAAATAGCAGATGCTTTCAAATATCCCGGCACATGGTACAATAGTGTTATATCGGCCACCTTGGTAATGAAGTTAGACAAATTTTGTCTTTTTTTTCAGGTCATGAATATACTTTGAAATTTCCAATTAACTGCTAACATTATTAAATTACTTTGAAAACTTGTTCTAACTAAAAGTAGCACTCCCCTACAATTTGAAGTTAAAATATAATTTTACCAACCTGTGTGATATAATCTTTATGCCTCCTTGATCAGCATTCTTGGTCACTGTATTGATAATGAAGGATGTGGCTCAAGACAGCAGGTTGGAGATAAATATCTACTTTGTTTTCACCTCAAAGTTCAAATGAAAATATGGAAAACTATAAAGCAAATAGCCATCTCATAACACAAAGGAATTTTTAAAAATAAAATTTTATGAACAGAGAAATAATTTTTAGGAAGTTAGCAAGGAAATAAAATATGATCAACTAAGGAAAGGAATTTCAGCCCAAGGTTGATGGGGTGACTGCAGAGTAGAACAGTTTATTCCTGATTTACCTGCATTTAATCTTGAATATAAAATTCAGAGGATTCTGGAGAGCAGTCACCATGAACATTCATTAAAGACTAACTTATGGAAAAGTTGGTCCCACGGTGACTTTTTTGTCCCAGTACCTGGACAAGAACTTCCTCAATAAAAAGGGAAGAGACTTCTTGGAGAAGACTCCTGGCATGCAGGATAAGTCTAGAGATAAAAGCTGAGAGATGCTCCTTCACAAGAAAGAAGGAAAGAAACGGAGTGGCAGATGGAACAATCTGCTATTGGCCAAATTCTGGGGTACAGTTCTCTAGGGAGCAGTCGTCCATGGTCATTTCCAGCATGAGAGCTCACATTGGAGAGGGAGGGCAGGGCAGGGCACTGGGAACCACACTCTCAGATGGTGTGACACCTGGCCACAAAATACTGCCCAGACAATTCACCAAAGAAAAGACCTACAACAGGATGCACCCTTATCAATAGAGAAATGAGGAGTCCCAACTTAGCTGAGGAGGTACCATGAGTTAACAGTATGCTGAACCCCATGACTTATTTGCAGAGGGGGAAAAGGTAAGAAAGAAATACCCTTTTAATCTTGGTTTTGATCTTTTCTTTACCATAATTTTAAATAACTGCTAGTGCACGTGGGTACCATGTATGGATGATAAAGCTATAGAGAACACGAGAAAGGAAAACATTAGCCACAGAGCAATAGCTAAGACTCTACATGCACCCACTTGCTGACTAGCTCCCTTTAGTTTTGCTGCTTACTCTCTCCAATGCTCCAACTGCGGCTCTCTTTCCTTTCAGTGAAGTCTTCCTACGCATTGATCTTACATATTTGTCTTACTCTATCTCACCTTTTTGATGTTCTCACTACTTAACTTAGCAAATTTAAATGATATAATCTGCATTATAATTATCCCTTCAGAAAAGACAACCATTTTCCTTGCTCACTCCATTAGCCAAAGCACAACCCTAGATAAATCCATTTGTCTGCCCACTCTGCTCAGGCATATCCTATTGACAGAAGCTGGAGAAAGCCACAAACCACTCTTACAGGTGCTATTCAAATACCGTAACTCCTAAATACAAGTGGTCACAATGGCTGCCAGGGAATTTTACTGTGGCCCTAATCCATTCATGTTCTCAGCTTTCTAGATATAAAGTTCAAGTTTTCAATTCTTTCATAAAAGCTTCATACCTATTCCCTATTGTCACCCTCAGATTCATAAACTTGTTTCCTTTTTTTCACTAAAACTGAAGGGGTCAGAATAAAATTTCCATATATTCTCACCATCCACCATATGTATCCATAACCTCTATCTTCTCTTCTTTTACCTTACTTGAACTGCCCATGCTTCTATCAATGACCGGTCCTTTACTATGTCCTCTCACTTCCTCAAAAGGATGGAGGAATCACTTTTCTTCTCCTGATTTTTTATAAGTAAACACCACATCACTGGTCAAAATAAAGGGCAAATAAACTTAATGGTAACTGGTAATTAATAAATAACTAGACAAATATTTAAGAGGCTAAATTTTCTTGGAGCAGAAAATAATTTTCTAACTTTATAAAGACATTCCCAATATTGTTCAGAAACAATGAGTAAACTCCAAAAGACAATGAAGCAATATCTAGAAGTTCTAAAAGAAGAATTGGTGACCCACGAATGCTGCATCTATCCAAAAGGAAGGCAGCATAGAGGACTTCTCAGATATCTGAGTACTTAGAAATATAGAAGCTTATACACTGCTTAAAACATACAAATGTGAAAGAATACAAATTAACAAAAGAAATAATGTAAAATTCATCATACAGAAGGAATAATGTTGAGGGCATAAACAGAGAAAACATATATATGCCCAATCAAATGAAAATCATCTATTTATGTCCCTCAACATCTCAAAGGGAAATCAGGAAGTACATTTTGGAAAAGGACTCAAGGAAAGTAAACTCTTGGAATTTCCACAACTGATGGAGAATAGGAAACATTGCTCTGTTATTCCTCAGTATATGACTGAAAATATACCCACAAAATGAAACCTCTTTAGAGATAGTAGTGGTGATAAGACTCATGACTGTGTTTAATAAGTCAGTGTTTATCACTGAGATCGTTGCCCAGTTCAGAACAGTTGACAAGCACTTCTAAGTAGTGTGATTATGTAAACAGTAGTAAGCTAGAAATGAGTTTACAGTGTGCCTATACTGAGGAGTTAACCCTGGAGAGCTATACCAATAGTGGATGTTGCATTTCTTATCTGTGTAGTTTAATCTACAGTGTTGATTTGGTAGAAAGACTAGATAGAAAGACACACAGAAGTTCAGTCTTCATAATGCACTTCCCACAGACACTGAAACAAACATATCAGTCCATAAAGAGGCTTAGGAGAAATTTCGTTAACCAAGCCCATCTTTTACTTTTATGGGAAACGGATGGTACGAATATGGAGTATGGATGGGGCCTATACAAGACAAACAAAAACAAGGAAACAGTGATTAGGTCAATTCAAAAGCAATCAATTAGCATGGTGGTCTGATATTTCCAATACCAAACTTTCCAGGAACAAACAGCCAAAAAATGTTTCATGAATTCCAGATTAGGAACATCTACACTATACGAAGGCAAGAAATCCCTTTCGTCAGTCAGCATATAAACTCCAAAATGATGAGCTGTGCTTCACAGAGGAAGCAGGATTTTATTTCTTTCTCTTTGCTACACTTGAGTTCTATCTACCATATCTCACTTACCGCTTTTCTCATTAGGATCCCTGAGGTCCATTTTAAAAAGAAGGGAAAGGAAAGGGAAGGAAAACTTTGCCATATGTAAAATCGCTCCAATTTCAGAGGAAAAAAGTTCAAAATCATGTTTTAAATCAAAATTTCCTGGCAAATGTTATTGATGCAACACAATACCAATTACAGGAAATTCCTCAAGGTCTGAAGTGGGTCGTCACTTGGTTTGACTCCCTTCTGTTCCTTTCAGGGTAGTTTGTGAGACATTTAAAAAACATTGAGTTTTTTCTTTCCATATGAACATGTAGAGATGAAAATTTTTCTACAGCCCAATTGATCAGATGACTGTCAAATTTGGGTACAATAATATGTGCAGCAAGAACGTTCTATATTGTATCTTTGTCTCTAAAAATCAGCTTATATATAGTAACAATAAATTTTAAGTTGCTTTATAGGACATATATACCAGAAAATAAATCTGGCTTTCTTACCAGGCCAAAGGAAGGGATATATGATACTCCATTCAAAAGGAACTCTATTTCCAGTAAGACACTTCTCTTAGAGTCTTCTCACTGAATTAAAGCCTTGTCCTTTTCATTTCCCTCCTTGGCTCTCCAAATACTGAAGCACCAGGCTCCTTTTCTGAAGAAAAGAATACAAAATTGAACCACTTACAGGACCCAATGACTCTTTTGGAAGAATGTCAGATGCAGCCGAGTCTTGTAGGCACACTCTAGTTATGAAAAACTTGAAGGATGAGCTCTCCACCACGTAAATCCCAAGGACTATCATAGCCTCCATGGGCACAGTCCTGAAGAAATCTGTGTCTAATCTTTGATCAACTGTAGGACATGATTCTGTAGACATTTCTAGTTACCTAAATTCTATTAACTTCCAAAGTAAAAACAAGTTTCTGCAAATAGCTAACAATGACCTCTTGAAGAAGTTGATCTGACGGTTTGTCTCTGATGAAAAAGAAATGGTAACCCATGTCAGTCAAATCACTTTTCAAACACATGAAATTATCTGATCATCTTGTCGTAAAGGAAAATGGTGAAACTTAAACCTAAAGGAGACAAGTAGTAATAAGTTTAATAAATTGTATCCACTCATAAATGTTTCCAGATTTAATTAGTAACAACTGATCATTGTTCAATAATTAGAGGTTATATGCAATTGCAAAAAGAAAAATGATCCATACTTCAGAATTCAAAAGTTAACTAATAGTTTGGGGTTTTTCACTTTTAGCCATTTTTATGTTATTAACATAATATCGCTTTCATTTGGCTTTATCTGTTTCACATGGTTTTGACCATATTATTTTATGACCACATTTTAATCCAAAGTATGGTTGCATTTAAATTTTGAACTTCAGATTATTCTTAAATATTTAATAGATGGACAGATTATGAATTATGTGACTTCCCTGAGTCCTTAAACCATGAGGGTATTTCTCAAGTTTTGCTAAAATGAGTTATACTCAAGTGGGTAGCTCTCTCTGTCCTACATCTTCTTTTAGATTGAGATACAAATTTAAAATTCAGGCAAGCTCTCTTAAAACAATGTATTTAATTACTTCAAAAATTTTGCCACTATTAAAAATGTTATAATATTTCTGGATCCAAAAATGATTTATATTTATTGTAGAAAATTTGTAAATACACAATTTTAAATTGAAAGCAAATCCACTTGGCTCAGCAGGCAGAGTTCTCGCCTGCCATGCTGGAGACCTGGGTTCGATTCCCGATGCCTGCCCATGCAAAAAAAAAAAAGAAAGAAAACAAATCCACAAAATTGAATATACAAACTTCCGGAGAAGATGGCGGCTTAGTAAGACGCACGGAGCTTAGTTTCGCCTCCAGAACAGCTACTAAGGGAGTAGAAACGATACAGAACAGCTCCCAAAGCCATGACAGAGATAAAAAAGACAGCGTATCCCATCCTGGAACAGCTGGCTGGCTGAGAGAACCCGCTCTGGTGAGATCGCTGAGGGGCGCAGGCTTCACCGGGCGGGGCGGCAAGAGGCCGGAGTAACTCCATTCCCCCTTCCCAGGCCGGCTGGGAGAATTGGACAGGCGGTCCCCTCAAACCATGGCAGCTGGCGCCCACACCACGCGCGGCCCCCCGGACCAACTGAGAGAATTGGATCGGAAATCCCCAGGCCGTGGAGAACGGTGATGGGGGGGGGTCCTTCCAAACCCGTGTCTCCCCAGGAATGGTGTACACTCCCGGGCGGGCCGCTGCGGCCTCCCGCCACGCTTGGCGCCCCGGGCCGACTAGGAAATTCGGACGGGCACTTTCCTGGGCTGCGGTGGCCAGCGACCCTCCCCGCATTCGAACCCCGGGCCGGCCGGCACTCTTCCAAGCCGCTTCGGCTAGCGAACCTCCCGGATGGCGAGAGTTTTCCAAAGTTAAAGGACCCACAGCACCTTTTACTGGTGGGACCCGCAGACAAACGTCTGCCACACGCACCACCTACTGGACTGGATAAGAAAAACAGAACCCAGAGATTTCACAGAAAAATCTTCCAAACTTTTGGATCCAACACTCAGGGAAATCTGTCTAAATGTGCAGACACCAGCAGAAGATAATGGATCACGCTCAAAAAATTGAAAATATGGCCCAGTCAAAGGAACAAACCAATAGTTCAAATGAGATACAGGAGCTGAGACAACTAATGCTGAATATACGAACAGAAATGGAAAACTTCTTGAAAAATGAAATCGATAAATTGAGGGAGGACATGAAGAAGACATGGGCTGAACATAGGAAGAAATAGAAAAACTAAAAAACAAATCACAGAACTTATGGAAGTGAAGGACAAAGTAGAAAAGATGGAAAAAACAATGGATACCTACAATGATAGATTCAAAGAGACAGAAGATAGAATTAGTGATTTGGAGGATGGAACATCTGAATTCCAAAAAGAAACAGAAACTATCGGGAAAAGAATGGAAAAATTTGAACAGGGTATCAGGGAACTCAAGGACAATATGAACCGCACAAATATACGTGTTGTGGGTGTCCCAGAAGGAGAAGAGAAGGGAAAAGGAGGAGAAAAACTAATGGAAGAAATTATCACTGAAAATTTCCCAACTCTTATGAAAGACCTAAAATTACAGATCCAAGAAGTGCAGCGCATCCCAAAGAGATTAGACCCAAATAGGCGTTCTCCAAGACACTTACTAGTTAGAATGTCAGAGGTCAAAGAGAAAGAGAGGATCTTGAAAGCAGCAAGAGAAAAACAATCCATCAAATACAAGGGAAACCCAATAAGACTATGTGTAGATTTCTCAGCAGAAACCATGGAGGCTAGAAGACAGTGGGATGATATATTTAAATTACTAAAAGAGAAAAACTGCCAACCAAGACTCCTATATCCAGCAAAATTGTCCTTCAAAAATGAGGGAGAAATTAAAACATTCTCAGACAAAAAGTCACTGAGAGAATTTGTGACCAAGAGACCAGCTCTGCAAGAAATACTAAAGGGAGCACTAGAGTCAGAAACGAAAAGACAGAAGGAGAGGTATGGAGAAGAGTGTAGAAAGAAGGAAAGTCACATATAATATATATAATACAAAAGGCAAAATGGTAGAGGAAAATATTATCCAAACAGTAATAACACTAAATGTTAATGGACTGAATTCCACAATCAAAAGACATAGACTGGCAGAATGGATTAAAAAACAGGATCCTTCTATATGCTGTCTACAGGAAACACATCTTAGACCCAAAGATAAACATAGGTTGAAAGTGAAAGGTTGGGAAAAGATATTTCATGCAAATAACAACCAGAAAAGAGCAGGAGTGGCTATACTAATATCCAACAAATTAGACTTCAAATGTAAAACAGTTAAAAGAGACAAAGAAGGACACTATCTACTAATAAAAGGAACAATTAAACAAGAAGACATAACAATCATAAATATTTATGCACCGAACCAGAATGCCCCAAAATACATGAGGAATACACTGCAAACACTGAAAAGGGAAATAGACACATATACCATAATAGTTGGAGGCTTCAATTCCCCACTCTCATCAATGGACAGAACATCTAGACAGAGGATCAATAAAGAAATAGAGAATCTGAGTATTACTATAAATGAGCTAGACTTAACAGACATTTATAGGACATTACATCCCACAACAGCAGGATACACCTTTTTCTCAAGCGCTCATGGATCATTCTCAAAGATAGACCATATGCTGGGTCACAAAGCAAGTCTTAACAAATTTAAAAAGATTGAAATCATACACAACACTTTCTCGGATCATAAAGGAATGAAGTTGGAAATCAATAATAGGCGGAATGCCAGAAAATTCACAAATACATGGAGGCTGAACAACACACTCTTAAACAACGAGTGGGTCAAAGAAGAAATTGCAAGAGAAATTAGTAAATACCTCGAGGCGAATGAAAATGAAAACACAACATATCAAAACTTATGGGATGCAGCAAAGGCAGTGCTAAGAGGGAAATTTATTGCCCTAAATGCCTATATCAGAAAAGAAGAAAAGGCAAAAATGCAGGAATTAACTGTTCACTTGGAAGAACTGGAGAAAGAACAGCAAACTAATCCCAAAGCAAGCAAAAGGAAAGAAATAACAAAGATCGGAGCAGAAATAAATGAAATTGAAAACATGAAAACAATAGAGAAAATCAATAAGACCAGAAGTTGGTTCTATGAGAAAATCAATAAGATTGATGGGCCCTTAGCAAGATTGACAAAAAGAAGAAGAGAGAGGATGCAAATAAATAAGATCAGAAATGGAAGCGGAGACATAACTACTGACCTCACAGAAATAAAGGAGGTAATAACAGGATACTATGAACAACTTTACGCTAATAAATACAGTAATTTAGATGAAATGGATGGGTTCCTGGAAAGACATGAACAACCAACTTTGACTCAAGAAGAAATAGATGACCTCAACACACCAATCACAAGTAAAGAAATTGAATTAGTCATTCAAAAGCTTCCTAAAAAGAAAAGTCCAGGACCAGATGGCTTCACATGTGAATTCTACCAAACATTCCAGAAAGAATTAGTACCAACTCTCCTCAAACTCTTCAAAAAAATTGAAGCGGAGGGAAAACTACCTAATTCATTCTATGAAACCAACATCGGCCTCATACCAAAACCAGGCAAAGATATTACAAAAAAAGAAAACTACAGACCAATCTCTCTAATGAATATAGATGCAAAAATCCTCAATGAAATTCTAACAAATCGTATCCAACAACACATTAAAAGAATTATACATCATGACCAAGTAGGATTCATCCCAGGTATGCAAGGATGGCTCAACATAAGAAAATCAATTAATGTAATACACCATATCAACAAATCAAAGCAGAAAAATCACATGATCATCTCAATTGATGCAGAGAAGGCATTTGACAAGATTCAACATCCTTTCCTGTTGAAAACATGTCAAAAGATAGGAATACAAGGGAACTTCCTTAAAATGATAGAGGGAATATATGAAAAACCCACAGCTAATATCATCCTCAATGGGGAAAAATTGAAAACTTTCCCCTTAAGATCAGGAACAAGACAAGGATGTCCACTATCACCACTATTATTCAACATTGTGTTGGAGGTTCTAGCCAGAGCAATTAGACAAGAAAAAGAAATACAAGGCATCAAAATTGGAAAGGAAGAAGTAAAACTATCACTGTTTGCAGACAATATGATACTATACGTCGAAAACCCGGAAAAATCCACAACAAAACTACTAGAGCTAATAAATGAGTACAGCAAAGTAGCAGGTTACAAGATCAATGTTCAAAAATCTGTAGCATTTCTATACACTAGTAATGAACAAGCTGAGGGGGAAATCAAGAAACGAATCCCATTTACAATCGCAACTAAAAGAATAAAATACCTAGGAATAAATTTAACTAAAGAGACAAAAGACCTATATAAAGAAAACCACAAAAAACTGTTAAAAGAAATCACAGAAGACCTAAATAGATGGAAGGGCATAACGTGTTCATGGATTGGAAGACTAAATATAGTTAAGATGTCAATCCTACATAAATTGATTTACAGATTCAGTGCAATACCAATCAAAATCCCAACAACTTATTTTTTCAGAAATAGAAAAACCAATAAGCAAATTTATCTGGAAGGGCAGGGTGCCCCGAATTGCTAAAAACGTCTTGAGGAAAAAAAACGAAGCTGGAGGTCTCGCGCTGCCTGACTTTAAGGCATATTATGAAGCCACAGTGGTCAAAACAGCATGGTATTGGCATAAAGATAGATATATCGACCAATGGAATCGAATAGAGTGCTCAGATATAGACCCTCTCATCTATGGACATTTGATCTTTGATAAGGCAGTCAAGCCAACTCACCTGGGACAGAACAGTCTCTTCAATAAATGGTGCCTAGAGAACTGGATATCCATATGCAAAAGAATGAAAGAAGACCCATGTCTCACACCCTATACAAAAGTTAACTCAAAATGGATCAAAGATCTAAACATTAGGTCTAAGACCATAAAACAGTTAGAGGAAAATGTTGGGAGATATCTTATGAATCTTACAACTGGAGGCGGTTTTATGGACCTTAAACCTAAAGCAAGAACACTGAAGAAGGAAATAAATAAATGGGAGCTCCTCAAAATTAAACACTTTTGTGCATCAAAGAACTTCATCAAGAAAGTAGAAAGACAGCCTACACAATGAGAGACAATATTTGGAAATGACATATCAGATAAAGGTCTAGTATCCAGAATTTATAAAGAGATTGTTCAACTCAACAACAAAAGGCAGCCAACCCAATTACAAAATGGGAAAAAGACTTGAACAGACACCTATCAGAAGAGGAAATACAAATGGCCAAAAGGCACATGAAGAGATGCTCAATGTCCCTGGCCATTAGAGAAATGCAAATCAAAACCACAATGAGATATCATCTCACACCCACCAGAATGGCCATTATCAACAAAACAGAAAATGACAAGTGCTGGAGAGGATGCGGAGAAAGAGGCACACTTATCCACTGTTGGTGGGAATGTCAAATGGTGCAACCACTTTGGAAGGCAGTTTGGGGGTTCCTCAAAAAGCTGAATATAGAATTGCCATACGACCCAGCAATACCATTGCTGGGAATCTACTCAAAGGACTTAAGGGCAAAGACACAAACGGACATTTGCACACCAATGTTTATAGCAGCATTATTTACAATTGCAAAGAGCCAAAATGTCCATCAACAGAAGAGTGGCTAAACAAACTGTGGTATATACATATGATGGAATATTATGCAGCTTTAAGACAGGATAAACTTATGAAGCATGTAATAACATGGATGGACCTAGAGAACATTATGCTGAGTGAGTCTAGCCGAAAACTAAAGGACAAATACTGTATGGTCCCACTGATGTGAACGGACATTCGAGAATAAATTTGGAATATGTCATTAGTAACAGAGTCCAGCAGGAGTTAGAAACAGGGTAAGATAATGGGCAATTGGAGCTGAAGGGATACAGACTGTGCAACAGGACTAGATACAAAAACTCAAAAATGGACAGCACAATAATACCTAATTGTAAAGTAATCATGTTAAAACACTGAATGTAGCTGCATCTGAGCTATAGGTTTTTGTTTTATTTTGTTTTGTTTTTACTATTATTACTTTTATTTTTTTCTCTATATTAACATTCTATATCTTTTTCGGTTGTGTTGCTAGTTCTTCTAAACCAATGCAAATGTACTAAGAAACGATGATCATGCATCTATGTGATGATGTTAAGAATTACTGATTGCATATGTAGAATGGTATGATTTCTAAATGTTGGGTTAATTTCTTTTTTTCCGTTAATTAAAAAAAAAAAGAGAAGGGGTAATTGGAGCTGAAGGGATACAGACTGTGCAACAGGACTGGATATAAAAACTCAGAAATGGACAGCACAATACTACCTAATTGTAATGCAATTATGTTAAAACATTGAATGAAGCTACATGTGAGGTATAGGGTTTTTTTTTCTCTCTCTATTATCGTTTTAATTCTTATTCTGTTGTCTTTTTATTTCTTTTTCTAAATCGATGCAAATATACTAAGAAATGATGAATATGCAACTATGTGATGATATTAAGAATTACTGATTGTACATGTAGAATGGAATGATTTCTAAATATTTTCTTAATTTTTTTTAATTAATAAAATAAAAAGTAAAAAAAATTGAATATTCATATGAAAAGTCCGATTTTTTTATACTGGAAGTATTATCATAAATAATTCTCATGCCACTATTTTTAAAATGAGCCAACTTCAGACTTCAGATGCTTGTGGGCATAGCAAGGGTAGGTATGTACCAAGCACATGACATTTGTTGCACAATTGATTCTTTCAGCAGCTATGCAGGGAAAATATTAATAATCCCTGAATTAGTTTCCTATAGCTGCTTAACAGATTACCACAGATTTAGTGACTTAACACAACTCAAATTAATTCTCTTACAGTTTTGAGGGCACAGAAATTTGAAATCAGTTTCACTGGGTTAAAGTCAACCCATTGGCAGGGCTGGTTCCTTCTGGAGGCTCTTGGGAAGAGTCAGTTTCCTTGCATTTTCCAGTTTCTAATGGTCCCTGCACTCTTTGGATTGTGGCCCCTTCCTCCATTTCTTATTGTCACATGGCCTTCTCTTCTGCCCCTGTCTCCTTCTGTCTCCCTCCTGTAAGGACCCTTGTGATTATGTTGGACCCCCAAATAATCCATGATAATATTCCCCATCTCAAAATCCTGAACTTAATCACATCTACAAAGTCTCTTTTTCCATATAAGGTAGTATTGATATGTTCCGGGGATTAGAACATGGACATCATTAGAAGCCAATGTTTTGCCTACCACTCTACCCTATCGACCAGATAAAGAAAGTGAGGCACAGAATGCTTAAATAACTTCATCAGAGAGATGAGCAACTGGGCGGTAGGGTTCAAGAATGTGCCCCCAGAATCATGCTTTGCACTCTATGGTTGCAATTTCTGGTAATGGCCTAAGGAGAGTCCTTAATTATATCGTTATAGCCTTTTTTAAGTGAACTTTCAATGAATTAAACCTACACAAAGAAAATGAAAAAAATCACCATTGTACATCTCAAGGACTTTTGACAAACTGAACTTGCCTTATGGCCACAGATGCACCAACAGACAAAAGCACACAAATAGACCCCACATGCTGCCATCCAGTCATGATACTCTCCCCCAAAAGTAACCATTACCATGATTTCATGTATCACAAAATATGTTTTGCCTGCATTTGTAAGGAGAGTTACAAAATATACATTCTTTTGTCCCTAGCTTCCTAAGATTCATCTATGCTGACAAGTAGTTGTCTTTTTTGGCTTGTAAATTTTCACATTGCATAATATTCCATTTTATTAATAAAAATCAACTATCTATTCTGTTGTTAATGTACTTGCATTATTTTCAATTTTCTACATTATAACTACTACCCTAAGTTCAGACTTAACGTTTGTTTTAGAAAACTTGTGTTTGAATTTCTGTTTGGTATTTCACCAGGAATGCAATGTCTGGGTCATAGAATGGGAACATATACAGCCTTAGTAGATACTGTCAAAATTTTTGCCAGATGACTTGTATCATTTATACTCACATCATCTGTTATTTATCTGTTTTATATCCTCAAAACTATACTGATGGGTGTGCTGCTACCTCTATGGGCTTTTAAAGTCGGTTTTCTTAATAACTAGCCAAGTTGAGCACCTCTTCACATATTTATTGGAAACATGGATATTTGTCTGTGAAGTTCCCATTGACATCTCTTACTCATTTTTCTATTGGGTTTCCTGCCTCTTTCTCATTGATTGGTAGGAATATTTTGTGTATTCTCTATAAAACCAATTCATGGATGTATACATTGCAAAAATGTCTTCCAGGTTGTGGGTTGCCTTTCCACAATATTAATTTTATTTTTTAATAAAATTCAGTTTTCATGCAGTCCATTTTATCATGATTTCCTTTATGTTAGCACTATGTGTTCTATTTAAGTAATGCTTTTTTACCCCATCATCATAAAGATATTCTATATTTTTTTAAAAGCTTATTGTTTTACCTTTCTCATTTTTATTTTCAATCCTTTTATAATGGATATTTTTGGTTAAGATGCAAATTAGGAGTCAAGATTAAGTTTATCCTTTATTATATTTTATATATACACACAACATTTATATATATACTTATATCTACACAATATATATATTTAATTTCTACTTTAAAATTCTAATTGACAAAATAAAAGCTCAACAGGACAGATACACAAGAAGAAATATACAGACACACATTAGACAGAAGCCTCTATGTATTAAAAACTCTGACATGATATGGTATCAGAACAAAATTGTCAAATAGACAAAATAAACACAAAACAGTGTCTAGAAACACAGGAACACATATATGAACACTTTTTTTATAAAAATGGTGACACTTCAGTCAAGGGAGAAAGTAAGATCCAACTCCTACTTTTTCTCTCTGGTTCTTTCCATCTTTTCATCTACTGCTACGTCTCAAGTCCCAGTGTATTTTGCTATTATCCCTCCTGCAGGTGTGACACAGTGCAAAGAAACCATTGGCTGGAGAGAAAACACCTGCCAGCAGCCTACCCATCTGAAATTAAATGACTCTCAGAGTTAGTCACCTGTGGAGGAGGGTGGAGCCAACAAACTCACCCTAATGAAGTATCTACCACCAGAAACCACCCTGGAGAGAAGGGAGAAGAGAAAGCCCCAAACAAGGAAGGGAGGGAGGGTGTAAGTAACACTAATCTATAAAAGCAAATAGCCCCACATACGCTATTGCCTATTGCCTTTTCTCTTTCTTTTATTATGAGTGCCCACATGTCTTATCTGCGTATTCATAAATTTGTGTCTATTAAAAGTAAATGTGGGACCCTTACAAGATATTTATGTATTTCTCCCTGTGAGAGTACATGAATTAGCTCTGGAGGCAGAGATTTATTAAGTAAATTACATTGCAAAATAGAATTTATAACTGGGGAACTATTCTTTGAGTTCTTAAGGACTCTTGGATTCACCATCAGTTAATAGCTGATCTTGACTATACCAATTTGATTCTTCAATTTCTGATACAAATCCTCCCCAAAATATTATAAATAGTTTCAGAGGCCTTTTAGGCCAAGGATTCAGATGATAGAGGTAAAATACTTGAGGCTGAGTTTATAAAGGTCCAAACAGATCCAAATAAAGCCTTAGCAAAGTTGCTTCACTAGCCTCTTCAACCAGAAGCCAAAGAAGGATTCAGGCCAAGAGTAGAAAAAGTCATCAAAAAAACACTCCTTATACATATATGTGCTGGTTTGAAAGCATTTATATACCCTAGAAAAGCCATGTTTTAATCCAAATCAATTCTGTGGGGGCAACCATTTCTTCTAATCCTTAGTTAGTACTATAGGTTGAAAACCCAATTAGGTTATCTCCACAGAGTTGTGACTCAATCAGTTGTGGGTATTAAACTTGATTAGATGGAGACGTGTCTCCACCCCCTCTGTGTGGGTCTTGATCAGTTTACTGGAATCCTATAAAAGAGGAGACATTTTGGAAAGAGTTGCTATTGAGAATGAGGGGAGAACCACAGAACCACGAGAGAAGGACAAGAGAACCACAGAACACTAGTCAATGACCTTTGCAGATGAGGGAGAAAGCCCTCAAGGAGCGTCATGATGAGATGTCTAGAGAGGACAAGCAGACATCACTATGCTCACCATGTGCCTCTCCAGCTGAGAGAGAAATCCTGATTTCACTGGCCTTTCTTGAGTGAAGGTAACTTCTTGCTGGTGCCTTAATCTGGACATTTTTACAGACCTGATTTAATTGGGACTTTTTTTGGCCTTAGAACCATAAAGCAGCAATTTATTAAATTCTCCTGTTTAAAAGCCAATCTGTTTCTGGTATATTGTATTCTGGTAGCTAGCAAACGAGAACAAAACAAAAGCCCGTGTAACACTTTCATACTTCCAATGAGGAAACAAGGAGGGATGTAGTTACCAGCTTGTTCAAGATTTAAGGGCTATAAACAAAATTGCAATCCCAAGGTTTCCAGTAGTTCTTAATCCAAATACTATCTTATCTTCTGTCCCCTCAGAGTCTATTTACTTTCCTGTAATAGATTTATGCTTAGCATTCTTTAGTATCCCTCTTAACCCTGAAAGTCAGTAATTATTAATTTGTAACTAAAGGAGAGGCAGAAATATACCTGGGCTGTCATGCCTTAAGGATTTACAGAGAGGAAATTTTTAAATGTCCTGCAATGTTCTATTCTAATCTGGTATGTGGATGGCCTATTACTCCATTCTAAGACTAAAGAGGTTTGTGAGGAAGATTTCCCTTACTTACTTACTTGAGGCACTGGCCTCAAAGGGACACAAGATATCCAAGGATTAACTGCAACTCTATCAAAAGACTGTATATTATTTTTGTGATAACCTATCTCAAGAAGGGAAACCATTAACTTGCAATAGGCTCACTGCTGTTCTACACTTCCCTAGGCCAATCACAAAAGACATCTTCAAGGATTCTTTGGATTAGCTATCTATTGTCACCAATGGATAACTAACTTCTCAGCTATAACAGCCCTACTCTATGACTTAACTAAAATTAGTATTCTGGAAAACCTTCCCTAGGCTGACGATGAAGAAAAGGTGTTTGTCCAACTGAAAAGGGATTTCTTCACAGGCACTTTCTCTAGTACTTCTAAATTATGCTAAGAATTTTTTTACTGTGTGTACATAAAAAAATGGACATGCCCAGAAGCATAGAGATAAGTAGAGACCTATTGCTTATTATAATTTAACTCTTGACCTGATAGCCAAGTTTATGCACCTGCATTAGTGCTGTCCTTAATGCCACCATATTTGCTGAGGCCTCATGGTTTTAGGCTCCCTACATCTAATGATCCCTCATGTTTTGTAAATGAAAACAATGAATGTTTTTCTTCCAGGAGGTAGAAATCCTTATACAGATCCCCTGGCATATAGCTACCCATTGGTACATTCCATTAATTCAGCCACATTCTTTCCACATCCTCAGCAGAGCGAAACCCATGCTTGCTTGCCAAATTCCCTATGAAATGTCAACTCTTAAGTTTGACTTCCAAGATACTCCTATCCAAAATCCTTACTCACTTTTTTTTGTGGCGATATTTTATTGTAACAGTTGAAAGGATAACTGGTATGGGCTATGCAATAACCACTTCCCAGGAACTTCTTGAATAAAAGCATTTACTTGGGTCAAATCAGCCAAAATGGCAGAACTAACAGCTTTAACTGGAGCTCATGAATTGGTAAAATATCAAAGAACAGCCATTTATACAAATAGTAGATGTGATTTTGGTGTAGTACCTGACTTTGGCATGCTCTGGAATAAAAGAGGCTCATGATACCTCCAGGAGTTCTCGTAATAAATTACCTACAAGTCAATGATCTCATTAAGGCTATTAAATATCTGAGGGAAGCAGCTATTACAAAGTAGAAGCTCAGGCAATGAGAAGCTCTGAGGAGCATAAAGGAAATGCCTTGGCTGATTTTCATTCCTAAAAGACAACACAAACAGTTTATGCCTATAGTTAATGTTAAGGAAGAAATTCAGGAGCCCCTATTAGTAATACATCACTCATCTTCCAACTCTGGGAAACAAAACTGGCTTACTGCTGAATGGGCCCTGCCAGTCCCAGGATGGTTGTCTGGTAGTACTGTAGTCCCTAAAATGGCCCATAGCTAGGATCCTACATGAATATACCCTACCTCATCCTGAATACCTCATTTCAACTTTAAAAATTCACTGATGGGGAGACTTTAAATGAGAAAAACATCAAGTATGTGAATCCTATTCCAGTGGTCAATTTTATGATCCTAGTAAAACTCTAAAAGAGGGCCAGGGTCATATAATTCAACAAGCAGGACCTTTTGAACATCTTTGAATGGATTTTATACAGCTACTCCCTACTATGGGATGTGAATACATCCCAGTCATTACGTGTCTATTCTCTGGATGGATAGAAGCTTTTCATTGTTAAAACACTACTGAACCCACTGTAGCTAATAAGCTATTAGATTTTGCTTTACCAACCTGGGAATTCCTGTTATTCTCTCAAGTGATACAGGTACCCATTTTATAGAACTATGGCTAATAAATTTGCTAAGCTTTTCTTCACAAATAAAAAGTTCCATTGCCTCTATCATCCTCAATTTTCAGGAAAACCAGGAAGAAATAATGGTATTTTAAAACTTAAATTAGCTCAGCTATGTGAATCTCTCTCCATGCCAGGCCTAGAGTCCCTTAGCCTTGATGGACATAAGCTCTAGGTCGTTAGGAAAATACCTGCTACCTCCCTGTGAAATCACAATAGGAAAACTAAAAACTTATTAATCCTCCTACTATACAAACTCTAATCTATTACAGTCTTTGATGGTTAATTATTGTAAATAACTAATAGAATACATCCAGTCTTCCATTCGTAGATATAAGATGCCTTTCCTAATATTCCTCTACAGTGGACCATACATGACCTTCAACTTGGAGGCTTGGTATACTAGAAGAGATAGCAAAACCAGACTGCTTCAGAATCTGGATGGAAAGATTTATGATCTTAACAATTATAAAACTACAAGTAATTGACCCTGAGTCCAATTATCACAATTAAAACATGTCCCAAGCTCTCTGGACGTCCCATTTTTGGACCTCAAACTAAAATTGGCATGAGGAACCCAGAAGCAGATGGCATCTGATGTGGAGAGCTAACCCAAGGCCAATGGAACTAAGCAGGTGACCTCTAACAAAAAGACATCCCCATCTACAATCAGGCCAAATCCTTTTTTATTTTATCTCCCTTCCCTCTTCCTTGTGCTCCTGTATAATCATTCTCCTCCTAATCTTTTATTACACTCGCAAGGTTCTTCTCCCTATTTAAAATGACTCACTGCTTTCTTTCTTTCTGTTTTCCACTTACCTGATACTCATGACAGCAGGTTCATCTTCCCAATATAACACTACATTTAGGTTAACTCAGACAATTACTTCTGTCCTAAATCCTACAAATTCTTGGATATGCCACCCACCAACAACCTACATGATGAAAATCTCTGGGCAATTATATTCTCTTAAAATGAGACCATGGAAGAGGCAGAGCAAGGTGTCAGTGTAGGGAGGTGTGAGATTTAGTTCATCTTCTAGGGAAGCTAGTAAATAACCAGGAACTGTCTGGAACAACTGTTTGGGGGACTTCTGTGACCAGATGCATATCATCCACTAGCCTGGAACAGGTGAAAGGGCTGAAATCACATCACAGAAGTATGAATACGTTCTTTCATTTGTGGAGGCTGGTGCCCCTCCTACACTGGCATGGCAGCTGATTTATAGACTCTCCCCAGTGGGAGTCAGAGATTTTCTCTACTGCAAGAGCTCAACCAAGCTCCAATTGTGGTTTTGATTGGCAAATTTGGACTGCTGATTACAAACTCTGAGCACAGTTAAAGCTACAAGGCAAATATGAAAGAAACCCAGAGATCGCTCCCCAGCAGAGAGTAAGCAGGGCTTATGAAGAAAAATACAGAAGCTTTTTGAGTTGACTGAGCTCAGAATACAGGAAATAGCTTGTGCCCCCAAAAAGGGGACACATAGAGCTGGGTACCAGCTCCAGCTCTTGACTGGTGAACCCAGGTAGCTGGGGACCAGCCCTGAAAAGGATTTTTCTTCTTCTTTTCTTTTAATTTTTCAGCAGTCCAGTAAAGAAAGCAGTAGGAGTTCTCAGTTTTCAACACTGCCCCAGACAAGTGCAGAATTAAGGAATGCCTGAGAGACAAGGCAACTAACTGGGTGAAGTTCACCAAAGGGCTTATCTTCCCTAAGAAAAGGGAGAGCAGGGCTTAGTACAAGTGGCATCTCTCATTCAGAGAATTTATACCCAGGGGCTGAAATATCAGCAGCAGTTTTGACACACAAAATGCAGAGGTTAGCATATCTCAAACATACAAGAGTTTCAAACTAAAAAAATGGAACCCAGGCTGTCCCAAATACATTCCCAGCAAAGGATAAAAGGGGCAGTGTGAGGAACCTGTAACTTTTCCAGCTTGCAGAGAGTGGCTGTTAAAGAGTAGTTCTCCCCACTAAAAAGACGGGTAGCAAGGCCCAACGTGATGGTTATTTAGAGAATTCAGTTGCCAGGAGCTGGAAAACAGAAACAGTTGAAGCCTACCTTTAGCCTCATCTTTCTCAATCAAGCCCCTGGAAGAGACAGGGTCTGCTGCGAATTAAGGCACAGTATCACTTTATGCCAGTGGGGAGCAGCAGGCTGCAAGTATCATTGTCTGGGAAGGATAGGAAAAGCATAGAATTAAGAGACTTCACAGGGAAGACTGGCATCCTGTTGTATCTCATCCACAGGGAAATTGATATTGATTACACCCTCACCACGAATCCTGAACTAGTCTTGTCAGAGAAAACCTGATTGCAGTAGTCTTACCTGGGGAGTCACTACTTCCTAAGCCAGACTTCCAGGTAAGCATTACTAGAGATAATGAAAAGAGTGTTAAAAACATACAAAGGAAAAAGCCATGCAGGTGAGAAGTGGAAGGTCAATGAAACCGAGGAGAGAAGGAAGAGACCAGCAAACTTCCTTGTGCCCGATATTGTGACAGAGGAGCCAAGGATTGCTGGAAACCAGTTTTTGGGTAGAAAACATTGCCTTGATGGTGCCTGGATTTGAACATTTTCCAAGTCTCAAAACTATTCTAACTGCTCTCCATAATCATGCCACCTACCCCACATCATCTAGTGCCTTGCTGTAAGCGGCTGATCAATTGACATTCCCTACAAATATCGCTGTGAGAAGAGCCCTGATTTGCATGTTTTTCTGTTTCTGGATTTCTCTGTTCTTCCCCCAAGGCGTCTCAAAAATTAGTCATTGGAGTGCATTGAGCAAAAGAATCTACTGCCTTTGTCTGGTAACAATTTCATGATAAAAACATTCACATAACTAGGAATAGAAGGGAAGTTTCTCGACATTATAAAGGGCATTTATGAAAAACCCACAGATAACATTTTACTCAATGGTGAAAGACTGAAAATGCCCCCTTTAAGATCAGGAACAAGCTAAGGATGCCAGATTTCACCTCTGTTATTAAATACTGTCCTGGAAGCTCTATCCAGAGCAAGATTAAGCAAGAAAATAGAAATAAAAAACGTCCACATTACAAAGAAAGAAGTAAAACTATACTTGCAGAAGACATGATCCTTTATATACAAAATTCTGAAGAGTCCACAAGAAACTTATTAGAGCTAGTAAATGAATTCAGCAATGTAGCAGGGCATAAGATTAACATGGAAAAAAATTAGTTGGGCTTCTATACATTAACAATGACCAATCCAAAGTGGAAATTAAGAAGTAATTCCATTTACAATAGCATCAAAATAATAAAATATCTAGGAATAAATTTAACCAAGGAGGTGAAAGACTTGTACATGGGAAGCTATAAAACACTGCTGAAAGAAATTAAATAAATGGCAAGACATCCTGTGTACATGAAATGGAAGACATTAAATTATTAAGATGCCAATTATACACAAAGAAGTTGATATAGTTAACACAATCCTACCAAAATAGCAGCAGTCTTCCTCCCCCAAACCCCTTTTTGGAAGAAATTAGAAAGCCGGTTCACACATTCTTATGGAATCACAAGAGGTCCCTGATAGCCAAATAAATGTTTAAACAGATCAAATTTGGAGGTCCCACATTTCCTGATTTCAAAACGTACCACAAATCCTCAGTAATCAAAAGAGTGTGGTACTGATAATAATAGACATATAGACAATGGACTAGAACTGAGTGTCCAGAAATAAACCCACATGTCTATGGTCAGTTGATTTCCAACAAGAGTACAAGGTAAACTGAATTGGTGAAAAATAATCTCTTGGACAAGTGGTCCTGGATATTCACAAATAAAAGAATGAAGTTGTATCCCTATTTCATAGCATATACAAAAATTATCTCAAAATGGATCAGGAACATAAAAATAATAGCTAAGACTATAAAACTCTTAGGAAAAAACATAAAGGAAAAATTTCATGACTTTGGGTTTGCAGTGATTTCTTAGAGATGACAACAAAAGGCAAGCAACAAAAGAAATTTTTACTTCATCAAAATTAAAAACTTCTGTGCAGCAGAGGGCATTATCAAGAAAGTGAAAACGTAACCTATAAAATGAGAGAAAATAGTTCTAAATCGTATATCTAAAAATGGTTTAATATTCAGAATACATAAAGAACTGCTATAAGTCAACAATAAAAAGACAACCCAATTGAAAAAGACATGCAGGGCTTGAATAGAAATGTCTCCAGAGAAGACACACATAAAGCCAACAAGTACCTGAAAAGGAAGTCGGCATCATTAGCCCTTAAAGATGCAAATCAAAACCTCAATAAGACACCTCTTCATATGCACTAGAGTGGCTGATGTTTAAAAAAAAAAATTGAGACTAACATGCTCGTGAGGATGTGAAGGAATAAGAACTCCTGCACATTTTGGGTGGGAATGTAAAATGTTGCAGCTGCTGTGGAAAACAATTTGGCAGTTCCTCTGAAAGTTAAATGCAGAATTGCCATTTGATTGGACAATTCCACTTCTATGTATATATTCAAAATGGGCTAGAGGACAGTTCAAGGGTGACCTGCCATGTTAGCCTGGTTCCTAGGATGGAATGATAAATATGGGGTGACTCCCTTCTCCAAAGTGCCTGAAGATAAAACTCATCCCCTAGCAATCTGCAGACACATTCCTCCCCCTTTGCCCTGAGAATAGGTAAACATTCACTGGAGAGAGCCTGGCTAAAGTATGTCCATTTTATGGCACCTGGTCTACACACCCTGCTATATCTCTAACCAGCTGGGAGAGAGCAATCTCTACCCTATGGCACATAAGAGAGAGATGCAGGAATGCCAGAAATAAGTTATTTCTCTCTCTCTCTCTCTCTCTGAAGAGAATAAGTTATTTCTCTCTCTCTCCTTTCTGGTTGCTAGTTTGGAACCAACAGTGACTCATTTCCATAATTTTGAAATGGCTTCTTTTCAATAGGAAAAAATGAGCCCAACATGCAAAAGAAAAGGGATAATCCAAGATGAAAGAGAAAAGAAGCTGTTAGGAATGTAAGGCCACTGTTTCTGAAACTAATCTGGCAAAGCTGAGAGCTACTATAGTATGTGCAGATCAGTGTGTGTTGTTCTGTCACTTAAAACTAAAATATTGATTAGCACTTGCCCCAGACAGAGCTTAATATTCCAGGAGTGGTCTGATCAGCACAGATTTTCATGAAACTCTCTTTACTTCTATTGTGGATAACATGCATTAACTAAAATGATGTAAAAATATAAATGTAAATGCGCATTTTGGAAACCATGCCACACTGACTCTACCTTGTCAATTAAAACTATGGAGTCATTTTCACATAGTCATTGAGTCATATATTCTTACATGCATTTTTCATTTAACTTATTTTAACTATATAACATTTTATAATTTATCACTATTAAAATTGATTTCACTGGGGAAAAAAAGCATACAGAGGCAAAAAACAAAGATCAGATCAACATTCCCTGAGGAGAAAGAGGGAAGAGAGAGCTTTTTCTTCATGGTGAAACAACTGCACATATGCAAGAAAGGGTAAGTTCAAAAAACTTCCATGTAAGCAGGATGAGAACTAAATAAACAAGAGTTGAAAATGTCTGGTCAGTTAAACAGAAGCTATGTTAGAACTCTAGAATAAATAGATCCAAATGTCAGAGAACAGATAGAGAACAAAGCCACCCAAAAAGAAAGGCAACTGGGAGAAAACAACATTCAGAATAAACTAATCAGGAAAAAATAGAAGCCTAGACACCAGCAAAAAGTCATGAGACATACTAGGAAGGATGAAGTTATGGCCCTGTCAAAGTAAAAATCAACCACATCAAATGACATATAGGAGTTGAAACAACTAATTAAAGATATTTAAACAAATCTTTGGAACCAATTCAATGAATGGAAGAAAAATGTAAAAGAGCTGGAGGATGTAAAGAAGACACTGGATGAACATACAGAAGAATTCGAAAGCTTGAAAAAAACAATGGCATAACTTACAGGAATAAAAGGCACAATAGAAGAAATGAAAAACACAAAGGAGACATCCAACAGCAGAATTGAAGAGGTTGAAGAAAGGATTAGTGAACTAGAGAACAGGGTATATGAAATCCTACACCCGAAAGAGCAGTTAGAGTGAAAAATAGAAAATATGAGCAGACTCTCAAGAAATTGAATGACAACATGAGGCACATGAATATCTAAGTTTTGGTATCCCAGAAGGAGAAGAGAAGGAAAAAGGCATAGAAAGAAAAATGGAAGAGATAATGACTGAAAATTATCCAACTCTCACGAAAGACATATAATTAAAGGTCCAATAAGTGCAGCATACCCCGAACAGAATAAATCTGAATAGACCTACTCCAAGACACTTACTAATCAGATTATCAAATGTATTAGCTAGGGTTCTCTAGAGAAACAGAATCAGCAAAAGATATCCATAGATATAAAATTTATAAAAGTGTCTCACATAACCATGGGAATGTAGAGTTCAAGGTCTGTAGGGCAGGCCACAAGCTGGTAACTCCAATGAAGTTTCTCAACAAACTCTCAGGGGAGACTAGCTGGACAGCCCTGGGAATGGAAGAGCCCAAAATCTGTAGGGCAGTCTGTGAAGCTAGTGACACTGATGAAGGGTCTGGATGAACTCCACAGGAGAGGCTCACTGCTTGAAACAAGAACAGTGTCTCTTCTGAATCCTACTTAAAAACCTGTTGGTGATTAGATTAAGTGTCACTCATTGCAGAAGACACCCCCCTTAGCTGATTACAAATGCAATCAGCTGGGGATGCAGCCAAAGTAATCATGATTTAATTCCATGAAATGTCCTCATAGCAACAGATAGACCAGCACTTGTCCAGCCAGATGACCAAGCACAACCACCTGGCCAAACTGACACATGAACCTCACCATAACAGTCCACTGCTTGTCAACTTGGCAGCTATACACATCACCTTAAACCACACTTAATCTTTAAATAGAAAACAATAACAGACATTTTTTCCTTGCATAACAACGCTCAAGTGTCCTACATACAACCAGAAACACGTTAAATCTTTCCAGAATAGGGTGCAAGTCCTTGGGTAATATTTATTAAACTTGATATCTTACAACTTAAATACTGTAACTTGAACAAAGCCACATTACAGTTCTCATTTCTGTAACTGATCATGTGGTCATAGTTCATATTTATCATTGTCTTCTTCCACTATCCATTCCATATTCCCTTTACCCTCAGCAAGCACTTCAGCTGGCCATGGTTTTCTGCCTGGTGGGGTGACCCAAACCTTCATTCCTGATGTTTCAGAGCCATTGGTAGTCCTGCCTAGATTGGGTTGTTGTAGTTTTCCATTGATTTTAATCATAGGGCATGATAGTACTAAAAGATGTCCTAGGGGATCTCCTATATTTCAGGAAAACTCTTCTTTACCTCCACTGTATAGTTGCGGTCTTATTTCCCCCTGATAGTCAGGGCCAATCACCCCAGCCAGTAAAGTAATCCCTTCTTGGCTTGTTGATCCAGGGACATGAGTAGCCCAAAGTGACCACGTGACAGTCTTAAATTCCAGTTTAATAGAATCATTGTTGTTTCTCCTGATGGAAGCACTCACCTTCTGGAACTAAAACCTGCAGAAATAGCAGACCTCAAGGTTGCAGGGACAGGAAGCAAAAATTTCCCAGTGGATCACTAGAGATAATAATTCTGGTCTGAGAAAGAGAAGGTAATATGGCAGGAATGTAGACCATGGGCATTTGGGCAACTTCCTCGTGTAACTTACTTGTGCCTTCAAGACCTACTCTGGCCCCATCTCATATATGCCATTTCCATTTTATAATGGAGTTCTGCTTCACACATCCAACTTCATGCCTCTGTTGGTCAAACAACACTCAGTTCATGAAAGGCAACTCTGATCTCATGGTAACTTGGTGGCCCGTGGTTAAGCCTTCAGTCTCTACTAAGGCCCAGTAGCAGACCAAAAGCTGTTTCTCAAAAACAGAGTAGTTATCTGCAGCAAATGGTAAGGTGTTGCTCCAAAATCCTAATGGTCTGCATTTTGATTCTCCCACAGGAGCCTGCCAAAGGCTCTAGACAGCATCTCTATTTGCCACTGACACTTCCAACACCATTGAATCTGCTGGATCATATGGTCCAAGTGGCAGAACAGCTTGTACAGCAGCCTGGACCTGTCACAGAGCCTCCTCTTGTTCAGGTTCCCATTCAAAATTAACTGCTTTTCTGGTCTATTAATAAACGGACTAGAGCAGCACACCCAAGTAAGGAATATGTTGTTGCCAAAATCCAGAGATCAACTAGGTGTTGTGCCTCTTTTTCAGTTGTAGGAGGGATCAGACACAGCAACTTATCCTTCACCTTAGAAGGGATATCTCAACATGCCCCACACCACTGGACACCTAGAAATTTTACTTAGGTAAAAGGCCCCTGTATTTTTGTTGGATTTATTGCTGACATGCAAATGTCTTACAAGTAAGTCTAGAGTAGTTGCTACTTCTTGCTCACTAGGTCCAATCAACATGATATCATGAATATAATGAACCAGGGTGATGTCTTGTGGGAGGGATAAAATATCAAGTTCTCTTCAGACAAGATTATGACATAGGACTGGAGAGTTGATATACCCCTGGGGTAGGACAGGGAAAGTATATTGCTGACTTTGCCAGCTGAATGCAAACTGTTTCTGGTGGTCCTTACTAACAGCTATTCAGAAAAAAAAAGCATTGGCCAGATCAATAGTTGCATACCAGTTATCATGGGAAGTACTGATTTGCTCAAGCAATGAAACCATATCCTGTACAGCAGCTGCAATTGAAGTTACCACCTGGTTGAGTTTACAATAATCTACTGTTATCCTCCAAGACCCATCTGTTTTCTGCAAAGGCCAAATAGGAGAGTTGAATGGGGATGTGGTGGGAATCACCAACCCTGCATCCTTCAAGTCCTTAAGAGTGGCAGTAATCTCTGCAATACCTCCAGGAATGTGGTATTGCTTCTGATTTACTATTCTGTTAGATAGGGGAAGTTCAGATGGCTTCTACTTGGCCTTTCCTACCATAATAGCCCTCACGCCACAAGTTAGAGAGCCATGTGGAGAGTCTGCCAGTTGCTCAGGATGCCTATTCCAATCATGCATTCTGGAGTTGGGGAAATAACTACAGAATGGGTCCTGGGCCCCACTGGACCCACTGTGAGATGGACCTGAGCTAAAACTCCATTGATTACCTGGCCTCCATAAGCCACTCTGACTGGTGGACAAGAGTGATGTTTTGGGTTCCCTGGAATTAATGTCACTTCTGAATGAGTGCCTAATAATCCCAAAAATATCTAATCATTTCATTTTCCCCAATGCACAGTTACCCTGGTAAAAGGCCATCAGTCTTCTTGGGGAAGGCTTGAGGTATATTAACAGTATAAATTTGTGGCAGTGTAACAGGGGTCTCCCCCAAAGAGACCCTGCCTCCCCCTCATTCAAGGGGCTCTGGGTCTGTAAACTGCCTCAAGCATGATATTTATTAAGAGGCTGTGACTCCTTGTTTTTTAATTCAAGTTAGACTTTTGTTAACTTAACCTAGAACTCTTTTGCTTATACAGCTCAAACAAGAATTTAGTAGACTGCCATCTATTGTACTTCTAGGCACCCCATGATAGATTGGCCAACACCACAAGGTCTCTTTGGGGGAGACCCCTGTTACACTGCCACAAATTTAGACTGTTAATTTATACAAGTCTCTGCGAGTCAGATTATTTTGACTCCTGCTTTGAGTCTGCTGTCCATTATGATGGTCATGTTCACCTTGTCTTTGGTGATTAAGTGCTACCACCTAGTTTCTGCCAGCTTGGGAGCGAGTCATCCCCCTTGTGTTTAAGGATTCCAGCTCAATGACAGTAGTTCCCACAGTAACATCTGACCCACAGAGAAGGGCAACTATAGAGCTCTTCAGGGATGATGGAGCTAGTCTCACAAATTTATTTATCACAATTCTGGTAAAAGGTGCATCCTCAGGACATTCCTGGGGTGTATGAGTAGGCTATCCATGATAAATCCACTCTAACGTCCCAATCCCTCTAAGCTGTTTGGTCCCCTTATCTACATTATACCAGGGCAGTTCTGGCATTTCAACCTCAGGTAATGTCGGCCACCTTTAATCCATGTTTCACCGAAACACCCAAACAAATTGTTAATGCCTTTTCTAACCCCTTGAGCTATAACATTGAATGCAGAATCTCTGCTTAGTGGGTCCATATCAATAAATTCAGCCTGATCCAGCTTTATATTCCTCTCGCCATTATCCCACACCCTTAAAATCTATTGCCACACATATCCCCCTGATTTATGTCTACATAAATTGGAAAACTCATGCAGTTCTTTTGGAGTATAATGTATCTCCTCATGGGTGACACTTTGTACCTCACGTTTCGGAGCCTGTTGGGACTTTGGTCTATTTATAGGTCTGGAAGAAGTGATGGGTGGGTCATGAAAAGAATTAGAAGTATCTTCTGAGCCATTTGTTTCAAGGCATTCATTTGTAGTTTCATTTGGTGAAATATGATTAATCACTCTAGGACTAATCCCTTCAGGTGGAGATTGGGTGGCCAACTCCTCAGGGAAGGCTGGAGGTGATGTGGCTATGTCCTAAGGCCAGACTATCACAGGGTTATCTAGAAAAGACTCAGCATGACCTAGGGTTTCAATCTGTCCACCAACATCATTATCAATTCATATGCCACCATCCCATTTTTCAGGGTCACACTCCTTTCTAATCAATGCCCTCACTTTAATGGCAGACAATATGCAAGCTAGAGAGTTCAAGTTAAACTGTAAATTTCCTACTCTAATAATAAGATTCTGAGTCTATTTTCAGAGATCTTAAGTCTGCAGCTACAAGAAATAAGATTTTCCTTCAGGGCACTCATAGAAACATTTACATCTGTCACACAGGACATAATCTTCTCATTTGAAGCCTTCATCTCATCCTGTTCTGTGATTAATGTGTACAGCATATCTAACAACAATGAGCCAATATCTCTATACTTCCTATTTCCACAAAGCTCCATACAGATGTCAAAAACATTAGCCCTCAGAGCCTGACTTCATACAAGTGAAGCATTAGAAGAAATCAGTGATAATATTTTGACTATCTCTTTTGCCAACTCACCCCATGGATTGGCAGTGTCATTCTGATTATGAGGAACACAGTTCTTAGTGCCTCTGAGTCCAGTCAGAGTAGAAAACCAATCATAAAAACTTATTTTTTAATTTTAACATTTGTTCCCCCATTATTTATTTTGATCCATATGTTCTACTCATCTATTGACAAGGTAGATAAAAGGAGCACCAGACACAAGGAAAAACTCATTTTTTAAAGATTCTGTTTCTTAAGACTCCAGTCTCAGTACCAAGCTGTATTAACTAGTGTTCTCTAGAGAAACAGAATCAGCAGGAGATATCCATAGACATAAAATTTATATAAGTGTTTCATGTAACCATGAGAATGTTGAGTCCAAGGTCTGTAGGGCAGGCCACAAGCTGGTAACTCCAATGAAGTTCCTCAGTGAACTCTCAGGAGAGGCTGGTTGGACAATTGTGGGAATGGAAGAGTCCACAGTCTGTATGGTAGGCTGTGAAGCTGGTGACTCCAATGAAGGGTCTGAAAGAACTCCACAGGAGAGGCTCACCAGAAAAAAAGCAGGAAGAGTGACTGTCTCTTCTGAATCCTTCTTAATAGCCTGCTGGTGATTAGATTAAGTGTCACTTATTGTGGAAAGCACTCCCCTTAGCTGATTACAAATGCAATCAGCTGTGGATGCAGCTAACACAATCATGATTTAATTCCATGAAATGTTCTCATAGCAACAGACAAACCAGAGCTTGCCTGAGCAAATGGCCAGGCACCACCACTTGGCCAAGTTGACACATGAACCTGACCATGACAAATGTCAAAGACAAAGAGAAAATTTTGAAACCAGAAAGACAAAAGTGATCGTTCATATACAAGGGAAGCTCAAGACAACTATTTGCGATTTCTCAACAGAAACAATGGAGGTGAGAAGGCAGCGGTATGATACACTTAAGATACTGAAAGAGAAAATGTCCCAACCTGAGAACTCTGTATGCAGCAAAATTTTCCTTCAACAAAGAGGGAGAGCTTAAGATACTTACAGATAAAAAGACACTGAGAAAGTTTGTGAACAAGAGAACTGTTACACAAGAAATCCTAAAAGAAGTCTATTTCAGTCTGCTAGCTGCTGGAATGCAATATAGAAGAGAAGGAATGGCTTTCAAAGGGGGGAATTTAATAAGTTACTAGCTTACAGTTCAAATACTGAGAAATGTCCTAATTAAAACAAATCTATAGACATGTCCAATCTAAGGCATCCATGGAAAGATACTTTTCTAGTTTGCTAGCTGCCAGAATCCAATATATCAGGAACAGAATGACTTTTTAAAGGGGGAATTTAATAAGTTGCTAGTTTACAGTTCTAAGGCCGAGAAAATGTCCCAATTAAAACAGGGCTATAGAAATGTCCAATCGAAGGCATCCAGAGAAAGATACTTTGGTTCAAGAAGGCTGATGAAGTTCAGGGTTTCTCTCTCTCAAGTGAGAAGGCACATGGAGAACATAGTCAGGGTTTCTCTCAGCTGGAAGGGCACATGGCGAACACGGCATCATCTGCTAGCATTCTCTCCTGGCTTCTGGTTTCATGAAGCTCCCCAGGAGGCATTTTCTTTCTTCATCTCCAAAGGTCGCTGGCTGATATACTCTGCTTCGTGGTGCTGCAGCATTCTCTGCTCTCTCTGAATCTGATTCTCCAAAATGTTTCCTCTTTTATAGGAGTCCAGTAAACCAATCAAATCCACCCAAATGAGTGGAGACATGTCGTCACCTAATCCAACTTAACAACTGCTCTTGATTAAATCACATCTCCAGGGAGATGATCTGATTACAATTTTAAAAATACAGTATTGAATAGGGATTACTTTGCCTTTATGAAATGGGAATTAGATAAAACATGGCTTTTCTAGGAGACATACATCCTTTCAAACCAGCAGATACCTTGGTTCAAGAAGGCCGATGATGTTCAGCATTTCTCTCTTAGCTGGAAGGACACATGGTGAACATGGCAGCATCTGCTGGCTATCTCTCTAGGCCTCTTGCTTCATGAAGCTTCCCAGAAGGCATTTTCTTTTTTCATCTCCCAAAGTCACTGCTAGTGGACCTTCTGCTTCGTGATTCTCTGGCATTCTGAAGTTTTCTCCAAAATACTTCTTTCTTTATAGGATTCCAATAAACTAATCAAGACCCATGTAGAATGGGTGGAGACACATCTCCATCTACTCAAGTTTAATACCCACATTTGATTGAGTCACATCTCTGTTGGGGATAACCTAATCAAGTTTCCAACCTGTAGTACTGACTAGGGATTAGAAGGAATGGTTGCTCCCATAAAATTGATTAGGATTAAGATATGGCTTTTCTAGGGCACATAAATCTGTTCAAACCAGCACAGAGTTCTACAAGCAGATAGGAAAGACAGAAGAGAGAGATTGAAGAAGAGTAGAAATGATAATTTTCAATAAGTGTAACTAAAATGTTAAAAAAGAGAGAGAGAAAAAAAATAAGATGTGGCATATAAACCTGGTTGAGTTTATGATAATCCACAGTCATCCACCAAGACCCATCTGTTTTCTGCACAGACCAAAAGAAGAGTTGAATGGGGATGTGGTGAGAATCACTACCCTTGCATCCCTCAAGTCCTTAAGAGTGGCACTAATCTCTGCTTCTGATTTACTATTTTGCTAAGTGGGGGCAGTTCTAGTGGCTTCCGCTTGGCCTTTCCTACAATAGCTCTCGCTCCGTGAGTCAGAGTGCTAATGTGGATATTCTGCCAGTTGCTCAGTATGTCTATTCCAATTATGAATTCTGGAACTGGGGAAATAACTACAGAATGAGTCTTGGGGCCCACTTGACCCACTGTGAGATGGACCTGAGTTAAAACTCCATCAATCACCTGACCTCCATAAGCCCCTACTCTGACTGGTGGACCAGAGTGACGTTTTGGGTCCCCTGAACCAACATCCAATAATCTGAAATATCTGATCATTTCCATTTCCCCAGTGCACAGTTACTCTGGTAAACTGCTATAGGTCTCCTTGGGGAAGGCTTGAAGGAAGATTAACAGTACAAATTTGTGGCAGTGTAACAGGGTTCTCCCCCAAAGGGCTCTGGCCTTCCCTCATTGAAGGGACTCTGGGTCTGTAAACTGTCTCATGTCTGGAAATTGATTAAGGGGCTGTGACTCTCTGTTTTTGTATTTCAAGATAGACTCCTGTTCACTTGACCTAGAACTGTTCTGCTTATATAGCTCAGACAAAAATTTAGTAGACTGTCCATCTATTGTACTTCTAGGGACCCCATGATTTACTAACCAATGCCACAAGTCTGTGTTTGTCAGATTATTGTGACTCCTGCTTTGAGTCTGCTGTCCATTCTGAAAGCCCACATACCTTGTCTTTGGTGATTAAATGCTGCCACCTGGCTTCTGCCAACTCAGGATCCAATCATCCCAATTGTGTTTAAGGATTCCAGCTCAGTGATAGCAGTTTCCATAGTAATATCTGACCTACAGAGAAGGACAACTACAGAGCTCTTCAGAGATTATGAAGCTAGTCTCACAAATTTATTTCTCATGTTTCTGATAAATGGTGCATCCTCTGGACATTCCTGGGGTGTAAGAGCTGGCTTTCCATGGTAAATCCACTCTGACATTCCAATCTCTCTAAGCCTCTGGATTCCCTCATCTACGTTATACCAGAGCAGTTCTGGCATTTCAACCTTAGGTAATGTCGGCCACCTTTTGATCTACGTTTCAGCCAAACATCCAATCTAATTGTTAATGCCAATCCTAACCCCTCAAGCTATAATGCTGAATGCAGAATCTCTGCTTAGTGGGCCCATATCAATAAATTCAGCCTGATCCAGCTTTATATTCCTTCCACCACTACTCCACATCCTCAAAATCCATTCCCACACATATTCCCCTGATCTCTGTCTACATAAATTGGGAAACTCGTGAAGTTCTTTTGGAGTATTTTTAGGAGTGAAATGTCATGTCTAACAATGATAAAGACGACCCTTCCTTGTCTGACATAAGAATTAACC
Source organism: Tamandua tetradactyla (assembly GCF_023851605.1). Taxonomy (NCBI): domain Eukaryota; kingdom Metazoa; phylum Chordata; class Mammalia; order Pilosa; family Myrmecophagidae; genus Tamandua; species Tamandua tetradactyla. Next base: position 60,382,180 of record NC_135346.1, on the reverse strand, counting down.
AATACCAACTCAAAGGTTTTTTTCCCACTCATTAGGCTCCATAATATAAAATTCTAAATGTATCTTTAGCCTAAAAAACTGTATAAATGTTTTCTAAACTCAGATAGGTAAATTATTCCTCCCTAAACTTCTTATTTTACAAACTGGCATGTATTTTTCCCTCATTAATTCATAGCAACATGTAATCTAAGTAATTTTCATAAAAGAAAAAGTGAGAAAGAAACCAGTTCATATAAAGTCATAGATTATTACAAATGCCAATTTAAGTAATTAAAATTTGTCCTTTTTTGCATTAAATGTTGAAAAATGAGTAAAAAATAAGTTAATTTTTGTATACAGTAGAGAAAGGGGTCCTCTTTCACTCTTTTGAATATGAATATCTGCTTCTCCAGACACCATTTGTGAGACAGATTGCTGTGAACCATTTGAATGGACTTGCTTGCCTTGCCAAAAAGCAACTCTTAACCAAGGGCTAAAGAAAATGTGGAGAAAAACATGTACCTATTCACTGTAGGTAGAGGAAGTTGAGAGGTATAGCCCCTCTAAAGGATAGCATGGTGGTTCCGTAAGAGGCTAGGAGTGGGGTTGCTACATGATCCTGCAACCCCACTGCTAGGTATACATCTGGAGGAACTGAGAGTGGGAACAGGAATGGATATTTGCACACTGGTGTTAATGGATGGAGGCGGTCTAAAGGTACAATGACTGAGGAATGGAAGGGGTAACTATGGTGTATACATACAGTGGACTACTGAGTGGTTGCAAGAAGGAACGTAGTTGTGAGGCATGCAACTAGGTGAATGAACCTTAAGGCCAGTATGTTGAATCAAATGTCAAAAGCAAAAAGACAAATATTATTATGCCTCACTCATATGGACTAATAATAATACATAATTCACAGAAGTGAAGTTGAGAGCATGGGCTTGTCACTAATTATCCTGTCCTATATTAAATGCAAAAGGGAATTCTGGTGCTGGAATGAAATGACATCCGATATTAATTTGAAGCCATAAGAAGAAGTAGAGAACACTGTTAAAGGAACTATGTATGCAGTTTAATGGCCAGTGCTATTTTATTTGTGGATTGCAACTCCTTTTTTTTCCTTTCAAACACAAGTGAATGAACTTAATAATTATAAAATCTTTGGATTTTTAATGCAATTTTACTGAGATATATTAACATACCATAGCCATCCAAAGTGTACAATCAATGGTTCACAGTACCATCATGTAATTTTGCATTCATCAACACAATCAATTTATGAACATTTTCATTCCTCCAAAAAAAAAATACTTTGAAGAATAAAAATTAAAATTACAATGAAAAAGGACACCCAAAACATCCCACACCCCTTATCTTCCCTATTATTTATTTATTTATTGTATTTATTTTTTTACTCATCTGTCTGCTCATTGATAAAGAGAGTCAGCCACAAAGTTTTCACAATCACATGGTCACAACTGTAAGAGATGTATGGTTGTAAAATCATCTTTGAAAATCTAGGCTAATGAAATACAGTTCAGCAGTTTCAGATATTTCCTTCTAGCTACTCTAATCTACTAAAAAGTAAAAATGGATATCTATATACTGCATACTAATAACCTCCAGAATGACCTCTCAACTCTATCTGAAATCTCTCAGCCACTGAAACTTTATTTTGTTTCATTTCTCTTCTCGCTTTTGGTCAAGAAGTCTTTCATGCCTTCAGGAATTTCACAATTAATCTTTTTATTTCTAGAAAAAAGGAATAATGACAATAATAAGTTTCCTTGCAACTTATTATAAGTAGATATTATTTTTGAGGATGATTATTCATTTAATAAAATCATAAGATTTACCATAATGAAATGTGTCATCTTGAATTGTGTAAAATATAATATTTTCCCATAAAACCTGGACATATTTATGAACTTGAGTAAGCTTAGAGAGATATGAGTAATTAAATGACATTGATATAGTTTATGCAGATTTAATATGCTTTTGCAACTCATAAAAGAAAAATTGCAGGCCCTTAGACAAAATCTTTGCTAAACACTAAAGCACAGCATATGTTATCTTGGAATTGTTGAAAACTATTTTCCATGTTATCTTGTAACTGTGGAGTGCACCTTTCCAGTTCTGCTTGACATTGCACTCTTGACTTCTTGATGATAAGGAACATTTACCGTGTCCATACATTTCAAATTACTGGTTTCTTTTTTTTTTTAACTTTTTTTCTGACTGGCATCACAAATTATAACCTAGAGAACCTCTACTAATTGCAAGAAGGCAAGTCAGATGTCACTTTCAGACTTACCTGTTGCTCATAAGACAAAAATCTTCCCCTCTTTTTCTTCTTGTTGGGGTTCCTTATTTTAAGACCATCTGTTCTAGTTTGCTAACTGCTGGAATACATTGTGCCAGAAATGGAACAGCTTTTTAAAAAGGGGAATTTAATAAGTTACTAGTTTAAAGTTCTAAGGCTGAGAAAATGTCCCAATTAAAACAAGCCTATAGATATGTCCAATCTAAGGCATCCAGGGAAAGATACCTTGGTTCAAAAAAGCTGATGATGTTCAGCATTTACCTCTCAGTTGGAAGGGCACATGGTGAATGCAGTGGCATCTGCTGACTTTCTCTCTAGGCCTCTAGTTTCACGAAGCTCCCCAGAAGGTGTTTTCTTTCTTCATCTCCAAAAGTCGCTGGCTGGTGGACACTGCATCCTGATTCTGCAGCATTCTGAAGCTTTCTCCAAAATACTTCTATTACAGGATTCCATTAAACCAATCAAGATCCATGTAGAATTTGTGGAGACATATCTACATCTAATCAACCTCTCCACATCTCTTTGGAGATGACCTAACCAAGTTTCCAACCTACAGTACTGAAAAAGGACTAGAAGAAACTGTTGCTCCCACAAGATTGATTAGGATTAAAATATGGGTTTTCCAGGGCACATAAATCTTTTCAAACTGGCACACCATCTAAAACATTTCATTAAATATATTTTTTGTTTTTGCTATTTTAAGCAAATTGAGATTTTACTGATAACATTGTATGATCAACTTGATTTAAAAATGGCTACTTCAATATTTATGAATAGCTCTAACCTAGTAAAGACGGTTTAATGCTGAAGGTTGTGATACTAAAAATATCGAGATGAGTCCCTGGACCAGAAAAGTCCTGAAACCTAGAGGGACCGGCTTCTCCAGAACATTAGCTAGTTCCATCTCCCAACCCCATATCATCGACAGCTCTGTCCAGCATGAAAAAGTTAGAATGTCCATAGCCCAAATACCCCTAAACAGAGAAACAGAAAGCACAAAAGTGATGGTGGAGTTACACAGAGAAGGTAGGGTTTAACAAATGGATATGATTGCTGAATCATTAAATTGATATTGCTTTTAATCTCCAGTATCTTAGAGCAGCTAGAAGTAAAACCTAAAATTGTAACTCATACCAAACTCTGAAATGTGTTCTACAACTGTTGTGTTGTGCTTTGAAATTTATTGCTTTTTTGTACGTATGTTATTTTTCACAAAAAAAAGTTGTTTGTGATGATAAAAAGAAAAAAAAACATTTATTCTTTCCAGCCTCCTATATTCTGGAGCAGCTAGAAGGAAAAATCCTTCATCCTCTGGAGAGGATGGTATGGAAGCCCATGACAAAGTCTGAGATTGTCTTGTAACTATTTGTTGAAGAGTGATTTGAAAACTATCATTTTTTTCTTTCTTTGCTTTGCATATATGTTATATTATACAATAAAAAAGTTAAAAAGAAAATAAAAAGCTATGAAAGCACAGAAAAGGGAATAACTATTTCTGCTTAGATGAATATTGGCTAGAACTCTAAGTAATTTGTGAGCAGAAAGTTTTTATCATGTTTAAGTATTATTTTTATTAAGCTTTCCACAATCATGAGCCTCACTGATCATTATCTACTAAAATATTAAATTTAACTAGAGCAGTTAATAAACAGGCAATGTGTATAACTCCCATAATCTCTGGCCTTCTGCATGAAATGATTTTATGTATAAACTACATGTAAATAAAAGCAATTTGGGCATATCTAAAAATAATAATAATTGCTCCACTTTTTGCTCACCAAACTACACCTCAGACTGCTACTATTATATTAAATAATTACAATGGACTTTCAAATTTTGAACACAGGGTAAAAAAAATATGTCATGCTTACCAATCAATTTTATTTTTCTAGCTTGAGTTTCCATGTTACCATGCAATACAGTTAAAACTTCATATCCTTGTGGGAAAGATATGTTGATATACCACAACTCTGCCATTTACTTGCTTTATAGCTCTGAGACCTACTAAGACACTTTTTAAAAATTTATTTTGAATTTTATTTAAATTTTTACATGAACCTGATGGAGTTAAATATGTAATTATAAATCCAGTAACAATTTCTATAAAAACGTTCATACAATTCCACAATTCCTTAAAAAGCAAATTAATTTCATATTCTTGTTTGACATAAAACATGCATTAGAATCAACTGCCCCATCATCCTCAAAATCAGTATCTCCCAGGGGAAACAGTCCAATGCCTTCAATAAGAAAACAAGTTATGAACCACAGGTAATAAAGAGGTTTTCTGGTTACTGTAATGAAGGAACAGTATCTATCATAAAAACAAGCCCTTCAGAAGTAGGGTGAGCTGCAATATATGTTACACAGTAATGCATCACCTCAGAAACCTGGTCCTGACATATGAGAGGAAGTAAAGAACATCTGGTAGCTAAATCTGACATTTAAGAAAGTATAAACTTTTAGACCACAATGTTACAACATTAGTGCAACCTTGTAGAAGAGTGTGTTAGTTAGTTCAGTTGTGAACTTGGCCAGGTGAGCATACCTAATCTTGTTGCTGCAGACATAAGCCAATGGTATGTGTGCCTCATCTGTTGCCAATTACAGCTGCAGTCGGCTAGGAGGCATGTCTGCTGCAATGAGTGATGTTTGACTTGATTGGCTGGTGCTTAAATGAGAGAACGCAATGTAGCATAGTCTAAGCAGCTCGGCATGCCTCATCTCAGCACTTGCAGCTCAGCCCAGGCCTTTGGAGATGTAGAAAGAAGTCACCCCAGGGAAAGTTGTTGGAACCCAGGGGCCTGGAGAGAAGACCAGCAGAGATCATCCTGTGCCTTCCATGTAAGAAAGAACCTCAGTGGAAAGTTAGCTGCCTTTCCTCTGAAGAACCAACAAAATAAATCCCCTTTTATTAAAAGCCAATCCGTCTCTGGTGTGTCACATTCCAGCAGCTAGCAAACTAGAACAAAGAGTTTTAAAAAATCCTCAGACTTAGGAAAATGTTCCCAAGCCACTAATTGTAAACAATCTCAAAAACACCCTGAGATGAGCCTGGCCCTGGAAACAACAATGCCATACTGACCTAATGTAACACATAAGGTATTAGTGGCTGAGAGAGTTCAAATAGAGTTGAGAGCCTACTCTGAAGGTCACTCTTTTGCAAACTTCAGTTAGACATTGCTACCTATCATAAAACCCCAACCAAAACAGGAATGGCTTTTATGAAAACCCGTATTTGAGGGGAAGTCCTTCCTAAAGAACACCCTGGGCAATATATAAGATTCTAACAAAGGTTTCATGCACTAGGGTAACTTTCCAGAAACCTACAACATTCAGATGGGTCCCCAGACCAGATAAGCCCTGAAATGCAGAGGGTCCAGCCTCTCCAGAACATCAACTAGTTCCATTCTCTTATCCCATATTATCGACAGCCCCTTCCAATATAAAAAAGTCATAACGGGCATAGCTCAAATACCCCCAAAGGGTGGGAGAAAGATCAAAGATGGTGGGAGTTATAGAGAAAAGGTAGGGTTTAACAAATGAGTATGATTGCTGAATCATTATATTGATATTTTATTTAGTCTCCAGTATCTTAGAGCAGTTAGAAATAAAAACCTGCAATTGTGGAGTTGTCACCCATACCAAACTCTGAAATCTGTTCTGCAGCATATTGTTGTGCTGTGCTTTGAAATTTATTGCTTTTTTGTATATACGTTATTTTTCGCAAAAAAGAAAAAATTGATTGTGATGATAAATGAGCAGCTATATAATGATATTGTGAACCATTGATTGTACACTTTGGATGCTTACATGGTATGTGACTATGATATATATCAATAAAAAATAAGTAATTTTAAAAAGATCAAAGGCGAAGGTGGACTTATAAAAGAGAAGATGGGATTTAACAAATGAGTATGACTCCTGAATCATTATATTGATATTTCTTTTAGTCTCCAGTGTCTTGGAGCAGCCAGAAGGAAAAACATGAAATTGTGGAACTGTAACCCCTTTCAAATTCTGAAATCTCTTCTATAACTAATTGTTGTAGTATACTTTGAAATTTATTGCTTTTTTTGTATATATGTTATTTTTCACAATAAAAAACAACAACAACACAGTGTGCTCTTTAACCTAGACTCTCTTCCAGGCAAGCTTGGGGTCTTCTAGCTCCACATAGCTTCATGAGGACTGGTAATATCCATCTATAATTAGGAGGTTTAATGCAGAAAAACTGTGGGTGTACCACTTTTTGAGACTTGGCTTTTTGTAGGCAGGGTTTATCTTGTCCAGTAATTGGTGGGCTCTCATTTACATGGTAACTACCAGACACCAAAGGAATAGTGCACACACATATGGCCCCAGCACTTGAAATGCTTGTGGTCACATACCTCAAAATGTGCCTACTATTGTCCAGAAAGTCTTCGTTCCTCCAGAGGGAAAGAACAACTGAAGTCTCTACATTTATTCAAAGGTGTTTCCTACATGGGCTGAGGGGCTTTAAGGAGATTTCACACCAATTGAAGGACTTTCCCTTAAATATGGGTTTTCATACAACATTCCATAAGGATTTTCAAGAAAAGACTTCATAGTCATTAAGGAATCAGCTGTAGATGCAATGTTAATATATATAGAAATCATCATCCATGCAGCCTGGGTCCTTGTTTGGAATCCCTTCCAGAGCTGCATCTTCCAAAACAGGGCAAACACAGCCCTGCTCACTTAAGTCAAGTCAGTATGTTTTTCCATAAGTACAGTTTTAAAGGAAAAATAATAATAATTTATTGGGGGTATTACACCATTTTTCCTAATAGAATAATATCAGAATAAGTTTCTTTGCAATATATGCTTATGAATATAGTCCCTGATAGTACAAAAGAAATGGAAAGAACTCTGAAAACCACCAAGATTTTATAGAGGTAGTACCTGGTCTACTTTACTAGGCAGCAGAAAAGGAATCAGTGTACTGTCCAATTTTTTCCAAGAATCCCTGTGAGTACTACAGTTCTAAAAGCATTAAAATTCTGGTGTCAGTAGAATTGTGAATGAAAATGTCTCTTTAAATTTACTAGTAAAAGGAATGACAAAGTTTGCTTCCTCAACTCTGCTATCATCCCATCTCCCTGTGAAGACATCCAGATCTGAAACACATCAGCCTGGCCACTTAGGAGATGAGGACTAGAAGAAACTACTCCAGAAGTCCCTTCTCAGCTATCACTAACCCTCACAAAGCAGGGATGTGGGAGAAAGAGCAGACCAGGCTTGAGGAAGTTTCAACCCAAGAAACCATCATCTTAAGGGCGAGGGTCCTAGGGAAGTTCTAGCTGACAAGAAGAGAACCATCCGTGATGCCCCACAGAGCATGTCTTGGAATATAACAGCTCAGTGGCAAAATAGACACAGTAGGAGTTAAAGAAGAAATCGTTAAAAGGAAACCAATTTAATTTCTCAAAATCAAACCAAACTTCTTAAAACTTAAAAGCAAATAACCCTCAGGTATATTGGGGAAAAGACGGAGGACTTGAGTTTGTGGAAAGTACTACATTTAGCTGAGTCATGAAGAAGAACACAGGTTGTGAAATCAGCATCAACATGTGGCTACTGTAATTAAGGAGAATGAGTGAAGCCCAAGGTTGGAAGAGAAGGTGTCTCAAAAAAATGACCATGGAAAGGGAACCAAATGTGAAGTAAGCCTTTTAGTCCAAACAGTACATTGTATTTTCATTGGCCTGAAAGAGTAGACTCGTATCTCATTATAGCTGCAATAACACTACATCCAATACACTCTTCTCTTTTATTGGCTGAACTTTTTCAAAGAACTGCTGAGTGTCCTCTCTCTTATCAATTGTTCCTTAATCAGCAGATATCTTCAGATGTGTGCACAGTTTCTGTCCCTCCCTGTCTGTTTTGCTGAAAATACCTTCTTCAAGGTGCTGTTATCCTCTCAATCTGCACTAACAGATTCCATAAACAGTTTCCAATTTGCTAAAGGTATTGGGTCTGAGTTTTTAATACAGTGACTAAAAAGAAGACATTGAACTCATTTTGTGAGTACCTTTCCTATCTAAAATTTTTTATTCTAATTCCATTTGAAGTCTCTGTTTAAAAATAAACAGGGACCAAACTCCTGTCCTCTTCCTGAGGATGTCTGTCTCTATGTCAAAGGACCCAACTCAATAGTGGAACTGGCCCTTGAATAGAAACATCCACTACCCATGGTGGAGCCTTCTGTCATATCTGTTATCTTGTATGCAATCATGAGGCTTGCTCTGAAGACCATGAAACCACTGTCACTTTTTGATACTAAGGATAACATGCATTTTTCAAAGAATTAACTTCAATTCCCAGCTGGGAAATGTATCACAATTGTATTTTTCTGTGTCATTCATTTTTATTAAAGGTTGTTAGTGCGATTTTCTAGGCCCAACATTCAGTTGCAAAAGGCAAAGACCCCTCAGAAGAGGCACTGAACACTCGTTTAACTATATTTTTTTTAAACAGGTAAGGTCTTTATATTGGTTTGAAATGAATAAATATGAACACTGATGTTCTTAGAGGCAGTATTCACAATTACCAAGAGATGGAAACAATTCAGGTGCCCAACAACAGACAAGTGGGTAAACAAAATGTGGTATATACATATGATGAAATATTATGCAGTATTTGGACAAAATGATGTCCTGAAACGTATGACAACATGGATGAACCTTGAGGACATAATGCTGAGTGAAATAAGTCAGATACAAAAGGACAGATACTTTAACTGTGTTTTTAGATCATATCTAGATATTATTGTGTAAAATGCAATAATTCATATAAGTTAGCAAAGATGTTGGGGACTTAACTGTGAAGGTGACCACTTAGGAGAAAAGACCATTCTACCGGTTCACAATTAAGAAGTTGTTGTCTCTGATCTGATTGAATTATGTCTTATGCACTCCACACCCAGACAAAGGAAGGAATGGAGCTGATGCCAGATTTCCACCCATACACCATGTGTGGCTAAAAGCAATGTAACTCCAGAATCTCTGAAACACTGAAGTGCCAATTGCAATAGCAGTTAAACTGGTAAATAAGGGAAGTGAGCTGTTACCAGAAAACCATGGGCAATATAGTCTAGATTTACACATTGAAGCTGTGGAAGCCATAAATATTCCTTCTTCATGACATTTATCTAAAGGGAAAATGATAACAAGGAGTCTATAATGACGATTATATGAATTATTGCATTTTACATAATAATATCTGGAATCTTATAAAGGGAATGTCTTTATCATTTATTTTTTATAAAATAAATTTTAAGTATGCATTACTTTTAAAAAGTGCAGTGTTGGGAAAATGATCAAGATGCCAGGTCCTTCGAAACAAAGTCTTCCTACTTACCCCAGAGTTTCCCTCTAATGAATGAGGTACTTTTAGCTAGTTAGATCAGTCTGACAGGATTTGCTTAATGGACAGAACAGCCCTTCTGAAATTGTTCAAAGTGTCAACACAAATAAATTAGACATTGTTATTGTCACATCAAATCTTCCTTATTCTAGTTCATGAATCCCTTAACAACTTGCTTCCTGATTCTACTAATACAGCACACACTAGTTTTGAATCTCTCGGAAATTAAGATATATTCAGAGGAGTTGAGACAGGGCTTCAAAGGGAAGTAACATTTCTTTTAAGGCCTCTCCTTTTACTTGAAACATTTATCTTTTCTGGATGATCCAGAATAGTCTTTTGCAAAACAAAACAAAATGAAAAAAAGTGAGCATTGGGAGACAAGTGGGGATGAGCTACGAAGAAAAGTGAAGAGAAGGAAAAGACATAATTATTAAGTTCAGTACTCACAAGTTAATATCAACACAATATTATATCTAATTATGCTGGAGAGACAAGCCAGGATTTCTGGTAAGGGTCCAGAGTTGTTTCAGTGCTGGTAAGGATGAATGGGCATATTTAATTGCAATAGCAGAGACCTTGACCTTGTTTTATAACAAGGACCTCTGGGTTCAGTTGTAGTTAAAAATGTAGGGACATAATGCCATCATATAAAGCTTCTGGGAACATAGCCCTTTGTGTCAATAACAGCCAGTGCCCAGGGTAAATTTCAATGAGATAATTGTCTCCAGAAGGTGAGGAAATAGGACCCAAAAGAAAACTGTGCATGAACATCACTTTTGTATATCAAGAAAAGCTGAACCCATAAATTTCTTGTGGATTCTGGTAAACAAGAGGCAGAGAGAAGGGCCCCACTAGCCTCTAATGAATACCTGGAAACATTTTCTCATCTATCCTCAAGGTTTCCTTTTGAGGAATGGAATGATTTTCACTAGTGAGGTCAAACTCACAAGATGTGTTTTATGGACAAAACAGCCCTTATTAAATTGTCCAAATAGTAAACATAAAGGTATTCAGTACTATTTACTAACCTGATGCCAAAGCTCAGCACACCATAAAATCATTTAGGCTAGTGTCTAGCACTTAGTGCATATTAGAAAGTGTGACAATATCTAGCCTATTCTTCACAAAATGCCATGAACTGATCAGTCAGATCCCATCAGAAAAGTAAAAGCTTTCCACAGTTCTTAGATTTACTGGTCATGTTTGACAGAATAACTTATTCAAATTGTGATAGTTCTATTGAGAGAAGCTAGGCAAGAAAAATAAATAAAAGGCATACAAATTGGAAAGTAAGAAGTAAAACTTACCCTTTTTGCCCACGACAAGATCCTATGTATAAAAAGTCCCAAAAAATCTACAACAAAGCTACTAGAACTAATAAGTGGGTTAAGCAAAGTATACAAGATGGAGTACAAGATCAACCCACTAAAAAGGGAGTGGATGGGACTCCAAGATGGCCAACTAGAGTAGCTTGAGATTAGCCCTGTTCCATGGAAAAATTAGAGAAGGGACAGCAAGTGAGTCAGCAAGTCAGGAGTGCAACTGACCTGGGAGAGCCTTCTGCACCACATGCAACAGCCCTGGTTGCTGAGGCCGAGGAACTGAAAGGCAGAAAGTTGGAGCCTGGCACAGAGGCATGGAGCCTGCAGGAAAGTACATGGAAGCAAATACAGGATTAGGAAGTAAGCCAGGCCGCGGTCCTTGGGTACACTACCCTCACCAGTGCACTGGCAACCCACCCCACATCCCATGCACCTGAACCCCATTATCTACTCCCATTCCCCACGCTCCAGTAGCCCCCACCCCACCAGCCCCCAATGCACAAAACTGGTCCCCATCCCCACCCAAAGTGCAGTCCAAACCACTTCTCCTGCATCCCTCCCAAGCACTACCTCACCCACCCAGTTCCCTCCAGGCTGTTGCCAGCAAATGAAGGTTGCAGGCACTAACCTCCACACCTAGACTACCCCTGCACCCCACCCATAGTGTGACACAGCCTTACCCTACCCTCCCTGAACCCAGCACATCTGTTTGCAGTACTCCAAGGCCCCAGCATGCAAACAGGTCCTCAGTCACATCATTCAGCTCTGGAAACAGCACTTTACAGCAATCATAGAACCACACATGTGCACAGCCCTCAACCTAACATCGCAGCTCTAAGAAAGTGCTGACCTGTGCAGCCAGGTCACATCGACCCCCAATCCACAAAGGCATAACACTGACCTGCTGCCACAGTTCTACACATGCACACAAAGGGCCCCATAACTTAGAGCAGTACACACCAGGGTTATGCTCCCCAGACCATTGAACCCACACAGCTACATCCTCCCTGGCTGCTGGGTGCCCACATTCACAAGCATCAATGTAACATCCCCAACCTGCACCCATACCTGCCCTGAAACAAATCACCATACTGAGTGCTTCACCCCGTGCCCTGCTCCCTGCTGTACAATCAACCTGTTAACACAAAGTCTTAGACTACTGAAAGAAATCAACTCTCAAAGTAAATCAATCAAGATATTTACATATGACAAAGACATCAGAAGATCACTAAGCATATCACAATGCAGACAGATATAGCCCTGCCTAATGACCACATTAAAACACCAAAGGAAACACAGGCATTGGAACAACTAATCAAAGATGTCCATACAACTCTACTTAATAAAATAAGTAGAATAGCAAATAACATAAAGGAGATCAAGAAGACAGTAGAAGAGCACAGAGAGGAATTTGAACAAATGAACAGAAAAATAGCAGAAATCACAGAGATTAAAGATTCTGTTGACCAAACAAAAAACATACTAGAGGCACACAACACCAGATTTGAAAAGACAGAAGAAAGAATAGATGATATAGAGGACAAGATAATTGACTTTGAAAACTCAAAACAGCAAATGGCAAAAAAGATGGAAAAACTTGAATGGGAACTCAGGGAAATGATAGAAAAAACAAAACACACAAATATAAGAATCACTGGTGTCCCAGGAGAAGAGAGGGGTAAAGGGCTAGATGGAGTAGTTGAGGATGTAATACGGAAAAATTTCCCAGCCCTCAAAAAGGGCATAAGTATACAAGTCAAAGAAGCCCAAAGAACTCCAACAGAATAAATCCAAACAAGTCTTCACCAAGGCACATACTAATCAGTCTGTCAAATGTTGAAGAGAAGCAGAAAATTCTGAAAGCAGCAAGAGAAAAACAATCTACTACATACAAGGGAAACCAAATAAGACTGAGTTCAGACTATTCAACTAGCACCCTGAAGGTGAGAAGGGAGTGGTATGATATATTCGAGATCCTGAAAGAGAAAGACTTCAAGCCAAGAATTCTATACACAGCAAAATTGTCCTTCAAAGTTGAGGGAGGGATTAAAGTTTTCACAGACAAAGCAGTCCCTAAAGAATTTGTCAACAAGAGACCAGCCCTACAAGAAAAACTAAAAGGAGTTCTGACAGCTGGAAAAAAAAAGACATGAGAGGGAAGTCTAAAGGAGGGCACAGAATTGAGTAAAAATAAGGTTAATTTAAATAATACAAAGAGAAAAAGGAAAAGGAATATATAGATCTGACAAATAAAATTTTAAAGATAAGATGGTAGAATCAAGAATGCCTTTTCATCAATAATTTTGAATATTAACGGAATAAACTTACCAATTAAAAGATAAAAATCAACAGAATGGATTAAGAAACATAATCCAGCTACATGCTGCTTACAACAGACTCATCTTAGACACAAGGATACAAATAGATTGAAAGTGAAAGGATGGAAAAAGACTTTCCATGCAAGTTGTAACCAAAAGGAAGCAGGAGTAGCTATACTACTGTTGGACAAAATAGACTTTAAATGTAAAAACTTCATAAGAGACAAAGAAGGACACTACATATTAATTAAAGGATCAATTCACCAAGAAGATATAACAATCATAAATGTTTATGCTCCCAATCAAGGAGCTCCAAAGTACATGAGGCAAACATTCGCAAAACTGAAGAGAGCGACAGATGTTTCAATAATAATAGTAGGAGACTTCAATAGACCACTCTTTTCTAGAACAACCAGACAGAAGATCAACAAGGAAAAAGAGAAGTGAAATAACTTAATAAATGAATTAGACCTAATAGACATATACAGGTCATTGCACCCCAAAGCACAAGGTTATACATTCTTCTCTAGTGCTCATGGAACATTCTCCAGGATAGATCATATGCTGGGGCACAAAACAGGTTTTTATACATTTAAAAATACTGAAATTATTCAAAGCACTTTCTCTGATCACAATGGGATGAAGCTGGATCTCAATAACCACCAAAGAATGAGAACATTCACAGATATGCGGAGACTAAATAGTACACTCTTAAACAACCAGTGGGTCAAAGAAGAAATTGCTAGGGAAATCAGTAGCTATCTGAAGATGAAAGAAAATGAGAATACAACTTGTCAGAACTTGTGCGATGTAGCAAAGGCTGTCCTGAGAAGGAAATTTGTTGCCTCAAATGCCTATACTAAAAAACAAGAAAGAGCAAAAATTGAGAACTTAACAGCAAACCTGGAGGAACTTGAGAAAGAACAGCTAACTAACCCCAAAGCAAATAGGAGAAGAAAAATAACAAAGATTAAAGCAGAGATAAATAAATGGGAGAAAAAAAGAACAATAGAAAGGATCGATAAAACCAAAAGTTGGTTCTTTGAGAAAATCAATAAAATTGATGGGCCACTAGCAAGATTGACAAAGAAAAAAAGACAGAGGATGCAAATAAACAAAATCAGAAATGAGAAGGGGTGCATTACCACAGACACTGAAGAAATAAAAGAAATTATAAGAGGATGCTATGAACAATATGCACCAACAAACTAGACAATTTAGATGAAATGGACAAAATTCCTGGAGACACACAAACAAGCTACACTGACTCAGGAAGACATAGAAGATCTCAACAAACCAATCACAAGTAAAGAGATTGAATCAGTCATCAAAAATCATCCTACAAACAAAAGCCCAGGGCCAGATGGCTTCACAGGGGGGATTTTATCAAACATTCCACAAAGGAGTAACACGAATCCTGCTCAAACTTTTCCAAAAAATTGAGGGAAAAGGAACTCTACCTAATCATTTTATGAAGCTAATATCATTTCAATACCAAAATTGGGTAAAGATGCTATAAGAAAGGAAAACTACAGGCCAATCTCCCTAATGAACATAGATGCAAAAATTCTCAATAAAATTTTAGCAAAGCAAGTCCAACAGCACATAAAGGGAATTATGCACCATAACCAAGTGGGGTTTGTATCAGGAATACAAGGATGGCTCGACAAAGGGAAATCAATTAATGTAATACAGCATATTAAGAAATCAAAAGGGAAAAATCACATGATCATCTCAATTGATGCTGAAAAATCATTTGACAAAATTCAGCATTCCTTTCTGATAAAAACACTCAGAAAGACAGGAATAAAAAGGTAACTACCTCAATATGATAAAGGGAACATATGAAGAACCAATAGACAGCATCATACCCAATGGACAAAGAGTGAAAGCCTCCTCCCAAAGGTCAGGTATAAGACAAGGATGCCCACTGTCACCACTATTATTCCATTGTGCTAGAAGTTCTAGCTAGAGCAATAAGGCATGACAAAGTAATAAAAGGCATCCAAATTGGAAAAGAAGAAGTAAAACTCTCATTATTCGCAGATGATATGATATTACACTTGGAAGATCTTAAGAAATCTACAGCAAAGTTACTTGAGCTAATAAACTCAGCAAGGTGGCAGGATATAAAATTAATGTGCAAAAATCAGAAATATTTCTATACACAAGCAATGACTTAGCTGAGAAATTAGTTAAGGAAAAAATTCCACTCAAAATAGCAGCTAAAATAATCAAATACTTAAGAATGAACTTAACTAGGGATGTAAAGGACTTGTACACAGAAAACTACATAACATTTCTTAAAGAAATCAAAGGAAATCTAAATAGGTGGAAAGACATTCCCTGTTCATGAATAGGAAGGCTAAATATAGTTAAGATGTCAATTCTTCCCAAATGGATCTACAGATTCAACACAGTACCAATCATAATTCCAACAATCTACTTTGAAGATGTGAAAAAGTTAACTACCAAATTCATCTGGAAGGGAAAGAGACCCCCTAATAGCTAAAAGCACCCTTAAAAAGAAGAACAAAGTGAGAGGATTAATACTCCCTGACTTTAAAACCTATTATAAAGCCACAGTGGTCAAAACAGCATGGCAGTGACTTCCGGAGAAGATGGCGGCTTAGTAAGACGCGTGGGTCTTAGTTCCTCCTCCAGAAAAGCAACTAAAGAAACAGAAACAATACGAAACAGCTCCCGGAGTCACGACACAGACCAAAAAGACAGCGTACCCCATTCTGGAACAGCTGAACGAGCAGGGAGAATCTGCTGCGGTGAGATACCCGAGGGGCGCGCGTTTTCCCGGCCAGGGCGGCTGGCGACTGGGGTCCCCTCCATGCACGTGGCTCCCCGGTCTGACTGGGAACGTTGGATAGCGGGGCCCTCCTGTCATGCTTGGCGTTTCGGGCCAGCTGGGCAATTAGGACCGGCACTCTCCCAAGCCGCGGCGGCCAGCGACCCCCGCCTCCACGAGCGTTTTGCGGGCCGACTGCCGTGCAGACAGATGAGCGCCACGAGCGCCACCTACTGGGCAGGAAAAGAAAAACAGAGCCCAGAGATTTCACAGAAAAAGCTTTCAACCAGCCGGGTCCCACACCCAGGGAAATCTGATCAAATGCCCAGACACCAGCAGAAAATAATGGATGACGCTCGGAAAATTGAAGATATGGCCCAGTCAAAGGAACAAACCAATAGTTCAAATGAGATACAGGAGCTGAGACAACTAATGCTGAATATACGAACAGAAATGGAAAAACTCTTCAAAAACCAAATCAATAAATTGAAGGAGGACATGAAGAAGACATGGGCTGAACAAAAAGAAGAAATAGAAAATCTGAAAAAACAAATCACAGAACTTATGGGAGTGAAGGACAAAGAAGAAAAAATGGAAAAAACAATGGATACCTACAATGATAGATCTAAAGAGACAGAAGCTACAATTAGTGAACTGGAGGATGGAACATCTGAATTCCAAAAAGAAACAGAAACTATAGGGAAAAGAATGGAAAAACTTGAGCAGGGGATCAGGGAACTGAATGACAATATGAAGCGCACAAATATACGTGTTGTGGGTGTCCCAGAAGGAGAAGAGAAGGGAAAAGGAGGAGAAAAACTAATGGAAGAAATTATCACTGAAAATTTACCAACTCTTATGAAAGACCTAAATTTGCAGATCCAAGAAGAGCAGCACACCCCAAAGAGAATAGACCCAAATAGGCGTTCTCCAAGATACTTACTAGTTAGAATGTCAGAGGTCAAAGAGAAAGAGAGGATCTTGAAAGCAGCAAGAGAAAAACAATCTGTCACATACAAGGGAAACCCAATAAGACTATGTGTAGATTTCTCAGCAGAAACCATGGAAGCTAGAAGACAGTGGGATGATATATTTAAATTACTAAAAGAGAAAAACTGCCAACCAAGACTCCTATATCCAGCAAAATTGTCCTTCAAAAATGAAGGAGAAATTAAAACATTTATAGACAAAAAGTCACTGAGAGAATTTGTGACCAAGAGACCAGCTCTGCAAGAAACACTAAAGGGAGCACTAGGGTCAGATACGAAAAGACAGAAGAGAGAGGTATGGAGTAAAGTGTAGAAAGAAGGAAAATCAGATATGATATATATAATACAAAAGCCAAAATGGTAGAGGAAAATATTATCCAAACAGTAATAATACTAAAAGTTAATGGACTGAATTTCCCAATCAAAAGACATAGAATGGCAGAATGGATTACGACCCAGCAATACCACTGCTAGGTATCTACTCAAGGGACTTAAGGGCAAAGACACAGACGGACATTTGCACACCAGTGTTTATAGCAGCATTATCTACAATTGCAAAGAGATGGAAACAGCCAAAATGTTCATCAACAGACGAGTGGCTAAACAAACTGTGGCGTATACCTACGATGGAATATTATGCAGCTTTAAGACAGACTAAACTTATGAAGCATGTAATAACATGGATGGACCTAGAGAACATTATGCTGAGTGAGTCTAGCCCAAAACTAAAGGACAAATACTGTAAGGTCCCACTGATGTGAACCGACATTCGAGAATCAGCTTGGAATATATCATTGGTAACAGAGACCAGCAGGAGTTAGAAACAGGGTAAGATAATGGGTAATTGGAGCTGAAGGGATACAGACTGTGCAACAGGACTAGATACAAAAACTCAAAAATGGACAGCACAATAATACCTAAGTGTAATGTAACTAGGTTGGAACACTGAATGAAGCTGCACCTGAAATATGATTTTTTGTTTGTTTGTTTGTGTGTTTGTATCCTTTGTTTTTGTTTTTTTCTTTTTCCTTTTTATATATATATATATATATTATTAGTATTATTATTTTAATTCTCTTCTCTATATTAACATTCTATATCTTTTTCTGCTGTTTTGCTAGTTCTTTTCCTAAATCGATGCAAATGTACTAAGAAATGATGATCATACATCTATGTGATGATACTAAGAATTACTGAGTGCATTTGTAGAATGGAATGATTTCTAAATGTTGTGTTAATTTCTTTTCTTTTTTTGATTAATAAAAAAAATTAAAAAAAAAAAACAGCATGGCAGTGGCACAAAGACAGAAGCACTGACCAAGGAAATCAAATCAAGAGTGCAGAAATAGCCCACCACATCTATAATCAACTGATTTTTGGCAAGGCCCCCAAATACTCTGAACTGGGACAAAATAATCTTTTCAATAATTGGACATGGAAGAACTAGATATCAATAGCCAAGAGAATGAAAGAATTACACCCTACAAAAAAATTAACTCAAAGTGATCAAACACCTTAATATAAGAACTAGCACCATAAATCTTCTAGAAGAAAATATAGGGGAACATCTTTAAGACCTAGTGACAGGAGGTGGCTTCCTAAACATTACACACAAAGCACAAGCAACAACAACAAAACACATAAATGAGAACTCCTCAAAATCAAATGCTTTGGCACCTCAAAAGACTTTCTGTTAAAAAGTGAACAGGTAGCCAATTCAATGGGAGAAAATATTTGGAAAATCACATCTCAGACAAAGGTTTGATTTCCTGTATAAACAAAGAAATCATACAACTCAAAAATAGAACAACAACCCAATTATAAAATGGGCTAAAGATATGAAAAGGCATTTTTCTAAAGAGCAAATATAGATGGCTCAAAAGCACATGAAGAGTTGCTCATTTTCACTGGCTGTAAAAGAAATGCAGATCAAGACTACAATGAGATACCACATCACACCTATTAGAATGGCTGCTATTAAACAAATAGGAAACTATAAATGTTGGAGAGGATGTGGAGAAACTGGGACACTTATGCACTGCTAGTGGGAATATACAATGGTGCAGTCACTATGGAAGACTGTTTGGTGGTTCCTTAGGAAACTAAGTATCGAGTTGCCCTATGACCCAGCAATAACACTTCTTGGTATATACCCAGAGAGCTGAAAGCAACGACACAAACAGACATTCGCACCCAATGTTCAAAGCAGCATTATTCAAAATCGCCAAAAGATGGAAACAACCCAAATGCCCATCAACAGATAAGTGAATCAACAAAATGTTATATACACATATGTTGGAATATTATGCAGCAGTAAGACAAAATGACATTCTGAAGCACATAACAAAATGGATGAGCCTTGAGGACATAATGCTGAGTGAAATTAGCCAGACACAAAAGGACAGATACTGTATGAGTCCACTTTTATGACCAGCATAAAGGTTTAATCAAATGCTTATAATACAGAAGATAGGGAACTTACAGATACATAGAAGCTAGAGATAGGTGAACTGTTAGCTAATGAGGTTGAACTCCAATGTAAGGGAATAGATAGAAGTGAAGGTGATTCTCTAGTGGGTCTAGAAGAAATATTACCATATTGAAGATGAACAGGATTGAAAGGGGTTGTATAGCTCTGTGTGTCCCACTGACTCACAGAAGAAATAAGAATGAGTTCTTGCAAGAATTACTTCAAAGATATGATTCTTGTATAAAGAGTGTTTAAGTCCAGGGTATAGGGGAGAAACTGCTATTGCATGCTATGAGTTATGTTCAAAAGGAAACCATCAGCACCACCACAGCAATAGCAGAAGTACATAATGGGATGAAGGACAAGAGTTAAGAGGAGGTTTAGATCTCCTATTTGGTAAGGGTGTGTTTATTGGTTTTCCGTCTCTTGGGGAAAATGAAATTATCTGAAATTGAGAATGTTGATGGACTGTGAACTTTGGTCTCTCTACATGATGACCTACGAATGCAGATGGCTGAAGGATGCACTGAAAGAGAAGTAGAATGGTGAACAATGGTGTATACTTATGAATGATGGCTGTGCTGCTACAAAAAAGGAACATTGTCATGAGACATGCAATGATATGAATGAACATGTGGGACATTTGGTGAGAAAAATAATCAAGAAACAATAAAACAATGATATTGTCACTTGTAGCAAATGTTTATAAGAAAACAGGGGCCCAGATTGTAAGCTTTTAGAGCAGACACATTAAGTCTGGAGTGGTGATTATTATTTCTGGATTTTGAGAGGCTGTTATATATATATATATATATATAACCTGATATTTAGACATAAGAATGAAGCCAAACAGGTTGTGGTTAAAGTAATTCAGAACATAGGGGTAAGGAAGACAGAGTCTATATTTTAGAACCACATATACTCTTGAGACCAATGGAATAAGGTTTATTTGTTATGGAACTGGAATTTTTTGCAGTACATAATCTAATTCAACCTATCTGGATAACTCATTTGAACAACTGAAACATAGGAAGCACAGAATGAGAAAGTGATCCTTTAATCCTGTATAGATTATTGTAATGCCTGGAAACATCCTAGAGTATATTAACCAGATAATCAAAAAATATTGGCAAAGCCCCCTGAGGGAGGGGAATAGACTATGGAACTATTAAACATTACCATCGGGGATGTCACCTGATACTTTATCAAACCCTAGGGACACCCAAATCAATAAGCCATGCCCTCAATTATGAGGCTTACTCTTGTGAAGCTCATGCAGGTAACATAGAAGCTTAGACTACCTATAGGCATGCCTAAGAGTTACTTCTGGAGGATCTCTGTTGTTACTCAGACATGGACTCAGTTTCTCTAAGCCCAACTCTGCAAGTGAAATCATTGTCCTCATCCCTACATGGGATGTGACGTCCAAGGGTGAAAGTCTCCCTGGTGATGTGGGAGAGGACTCCAAGGGATGAATCCAAATCTGGAACCATGGGACCAACAATTCCATTCCGACCAAAATGGGAAAAAGAAGTGTAATTAATAAAGTATTAGTGGCAGAGAGAGTTCAAATAGAGTCTAGAGGCTACTCCGGAGGTTGCTCTTGCACAAGCTTCAGGTAGACCTTGCTACCTATCATAACCTGCCAAGCCCCAACAAGGACCATCCCAGGCAATCCTAAAGAACACCTAGGGAAATTTATAAGATTCCACAAGGGTTCCAGGCACTAGAGTAACTTTCCAGAAACCTACAATCTCCAGATGGGTCCCTGGTCCAGAAAAGTCCTGAAATCTAGCCAGCCTCTCCAGAGCATCAAATAGTTCCATCTCCCTACCCCATATTAGTAACAGACCCTTCCAACATAAAAAACTTAGAACTTCCATAGCACAAAACAACCCCAATGAGAGGTATGTAAAGAACCAAGTTGATGGTGGAATTATACATAGAAGATAGGACTTAACAAATGAATATGAATGTTGAATCATTAAATTGATATCTCTTTTAGTCTACAGTATCTTAGAGCAGCTAGATGTAAAAACCTAAAATTCTGAAATTGTAACCCATGTCAAAGTCTGAATATGTTCTACAACTAATTGTAGTGCTGGGCTTGGAAATTTATAGCTTTTTTGTATATTTGTTATTGTTTACAAAAAAGAAGGAAGAGGAAGCCTATTGTGATGATAAAATATATATATTTGTTTATTCTACCCTCCTATAGTCTGCAGCAGCTAGAAGGAAAAATCTGAGAGGATCATATGGTAGTCCATGACAAATTCTGGGATCTATCCTGTAACCATTTTTTGAAGACTGCTTTGAAAACTATTGCTTTTTTTTTTTATTTCTTTGCTTTGTATATGTTATACTATACAATTAAAAAAAGTTAAAAAAGAAAGTATTGGCAAAGTCCCCTGAGGGAGGGGCAAAAGGGTATGAAACTATTAAACCTTACCATCAGGGAATCCCCTGATACTGTGTCAAACTTTAGGGACACCCGAATCAAGAGGCCATGCTCTCGACCATGAGGCTTACTCTTGTGAAGCTTATGTAGGTAGCAGAGAAGCTTAGACTATCTATAGGTGTGCCTAAGAGTTACTTCTGGAGGACCTCTGTTGTTGCTTAGATGTGGCCTCAGTCTCTCTGTTCTAGTTTGCTAGCTGCTGGAATGCAATACACCAGAGACAGATTGGCTTTTAATCAAAGGGGATTTATTTTGTTAGTTCTTCAGAGGAAAGATAGCTAATCTTCAACTGAGATTCTTTCTTACGTGGGAAGGCACAGGGTGATCTCTGCTGGCCTTCTCTCCAGGCCTCTGGGTTCCAACAACTTTCCCCGGGATGATTTCTTTCTGCATCTCCAAAGGCCTGGGCTGAGTTGTTAGTGCTGAGATGAGGTATGCTGAGTTGCTTTGGCTGTGCTATGTTGAGCTCTCTCATTTAAGCACCAACCAATTAAATCAAACATCATTCATTGCATCAGGCAAGCCTCCTAGCCAATGGCAGATGTAATGAGCAACAGATGAGGTTCATGTACCATTGGCTCATGTCCACAGCAACAGAACTAGGCACCTTCACCTGGCCAAGTTGACACCTGAACCAAACTACCACATGTCCACTACTTGTCAACTTGGCAACTATATGCATCACCTTAAACAATATTAAAGTGGCACAAATTCTCTTCCAGCCATGGACCTATGAATCTCAAAACAAATTATCTGGTGCCAATATGCAAAGGAGGGACAGTCACAGGATCCATAGGGAGAAATTGGAAGGAAAACCTGCATGGCAAACACCATTGGATTTCAAAGTCTGAAAGTCATTTATTCTTCAGCTTTAGAAAATGGCTGTCCCACCCTTTCCAAGGGCCAATGCAGTGGCCCACCTCTTTCCAAATCAACCTCGGGGAACATTGAGGAGACCACCTTTTTCTCAGCTACACTCTCTCCAGGCATCAGGGTCACACCTGGGCTCTCTGCCATTTCTGGGGCACACACTCAACTGCTCCATGTAGTGGCAGCCAGGCTCTTCCCAGTCCCCAAGGAGTGTGCTGTACCTTCTCCAAGGCCTTAGGTGGCACAACTCTTCCACTGCAACGAGACGGGAGACTCATCCTCTGCTCTCAGAGCAAACTTACCTTCTCCATGTATATCGGTGGGTCCACTCTCCTGGCCAAGGTTTCTTGGCTTCAGACCCAAGCTTCCATGGTTCTCACTCTGCAAACTCCAATTTGTGCCTTTTGTGTCCCGATTTTGTCCAGGTTGGCAGTGATTCCATTTACACCAACAGTCTCTTCAAGTACTCCAGGACTTCTCCATCATTCTCTTCACAGTTCCTCCAAAATCTTCCCTTTAGTCATCCAAAACACCATTCCAACATATCTGGCATTTGCAAACTGCAGCAGCACCCCACTTCTTCGGTACCAAATCTGTTCTAGCTTGCTAGCTGCTGAATGCCAAATGCAATACACCAGAGATGGATTGGCTTTTAATAAAAGGGGATTTATATCATTAGTTCTTCAGAGGAAAGGCAGCTAACTTTCAACTGATACTCTTTCTTACGTGGGAAGGTATAGGGTGACCTCTGCTGGCCTTCTCTCCAGGCCTCTGGGTTCCAACAACTCTCCCCAGGGTGATTTCTTTCTGCATCTCCAAAGGCCTGGGCTGAGCTGCAAGTGCTGATTGAGGTATGCTAAGCTGCTTTGGCAGTGCTATGTTGAGCTCTCTTATTTAAGCACCAGCCAATTAAATCAAACATCATTCACTACAGTAGGAATGCCTCTTGGCTGACTGCAAATGTAATCAGCAACAAATGAGGTTCACACGCCACAGGCTCATGTCCACAGAGATAGATCTAGACACCTTCACCTGGCCAAGTTGACAACTGAATCTAACTACCACAAGTTGACAACTAAATTTAAAAAGAATTGGGGAATTGCTTCACATTTCTCCTTTGGAAACAGCCTGAATGGAATTGCCATCCACAGGAGAGAAGCCCTGAAAAGGAGCTCACTTGGGGGGTGATAATGGGCTTGGAGATTCTGAGTTGGGGGTCCTACCACATATGGAGGAGAAAGTCACCTGAAACTTCTATCTGCCTGTGCCCAAAAAAAGGGTTTTCATCTGGAGATGAAGGTTGGGTGTTTACTAGCATTCAGGAAGGAGGCAGGAAACATGGTCAGATTTTGCATTTGGTGGCCCATAGTGGATCAGTATGGGCAGGCTTTGGACAGGTGTGAAGTGAGGAGCAGAGTCCAGCTAGGGGTTTTCCTGGTCAAATGGGCATAAGAAAATGGAGGCATGAAACCTGTCTATGAAAATGGAGAAAAGGTGATTTGGGGTGATATTCAAAGAATCAGAGATTGCCCCTGGGCCAATGCATGTTGAGTTTGAGGCCATTTAAGAAGGTGACACTGCAAAACCCCCATCCCTGTCTACTCAGCTTCCACTAAGATAAAGATCATAAATGTTAAGAATTATGTAGAGTAGGGTGGATATTTCCCAAGACTTGAGAATTATTTTAGTAGGGACTATGATAATATCCTGAACTACATCTAAGGTTCTGAAGACAACAATACCATCAGTACCCAAGTCTGCCCTTGATTAAGGGAAAATCTCTGTTCTTCCTCACTCCTCCACTTCCTAAACTCTTCTTTCAACTGGCTGAAGCCTATTCTCATCTAACCCATCATTAAAACAACTCTCCACAAATCAAAAACTCCTCAGATGCTGAAAGCAAGGACATCACTTAGGTCTTTACCCTAACTCAGGACAATGAGTTTGGAAGATGAGGGTGATTTAATTGTAGGAACACAACAACTTCTCACTTAGCATTTGAGAATGAGGGGCCCAGAGACTCTGGAATCACTGCCCAGAGTTTGACCTCCAGCTCACCTTCTCCCAATCATTCAATCAAACTCTTGTCTAGGTGCTGTGGTGAGGGGATTTTCCAGATGTATGAAAGTCCTAAATCAGTTTCTCTTCAGCCATTCAAAAGGAGGCTGCATTGGCGGGTAAGATCCAATCACACCCAAGCCCCTTTATGAAGGCTGGAGCCATAGAAGGCTCAGAGACTCCATGCAGCAGAGAGAAGAGGAATTATTTCCATACTTGGGGCCTCCATTCTTACCTGAATCCCCACAGCACAGGAATAAGGGCCTGCTCTGCCCACCCTGGATTAAGCCCTACGGCTGAAGAGAAAAGAGTCTCTGGAGAAAACTCAGGGATAAAAATGGAGGTAACTTGGAGAGGGGGGATTCATCCCTGAGTGTTTATGGAATGATGGCTGTATTTTTTGTCTTTCATTTCAAAAGCATGTCTACAGATCCTAAAATGGGTGCCATGCACTCATCTTCATACAAATAACTTCATTTTAATTCTCTGCAAACCAGACTCATTTTAGAGAGATGGAAACTGAGGCACAGTATGGTTAATTATGTTGATAGGGACCCAGAGTTGTAGTTTTCAAACCTGGAAATAAAAAAAAGCTGTTTCTCTGGCCCCTGAGAACACCTCCCAGCATTATATGCTGCTTCTGAAATACTTCATGATACCTTCTTTCAAAAGTTCCTTATTTTAACAAAATAGTGTGCCTGATTTGATTTTTTTCTTCCTGTCATTGCATTTTGCATCTTTAGATGTTCCACCTAGTTCCTTTGTGTGTATATATTCTGATGGTCTCCTTTTGCTTATGTAAGTCTACGTGCTTGACAGAAGAGCCATTTATATTAGCTGTTTTAAAGTTCTTCTCTACTAATTCTGTCATCTGTGTCACTTCTGGGCCTATTGATGGGTTTCTCTCTGATTTATGAATTGTGTTTCTCTGCTTTGTTATATGCCTGGTAATTTTAGAGAGGGGGCCAGGATTGAGAATTTTACCCTTGTTGGGTGCTGAGTATGTTGTCTCTTTAAATAATTTAAGCTTCTGTTTTACAGCTATGTCAATCCACTTTAGAATGGTTTTTAAGCATGGTTAGGTGAGACCAGAACAGGCTTGAACTGGGGCTAATTTTGGTCCAACCGCAGAGGTTGTTCCCTTCTCAGGGCCCTGTTCTAAGCCCCTTGGATTAGGGGTCTTTCCTCTCTGGCTGCTGGCACATGAATTCCTCCAAGCCTGGAATGAGCACCAGGGACCCTCTATCCAGCTCCTTCCTGGCAATTCTTTCCAGGAAGAATCTGTGCTCAGACGGGGGGCCTCCTGCCCATCTCCTCCCTGGTACTCTCCACTGCATTATCCAGCAGACTTCCCTGCCCTAACTTCTTGGATCTGTCTCCTCAACTCATGGAAAGACCCTGACTTGGCTTAGATTCCCTCTCCTTATCTCTGGTCTGGAAATTCTCTGCAGGCTCCAGCCTGGAGCACTTGTAGGGCAAAGATGCATGGAAACAGTGGTGTATCCTCATGTGCTCTCAATCTGTGCTTCTCACTCAGGTCATCCCCATATGAACCTGACCAATCTTCCACCTTCCGGGTTCCAGCTCCAAGCCTGCACCATCCTCAGATCCCATAAAGAGCTGATGTGGAACTCCACACCTATGACCTACGTGGAGAACCCTCAGGTGCCAGGTGGACACCCTGGACCCCGAGACAGCCATGGTTACCTCCATTCCCATATCCTACCATTGTCCTGGAGGATAGCATCCCCCAGCAGCAGTGGTCAGCCTCCTCTGAGTCTGATACAGATCCTGGTCTTAACAACAACTTGGACCTGTATCCCAATTTTGTTTGAGAGATGAACAGAATATCGCAGATCCATTCATTCATTCAGAATCCCTTCCCTTCACCAAATACAATGTAATGAAAATGAAATTTGAAGTTGAACAAGATGACCCTTGTCTCCTTAAATCCATAGGCCAGGATTTTGTTGGAATCTTGAATTTATAAAGAGGGGCCAAGGGTCAGGGAGGGTATTGAGCTTCCCTGGGGCACTTGTAATCTCCTCATCCCATGAGTCTTCCTTCATTGCTCTTTGACTCTCGTGGAGCAGTTTGTAGATTCAGAGATGAAGAGGTTTGAATCCTGCCTTGAGCATTTCCTAGCTGTATGGTCAGAGTCCTTCCATTTACTTCCAAGAACTTCATTCATGTAGGATGCAATGATTTGGCTGTAAATAGGAATTTATTAGCTTATGGTTTTGAGGCTAAGTGAAAGACCAAATCAAGGCATTATCAAGGACAGTGAATTATTGATGCTCTGCAACCAGCAGGGTGAGATGGCAGCATTTTTCTCATCACTGCCTGAGTATGTTTCAATGACCCCTTGGTTGTCAATTCCTTCTTCTTATCCACACCATATACTTCACAAACCTCAGTTTCATTAAGCCTCCATAACTTCTCTCACATATGCCATCTTTCTCTCTCCAATGCTGGTCCCTCCAAAACATTACATCTCTTATTCACTAAGAGCTGATGTGATGCCCTATTGTCTTCCAATAAAATGCACCTAATTTGCACCCACGGCATAACAGAAATTACCCTTGTATCACAGGCACATAGGATTTCTTCTCTTCTGACCTCTTTTCTGTTAAACTAATATCAATTTAACCTAAATTATGTTTACAATTCTCACTCTTATTCCTTTCAGTTTATCTTGAACTCAAATATTTCATGTTAGTATTGAAACAATCTCATTTAAATTGGTGAATTTTCTCTCAGCACACAAGGCTTGGCTCATGACCCTGATAAGGAATGAAGCCCTCTCCTTGGAGAAATATACTTCCCTTTATTCCCACATTCCACTCACAAGATTACCTTATGACTCATAGGAAGGGGCTCCTGGGTCATGTCCAAGTCCTCCACATGAGTGAGCGTCTTCCCAGACCAAGAAAACTGAAGAGTTTCCGTCAGCTTCTCAGAACTCAGAGGGCAGATGGGGAGCTGTATCCTCTTAAATCAGAGCTTCTCAACCCTGAATGCCCATCAAACCCTCTTTACACATTCAAAGTAGAGTGCTTCGGACATCTCCAATCTTACCCCATCAGAATGCTGATGCTTTGTATTAAACAGTTTACTGGAAATTCCACTGAATAACGAGATTATTAGGTATAGTTCATAAAGCCCCAATTTTCTGAATGTAATGAGAGAGGAAAGGACCAGTGAGGAACCTGAGTTAAAGTGAGGCTTGTTGAAAAGCCCTTCATCATAATACTGAGGTCATGGTCTTCAACACTTCCTTTCTGATAGCATGACTGAGGGAACATTTTCAAGAATGATACCTGGTCCCTACCTCAGACCAATGAACTCATAGTCACTGAAGGATAGATTGCTAGCATGGTAGTTTTCAAACCCTTCCAGGTGATTACAATGTACAAGGGTCTATGACATGCAGCTGCTTCCCCTGACCAGACAAGATCTTGACACAGAGGAATGGGAAGGAGGTTCAAATAAACAGTGTCCAGTCTTCATAGAAATCGAGGACAGAACACCATGGAAAGACCATGAAAGTTCTCAGTGTCAGTGAATACAACCTATGAGAAGGTAGAATTCAACTGAGAGCCCTCATATATCACTGAGTACTGACCAGTCTGTGTGCATAAGGAAATATCCAGAGTCAAGGAAAGAACCACAAAGGAGCAGGCTGGCAAAAGGCCCAGGCACACTCAGACAAGATGGAAAGTTCTGGTTAGAGTTAATCAGCCAGTAAATATATTGAGCATCTACCACGTGCAATAACTGAGCATAATACTGTGAACAAATCAGACAAAATTCCCTGCCTCACAGGCTTCCACTCTACTCTGAGCATCAAACAGTGAGAAAAGACATCAGAAAAAAGGAAGTTACACAGTACATTGGATACAACTCCTCATGGCCTCCTCTAGATATGGATGTGTCCCTGCATATTGTGACATTATGGGAAACATCCAGGACCAACTTAAAAATAGGTGGATTTAGGGTTAAAAAAGCATCCCTGTCTTCACAGACCAGTAGGGTACTGTGGGGAGCTGTGCTGGGAGGCACTGTGAAGAACCCTGTCCTGGGGTGTTCCCACAGGAGGTTAGGAGTCAAAGGAACTATGGTTGAGGATTGGTCCCCTTAGTAACAGAGGGGAGACTGCAGTCCTAGAGAGAGCTTCTTAGAGAAACTATCCTATATACAGTCAAAATGTTCAGCTCTGAAATGTTCAGTCAAAATGTGCAGCTCAGTGCATAGAGTCATATGAACCTATTATTTGCCCAGCTACCTAACATCCAGAGCTCACTGAGACAAGACCATATAGGTAGACAAACATCTGGATGGGCAGAGGCAGACACAGGAGATCAACCTCTGTAAGTCTGTCATCAGTGGGCAATGTGGGAGAAAAGATCTGGCCCATGCATGATTTAGCTTCTGACTTGCCTACCCTAAATGCTATTTCCTCCATCCTTGGAATCTGGCAGGACAGATTCTAATAAGACTTCAGTTCAGCTGAGACTATCCCTGCCTCATAGTGCTAGTGGTTTACATGCAAGTCAACATGCATGGCTTGGAACTGGAGCCCCATTTCCCCGTTGTCATTGCCCAGCGTGGGCATGCAGATCAAAGTGATGCAGAGTCAGAGGATGATGAGGACTCGGGAGTGGGTGTCTGTGAGTCCAAGGGAGGGACATGTGTAGGATGACACTGGTATTTGATCAGGAACAAAGAGGAATCACAGATTAGTCATCTGGTAGACCTTTGTATGGGAAGGGGTTCTTGGGCTGGGGCACCTGCTAGACAATGGCGTAC
This sequence comes from Tamandua tetradactyla, assembly GCF_023851605.1. NCBI lineage: Eukaryota > Metazoa > Chordata > Mammalia > Pilosa > Myrmecophagidae > Tamandua > Tamandua tetradactyla. The sequence continues at coordinate 60,352,389 of NC_135346.1, read as the reverse complement.
TTTTGCCTTTTGAAAGACACCTAGGGAAGGCAGTCATGCAACTCCACTGTCAGATACAGAGATGGAGACAGCGTGATGCTAGATCAAGAGCCAGTTCCATTGCCAGCTATACTATAATCTCTAGACCTAGAGACAGTCACCATTTGGAGGCTTATTAAAAACTCCAGTAACAGCTTTAGAGTAACCTCTCAACAGCTACAGCCAGCTCAAGCACCAAGTCCAGCTCCAATTCCTGTATTACAGACAAGATCAGTTCAAGCAAACAAGACTTTGTGATATAACTTGGTAGGGCATTTTTTTATTTTTTGGCATTTATTTTTCATTTCTATTATGTGCATTTGTTTATTTTTGTTCTAAAGCAATCATAAATTGAATTTATTAGAAGTGTACATTTCAGTGGCAATAGATGCCTTTATGATTCTGGCTTTACCAACAAATCCAGTGGTAAAACCAACTTTAATCCTCAATGCCAACTCCAACATTGGGTTAGCACCAGCTGAAGTACCAGATCTAGAGCCAGAACCAGACAAAGCACAGCCCAAGTGTGTAAGGCAGCAAATTTCAAGCTAGTGTCAGCACCAGGCATGGAAGTAGCTCCAACTACAACTCTAACAACATCTCCAGAGTTAGAACCATTGCCAGCACCAGCTCCAAAGGTAGAGCTTATTCAGCTAGCAGCTCCAGAGCAGAAGACAATATCAATTTAAGTGACAAATCCAGTTTAGAGACCAGCTCCCATGCCAGTTCTAAAAACTATAGTCAGTGGAAACTCTACCACTAACTTGAGAGTTAAAGCCAGGTCCAGGGTCTGAGCCACAGACCCTGGTCTATAGCACAGCTCCAGAGGTAGAGCTATCTCCAGCACCATCTCTCGCAAAAGCTCCTACTTGAGAACTAGCTTCAGGACCAGGTTTAACACTAGCTTTCTTCGAGTCTCAATTTTTCTGTCTTTCTTCCATTCACTTTTATTTTGCTATGCCTACCAAGGGCTCTGGCATCACACAATACAACTCCAGATTCCTGGCTCTGCGAATAGCATTCTGGAATATGAGGAGTTTCTCCGGGAAGAGAGAAAATAAGGAGAACATCTCTGCTGGACTCACAACTCATGGGATAGATGTGTATCCATAAAGCCTTAGGAAGGTACTCCAAGGATCTGCCCTGCAACTGGCTTGGGGACCACTGTTAGAGATCTCCCCCTGTTCACCTCCTTGTCTCTGTTCTGATTCCTGGAAAGTGCAGCTTTGGAATCTCACCCACCACAAACAAGTCAGAACCTAAGACTCTGCCACTGATGACCTTCAAGCAGACAGTAGGCTGATGGAAGTGAATAGGAAGATAAGCATGACCTTGATTCTTGCCCTAGGGGATGAAGATATTGAAGTCCAGTCAGTCCTCATGCTCATAGATTTTGCCCATGGCCATGGAGGCCTCAAGCACCACTTCTTGAAGTCCTTGACCTCAGGGTTCCTTCAGAGGATAGAATGGCCTGTGAGTAAATACCTACTACACCAACCCCAAAGCCCTGCTAATCACCACAGCTCTCACCTTGTGAGTTGGGAGAGATTCTGAAATTTCTTCAGAACTTGGGAGGGTGGAAAAGGAGTGAAAAAGAAGACAAAAACAGAACTTCTTATCATTGCTTCCATGAAGCCTCCTGCTAATCACCACCAGCTCTCCTTCCCTGAAGGACTATGGTCATTTTGGAGTGAAATCTGGGCAGATTACACTGGGGTCTGAGCTGACTGCTTGTTTCAGAAGGGGTCGGAAGCACAGGCCTTAGGATCCTCTGTGGTTGCTCAGTTTGAGTAGAAACTTACTGGGATGGAGGGTCCAGGTGCAAATCTACATTGAAGAAAAGGCACATCCCCCTGCCACTTGCTCACATAAGTTGAGGAAGTGGTTTACTGCCTACATCCTCCATGAAAGTCCTGCTCAGGAAATTCAGAGAAAGTCAATTCAACTGCTATTTCCATCAGTGAAGCTTCTTCAAAGACCAGGAAGGATTGGTGGAGGTTGTGATACAGAAATGGCCAAAATAGCTGTGATGTAACCCTCAGTTTCCTCATGTGTAAGATGGGCAATACCCATGAGTTGGGTACCCTGTTCAGTACTATAGATTGGAAACTTAATTTAGGTTATCCCCACAGAGTTGTGACTTAATCAATTGTGGGCATTTAACTTGATTAGATGGAGATGTCTCTCTACTCATTCTACATCTTTATTAGTTTACCAGAATCCTATAAAACAGGTGAAATCTTGGAGAAAGCTTCAGTACAACAGAGCCACAAGAAAGCCACAGCAGGGCCAAGGAGAGCCACGAGGCTGAGAGAACCACAGGGTCCACCAGCCAGTGACCTCCAGGAGCACTGCTCAAAATTCTGACCACTGGGAGGATTTCCCCTCACCCCTGTCCTTCTGAGACATCCTGTAAAAGGTTGTAGTGCTGAAGCTGTCCACTTTTGGGTGGTACTGGCCTATCATGCAGAACTACCTGTACACCAGGCCTGAGTTTTCTCTTCCTCAGTCAATTCACTGTAAAGAACTCTCTAAGAGGCCATAGCTCTGGTCTGGGAAAGAGAAGGTAAATTGTCAGGAGTGCAGACCATGGGCATTTGGGCCACTTCCCCATGTAACTTGCTTGTGACTTCAGGACCTGCTCTGGCCCTATCTAGTACATACAATTTCCATTTTATGATGGAGTCTGGCTGTGCATGCCCAACTTCATGGCTTGATTCATCAGACAATACCCAACTCATGGGTATTGCCCACCATTCTCCATGGTAGACCACATGTTGAAACAAAACAGGTCTGAATAAATTTTAAAAGACTGAAATGATACAGAACTCATCCTCAGATCATAATGGAATGAACGTGAAATCAATAACAGGCAGAGGGCTGGAAAATTCACTGATGTACAGAGGCTAAACACACACTCCAGTTGGTTAAGGAAGAAAATAAAAGAGAAATCAGTAAATATCTCAAGGTAAATGAAAATGGGAACAGAACATATCAAAGCTTATGGGATGCCAGTCTTTCCTGTGAAATCTCTTAATTCTCTGCTTTTCCTGTTCTGCATAGCAGTTAAAGGTTGTCAGCACACTGCAGCCCACCAGTGTAAAGTGGTTCTATGCCTTTAACTCTCAGCAGACCCTGTCTCTATTAGCCATTGACTGTATACCTGGAAGGAAATATATGCTGTGTGAATTTATCCTAATAAAATTGCATTAGTCTGGAATCTGAGCTGATTGCTTGTTTTTATTTGTCAGATCTATATACTATTTTCCTTCTCTCTCTCTTTTCCTTTTAATTACCTTTACTGATATTCTTCAGTTCTCTGCCCTCCTCCAGGTCTTCCTCTCCTGTCTTTTTTTTTTATCAGCTGACAGGGCTTCCTTTAGTATTTCTTGCAGGATTGGCCTCTTGTTGACTAGTTCTCTCAATCTTCCTTTATCTTTGAAGATTTTAATCTCTCCCTCAATTTTGAAGGATGACTAGGCTGGATAAAGAATTCTTGGTAGAAAGCCTTTCTTATTCAGGATCTTAAAAATATGATGCCACTGTCTTCTTGCTTCCATGGTGTCTGTTGAGTAGTCTGACACTGGTCTTATGTGTTTTCCCTTGTATGTAACAGATTGCTTTTCTCATGCTGCTTTGAGGACTTCCTGTTTCTCTTCAACACCTGAAAATCTGATTAGTATGTGTCTTGGAGTAAACCTGTCTGGACAGATTTTATTTGAGTTTGCTGGGCCTCTTTGATTTGTATATCCATGTCGTTTATAAGGGTTGGAAAGTTTTCTATGATTATGTCTTCAACAAACTTTTCCAACCCTTTACCCTTCCCTTCTTATGGGGCAACTTCTTATGGGGCAAATTTATGCATCTCTTGTTGTCCATCATTTTCCTAAGATCCTGTTGCATTTTTCCATCTTTCTTGCCATTTGCTCTTTTGTGTCCTCTAGTTCTATTGTTCTATCTTCTAGCTCACTTATTCTTCTTTCCACTCCTTCAAATCTGCTATTGTGTGTCTCTAGTATAATTTTAATTTGGTCTACTGTATCTTTCATTTCCATGAAATCTGCCATTTTTCTATTTAACCTTCTCAATTTTTCTTTATGCTTTTCTAGTTTCTTCCTGACATTCTTCATTTCTTCATAAATATCCTTGGGTAGTTGTTGCATATCCTGTGTCCCCTCTGGAATTTAAATTTGGTTGTTTGGCTGGGCCATTTCTGCGTGGATCTTCATGTGCTTTGTGATTTTCTATTGTGTTCAGAGTATTGGATTATCTTGGTATTGTTCTTTTGCAACTGGGTTTCCTTCACTCTTCTAAAATTCTGTATTTACTTGGTTTTTGCTGAATGCTTCCTTTTGCACTTTTGTGTTGGTTATTCTCTGCCAAATCAAGGCCTGGATCTCATGGAGGGAGTACAATTCACATAAAGGTCTATTATAAGTTAGGCCAGGGTGCACAGGGGCTCCAGTGGCAGAATGGCTGCTCATCAAACCAAACCAGGTCTGGTTTACACATGAAAAAAAAAAAAAGAAGAAGAATGTGAAAAAGAAAAAAAACAAAATAATAATAATAAAGTAAAACAATAGTATAATAAAAATATGAAACGCAAAAACAAGAACCACAACAAAATACTCCTCAACAGTGGTAAAACCCAGAATCAAGAAGAGACACCCAGGATATACTGGGAGGGAAGTCAGGTTGGTGACCACCAAAGGGAGAGAAAATTTAAGGGAAAAATGATAATAGCAATAATAAAAATAAATGAAATGGAATACTAAAAAATAATATGCTTGAAATAAAAAATAGAAATTAAAGAATAAAAACGTAATAAAATAAAATGTTTATTTAAATCTTTAAAAATGAGAACAACAATTCTATCACTAATAAAAATGCATAGGGAGAATTTGTTTTAAAAGGGGGGAAAAGGAAAACATATTAAGAGGAAAATAAAAATAAAGAACTATGCAGACATGGTGTTAGTTTGCCTGCATTTACCCCCTCTTCCCAGCAGATGGCGAACATGAGCTCCTCCTCCTTCTAGCTCACCATCCATGTCTGGTGCAGCCTACCTACACTTAACACATCTGACCAGCAGATGGTATGCTCGAATCCCTCCTGCCTCAGCCCCGAACCTCCTCCAGAAGCAACTCGAGGTCAGTGTGCTTGGCAGGGCACCTGCTCTGACAGGGGCAGCCGGCCAGCACGTCTATTCCAGGGGACAGAGGATCTGACGAATGCATAGGGGATCAGCTTATCAGCTGATCTGCAGTGCTGAAGGGCCTGCCAGACATGCAACTACAGGCTATTCCTGCACGCAACTTGGTGATCACTCCCCCTGCTGTGAGTCCTGGCCCAGCAGTAAATGATCGGCCCACCTCTGGGCTCCCCGCAGGCGCTGTCCACTGCAACCATTTGGGGAGGTTTCCCCAGCTGGCAGTTGTGTGGGCTGGAGCTGAGGATGGTCAGTTCCCTACTATCCCACCTCCCCAGTGCACTGCAGCCTGCCCAGTGGGGATCCTCGTCAACCCACCCACTCCCTCTCCCCAATCCATCTGCCAATCCTCCTCCTCCCCAAAACTGCCTAAAGACCCTCCTAGATTCCTCACATCCTGGGACCTGCAGTTCTGGGCATTTCCTCCCTGTCTCCTCTCTTGTTTCATGAAGCAGAAATGAGCTCACTCCACTCTGCTCCATCATCCTCCCGGAAGTCTCCCCCTCATTTTTGAAGGACAGTTTTGCTGGTATAGAATTCTTGGCTGGCAGTTCTTCTCTTTCAGAATCTTAAATATACCACTGCATTCTTGCCTCCATGGTTTCAGCTGAGAAAGCCACACATAGTCTTATTGAGCTTCCCTTGTACGTGATGGATTGCTTTTCTCTTGCTACTTCCAAAATTATCTCTTTGTCTTTGACATTTGACTTTTCTGATTTGTAAGTTACTTGGAGTAGGTGTATTTGAATCTTTTCTATTTGGGGTATGCTGTACTACATGGATCTGTAATTTCAGGTCTTTCATAAGAGATGGGAAATTTTCAGTGATTATTTCCTTCATTGGTTTTTCTGTTCCTTTCCCCTTCTCTTCTCGTTCTTGGACACCCATAACACATATATTTGTGTGCTTCATGTTATCATTCAATTCCCTGAGTCCCAGCTCATATTTTTTCATTCTTTTCCCAATTTTTTATTTTGCATGTAGGATTTCAGTTGTTCTATCCACTAATTCACTAATCCTTTCTTTTGCCTCTTCAAATTTATCATAGGACTCCACTGTTTTTTTATCACTTCTCTGGTACTTTACAATCTCTTAAGTTTTGCAATTCGATTTTTCAAACTTTTGAGTTCTTTATTTCCACCCAATGTCTTCTTTTTATCCTTCATTTCTTTTTGCCATATCTTCCCTCAACTCATTGATTTGATTTTGGTGAGACATTGAATATCTGCCTGAACATCCTGGATTAGTTATTTCAAATCCTGAAACACATTTTAAGCATTCATCTGTCACTTTGACTGGGCCATATCTTCAATTTTGCTAGTATGACTTGTGATTTTCTGCTGGTATGTAGGCATTTGGTTTCCTTAATTAGTTTATGCTGGAGGTAATTTTCACTCTTTTATGTTGGGTTTTTCTGTTGGATAGCTTTTTTCCTTACCTAATCTTTGGCATCCAGTTCAACTTATTCTAGACCTCTAGCATAGGTTTTGTTTAACTAATCAGGATTTTCCTACTCAGGTTTTTCTATTTCTGACCCTGCCTATGTGGAGCCTTTTTTTTTTTTGAGGAGGGTCTCCTCAGATATTATTGGCCCCAATCAGACTTTCTCATACTAGACAGGCCCACATCTCAGGAGGAGAAAGTAGCCAGCATCAGTTTTCCCTGAGGGTGAGACCCAGCAGATTGTCAGAATTTCCCATACAGCCTCTAGACTCAGTGCTTTTCCTATCCTGCCCAGCATATCAGAAATATGGGTGGCTGGGTAAACTCAATGTAGTTTCTGATGTGGCATGGAAGTGACATGGAAGCATGTTGTTTTAGGAGATGTTCCAATGCCAAGTTTCAGGATCCCATTATTTTTTCAATCAGAGTCTTAAATTTACCAGCAGAAACTTGCAAGGTTGAGAATTTAGTTTACATTGAAAATCTGCTACTCAGACAATGAGACTCTAGGTCTGGTTTTCAGAGCTCTGAAGTCTGCCAGCATGGGTGGGTGGGAAGCTCTGCCCACAGCTTCCCACCCACATAAATTGATGCAGTGCCTTTTATTTCAGCAGCCTCTCCTTTCCACTGGTGTGATTGAGACATTTAAGTTGCTTCTGTTTTTGAACCCCTAGGGTCTGAATTCTCTGAAGGAGGGCCACCACTTGAGATGAGCCCTACCCCCTTTGATTTGGCAAGATACACACTTTAGGGAATAAACCTCATTCACCTCCCTAGTTACTTTGCTCTCAGTCATATCTTAATTCCACCCTTGCCTGGGGCATTGCTGGAGCCTGAGAGTGACAGTCCTATCTAGTGACCTAATGAACTCATAAGAAGTTAAAAATAAAAAGGCTTTTCAGAGCTGGATTCCAGCTCCCTGTGGTTGCCGATCAAAATCTGGAGTTGGTATTTGGGAAAATGTGTCCCAAGGTTCTATGTTCCTTTTCTGGGGTCCAGCACTTTTCCAATACTTTGTACTGTCCAACTCAAAAAGCCTGTTGCTTCTTTTCCCATCAGCCCTGCTCCTTCTCTGCAAAAGCAAAAATTCCTGGTTTTTTCAGTGCTTACTCCATGCTTATCTGTGCTGGGGGACTGTTTTGAGTCATCAGAATTTTTTCAACAATTCCACAATTGGAGCTTTGTTGAGACATCTCATCTGTACCTGGTGTTTGACTCATGGTCAGTAAAATCCCCTCATCCCTGGAATAAAGATAGGAAAGAACCAAGGAGGCCCCTTCAGATGCAGCATAGTGCAAAGCTCACCATGTCAGCTCCAAGGCCACAGATATCAACCAAGGCTACAGATTAGGGACATCCAGTGAGGATTTTCAAAACAAGATGAACCTTACTCCCCATAGTTGAGTCAGATACTGGGATTGGCCTTGAATAAAGACTACCAGATGATTTAATTTTAGAGCCTGGGTAGGAATATTGTTCCACAGCTGAATTCACTTGTAGACAGGTACATGAGTTCACTAAGCACCTTTCTTCAGCAATCGGTTTTGGGATAAAAATATACATATGTACTATATGAGATGAGATGTACCAGGAGAGAGCTGTGATCTTCCAGATGAAGGTCCCTGCCAGAGATTCTGATGGAAAGGTCCACGCTGGGGCCCTGGCATCAGTAGCTCTGAATGTTCCAGATGGTTCTAAGCAGATGGTTCTAAGGCACAATCAACATGGAGACACTTGGTTTAAAAAAGCCATGGCAAGAACCTTGTTTTCCTGCATATATATATATATATATATATATATATATATATATATATATATATATATATATATATATCCTGTCTCTTAGATCTCTTTCTCCAAATTTCATTGGAGAAGTTTGTCCACATGAATTTACTTCTCCCCTAGGTAGATCCCACATGTGCAGTAGTCATTCTCTTGAAAAACTTTAGTTCTTTACACACGCATATCATAACCTTGTTCACATCCCTAACAATCACTAATAAAATTAATCAAAAGAATTCAGATTCCAATCCCTTCTGGAATATGGCTCTCTCACTTTGAATAAAGTTTTGTGAAAAGTTGATTGGCTTCCTGACCTAAGAGGGCCCCCATTAACTCACCCCTGCTATAGAAATGAACATACACAAGGGCTGAGACACTCTCTATCTTTTGTGTAAAAATCCGGGCAGACAACTCTGCAAGGAAAATCACAACACTCCCCTCTTCATCGGAGGTGACATCCAGGGGTGAACATGTCCCTGACAACATCAGACATAACCCCTGGTTTGAGCCTGGCCATGGAACTGTGAGATCAACAAGGACTTCCTGAATGAAGGGAGAAAAGAAATGCAATAAATGAATATTCAGTGGCTGAGAGAGTTCAAGTAGACTCGAGAGGCTAGTCTTAAACAAGTTTTGGCTAGATATTGCTCATTAACACATTTTGCCAATCCAGAACCAAAATTATGCCTACGAACCCTAAAGAAAACCTGGGGCCCTCTCTGAGACTCTACAAAGGATTCATGCACTAGGATTACTTTTCAGAAACCTGCAGTCCCCTGATGGGTTCCTAGGCCAAATGAGTCCTGAAAACCAGAGGGACCAGCCTCTCTACAACATCAACTAGTTCCATGTCCTGTATTATCAGCAGCCCTTCCAACATGGAAAAAGTTGGAATGGGCAGAGCGCAAATACCCCAAAAGAGTAGGAGAAAGAGGAATTATAACAGAGAAGATAGGACTTCACAATTGGGTATGACTGCTGAAATATCATGTTGGTATTTCTTTTAGCTTCCAGGGTCTTGGAGCAGTAAGAAGGAAAAACATGAAATTGTAGAACTATGACACATATCAAACTCTGAAATCTGTTCTATGACTATTTGTTACAATGCACTTTTAAATTTTTGCTTTTTTTTTTGGATATATGTTATATTTCATGATAAAATTGTTTTGTTTTGTTTTAAAGTTACAACTGGTTTAAAACAAAAAAGAAAACAAGGCCAGAGAATTTCTGCTAGGACTCATGGGAGGTAAGCCATCCACCCAAGTATCAGTCACTGATGGGTCTGGGCACAAGCACATCTGCCTGAGATTTGAGTTTCACAACCTGGGTTTAATGATCCCTCCCAGGGGAGCCGAACTTGGTAGAGAAAGACACAGTTGTGCAGATGGGACCCAAGCTCCATAAACAGGTCTGATCCTTCCCATGCTCCCCTCCAGGTTGCAGATGGAAGCAGCAGACTAGGCACACCAGGACTCAGCTTCCTCTCTCTTGGCTGATTGGGGAAGGGTTGGGTTGGGGTTGCAGGTTAGAGACCTACCCTCCCACCCCAACCATAGGACACCGGCAACAACTCCCTGTTATCATATTACATGGAGCAACTTAGAAATGAGAACTGAACGTGATACTGCTTTGCTCCATCCAAGCTCAGACCTCATGACCCAGAAGTCACAGTCATCTCTTCCTACAGTTTCTTCTGAAACTCAGGTGTGCAGACCTGGTCTAGGAGGACCGACTGCACCAACTGCCATGGGGCCTCACAAGGGAGACCCAAGGCCAGAGTTGTCCTGGGTGCTGGAGATAAAGGTGTGGCATCTGGGAAGTTGGGGATTTCAATGTCCTGTTCAGCTCACTGCTCAGGCCCCAATCTCACCTCCATCAGCCTCTTACCTCATCTCTTGGGTAAAAATTTGCCATAAGTTCTCTCCCACATTTCTTTCTCTTTCTGTTCCATTCAATCTCTCTATAATTTTTCCAGACATACTTTCATAAAATGTAACTTTTCATTGAAAATGAAGTGCTTCAAATTCACTTTCATGGAGCATCAGAAAACACCATTGGCTCCCCAGGTCAACCCTATTCTGACTCTAGGAAAACCGTCCTCAACCCGGGTTCACCCAATATCACCCTATGCCTTCATTCAACTACTATTTCCCTGTAATCTATGAACCCAGTGAAAATATTAGCTGAGGATCTTCACAGATTAACTTTTACATTGAAAAGCTTGCTTTGATATAAACACCTATATGCTTTTATACTGAAAGCATTCTTTTACAGTGAAATACAGTAACAATTTCCATTAATGTTGATGATTTCCCCTAAGTTTTGTAAGGTGAACACAGGCATGTCCACATATATCTTTACAAAGATAAGCAGTCCTACATGCACGAACAAAAATGTTTGCAGAACACTAATCTGCTAACAATTTTAGCCTGATATCTGCTTGAGTGGAAAAAAACTTCAGTTTAAGATTGAGATTAATTAAAGACTCAATGACGATTAAATCAGTTATGCAATCCTGGTTGGGATATAATAATGGAGGGGAAAAGGCTCCAAAGGATATTTTGGGGATATTTGGAAAATTGACTGCAAGCTCTACGTCAGTGCTAAATATCTTGAACGTGATAACTGTACTTAAGGTGGTTATATAAGTGAATATCCTTGTTCTCAGGAAACGTACAAGGAAAAATTTTGTGTTCAAGGAGTGTGATGCATACAACCTGTTCTCAAATGTTCAGAAAATATGTAAACAGATGATAGGTGGAAAGAATGATGCAGCAAATGTGGTCAAAGTTAGCGTTGATGGATCTGGGTATCTGGGGTAGGGGTAGTTGGAGTTCCCTGCATAGGTTTTGTATTATTTTAAAAACTGTCCATATAGGCTTGAAATTCTTTCAAAATAAAAAATATCTAAAGAAAAAAAAGAGAAGTGGCCATAAACCCATTTGAAAATCCCTTCCATTTAAATCCACACACGGCTCCTCCGTAAATCTCAGGAAGGCCACGCCTACAGTCATGGCCCCAGGTCATTTTTAAAAGGCTTCATCATTTTCTAAGAGGGAATAAAGGCCCCCTGACCATCACATGGGCCTTAACCAGGCTTCTTCATCTTCATTGTGCATGAAAAGCACTTGAGTTCTTCAGAGCCATAGATGCTGCTTGACAGCTTGATGATTTCATCACAGACTTCAGGGAAAGGGCTCTTATCATGAATATAATCCTCTCCTGGTACTTCTAATATGTAGCCTTGGTTTGACTCCCATTTAGTAAAATCCCTGCCTCTGTGGAGTACGATGTGGCATTTAAGGACCTGCCCTCAGGTAGGGGTCAGTGAAAACTTACCATGTTACTCTGAGGTCCCAGATCTCAACCCATGCAGCAGATAAGAACCACCACTTGTGGAGCTTTTCAAAAACACCAAATCCAAAGAATCATCCCAAGATATTTAGATCTGAGTCATAAGGATTTGCCTTTAAAAGAAGCCTTCTGCCTGATTCCATTATAGAGTTGGGACTGAGAAATTCTTCTACCATTAATTCACTGTGGACAAGACGCATGTTATTCCTGAACTGACAGCCTCATGGAAAAGTTGTCTTTGACCAAAGAGTGAAAATGAACTAGATTCAATGTTAAATGAGGTCAAGGAAAAATATAATGGAGGCACTATGAGGAGTTGTCATTTTCTGAGAAGACTTTCTATGCCAAGGGGTGAGAAGCTAAGGCCAGAATAATGAATGGTGTTTGTGGTGTGGGGAAAGCAAAGTCCCTGAGATGAAACTGAGCTGAGAGTGTTCAGGAAATGAGAGATCGGTGTGGCTGGAGCATGGATATCGGGAAGAAAATTCACTTGCTCTGAGCTGACAAATAGACACAGAATGATGATTCTCTGCTCAGTAAAATCCTGTGAGACTTTTGGTCAGCACATCTATGACAATGGAGACAGAGCTGCTTAGAGGAATGCTGTGTCTGTGGTCCCTGGAAGTGGCCCTTAAATCTGAACCATTTTAATTCCAATTAAAAAAAAATAATACAGCCCATTAATTACACATATATTGAGATGCTAATATTTCAAGACTTTTTCCTTGATCAAGAAGCTGTCACTAGCTTCCGGAGAAGATGGTAGCTTAGTAAGACGCGCGGATCTTGGTTCCTCCTCCAGAACAGCTGCTGGGGGAGTGGAGATGACAGAGAGCAGCTCCCGGAGCCGTGACAGAGATCAAGAAGACAACGTACCCCATCCTGGAACAGCTGACTGGCTGTGAGAACCCGCTCCGGTGAGATCGCCGAGGGGTGCGGGCTTCCCCGGGCCGGGGCGGCAAGCGGCAGGAGTCCCTCCCTTCCTCCTTCCCGAGCCAGTTGGGGGAATTGGACAGGCGGTCCCCTTGGGCCGCGGCGGCTGGCGCCCCCCACACACACAGCCCCCCAGACCAACTGGGAAAATTGGATCGGAGATCCCCAGGCCGTGGAGAACGGTGACCGGGGCCCCTTCCAAGCACGTGACTTCCCGGTCCGGCTGGGAATGGTGCACTCTCCCAGGCCGCGGCGGCTGGTGCCCTCCCACCATGCTTCGTGCCCCGGGCCTAGGAGATTCGGACGGGCGCTCTCCTGGGCTGCAGCGGCCAGCGACCCTCCCCGTGTTCGGATCCCCGGGTCGGCTGGCACTCTTCCAGGCCGCTTTGGCTGGCAAACCTCCCCGAGGGCGAGAGTTTTCCAAAGTTAAAGGACCCACAGCACCTTTTACTAGTAGAACCCGGAGACAAACGTGGGCCACGACTGCCACCTACTGGGCAGGATAAGAAAAACAGAACCCAGAGATTTCACAGAAAAATCTTTCAACCTGTTGGGTCCAACACCCAGGGAAATCTGACTAAATGCAGAGACTCCAGCAGAAGATAACGGATCATGGTAAAAAAAATTGAAAATATGGCCCAGTCAAAGGAATAAACCAATAGTTCAAATGAGATACAGGAGCTGAGACAACTAATGCTGAATATACGAACAGAAATGGAAAACCTCTTCAAAAATGAAATCAATAAATTGAGGGAGGACATGAAGAAGACATGGGCTGAACAAAAAGAAGAAATAGAAAAACTGAAAAAACAAATCACAGAACTTATGGAAGTGAAGGATAAAGTAGAAAAGATGGAAAAAACAATGGATACCTACAATGATAGATTTAAAGAGACAGAAGATAGAATTAGTGATTTGGAGGATGGAACATCTGAATTCCAAAAAGAAACAGAAACTATAGGGAAAAGAATGGAAAAATTTGAACAGGGTATCAGGGAACTCAAGGACAATATGAACCGCACAAATATACGTGTTGTGGGTGTCCCAGAAGGAGAAGAGAAGGGAAAAGGAGGAGAAAAACTAATGGAAGAAATTATCACTGAAAATTTCCCAACTCTTATGAAAGACCTAAAATTACAGATCCAAGAAGTGCAGCGCACCCCAAAGAGAATAGACCCAAATAGGCGTTCTCCAAGACACTTACTAGTTAGAATGTCAGAGGTCAAGAGAAAGAGAGGATCTTGAAAGCAGCAAGAGAAAAACAATCCATCACATACAAGGGAAACCCAATAAGACTATGTGTAGATTTCTCAACAGAAAACATTGAAGCTAGAAGACAGTGGGATGATATATTTAAATTACTAAAAGAGAAAAACTGCCAACCAACACTCCTATATCCAGCAAAATTGTCCTTCAAAAATGAGGGAGAAATTAAAACATTCTCAGACAAAAAGTCACTGAGAGAATTTGTGACCAAGAGACCAGCTCTGCAAGAAATACTAAAGGGAGCACTAGAGTCAGATACGAAAAGACAGAAGAGAGAAGTATGGAGAAGAGTGCAGAAAGAAGGAAAGTCAGATATGATATGTATAATACAAAAGGCAAAATGGTAGAGGAAAATATTATCCAAACAGTAATAACACTAAATGTTAATGGACTGAATTCCACAATCAAAAGACACAAACTGGAAGAATGGATTAAAAAACAGGATCCTTCTATATGCTGTCTACAGGAAACACATCTTAGACCCAAAGATAAACATAGGTTGAAAGTGAAAGGTTGGGAAAAGATACTTTATGCAAATAACAACCAGAAAAGAGCAGGAGTAGTTATACTAATATCCAAAAACTTAGACTTCAAATGTAAAACAGTTAAAAGAGACAAAGAAGGATGCTATCTACTAATAAAAGGAACAATTAAACAAGAAGACATAACAATCATAAATATTTATGCACCGAACCAGAATGCCCCAAAATACGTGAGGAATACACTGCAAACACTGAAAAGGGAAATAGACACATATACCATAATAGTTGGAGACTTCAATTCACCACTCTCATCAATGGACAGAACATCTAGACAGAGGATCAATAAAGATATAGAGAATCTGAATATTACTATAAATGAGCTAGACTTAACAGACATTTATAGGACATGACATCCCACAACAGCAGGATACACCTTTTTCTCAAGTGCTCATGGATCATTCTCAAAGATAGACCATATGCTGGGTCACAAAGCAAGTCTTAACAAATTTAAAAAGATTGAAATCATACACAACACTTTCTCGGATCATAAAGGAATGAAGTTGGAAATCAATAATAGGCGGAATGCCAGAAAATTAACAAATACATGGAGGCTCAACAACACACTCTTAAACAACGAGTGGGTCAAAGAAGAAATTGCAAGAGAAATTAGTAAATACCTCAAGGCAAATGAAAATGAAAACACAACATATCAAAACTTATGGGATGCAGCAAAGGCAGTGCTAAGAGGGAAATTTATTGCCCTAAATGCCTATCTCAGAAAAGAAGAACAGGCAAAAATGCAGGAATTAACTGTTCACTTGGAAGAACTGGAGAAAGAACAGCAAACTAATCCCAAAGCAAGCAAAAGGAAAGAAATAACAAAGATCAGAGCAGAAATAAATGAAATTGAAAACATGAAAACAATAGAGAAAATCAATAAGAGTAGAAGTTGGTTCTATGAGAAAATCAATAAGATTGATGGGCCCTTAGCAAGATTGACAAAAAGAAGAAGAGAGAGGATGCAAATAAATAAGATCAGAAATGGAAGAGGAGACATAACTACTGACCTCACAGAAATAAAGGAGGTAATAACAGGATACTATGAACAACTTTACGCTAATAAATACAACAATTTAGAGGAAATGGACGGGTTCCTGGAAAGACATGAACAACCAACTTTGACTCAAGAAGAAATAGATGACCTCAACAAACCAATCACAAGTAAAGAAATTGAATTAGTCATTCAAAAACTTCCTAAAAAGAAAAGTCCAGGACCAGACGGCTTCACATCTGAATTCTATCAAACATTCCAGAAAGAATTAGTACCAACTCTCCTCAAACTCTTCAAAAAAATCAAAGCGGAGGGAAAACTAACTAATTCATTCTATGAAGCCAACATCACCCTCATACCAAAACCAGGCAAAGATATTACAAAAAAAGAAAACTACAGACCAATCTCTCTAATGAATATAGATGCAAACATCCTCAATAAAATTCTAGCAAATCATATCCAACAACACATTAAAAGAATTATACATCATGACCAAGTAGGATTCATCCCAGGTATGCAAGGATGGTTCAACATAAGAAAATCAATTAATGTAATACACCATATCAACAAATCAAAGCAGAAAAATCGCATGATCATCTCAATTGATGCAGAGAAGTCATTCGACAAGATTCAACATCCTTTCCTGTTGAAAACACTTCAACAGATAGGAATACAAGGGAACTTCCTTAAAATGATAGAGGGAATATATGAAAAACCCACAGCTAATATCATCCTCAATGGGGAAAAATTGAAAACTTTCCCCTTAAGATCAGGAACAAGACAAGGATGTCCACTATCACCACTATTATTCAACATTGTGTTGGAGGTTCTAGCCAGAGCAATTAGACAAGAAAAAGAAATACAAGGCATCAAAATTGGAAAGGAAGAAGTAAAACTATCACTGTTTGCAGACGATATGATACTATACGTCGAAAACCCGGAAAAATCCACAACAAAACTACTAGAGCTAATAAATGAGTACAGCAAAGTAGCAGGTTACAAGATCAACATTCAAAAATCTGTAGCATTTCTATACACTAGCAATCAACAAGCAGAGGGGGAAATCAAGAAACGAATCCCATTTACAATTGCAACTAAAAGAATAAAATATCTAGGAATAAATTTAACTAAAGAGACAAAAAACCTATATAAAGAAAACTACAAAAAAACTGTTAAAAGAAATCACAGAACACCTAAATAGATGGAAGGGCATACCGTGTTCATGGATTGGAAGACTAAATATAGTTAAGATGTCAATCCTACCTAAATTGATTTACAGATTCAATGCAATACCAATCAAAATCCCAACAACTTATTTTTCAGAAATAGAAAAACCAATAAGCAAATTTATCTGGAAGGGCAGGGTGGCCCGAATTGCTAAAAACATCTTGAGGAAAAAAAAACGAAGCTGGAGGTCTCGCGCTGCCTGACTTTAAGGCATATTATGAAGCCACAGTGGTCAAAACAGCATGGTATTGGCATAAAGATAGATATATCGACCAATGGAATCGAATAGAGTGCTCAGATATAGACCCTCTCATCTATGGACATTTGATCTTTGATAAGGCAGTCAAGCCAACTCACCTGGGACAGAGCAGTCTCTTCAATAAATGGTGCCTAGAGAACTGGATATCCATATGCAAAAGAATGAAAGAAGACCCATCTCTCACACCCTATACAAAGGTTAACTCAAAATGGATCAAAGATCTAAACATTAGGTCTAAGACCATAAAACAGATAGAGGAAAATGTTGGGAGATATCTTATGGATCTTACAACTGGAGGCGGTTTTATGGACCTTAACCCTAAAGCAAGAGCACTGAAGAAGGAAATAAATAAATGGGAACTCCTCAAAATTAAACACTTTTGTGCATCAAAGAACTTCATCAAGAAGGTAGAAAGACAGCCTACACAATGGGAGACAATATTTGGAAATGATATATCAGATAAAGGTCTAGTATCCAGAATTTATAAAGAGATTGTTCATCTCAACAACAAAAAGACAGCCAACCCAATTACAAAATGGGAAAAAGACTTGAACAGACACCTCTCAGAAGAGGAAATACAAATGGCCAAAAGGCACATGAAGAGATGCTCAATGTCCCTGGCCATTAGAGAAATGCAAATCAAAACCACAATGAGATATCATCTCACACCCACCAGAATGGCCATTATCAACAAAACAGAAAATGACAAGTGCTGGAGAGGATGCGGAGAAAGAGGCACACTTATCCACTGTTGGTGGGAATGTCAAAGGGTGCAACCACTGTGGAAGGCAGTTTGGCGGTTCCTCAAAAAGCTGAATATAGAATTGCCATACGACCCAGCAATACCATTGCTGGGTCTACTCAAAGGACTTAAGGGCAAAGACACAAACGGACATTTGCACACCAATGTTTATAGCAGCGTTATTTACAATTGCAAAGAGATTGAAACAGCCGAAATCTCCATCAACAGAAGAGTGGCTAAACAAACTGTGGTATATACATACGATGGAATACTATGCAGCTTTAAGACAGGATAAACTTATGAAGCATGTAATAACATGGATGGACCTAGAGAACATTATGCTGAGTGAGTCTAGCCAAAAACTAAAGGACAAATACTGTATGGTCCCACTGATGTGAACAGACATTCGAGAATAAATTTGGAATATGTCCTTGATAACAGAGTCCAGCAGGAGGTAGAAACAGGGTAAGATAATGGCCAATTGGAGTTGAAGGGATACAGACGGTGTAACAGGACTAGATACAAAAACTCAAAAATGGACAGCACAATAATACCTAATTGTAAAGTAATCATGTTAAAACACTGAATGAAGCTGCATCTGAGCTATAGGTTTTTGTTTTGTTTTGTTTTGTTTTGATTTTACTATTATTACTTTTATTTTTTTCTCTATATTAACGTTCTATATCTTTTTCGGTTATGTTGCTAGTTCTTCTAAACCAATGCATATGTACTAAGAAATGATGATCATGCATCTATGTGATGATGTTAAGAATTACTGATTGCATATGTAGAATGGTATGATCTCTAAATGTTGGGTTAATTTCTTTTTTTCCGTTAATTAAAAAAAAAAAGAGAGAAGGGATAATTGGAGCTGAAGGGATACAGACTGTACAACGGGACTGGATACAAAAACTCAGAAATGGACAGCACAATACTACCCAGTGGTAATGCAATTATGTTAAAACACTGAATGAAGCTGCATGTGAGGTATAGGTTTTTTGTTTTTGTTTTTGTTTTTGTTTTTGTTTCTTTCTATTATTGTTTTAATTCTTATTCTGTTGTCTTTTTATTTCTTTTTCTAAATCGATGCAAATGTACTAAGAAATGATGAATATGCAACTATGTGATGTTATTAAGAATTACTGATTGTACATGTAGATTGGAATGATTTCTAATTGTTTTGTTAATTCTTTTTTTAATTAATAAAAAAAGAAAAAAAAGAAAAAAAAAACCAATAAGCAAATTTATCTGGAAGGGCAGGGTGCCCCGAATTGCTAAAAACATCTCGAGGAAAAAAAATGAAACTGGAGGTCTCGCACTGCATGACTTTAAGGCATATTATGAAGCCACAGTGGTCAAAACAGCATGGTATTGGCATAAAGATAGATATATCGACCAATGGAATCGAATAGAGTGCTCAGATATTGACCCTCTCATCTATGGACATTTGATCTTTGATAAGGCAGTCAAGCCAACTCACCTGGGACAGAACAGTCTCTTCAATAAATGGTGCCTAGAGAACTGGATATCCATATGCAAAAGAATGAAAGAAGACCCATATCTCACACCCTACACAAAAGTTAACTCAAAATGGATCAAAGATCTAAACATTAGGTCTAAGACCATAAAACAGTTAGAGGAAAATGTAGGGAGATATCTTATGAAACTTACAATTGGAGGCGGCTTTATGGACCTTCAACCTAAAGCAAGAGCACTGAAGAAGGAAATAAATAAATGGGAGCTCCTCAAAATTAAACACTTTTGTGCATCAAAGAACTTCATCAAGAAGGTAGAAAGACAGCCTACACAATGGGAGACAATATTTGGAAACGACATATCAGATAAAGGTCTAGTATCCAGAATTTATAAAGAGATTGTCCAACTCAACAACAAAAAGACAGCCAACCCAAATGCAAAATGGGAAAAAGACTTGAACAGACACTTCTCAGAAGAGGAAATACAAATGGCCAAAAGGCACATGAAGAGATGCTCAATGTCCCTGGCCATTAGAGAAATGCAAATCAAAACCACAATGAGATATCATCTCACACCCACCAGAATGGCCATTATCAACAAAACAGAAAATGACAAGTGCTGGAGAGGATGCGGTGAAAGAGGCACACTTATCCACTGTTGGTGGGAATGTCAAATGGTGCAACCGCTGTGGAAGGCAGTTTGGCGGTTCCTCAAAAAGCTGAATATAGAATTGCCATACGACCCAGCAATACCATTGCTGGGTATCTACTCAAAGGACTTAAGGGCAAAGACACAAATGGACATTTGCACACCAATGTTTATAGCAGCATTATTTACAATTGCAAAGAGATGGAAACAGCCAAAATGTCCATCAACAGATGAGTGGCTAAACAAACTGTGGTATATACATATGATGGAATATTATGCAGCTTTAAGGCAGAATAAACTTATGAAGCATGTAATAACATGGATGGACCTAGAGAACATTATGCTGAGTGAGTCCAGCCAAAAACTAAAGGACAAATACTGTATGGTCCCACTGATGTGAACGGACATTCGAGAATAAACTTGGAATATGTCATTGGTAACAGAGTCCAGCAGGAGTTAGAAACAGGGTAAGATAATGGGTAATTGGAGCTGATGGGATACAGACTGTGCAACAGGACTAGATACAAAAACTCAAAAATGGACAGCACAATACTATCTAATTGTAATGTAATTATGTTAAAACACTGAATGAAGCTGCATCTGAGCTATAGGTTTTTTTTTGTCTGTCTGTTAGTTTGTTTTTTTTTGTACTATTATTATTATTTTTATTTTTTTCTCTATATTAACATTCTATATCTTCTGTTGTGTTGCTAGTTCTTCTTCTAAATCAATGCAAATGTACTAAGAAATGATGATCATGCATCTATGTGATGATGTTAAGAATTACTGATTGCATATGTAGAATGGAATGATTTCTAAATGTTGGGTTAATTTCTTTTTTTTTCTTTAATTAATAAAAAAAAGAAGCTGTCACTCACTTCTTTTATCCACTATATGGACAGATGAGTAAGACAAAAAAAATAGTATAAAATAAATAAATAACAGGGGGAGGAGTATGGGATGTCTTAGGTGTTCTTTCTCACTTTTATTTTTACTTTTATTCTTATTTTTTTTTCTTTGGTGTAATGAAAATGTTCAAAAAATCTATTGCTGTGACAAATGCACAGTTATATCATGATACTGTGAACCCACTGGCTGTATAATTTGGATTATTATACGGTTATGTGTATATATAATATAGTTCAATAAATTGCATTGAAAAAAAAGGATTTATTTTGTTAGTTCTGAAAGGAAAGACAGCTAACTCTCAACTGAGGTTCTTTCTTACGTGGAAAGGCACAGGGTGATCTCTGCTGGCCTTCTCTCCAGGCCTCTGTGTTCCAACAACTTTCCCCAGGGTGATATTTTTCTGCATCTCCAAAGGCCTAGGTTGAGCTGCAAGTGCTGAGATGAGTTATGCTGTGCTGCTTGGGCTGTACTACATTGAGCTCTCTCATTTAAGCACCAGTAAATTAACTTAAACATCATTCACTACATCAGGCATGCCTCTTAGCCAACTGCAGATGGAATCAGCAACAGATGAGGTTCACACACCATCGGTGCATGTCCACAGGAATGGATCTAGGCACCGTCACCTGGTCAAGTTGAAAACCGAATCTAACTACCACAGGAAAAAAAAAAGAATTGGGAATTGCTTCACATTTCACCTTTGGAAACAGCCTGGATGGAATTGCCATCCACAGGAGAGAAACCTTGAAAAGGAACTCACTTGGGAGATGATAATGGGCTTGGAGACTCTGAATCGGGGGTTCCTACAACATATGGAGGAGAAAGTCACCTGAAACTTCAATCTGCCTGTGCACAAACAAAAGTCTCTCATCTGGAGATGAAGGCTGGATGTTTACTAGCATTCAGGAAGGAGGCAGGTAACATGGTCAGACTTTTGCATTTGGTGGCCGTAGTGAATCAGTATGGAAAGGCATTGGACAAGTGTGAAGTGAGGAGGAGAGTCCAGCTAGGGGCTTTCCTGGTCAAATAGGCATAAGAAAACAGAGGCATGAAACGTGTTTGTTAAAATGGAGAAAAGGTGATTTGGGGTGATACTCAAAGAATCAAAGATTACCCCTGGGCCAATGCATGTTGAGTTTGAGGCCATTTAAGAAGGTGACCCTACAAAACCCCTGTCCCTGTCTCCTCAGCTTCCACTATGATAAAGGTCATAAATCTTAAGGATTATGTAGAGTAGGGTGGATATTTCCCAAGGCTTTAGAATTATTTTACTAGGGACTATGGAAATACCCTAAAGTACATCTAAGTTTCTTAAGACAACAAAACAATCAGTCCCCAACATTCTTGGCTATGTTCCTCCCTTGGGCATTCAATCCCACCCTTCTCTTTCCTTCCATCAGCTAGTTGTCCCTCTGGATTCCACTCTCATTCTCCCCTCTGCTTCCCTCTTTGCGCATAAACAAATTTCAAGTATGCTCTCAATTAAGGGAAAATCTCTGTTCTCCCTCCCTCCTCCACTCCCTAAACTCTTCCTTCAACCTCAGCCTTTCAAAGGACGTTCCACACTCATCAAAACCTTCCATGATCTCCTCCCAGCTGGCTGAAGCCTCTCCTCATCTTACCCCTCATTCAAACCACTCTCCGCAAATCAAAAACCCCTCTGATGCTGAAAGCAAGGACATCACTTATGTCTTTACCCCAACTCAGGACAATGAGATAGGAAGAAGAGGGTGATTTAATTGTAGGAACACAATAACTTCTCATTTAGCATTTGGGAACGAGGGGCCCAGAGACCCTGGAATCACTGTCCAGAGTTTACCTCCAGTTCACCCTCTCCCAATCCTTCAATCAAACTCTTGTCTAGGCACTGTGGTGAAGGGATTTTCCAGATGTATGAAAGTCCTAAATCAGTTTCTCTTCAGCCATTCAAAAGGAGGCGACGTGGGTGGGTCTGATCCAATCACACCCAAGCCCCTTTATAAAGGCTGGAGCTCTAGAGGGCTCAGAGATTCCAGGTAGCAGAAAGAAGAGGAATTATTTCCATACTTGGGGCCTCCATTCTTACCTGAATCCCCACAGCACAGGAATAAGGGCCTGCTCTGCACACCCTGGATTAGACCCTATGGCTGAAAAGAAAAAGGTCTCTGGAGGAAACACAGAGGTTAAAATGGAGGTAAGTTGGAGAAGGGGGACTCATCCCTGTGTGCTTATGGAATGATGGTGGGATCTTTTTTCTTTCATTTCAAACCATCTCTACAGCTCCTGAAATGGGTACTCATCTTTGTACTAATAACTTCATTTGAATTCTCTGCAAACCTGACTTATTTTAGAGAGAAGGAAACTGAGGCGCCGTATAGTTAACTATGTTCATGGGGACCAAGATTATAGTTTTCAAAGTTGGGAATTAAAAAAGCTGTCACTCTGGCCCCTCAGAACACCTCCCAGCATTACATGCTGCCTCTGAAATACTTCACGCTATCTTCTTTCAAAAGTTCCTTATTTTCACAAAATTGTGTGCCTGCTTTGATTTTCTTCTCCTGTCATTGCGTTTTGCATCTTTAGAAGTTACACATAGGTCTTTTGTGTGTATATATTCTGATGGTCTCCTTTTGCTCATGTAGGTCTATGTGCTTGACAGAGGAGCCCATTTGTTATAGCTGTTTTAAAGTTATTCTCTACTAATTCTGTCATCTGTAGCATTTATGGGCCTATTGATGGGTTTCACTCCAATTTATGAATTGTATTTCTCTGCTTTGTTATATGCCTGGTAATTTTAGAGAGGAGGCCAGGATTGAGAATCTTACCCTTGTTGGGTGCTGAGTGAGTTGTCTCTTTAAATAATTTGAGCTTCTGTGATACAGCCAAGTCAATGCTTTTAAGAATGGTTTATAAGCTTCCTTAAGTGAGACCAGAACAAGCTTGAACCTGGGGCCAATTTTGGTCCGACTACCGAGGTCGTTCCCTTCTCAGGGTCCTGTTCTAAGCCCCTTGGTTTAAGGGGTCTTCCCTCTCTGGCTGCTGGTACATGAATTCCTCGCAGTCTGGAATGAGCACCAGGGACCCTCTAGTCAGCTCCTTTCTCGCAGTTCTTTCCAGGAAGAAACTGCGCTCAGATAGGGGACCTCCTGCCCATCTCCTCCCTGGTACTCTCCACTGTGTTATTCAGTGGCCTTCCCCTCCCTAATTCTCGAATCTCTCTCCTCAATGCAGGGTTAGACCCTTGCTCAGCCTAGATTCCCTCTCCTTATCTCTAGCATGGAAACCCTGCAGGCTCTAGCCTGGGGCAGTTGTAGGGCCTACTTCATTAGTGGCCTTGTCTCAGATTCACTGTTCTGTTCTGCCTGCTGCCCAGTGTCTGAAATCCTTTGCTTCCTGTCGTTCTTGTGGCTTTTGGTTTTTCTTTTGTCTGTTTAATGCAAGGGAATGGATAGGGAAGAAAAAACGCTTTGCTTTGATTTT
Organism: Tamandua tetradactyla; assembly: GCF_023851605.1. Taxonomy (NCBI): domain Eukaryota; kingdom Metazoa; phylum Chordata; class Mammalia; order Pilosa; family Myrmecophagidae; genus Tamandua; species Tamandua tetradactyla. The sequence goes on along the minus strand of NC_135346.1, from coordinate 60,328,131 downwards.
TTTTTCTTTTTTTTTATTAATTAACGGAAAAAAAGAAATTAACCCAACATTTAGAAATCATACCATTCTACATATGCAATCAGTTATTCTTAACATCATCACATAGATGCATGATCATCATTTCTTAGTACATTTGCATTGATTTAGAGGAACTAGCAACACAACAGAAAAAGAAATAGAATGTTAATATAGAGAAAAAATAAAAGTAATAATAGTAAAAACAAAACAAAACAAAAACCTATAGCTCGGATGCAGCTTCATTCAGTGTTTTAACATGATTACTTTACAATTAGGTATTATTGTGCTGTCCATTTTTGAGTTTTTGTATCTAGTCCTGTTGCACAGTCTCTATCCCATCAGCTCCAATTACCCATTATCTTACCCTGTTTCTAACTCCTGCTGGACTCTGTTACCAATGACATATTCCAAGTTTATTCTCGAATGTCGATTCACATCATTGGGACCATACAGTATTTGTCTTTTAGTTTTTGGCTAGACTCACTCAGCATAATGTTCTCTAGGTCCATCCATGTTATTACATGCTTCATAATTTTATCCTGTCTTAAAGCTGCATAATATTCCATCATATGTATATACCACAGTTTGTTTAGCCACTCATCTGTTGATGGACATTTTGGCTGTTTCCATTTCTTTGCAATTGTAAATAACGCTGCTATAAACATTGGTGTGCAAATGTCCATTTGAGTTTTTGCCCTTAATTCCTTTGAGTAGATTCCCAGCAATGGTATTTCTGGATCGTATGGCAATTCTATATTCAGCTTTTTGAGGAACCGACAAACTGCCTTCCACAGCGGTGGCACCATTTGACATTCCCACCAACAGTGGATAAGTGTGCCTCTTTCACCGCATCCTCTCCAGCACTTGTCATTTTCTGTTTTGTTGATATTGGCCTTCTGGTGGGTGTGAGATGATATCTCATTGTGGTTTTGATTTGCATTTCTCTAATGGCCAGGGACATTGAGCATCTCTTCATGTGCCTTTTGGCCATTTGTATTTCCTCCTCTGAGAGGTGTCTATTCAAGTCTTTTTCCCATTTTGTAATTGGATTGGCTGTCTTTTTGTTGTTCAGTTGGACAATCTCTTTATAAATTCTGGATACTAGACCTTTATCTGATATGTCATTTCCAAATATTGTTTCCCATTGTGTAGGCTGTCTTTCTACCTTCTTGATGAAGTTCTTTGATGCACAAAAGTGTTTAATTTTGAGGAGTTCCCATTTATTTATTTCCTTCTTCAGTGCTCTTGCTTTAGGTTTAAGGTCCATAAAACTGCCTCCAATTGTAAGATTCATAAGATATCTCCCTACATTTTCCTCTAACTGTTTTATGGTCTTAGACCTAATGTTTAGATCTTTGATCCATTTTGAGTTAACTTTTGTGTAGGGTGTGAGATATGGGTCTTCTTTCATTCTTTTGCATATGGATATCCAGTTCTCTAGGCACCATTTATTGAAGAGACTGTTCTGTCCCAGGTGAGTTGGCTTGACTGCCTTATCAAAGATCAAATGTCCATAGATGAGAGGGTCAATATCTGAGCACTCTATTCGATTCCATTGGTCGATATATCTATCTTTATGCCAATACCAGGCTGTTTTGACCACTGTGGCTTCATGATATGCCTTAAAGTCCGGCATCGCTAGACCTCCAGCTTCGTTTTTTTTTCCTCAAGATGTTTTTAGCAATTCGGGGCACCCTGCCCTTCCAGATAAATTTGCTTATTGGTTTTTCTATTTCTGAAAAATAAGTTGTTGGGATTTTGATTGGTATTGCATTGAATCTGTAAATCAATTTAGGTAGGATTGAAATCTTAACTAAATTTAGTCTTCCAATCCATGAACACGGTATGCCCTTCCATCTATTTAGGTCTTCTGTGATTTCTTTTAGCAGTTTTTTGTAGTTTTCTTCATATAGGTTTTTTGTCTCTTTAGTTAAATTTATTCCTAGGTATTTTATTCTTTTAGTTGCAATTGTAAATGGGATTCGTTTCTTGATTTCCCCCTCTGCTTGTTGATTGCTAGTGTATAGAAATGCTACAGATTTTTGAATGTTGATCTTGTAACCTGCTACTTTGCTGTACTCATTTATTAGCTCTAGTAGTTTTGTTGTGGATTTTTCCGGGTTTTCGACGTATAGTATCATATCGTCTGCAAACAGTGATAGTTTTACTTCTTCCTTTCCAATTTTGATGCCTTGTATTTCTTTTTCTTGTCTAATTGCTCTGGCTAGAACCTCCAACACAATGTTGAATAATAGTGGTGATAGTGGACATCCTTGTCTTGTTCCTGATCTTAGGGGGAAAGTTTTCAATTTTTCCCCATTGAGGATGATATTAGCTGTGGGTTTTTCATATATTCCCTCTATCATTTTAAGGAAGTTCCCTTGTAGTCCTATTTTTTGAAGTGTTTTCAACAGGAAAGGATGTTGAATCTTGTCGAATGACTTCTCTGCATCAATTGAGATGATCATGTGATTTTTCTGCTTTGATTTGTTGATATGGTGTATTACATTAATTGATTTTCTTATGTTGAACCATCCTTGCATACCTGGGATGAATCCTACTTGGTCATGATGTATAATTCTTTTAATGTGTTGTTGGATACGATTTGCTAGAATTTTATTGAGGATGTTTGCATCTATATTCATTAGGGAGATTGGCCTGTAGTTTTCTTTTTTTGTAATATCTTTGCCTGGTTTTGGTATGAGGGTGATGTTGGCTTCGTAGAATGAATTAGGTAGTTTTTCCTCCGCTTTGATTTTTTTGAAGAGTTTGAGGAGAGTTGGTACTAATTCTTTCTGGAATGTTTGATAGAATTCACATGTGAAGCCGTCTGGTCCTGGGCTTTTCTGTTTAGGAAGTTTTTGAATGACTAATTCAATTTCTTTACTTGTGATTGGTTTGTTGAGGTCATCTATTTCTTCTTGAGTCAAAGTTGGTTGTTCATGTCTTTCCAGGAACCCGTCCATTTCATCTAAATTGTTGTATTTATTAGCGTAAAGTTGTTCATAGTATCCTGTTATTACCTCCTTTATTTCTGTGAGGTCAGTAGTTATGTCTCCTCTTCCATTTCTGATCTTATTTATTTGCGTCCTTTTCTCTTCTTTTTTTTGTCAATCTTGATAAGGGCCCATCAATCTTATTGATTTTCTCATAGAACCAACTTCTACTCTTATTGATTTTCTCTATTGTTTTCATGTTTTCAATTTCATTTATTTCTGCTCTGATCTTTGTTATTTCTTTCCTTTTGCTTGCTTTGGGATTAGTTTGCTGTTCTTTCTCCAGTTCTTCCAAGTGGACAGTTAATTCCTGCATTTTTGCCTTTTCTTCTTTTCTGATATAGGCATTTAGGGCAATAAATTTCCCTCTTAGCACTGCCTTGCTGCATCCCATAAGTTTTGATATGTTGTGTTTTCATTTTCATTCGCCTCGAGGTATTTGCTAATTTCTCTAGCAATTTCTTCTTTGACCCACTCATTGTTTAAGAGTGTGTTGTTGAGCCTCCACATATTTGTGAATTTTCTAGCATTCTGCCTATTATTGATTTCCAACTTCATTCCTTTATGATCCGAGAAAGTGCTGTGTATGATTTCAATCTTTTTAAATTTGTTAAGACTTGCTTTGTGACCCAGCATATGGTCTATCTTTGAGAATGATCCATGAGCACTTGAGAAAAAGGTGTATCCTGCTGTTGTGGGATGTCATGTCCTATAAATGTCTGTTAAGTCTAGCTCATTTATAGTAATATTCAGATTCTCTATTTCTTTATTGATCCTCTGTCTAGATGTTCTGTCCATTGATGAGAGTGGTGAATTGAAGTCTCCAACTATTATGGTATATGTGTCTATTTCCCTTTTCAGTGTTTGCAGTGTATTCCTCATGTATTTTGGGGCATTCTGGTTCGGTGCATAAATATTTATGATTGTTATGTCTTCTTGTTTAATTGTTCCTTTTATTAGTATATAGTGTCCTTCTTTGTCTCTTTTAACTGTTTTACATTTGAAGTCTAATTTGTTGGATATTAGTATAGCCACTTCTGCTCTTTTCTGGTTGTTATTTGCATGAAGTATCTTTTCCCAACCTTTCAATTTCAACCTACGTTTATCTTTGGGTCTAAGATGTGTTTCCTGTAGACAGCATATAGAAGGATCCTGTTTTTTAATCCATTCTGCCAACCTATGTCTTTTGATTGTGGAATTCAGTCCATTAACATTTAGTGTTATTACTGTTTGGATAATATTTTCCTCTAACATTTTGCCTTTTGTATTGTATATATCATATCTGATTTTCCTTCTTTCTACACTCTTCTCCATACTTCTCTCTTCTGTCTTTTCGTATCTGACTCTAGTGCTCCCTTTAGTATTTCTTGCAGAGCTGGTCTCTTGGTCACAAATTCTCTCAGTGACTTTTTGTCTGAGAATGTTTTAATTTCTCCCTCATTTTTGAAGGATAATTTTGCTGATATAGGAATCTTAGTTGGCAGTTTTTCTCTTTTAGTAATTTAAATATATCATCCCACTGTCTTCTAGCTTCCATGGTTTCTGTTGAGAAATCTACACATAGTCTTATTGGATTTCCCTTGTATTTGATGGATTGTTTTTCTCTTGCTGCTTTCAAGATCCTCTCTTTCTCTTTGACCTCTGTCATTCTAACTAGTAAGTGTCTTGGAGAACGCCTATTTGGGTCTATTCTCTTTGGGGTGCGCTGCACTTCTTGGATCTGTAATTTTAGGTCTTTCATAAGAGTTGGGAAATTTTCAGTGATAATTTCTTCCATTAGTTTTTCTCCTCCTTTTCCCTTCTCTTCTCCTTCTGGGACACCCACAACACGTATATTTGTGCGGTTCATATTGTCCTTGAGTTCCCTGATACCCTGTTCAAATTTTTCCATTCTTTTCCCTATAGTTTCTGTTTCTTTTTGGAATTCAGATGTTCCATCCTCCAAATCACTAATTCTATCTTCTGTCTCTTTAAATCTATCATTGTAGGTATCCATTGTTTTTTCCATCTTTTCTACTTTATCCTTCACTTCCATAAGTTCTGTGATTTGTTTTTTCAGTTTTTCTATTTCTTCTTTTTGTTCAGCCCATGTCTTCTTCATGTCCTCCCTCAATTTATCGAATTCATTTTTGAAGAAGTTTTCCATTTCTGTTCGTATATTCAGCAACAGTTGTCTCAGCTCTTGTATCTCATTTGAACTATTGGTTTGTTCCTTTGACTGGGCCATATTCTCAATCTTCTGAGCATGAACCGTTATCTTCTGCTGCTGGCTTCTGGGCATTTAGTCAGATTTCCCTGGGTGTCGGACCCAACAAAGTTGTAAGATTTTTCTGTGAAATCTCTGGGTTCTGTTTTTCTTATCCTGCCCAGTAGGTGGCGCTCGTGGCACACGTTTGTCTCACATGTTTGGAAGGGATTCCCCTGGTCACCGATCTCCGCGGCCTGGGGATTTCCAATCCAATTCTCTCAGTTGGTTCGGGGGGCCGCGCGTGGTGGGGGCGTCAGCCGCCGTGGCTTGAGGGGACCCTGCGGCTGGTCGCCGGCCGCAACGGGCCTGGGGAATTCGCCACCGGACCAGGAAGTCGCCCACGGGGGAGGGGCATCGGTCACCGGCCGCTGCTGCCTGGGGAATTCGCCACCAGACAAGGAAGCCGCCCGCGGGGAAGGGCCACCGCGGCTTGGGTAGCCCTCTGATCCGAGACTCGTAGCCGGTCCAGGAAGCCGCCCGCAAAAGTGGGGCGCCGGCCGCCGCGGCTTGGGAAACTTGCCTCTCCAAGACTCTCAGCCGGCCCGGGAAGGAGGGAGGGAGGAGCTCCGGCCGCCACAGCTGCCACTGCTCGGGAAATCGCGTGCCGCTCGGGGATCTCACCGCAGCCGAGTCTCACAGTCAGACTAGCCAGTCCAGACTGGGGTACGCTGTGTGTCCATTCCCTGCCGTGGCCCCGGGAGCTGTTCTGCACTGTTTCTGTTCACCTAGTAGTTGCTCTGGAGGAGCTGCTTTGATTTTGTAGCAATTACTTGGTTAATAGATCGTGTCTGAGATCCTCTGATTCAGAGTATCCCATTTTTTGAGATCTGGTCATCAAGAGTGATAATCCCTAAATGAGTCTTGGCCTTTGATTAGATTCTCTTTGATTCCTTCCACAGAAAATGAGAGATGATTCCCTATTTAAATATTCTTCTTCTGTTTATTTTATATTAGGAACCAAACCTTCAGCCTGAAACAACTAGAAACTCCAAGGAAGTAAAGAAGGAAGACACTCAGAAACAAAAGAAGCCCACAGGTAGTTTTCTCTGTGTAATTTTTATACTTTCTCATGCCTCCTTCATCTTTGAGCTCAGTGTGCTCATCCCAAACAGGGGCAGTTTTGGGAACAGCAGGGCCTGGGGGCCAGTGTTCTTGGGAGGTCCCTGTCCTGTCCTCAGAGCCCTAGGTGATCTGAAGGTAGGCCCCACATCAGTAGAGCCTTCACAGGCTGCAACTGTAGAATCACAGCCCAGTCAATATTCTCTGAAACATATTTCATGGAAATTGAACCACCTCTGGATCATGGTTGCTTCCTGACATCTCCCATTGACTGAATGGCTTGGGCATTGGGTGTCAGGTAAATGCCAAATCCATGGACTTCTCGTGTAAAGGTTTATCTTCTCATCCAAACTGGGAAAAGTCATGTCCAGTGCCCTGTCAGTAGAGAGAGAGACTTTCATAAACACTCAGATGTAATTGTGAGTTATGCCAAAGTGCACCCATACCCCTTTTTCTCTTCTAGGCCAGCTAAATTCTCCTTGGAGTGTTGAGGAAATTTGGAGTTTCATTAATGAATGGGGATTCTTTGAAGGTGTGATGAAACCCAAACAGAGGAAAAAGAAACACATGCTGTCAAGATCAATCTCCCAGGAGCTCAGCAAGAGAGGTATAAGGAAGAGCTGGAGAGAATGTTTTGACATGTTGATAAGTTTGACAGATTTATATTGGACTGTACAGGAAGCCAACTGGAATCCAAGACCCAAACCCTTGCCTTGCCCATTTGGAGAGGCCCTGCATAGAATAATAACCCATAGCTGGGAGGACACAATCACCTCAGGTTTGTTTCTACTACGTTCATCTTCAGGGTCCTTTAGTGATTAACTTTAGGAAGCCCATCCCTTTGAAGTGTCCTCTGAGCAGGTCAGAAATTTTGATCTGGCCCTGTCCACCACACAAGAATAAAAGAGCTGCCACTCTGAGGATTGCCCATGCCACCATGTGCCCAAAACTGTGGCTTTCAGGGACTTTGTTCTTAGACTTGCTCAGTATGGACATGGCCCCAGGTCCAGGCTAAATCACAGGCAAAGATGCAGGGTAAGGGTGGTGTATCTTCATGAGCTCTCAATGTGTTTTTCTCACTCAGGTGGTCCCCATGAGGACATGGCCGATCTTCCATCTTCCGGGTTCCAGCTCCAAGCCTGCACCATCCTCAGGCCCCAAGAAGAACTGATGTGGAACTCCACACCTATGATCTACGTGGAGAACCCTCAGATGCCAGGTTGGGCACACTGGACCCCGAACCCACCATGGTTCCCTCCATTCCCATATCCTGCCATTGTCCTGGAGGATAGCATCCCCCAGCAGCAGTGGTCGGCTTCCTCTGAATCTGATACAGATTCTGAGTGGAACAACAACGTGAATCTTTTTCCCAATTTTGTTTGAGAGATGAACAGAATATTGTAGATCCATTCATTCATTCAGGATCCCTTCCCTTCAACAAATATAATTTAGTGACAATAAAATTTGAAGGTCAACGAGACTACCCTTGTCTCCTTAAATCTGTAGGCTAGGGCTTTGATGGAAACTGGAATTTATAGAAGGGGCCAAGGGGCAGGGAGGGTATTCAGCTTCCCTGGGGCACTTGTAACCTGTCATCCTCACCCCATCATTCTTCCTTCATTGCACTTTGACTCTCCTGGAGCAGCTTGTAGATTCAGAGATGAAGAGGTTTGAATCCCACCTTGAGCATTTCCTAACTGTATGGTCAGAGTCCTTCCATTTACTTCCATGAACTTCATTCATGTAACATGCAATGGTTCGGCTGTAAAAGGGAATTTATGAGCTTATGATTTGGGAGTTAAGTGAAAGACCAAATCAAGGAATTATCACAGACAATGAACTATTGATGCTCTATAACCAGCAGGGTGAGATGGCAGCATTATTCTCATCACTGTCTGACTATGTTTCAATGACCACTTGGTCGTCTATTCCCCATTCTTATGCCCACCATATACTACACAAACCTCAGTTTGATTAAGCATGCCATAAATTCTTTCACATATGCCATCTCTCTCTGTGCTAATGCTGGTCTCTGTAAAATATTATATTTCTTATTCACTTAAGACTGATGTGATGCCCTATTTTCTTCCAATAAAATGCACCTAATTCACACCCACAGTATAACAGAAACTACCCTTGCATCACAGACACATTGGATTTCTTCTCCTCTGACCTCTTTTTGTTAAATTAATATCAATTTAATATAAATTATGTTCACAATTCTCTTTCTTATTCTTTTCAGCTTACCTTGAACTCAAATATTTCATGTTGGTATTGAAACAATCTCATTTCAATTGGTAAATTTTCTCTCAGCACACAAGGCTTGGCTCATGACCCTGATAAGGCATGGAGCCCTTTCCTTGGAGAAATATACTTCCCTTGATTCCCACATTCCACTCACAAGATTACCTTATGATTAATAAGAAGGGGCTCCTGGGTCATGTTCAAGTCCTCCACATGAGTGAGCATCTTCCCAGACCAAGACTACCCAAGAGTTTCCATCAGCTTCTCAGAAATCAGAGGGCAGATGGGGAGCTGTCTCCTCTTAAATCAGAACTTCTCAATCCTGAATGCCCATGCAAACCCCCTGTACCCATTCAAAGTAGAGTGCTTGGGACATCTCCATTCTTACCCAATCAGAATGCTGCTACTTTGTATTCCTAATCAGTTTACTGGAAATTCCTGAATAACCAGATTGTTAGGTACAGTTCATAAAGCCCCTACTTTGCTGAATGTTATGAGAGAGGAAAGGACCACTGAGGATCCTGATTTAAGGTGAGGCTTGTTGAAAAGCCTTCATCATAGAACTGAGGTCATGGTCTTCAACACCTCCTTTCTGATAGCAGGTTTGAAGGAATGTTTCCCAGAAAGATGCCTGGGTCCTACCTCAGACCAATGAACCCATACTCCCTGAAGGATGGATTGCTAACACTGTAGTTTTCAAACCCTTCCAGGTGATTCCAATGTATGAGGGTCTCTGTTATCCAGCTGCTTTCCCTGTGCAGAAAAGATCTTGACACAGAAAAATGGAATGGACGTACAAATAAAGTGTCCAGTCTTCATAGAGGTCAAGGACAGAACACCATGGAAAGACCATGAAGATTCTCAGTGTCAGTGAATACAACCTACGAGAAGGGAGAATTCAACTGAGATCCCTCATATCTTTTGCTGAGTACTGACCAGTCTGTGTGCATAAGGAAATATCCAGAGCCAGGGAAAGAACCACAAAGGAGTGGGCTGGCAGAAGGCCCAGGCACACTCAGACAAGAGGGAAAGTTCTGGTTAGAGTTAATCAGCCAGTAAATATATACTGAACATCTACCATGTGCAAGTACCGAGCATAATACTGTGAACAAATGTGACAAAATTCCCTGCCTCACAGGCTTCCACTCTACTCTGAGCATCAAACAGTGAGAAAAGACATCAGAAACAAGGAAGTTACACAGTACATTTAGTATAACTCCTCATGGCCTTCTCTAGATATGGATATGTCCCTGCATACTGTGACATCCTGGGCAACCTCCAGGCCCAACTTAAAAAATAGGTGGTTTGGGGGTAAAAAAGCATCCCTATCTTCACAGACCAGTAGGGTAATGTGGGGAGCTATGCTGGGAGGGACCGTGAAGAACCCTGTCCTGGGGTGTTCCCCATAGGAGCTTAGGAGTCAAAGGAACTGTGGATGGGGTTTGGTCTCCTTAGTAACAGAGGGAAGACTGCAGACCTAGAGAGAGCTTCTTAGAGAAAGCGTCCTATACACAGTCAAAATGTTCAGCTCTGAAATGGAGAGTCATATGTACCTACTATTAGCCCAGCTACCCAACATCCAGGGCTCACTGAGACAGACCATATAGATAGACAAACATCTGAATGGGCAGAGGCAGGCACAGGAGATCAGCCTCTATAAGTCTGTCATCACTGGGCAATGTGGGAGAAAAGGCCCGGCCCATGACTCAGCTTCCAACTTTCCTACCCTAAATGCCATTTCCTCCATCCTTGGCATCTGGCAGGACTGATTCTAATAGGACTTCAGTTCAGCTGGAACCATTCCTGCCTTATAGTGCGAGTGGTTTACATGCAAGTCAACATGCACAGTTTGGAACTGGAGTCCCATTTCGCCATTGTCATTGCCCAGCATGGGCATGCAGATCAAAATGAGGCAGAGTCAGAGGATGACGACGGCTGGGGGTGGGTGCATGTGAGTCCAAGGGAGGGGCATGGGTAGGATGACACTGGTATTTAATCAAGACCACAAAACCTGAACTTCTTATCAATGCTTTCCTGAGGCCTCCTGCTTATCACCACCAGCTCTCCTTCCCTGAAGGAGTATGCTCATTTTGGAGTGAAATATGGGCAGATTAGGCTGGGGTCTGAGCTGATTGCTTGTTTCAGGAGGGGTCACAAGCACAGGCCCTGGGATTCCCTGTGGTTGCCCAGTTTGAGTAGAAAGTTACTGGGATGGAGGGTCCGGGTGCAAATCTACATTTAAGAGAAGGCACATCCCCCTGCCACTTGCTCACAAAGGTCGAGGAAGTGGTTTACTGCCCCTCACCTTCCATGGAAGTCCTGCTCACTGAAATTCAGAGAAAGTCAACTCAACCACTATTTCCATCAGTGAAGCTTCTTCAAAGACTAGAAAGGGTCAGTGGAGGTTGGGATACAGTAGTGGCCAAATAGCTGTGATGTAACCTTCACTTTCCTCATGTATAAGATGGGCAATACCCATGAGTTTGGTACCCTGTTCAGTACTATAGATTGGAAACTTAGATTAGGTTATCCCCCACAGAGTTGTGACTCAATCAATTGTGGGCATTAAACTCCATTAGATGGAGATGTCTCTCTACTCATTCTACATCTTTATTAGTTTACCAGAATCCTATAAAGGAGGCAATATTTTGGAGAAAGCTTCAGAACAACAGAGCCACAAGAAAGCCACAGCAGGGCCAAGGAGAGCCACGAGGCTGAGAGAAACACGGAGTCCACCAGCCAGTGACCTCCAGGTGCACTGCTCAAAATTCTGACCACTGGGAGGATTTCCCTCACCCCTGTCCTTCTGAGACATCCTGGAAAAGGGTTGTAGTGCTGAAGCTGTCCAATTTGGGTGGTACCAGCCTATCATGCAGAACTACCTGTAAACCAGGCCCAAGTTTTCTCTTCCTCAGTCAATTCACTGAAAAGAACTCTCCAAGAGGCCATAGCTCTGGTCTGGGAAAGAGAAGGTAAATTGTCAGGAGTGCAGACCATGGGCATTTGGGCCACTTCCTCATGTAACTTGCTTGTGACTTCAGGACCTACTCTGGCCCTATCTAGTATATGCCACTTCCATTTTATGATGGAGTCTGGCTGTGCATGCCCAAATTGATGGTTTGATTTGTCAGACAATAGCCAACTCATGGGTATTGGCCATCATTCTCCAGGGTAGATCACATGTTGAAACAAAACAGGTCTGAATAAATTTTAAAAGACTGAAATAATACAGAACTCATTCTCAGATCATAATGGAATGAACTTGGAAATCAATAACAGGCAGAGGGCTGGAAAATTCACAAATATGTGGAGTCTAAACACACACTCCAGTGGGTTAAGGAAGAAAATAAAAGAGAAATCAGTAAGTATCTCAAGGTAAATGAATATCAAAGCTTATGGGATACCAGTTTTTCTTGTGAAACCTCTTAATTCTCTGCTTTTCTTGTTCTGCGTAACAGTTAGAGGTTGTCAGTGCACTGCAACCCACCAGTGTAAAATGGTTCTATGCCTTTAACTCTCAGCAGACCCTGTCTCTATTAGCCATTGACTGTATACCTTGGATGAATTATATGTTGTGTGAATATATCATAATAAAATTGCATTTAAAAACTTATGGGATGCAGCAATGGCAATGCTGAGTGGAAAGTTTATTGCCTTAAATGCCAATATTAAAAAAGAAGAAAGAGTGAAAATAGAAAACTTAACTACTCACCTAGAGTGGTCAGCAAGCTAGAGTGGTAGTAAACTAATCACAAAGCAAACAGAAAGAAAGAACTAACAATGATTAGAGCAGAAATAAATGTAACTCAGAACATGAAAACAATAGAGAGAATCAACAAAACTAGAAGTTGATTCTTTGAGAAAAATCAATAAAATCAGTGGACCCTAAACTCTGAAAACTATTCTACAACTAATTGTTGCAATGTGCTTTGAAATTTATTGCTTTTTTGCATTTATGTCATTTTTCACAAAAAAAGGGGTAAAAAACATAAGTTAGGACTAAAAAAAATTTAATGGACCCTTAGCCAAGCTGACAAAGTTAAAAAGAGAAAGGATGTAAATAAATAAAATCAGAAATTGGGGAGTTCCATAAATATTGACCCCACAAAAATAAAGGAAATAAAGAGAAGACACCATGAGCAACTATATGCTAACAAACTACACAACTTAGACCAAATGGTCAACTTCCTAGAAAAGCATAAACAAACAACATTGACTTGAGAAGCAGTAGAAGACCTCAGCAAACCAATAACAAGTAAAGAGTTTGAATCAGTCATCAAAAACCTCCCAAAAAAGAAAATTCCAGAACCAGATGCCTTCACATATGAATTCTACCAAGCATGCAAGAAAGAATTGGTACCAATCCTGCTCAAACTCATCAAAAGAATGAAGAGGAAGGGACTTCCGGGAAGATGGGCAACTAGAGTAGCTTGAGATTAGCCCTGCTCCATGGAAAAGTTAGAGAACGGACAGGAGGGTGACTGAGGTGGCAATTCAGGAGTGCAGCTGACCTGGGAGAGCCTTCTGCACCACATGTGGCAGCCCTGGTTGCAGAGGCCAAGGAGGTGAGAGGCAGTAAGCTAGAGGCTGGTGTGGGGCATGGAGCCACAGAGCAAGCAGGAGTGCACGGACAGGCACACAGGACTAGGAAGTCAGCCAAGCTGCATTCCTTGGGCACGCTACCCTCATCAGCACAGCCCCAAGACCAGTGACTCACTCCACACCCCAAGCAACTGAACCCAATCACCCACTCCCATTTCCCACACTCCCTGCACTCCCATCCCACCAGCCCCCAGTGCACGTACCTGCCCCATACCCCCACCACAAGTGCAGCCCAACCCACCTCTCCTGTACCCTTCCTGAGCACTACCTCCCCCTCCCTGTTCCCTGCAGACTGCTGCCAGTGTATAAAGGTTGCAGACACTAGCCTCCATATCTAGGCTACCCCCATCCTCCTCCCATAATGTTGCACAGCATCACCATGTCCCCCCTGAGCTCAGTGGATCCCTTTCTGGCACTCAAGGGCCCACCCATGCACACAAGCCCCCAATCACATCATTCAGCTCTGGGGCACACACTTTACAGCAGTTCTAGAACCACACATGTACACAGCCCTCAGCCTCACAGCTCTGAGATGGTGCAGCCAGGTCACATCTATCCCCTAATCCATGAAGGTCTAATGCTGACCTGCTGCCACAGCTCTACACATGCGCGCAAAGAGTCTCATGCCTTAGACCAGCGCACACCAAGATTTTGTGCCCCAGACCAATGCACCCACACAGCTACATCCTCCCTGGCTGCTGGATGCCCACATTCACAAGCATCAGCATAAAATCCCCAACCTGTGCCTATACTTACCCTGAAACAAATCACCATACTGAGTGCTCCACCCTGTGCACTGCTCTCTGCTGTACAAACATCCCACAAACACAAAGCCTTAGACTACTGAAAGAAATCAACTCCCAAAGAAAATCAATCAAAGTATTTTCATGGAATGAAGACAGAAGATCACTAAGCTTATCACAATGCAGACAGATAGGACCTTGCCTAATGACCAAATTAAAACACTAGAGGAGATACAGACATTGGAACAACTAATCAAAGATGTTCATACAACTCTACTTAATAAAATAAGTGGGATAGAAAATGAAATAAAAGAGATAAAAAAAACACAGTAGAAGAGCACAAGGAGGAATTTCTAAGAATAAATAGAAAAATAGCGGAAATCACAGAGATTAAAGACTGTTACCAAATAAAAAACATACTAGAGGCACACAACACCAGATTTGAAGAGACAGAAGAAAGAATAAAGGATATAGAGGACAGGATAATTGACTTCAAAGACTCAAAACAACAAATGGCAAAAAAAAAAAAGATGGAAAAAATTCAATGTGAACTCAGGGAAATGATAGACAAAACAAAATGCACAAATGTAACAATCATTGGTGTCCCAGAAGGAGAAGAGAGGAGTAAAGGGGTGGGAAAAGTAGTTGAAGATATAATGGTGGAAAAGTTCCCAACCCTCATAAAGGACATAAATATACAAGTCAAAGAATCCCAAAGAATTCCAAACAGAATAAATCCGAATAGGCCTTCCCCAAGGCACATACTAATCAGTCCGTCAAATATTGAAGAGAAGCAGAAAATTCTGAAAGTGGCATGAGAAAAACAATCTACCACATACAAAAGAAATCAAATAAGACTGAATCCAGACTACTCAACTAGCACCCTGGAGGGGAGAAGGCAGGATCTTTCTTTCAAGATTCTGAAAGAAAAAGACTTCCAGCCAAGAATTCCTTGCCTGGCCAAATTGTCCTTCAAAACTGAGGGAGAGAATGAAGTTTCCATGGGCAAAGAAGTCCTGAAAGATCTTGTCAACAAGAGACCAGCCCTACAAGAAAAACTAAAAGGAGTTCTACTGGTTGAAAAAAAAAGACAGGAGAGGGAGGTCTAGAGGAGGGCACAGAATTGAAGAGCACCACTAAGGGTAATTTAAAGAATACAAAGAGAAAGAGGAAAAGAATATATAGATCTGACAAACGAAATAAAGAAGATAAGATGGTGGAATCAAGAAATGCCTTCCCAGTAATAACTTTGAATATTAACAGACTAAATTTACCAATTAAAAGATACAAATTGGCAGAATAGATTAAGAAACATAATCCAGCTCTGTACTGCTTACAAGAGACTCACCCTGGACACAAGGACACAAATAGATTGAAAGTGAAAGTATGGAAAAAGATTTTCCATGCAAGTTGTAACCACAAGAAAGCAGGAGTAGCTAAACTAATATCGGACAAAATAGACCTTAAATGAAAGACATCATAAAAGACAAAGAAGGATGCTATATACTAATTAAAGGATCAATTCACCAAGAAGATATAACAATCATAAATATTTATGAGCCCAATCAAAAGCTCCACTGTACATTAGACAGACATTGGCAAAACTCACGGGAATGATAGATGTTTCAACAATAATAGTAGGAGACGTCAATACACCATTCTCCTCTATAGATAGAACAACTAGACAGAATATCAACAAGGAAATAGAGAAGTTCAATAGCTTAATAAATGAATTAGACCTAACAGACATGTATAGGTCATTGCACCCCAAAAGCACAAGGATGTAATGTCTTCTCTACTACATTGATAAAGGAATTATCAAAGGGATGATGGAGTTGTACAGAGAAGATAGGATTTAACAAATGAATATGATTGCTGAATCATTAAATCGATATCTCTTTTAGTCTCCAGTATCTTACAGCAGCTAGAAAAACCTAAAATTGTGAAGTTGTAACCCATGCCAAACTCTGAAATATGTCCTACAACTAATTGTGGTGCTGCACTTTGAAACTTATTGCCTTTTTGTATACACGTTATTTTTCACAAAAAGTAAAGAAAAAAGTTGATTGTGATGACAAAAGAATGTTTAAGGCTTCTAACCTCCTATATTCTGGAGCAGCTAGGAAAATGTGAGAGGATTGCATGTTAGCACTTACCAAACTCTGGGATCCATTCTGTAACCACTTGTTGAAGAGTACTTTGAAAACTGTTGCTCTTTTATTTCTTTGCTTTGTATATATGTTATACAATACAATTAAAAAGTTAAAAAATTAGATATGTATAAATTTTAATTGTATATATTTAATTTTATTTGTAATTAAAATATTAATTCCTTTATTTCAAAAACTTTGAGTTCAGATTTTAAATTATTTCCAAATCCCTAATATACAAATTTAACATTATAGAAAAACAATTCCTCTTCTTCGTGCAATTTTCAACCTCTGGAACATTGGATGCATAGACGATAGGAGATCTAGAAAGGGATATAGATTTGCTTGGAAAAAAACAAAATGGCACATTATTTTATGTTCCTAAATAGGTCATAGTTTTACTCAAAATATTTGGGAGAGAAGGAGAAACCAACGCCGACATGAAGTTCCTGGAAGTAAATGGAAGGACTCTGACCGTACAGCTAGGAAATGCTCAAGGCAGGATTCAAACCTCTTCATCTCTGAATCTACAAACTGCACCAGGAGAGTCAAAGTGCAATGAAGGAAGAATGATGGGGTGAGGATGACAGGTTACAAGTGCCCCAGGGAAGCTGAATACCCTCCCTGACCCTTGGCCCCTTTTATAAATTCCAGTTTCCATCAAAGTCTTAGCCTATGGATTTAAGGAGACAAGGGTTGTCTCGTTCAACTTCAAATTTTATTTTCATTACATTGGGTGAAGGGAAGGGAGCCTGACTGAATGAACAGATCTGCGATATTCTGTTCAACTCTCAAACAATATTGGGACACAGGTTCAAGTTGCTGTTAAAACCAGGATCTGTATCAGATTCAGAGGAGGCCAACCACTGCTGCTGGAGGATGCTATCCTCCAGGACAACGGCAGGATGCAGGAATGGAGGTAACCATGGCAGGTTTGGGGTCCAAGGTGCCCAACCTGGCACCTGAGGGTTCTCCATGTAGCTCATAGGTGTGGAGTTCAACATCAGCTCTTCATGGGGCCTGAGGATGGTGCAGGCTTGGAGTTGGAACCCGCAAGGTGGAAGATTGGCCATGTCTATATGGGGACCACTTGAGTGAGAAAAACACATTGAGAGCTCATGAGGATACATCACCCTTTCCCTGTTTCTTTGCCTATGATTTAGCCTGGCCCTGTGGCCATGTCCATTCTGAGCAAGTCTAAGGACAAAATCCCTCAGAGCCACTGTTTTGAGCACAGGGAGGCATGGTACAATCCTCAGAGTGGCAGGTCTTTTGTGCTTGTGTGGTGGGCAGGGGCCAGTCTCAAAATTCTCTGACCTGCTCATAGGACACTTCAAGGGGCTGGGTTTCCTAAAATCATCACTAAAGGACCATGCAGATGAACATGGTAGAGACAAACCTGAGGCGACTATGTCCTCCCAGCTATGGCCCATTATTCTATGAAGGGCCTCTCCAAAAGGGCAAGGCAAGGGTTCGGTTCTTGACTTCTGGTTGGCTTCCTGTACAGTCCAATATGAATCTGTCAAACTTATCGACATGTGGAGACATTCTTGCCAGCTCTTCTTTATACTTCTCTTGCTGAGCCCCTGGGATATTGATCTTGACAGCATGTGTTTCTTTTTCCTCTGTTTGGGATTCATGACACCTTCAAAGAATTCCCATTCCTGAATGAAACTCCGGATTTCCTGAACACTCCAAGGAGAATTTAGCTGGCCTGGAAGAGAAAGAAGGGCATGGGTACACTTTGGCATAACTCATAAGCACATCTGAGTGTTTATGAAAGGCTCTCTCTCCCTACCGACAGGGCACTGGACATGAATTTCTCCCAGTTTGGATGAGAAGATAAGCCCTTAAATGAGAAGTCCATGGATTTGGCATTTACCTGACACCCAATGCGCAAGCCATTCATTCAATGGGAGATGTCAGGAAGCAACTGTGATCTGGAGGTGGTTCAATTTCCATAAAATATACTTCAGAGAATATTGAACAGGGTGTGATTCTACATTTGCAGCCTGTGAAGGCTCTGCTGATGTGGGGCTCTACCTTCAAATCACCTAGAGCTCTGTGGACAGGGCAGGGAGCTCCCAGGAACACTAGCTCACAGGCCCTGCTGCTCCCAAAACTGCCCCTGTCTGGGATGAGCACGCTGAGCTCAAAGATGAATGAAGCACGAGAAAGTAGAAAAATTACACAGAGAAAACTACCCGAGGGCTTCTTTGGTCCCTGAGTGTCTTGCTCCTTTACCTCCTGGGGGTTTCTAGTTATTTTAGGCTAAAGCGTTGGTTCCTAATATAAAATAAATGCAAGGAGAATATTTAAAAAGGGAGTCACCTCTCAATGATTTGCTGTGGAAGGAATCAAAGAGAATCCAATCATAGCCCAGGACTCAATTAGGGATTCTCAACTCTTAAGACCAGATGTCAAAAAATGGGATACTCTGAAACAGAGAATCTTGGACATGATCTATTTATTAACCAAGGAATTGCTTCAAAGTCAAAGCAAAGCATTTTCCTTTCCCTATCCATCCTCTTGCATTAAACAAACAAAAGAAGAAACAAAAGGTGCAAGAATGACAGGAACCAAAGGATTTCAGACACTGGGCAGCAGGCAGTACAAACCAGTGAATCTGAGACAAGGCCACTAATGAAGTAGGCCCTACAAGTGCCCCAGGCTGGAGCCTGCAGAGAGTTTCCAGGCCAGAGACTAGGAGAGGGAATCTAGGCTGAGCCAGGCTCTGGCCCTGAGTTGAGGAGACGGATTCAAGAAGTCAGGGAAGGGAAGGCCTCTGGATAACACAGCAGAAAGTACTGGGGAGGAGATGGGCAGGAGGTCCTCTGTCTGAGCACAGGTTCTTCTTGGAAAGAACCACTAGGAAGGAGCCAGCTAGAGGGTCCCTGGTGCTCATTCCAGGCTGGGAGAAATTCATGTACCAGCAGTCACAGAGTAAAGACCCCTAATTCAAGGGGCTTAGAACAG
The DNA here is from genome assembly GCF_023851605.1 of Tamandua tetradactyla. Taxonomy (NCBI): domain Eukaryota; kingdom Metazoa; phylum Chordata; class Mammalia; order Pilosa; family Myrmecophagidae; genus Tamandua; species Tamandua tetradactyla. The sequence continues at coordinate 60,309,095 of NC_135346.1, read as the reverse complement.
GGCCCTGAGGAGGGAACAACCTCGGCAGTTGGACCAAAATTAGCCCCAGGCTCAAGCCTGTTCTGGTCTCACCTAACGAAGTTTAAAAATCATTCTTAAAAGGATTGATGTACCTGTATCACGGAAGATCAACTTATTTAAAGAGACAACATACTCAGCACCCAACTAAGGTAACATTCCCAGTCCTGGCCCCTCTCTAAAATTACCAGGCATACAACGAAGCAGAGAAACACAATTCATAAATCAGACAGAAACCTATCAATAGGCCCAGAAATGACACAGATGACACAATGAGTAGAGAAGAGCTTTAAAACAGCTTGTATAAATGAGCTCCTCTGTCAAACATGTAGACTTACATGAGCAAAAGGACACCATCAGAATATATATATATACAAAGGACCTAGGTGGAACATCTAAAGTTGCAAAATGCAATGAAAGGAAGAAAAAAATGAAAGTAGGCACACAGTTTTGTTAAAATAAGGAACTTTTGAAAGAAGGTAGTGTGAACTATATCAGAGGAAGCATGGAATGCTGGAAGGTGTTCTCAAGGGCCAGAGGAACATTTTTTTTTATTCCCAGCTTTGAAAACTACAACTCTGGGTCCCCATCAACATAATTAACCATAGTATGCCTCAGTTTCCTTCTCTCTAAAATGAGTCAGGTTTGCAGAGAATTAAAATGAAGTTATTTATACAAAGATGAGTGCACAGCACCCGTTTTAGGAGCTGTAGACATGCTTTTGAAATGAAAGAAAAAAGAATCCAGCCATCATTCCATAAACACACTGGGATTAATCCCTCCCTCTCCAATTTACCTCCATTTTTATCCCTGAATTTTCTCTGGAGACCTCTTTCTCTTCAGCCTTAGGGCCTAATCCAGGGTGCGCAGAGCAGGCCCTTATTTCTGTGCTGTGGGGATTCAGGTAAGAATGGAGGCCCCAAGTATGGAAATAATTCCTCTTCTCTCTGCTGCATGGAGTCTCTGAGCCTCCTATGGTTTATAAAGGGGCTTTGGTGTGATTGGATCAGACCCACCACACGTAGCCTCCTTTTGAATGGCTGAAGATAAACTGATTTAGGACTTTCATGCATCTGGAAAATCCCCTCACCGCAGTGCCTAGACAAGAGTTTGATTGAATGATTGGGAGAAGGTGAGCTGGAGGTCAACTCTGGGCAGTGATTCTAGGGTATCTGGGCCCCTCATTCCCAAATGCTAAGTGAGAAGTTGTTGGGTTCCAACAGCTAAATCATCCTCTTCTTCCAAACTCATTATCCTGAGTTAGGGTAAAGAAATAAGTGATTCCTTGCTTTCAGCATCTGAGGAGTTTTTGATTTGTGGAGAGTGGTTTGAATGAGGGGTTAGATAAGAAGAGGCTTCAGCTGGTTGGGAGGAGATCATGGAAGGTTGTGATGAGTGTGGAAGCTCCTCTGAAAGGCTGAGGTTGAAAGAAGAGTTTAGGGAGTAGAGGAGTGAGGGAGGACAGAGATTTACCCTTAATCGAGGGCAGACTTGAAATTTGTTTATGCCCAAGGAGGGACTCAGACGGGAGAACATGAGTGGAATCAAGAGGGACAACTAGCTGATGGAAGAAAGAGAAGGGTGGGATTGAGTGCCCAAAGGGGAACATAGCCAAGAATGTTGGGGACTGATTGTTTTGTTGTCATAAGAAACTTAGATGTAGTCCATGGTATTATCCTAGTCACTACTAAAATAATTCTCAAGCCTTGGGAAATATCTACCCTACTCTACATAATCCTTAAGATTTATGACCTTAATCATAGTAGAAGCTGAGTAGACAGGGGCGGGGGTTTTGCAGTGTCGCTTACTTAAATGGCCTCAAACTCAACATGCATTGACCCAGGGATAATCTTTAATTCTTTCAATATCACCCCAAATCACCTTTTCTCCATTTTCACAGACAGGTTTCATGCCTCCATTTTCTTATGCCCATTTGACCAGGAAAGCCCCTAGCTGGCTCTGTTCCTCACTTCACACCTGTCCAAAGCCTGCCCATACTGATCCACTATGGGCCACCAAATGCAAAAATCTGACCATGTAACCTGCCTCCTTCCTGAATGCTAGGAAACACCCAACCTTCATCTCTGGATGAGAGCCCTTTCTTTGGGCACAGGCAGATTGAAGTTTCAGGTGACTTTCTCCTCCATATGTGGTAGGAACCCCCAGCTCAGAGTCTCCAAGCCCATTTTCATCCCCCAAGTGAGCTCCTTTTCAGGGCTTCTCTCCTGTGGATGGCAATTTCATCCAGACTGTTTCCAAAGGAGAAATGTGAAACAATTCCCCAATTCTTTTGCTCCCTGTGGTAGTTAGATTCAGTTGTCAACTTGGCCAGGTGAAGGTGCCTAAATCTATCACTGTGGACATGAGACAATGGCGTGTGAACCTCATCTGTTGCTGATTACATCTGCAGTGGGCCAAGAGGCGTGCCTGCTGTAGTGAATGATGTTTGATTTAATTGGCTGGCACCAATTAAATGAGAGAGCTCAATGTAGCACAGCCCAAGCAACTCAGCATACCTCATCTCAGCACTTGCAGCTCAGCCCAGGCCTTTGGAGATGCAGAAAGGAATCACCCTTGGGAAAGTTGTTGGAACCCAGAGGCCTGGAGAGAAGGACAGCAGAGATCACCCTGTGCCTTCCCTCATAAGAAAGAGCCTCAGCTGAAAGTTAGCTGCCTTTCCTCTGACGAACTAATGAAATAAATCCCCTTTTATTAAAAGCTAATACGTCTCTGCTGTGTTCCATCCGGGCTGCTAGCAAACGAGAACACTACCTCAGTTTTCTTTTTTTTAATGCAAGGTTGTTGAGCTATATTATATATTCACATAACCATACAATAATCCAAATTATACAGCAAGTGGCTTCACAGTATCATCATATAACTGTGCATTTGTCATCTCAATAGATTTTTTGAACATATTCATTCCTGCAAACAAAAATAAAAATAAGAATAAAAGTAAAAATAAAAGTGAGAAAGAATACCTAAGACATCCCATACCCCTCCCCTATTATTTATTTATTTTATACTATTTTTTTTTGTCTTTCTCGTCTGTCCATACATTGGATAAAAGAAGTGACTGACAGCTTCTTGCTCAAGGAAAAAGTCTTGACACTTTAGCGTCTCAATATATGTGCAGTTAATGGGCTTTATTTTTTTTTTTTTACATTGGAATTAAAATGGTTCAGGTTTAATGGCCACTTCCAGGGACCACAGACACAGCATTCTTCTGGGCAGCCCTGTCTACAGTGTCATGGATGTGCTGACCAAAACTCTCACAGGATTTTACTGAGCAGAGAATCATCATTGTGTGTCTACTGGTCAGCTCAGATCAAGCGAATTTTCTTCCTGATATCCATGCTCCAGCCACACCAATCTCTCATTTCCTGAACACTCTGAGTACAATTTCATCTCAGGGACTTTGCTCTCCCCACACCTACAAACACCATTCATTATTCTGGGCTTAGCTGGTCACCCCTTGGCATAGAAAGTCTTCTCAGAAAATGACCACTCCTCATACTGCCTCCATTATATTTTTTTCCTTGAACTCATTTAACATTGAATCTAGTTCATTATCACTCCTTGGTCAAATATAACTTTTCCATCAAGCTGTCATTTCAGGAATAACATCCGTCTTGTCCACAGTGAATTAATGGCAGAAGAATTTCTCAGTCCCCACTCTTTAATGGAATCAGGCAGAAGGCTTCTTTTAAAGGCAAATCCTGATGGCTCAGATCTAAATATCTTGGGATAATTCTCTGGACTTTGTGTTTGTGAAAAGCTCCAAAGTGGTGGTTCTAATCTGCAGGCTGGGTAGAGATCTGGGGCCTCAGAGTAAAGTGGTGAGTTTTTCACTGACCCCTACCTGAGGGCAGGTCCTTAAATGCCACATCGTCCTTCACGGAGGCAGGGATTTTAGGAAGTGTGAGTCAGACCCAGGTTGCAGATTAGAAGTACCAAGAGAGGATTATATTCATGACAACAGTCCTTTCCCTGAAGACTCTGATGGAATCATCAAGCTGTCAAGAAGCAGCATCAGTGGCTCTGAAGGCCCCAAGTGCTTCTTATGCACAATGAGGATGAAGAGGCTTGGTTTAGGTGCATCTGATGGTCAGGGAACCATTATTCCCCCTGAGAAAATAGTGAAGGCTTTTTAAAAAAAGGTCTATGACCTGGGGCCATGACTGTAGGTGTGGCCTTCCTGAGATTTACCAAGGAGCCGTGTGTGGATTTAAATGGAAGGAATTTTCAAATGGGTTTATGGCTGCTTCTCTTTTTTCTTCTTTATATATTTTTTATTTTAAAACAATTTCAAGCCTATACAGACAGTTTTTAAAATAATACAAAACCTATGCAGGGAACTCCAACTACCCCTACCCCAGATACCCAGATCCACCAACGCTAACTTTGGCCACATCTGCTGTATCATTCCTTCCATCTGTCATCTGTTTGTCTATTTTCTGAACTATTGCGAATAAGTTGTATGCATCATGCTCCTTGAACACGTAATTTTTCCATGTACATTTCCTGAGAACAAGAATATTCACTTATATAACCACCTTAAGAACAGTTATCACGTTCAAGATATTTAGCATTGATGTAGAGCTGGCAGTCAATTTTCCATATATCTCCAAAATGTCCTTTCAAGCCTTTTCTCCTTCATTATTAGATCCCAACCAGGATCGAGTAAGTGATTTAACTGTCATTGACTCTTTAATTGCTCTCAATCTTAAACTGAAGTTTTTTTTTTCCACTCAAGCAGATAGCAGGCTAAAATTATTAGCAGATTGGTGTTCTGCAAACATTTTTGTTCATGCATGGAGGACTGCTTATCTTTTTAGAGATATATGTGGACATGCCTGTGTTCACCTTACAAAACTTAGGGGGAATCATCAACATTAAGGGAAATTGTTTCTATATTTCACTGTAAAAGAATGCTTTCAGTATAAAAGTATATACTTATTTATACTGAAAACAACCTTTTCAATGCAAAAGTTAATCTGTGAATATCCTCAGCTAATATTTTCACTGGGTTCATAGATTACAGGGAAATAGTAGTTGAACGAAGGTATAGGGTTATATTGGGTGAGCCTGGCTTGAGGACAGTTTTCTTAGGGTCAGCATAGGGGTGACCTGGGGAGCCAATGGTGGTTTCTGATGCTCCATGAAAGTGACTTGGAAGCGCTTTATTTTCAGTGAAAAATTACATTTTATGACAGGGTGTCAGGAGAAATCAAAGAGAACTGATTGGAACAGAGAGAAAAAGAAATGTAGGGAGAGAACTTACAGCAAATTTTTAACCAAGTGATGAGGCTGATGGAGGTGAATTGGGGCCTGAGCAGTGAGCTGAACAGGAGCTCGACATCCCCAACCTCCCAGATGCCACAGCTTTGTCTCCAGCACCCAGGACAACTCTGGCCTTGGGTCTCCCTTGTGAGGCCCCATGGCAGTTGGTGTAGTTGGTCCTCCTAGACCAGGTCTGCACACCTGAGTTTCAGAAGAAACTGTAGGAAGAGATGACTGTGACTTCTGGGTCATCAGGTCTGAGCTTGGATGGAGCAAAGCAGCTTCACGTTCAGTTCTGATTTCTAAGTTGCTCCATGTAATATGATAACAGGGAGTTGTTGCCGGTGTCCTATGGTTGGGGTGGAAGGGTAGGTCTCTAACCTGCAACCCCAGCCCAACCCTTCCCCAATCAGCCAAGAGAGAGGAAGCTGAGTCCTGGTGTGCCTGGTCTGCTGCTTCCATCTGCAACCTGGAGGGGAGCATGGGAAGGGTCAGACCTGTTTATGGAGCTTGGTTCCCATCTACACAACTGTGTCTTTCTCTACCAAGTTCGACTCCCCTGGGAGGTGTCACTAAACCCAGGTTGGGGGACTCAAATACCAGGCAGATGTACTTGTGCCCAGACCCAGCAGTGACTGATACTTGGGTGGATGGCATACTTCCCAGCGAGCCTAGCAGAGACTCTCTAGCCTTGGTTTCTCTCTTTTTAAAAAAAAAAATCATTTGTGACTTTAAAAAAAAAACAAAATAGTTTTATTATGAAATATATATATAAAGCAATAACTTCAAAGTGCATTGTAACAAGTAGTTGTAGAACAGATTTCAGAGTTTGGTATGGGTTACAGTTCTACAATTTCAAGTTTTTCCTTCTAATTTCTCCAAGACTCTAGAAGCTAAAAGAAATACCAAGATGATATTTCAGCAGTCATACTCATTTGTTAAGTCCTATCTTCTCTGTTATAATTCCTCTTTGTCCTACTCTTTTGGGGTATTTGAGCTCTACCCATTCTAATTTTTTCATGTTGGAAGGGCTGCTGATAATATGGGATAGAGGGATGGAACTAGTTGATGTTCTGGAGAGGCTGGTCCCTCTGGGTTTCAGGACTCATCAGACCTAGGAACCATCCTAGGCCTCTCCAATTTTGTGAAAAATAATATCAATACATAAAAGCAATAAATTTCAAAGCACAGTACCACATTTAGTTGTAAAACATATTTCATAGTTTGCTATGGGTTGCAATGTCACAATTTTAGGTTTTTATTTCTAGCTGCTCTAATACTGGAGACTAAAAGAAATATCTATTTAATGATTCAGTGACCATATTTGTACATAAACCCTACCTTCTCTGTATAACTCCACCATCACCTTTGATCTTTCTATACCTCTTTTTAGAGGTATTTGGGCTATGTCCATTCAAACTTTTTCATGTTGTAAGGGGATGTCAATAATATGGGGTAGGGAGATGGAACTAGCTGGTGTTCTGGAGAGGCTGGGCCTTTCAGGTTTCAGGACTTATCTGGTCCAGGGACCCATCTGGAGGTTGTCGGTTTCTGGAAAGTTACCCTAGTGAATGGAACCATTGTACAATCTAATTTAAGAGTAATTTAAAGGAAAAATAAACCAAGCCATATAAAAAGTAAAATACAAAGAAAAAAGGAGAAACAAGGAAGAAAAAGATGCCCTCACAAGAGAAGGGAAAAAAAGGCTCCATTTCTTGGTCAGACTCCATCTGGAAGCCGGAAGTAAAAGCTGGCTATGTTGCCTGGACTGGCTCTACCTGGGAAGGTGATGCTGGAGCCAGGGTAGGCATTGCTTCCAGCTCTGTATCTGGCCCCAGTGTTATCAAATACTCCAGCTCTGCACCTGGTACCAAATCCACAGCTGGGGACAGAGCTGGTATTATTTCAGGTGGCTCTAGACTGGCAATGCAGGTGGCTCTGCCTCCAGAGTCCATACAAGGGCAGGAGTAGGAGGCCAATTACCTCAAGGAAGCCAACTGCAGTTTTATTTGCAGAAACAGAATTAATCACTCCAGACAGAGGAGTGAGGTCTGTTTCCCCAGGGAAGGTGGTTACAGGTTTAGCAGGCACTGAAGCTTAAATATTTTTAGTCAAAATTTGCATGGCCAACTCCTCAGTGTCTACTGGAGGCCAGCAAGCTGCTTCTTCAAGGTTGGTTGGATATCTGGAAGCTTTTTCCTCAGGGCACATAGGAGATTGGGTAGCTGTCTCCTCAGTGAAGGCTGGAGACTTGGTGGCTGTTTCCTCAAGACAGACAGTTACAGGTCTATCTAGTAAAGACTCAGCAGAATTTAGGGCTTCCATGTCCCCTCTGCCATCACTGTCAACCCACATGTCCCAATACTAAGCTTCAGGATCCCATTATTTTTTCATTCAGAGTCTTTAATTTAACAGCAGACACCTGTAAGGTTGAGAATTTAGTTTACATTGTAAATCTGCTACTCATATGCAACGAGAATCCAGGTCTGGTTTTCAGAGATCTGAAGCCTGCCACTATGCATGGGTGGGGCAAGGTGACAGTGTAGTGAGGTGTGGCATTTAATTTGTCCTCCAGAGCAGCTGGTAAATAGTAACCAGGAACTGTACGCAACAGCTGTTGGGGGGACATCAGTGACTGGACACACATCATACAACAGTCTGGAATGTGTGGAATGGCTGAGATCCTGCCCAGAATTATAAGTCTCCCAAGCCACAGAGGCCAGCACCACTCCCCCAGGGGCACAGCAGACTGGATTCCTCATGGGGAAGCAAAAAGACTTCACTAGTAGTAAGAAATTAGGCTCAACCAAGCTCCAATTGCAGAATTAATGAACAAATTCTGACGACTCAAAATAGTCCCCGAGCACAGATAAGTGTGGAGTAAGCACTGAAAGAACCAGGAATTTTTGCTCTTGCAGAGAAGGGGCAGGGCTGATGGGAAAAGAAGCAACAGAGGCGTTTTGAGGTGGACAATGCAAAATACTGGAAAAGGGCTGGACCTCAAGAAAATGGAGGGCATAGAACCTGGAGACACACTGACCCACACACCAACTCCAGCTTTTGATTGGCATCCACAGGGAGCTGGAATCCAGCTCTGAAAAGGCCTTTTCATTTTTACATTCTTACTAGCTCATTAGATCATTAAATAGGACTGTCACTCTCAGGCTCCAGCAATGCCCCAGGCAAGGGTGGAATTAAGGCATGTCTGAGAACAAAGTAACTAGGGAGGTGAATGTGGTTAATTCCCTAAAGGGTGTATCTTGCCAAAGAAAAGGGGGTAGAGCTCATCTCAAGTGGTGGCCCTCCTTGAGGGAATTCAGACCCCAGGGGCTCAAAAACAGAAGCAACTTAAATGTCTCAACCACACCAGTGGCAAGGAGAGGCTGCTGAAATTAAAGGCATTGCATCAATTTATGTGGGTGTGAAGCTGTGGGCAGTGAAGCACCATATGCTGGGCAGGATAGGAAAAGCACAGAATCTAGAGGCTTCATGGGATATTCTGACCATCTGCTGGGTCTCACCCTCAAGGAAAACTGATGCTGGCTACTCTCTCCTCTGGAGACGTGGGCCTGTCCAGTCTGGGAAAGTCTGATTGGGGCAAATAATATCTGAACAGACCATGCTCAAAAAAAAAAAAAAGGACTCCACATAGGCAGGGTAAGAAGCAGAAAGACAAGAGTAGAAAAATTCTAATTAGTTAAATAGAACCTATGCTAGAGGTCTAGAATAAGTTAAACTGAATGCCAAAGAATAGGTAAAGAAAAAAGCTATTCAACAAGAAAACCCTATGTAAAAGAGTGAAAATGACCTCCAGCATAAACCAGTTAAGGAAATCAAATGCCTAGATACCAGCAAAAAATAACAAATCATGCAAGGAAAATTGAAGATATGGCCCAGTCAAAGGGACAAATCAATATTTAAAATGTAATACAGGAGTTTAAATAACTAATCCAGGATGTTCAAGCAGACATTCAGTGTCTCACCAAAACCAAATCAATGAGTTGAGGGAATGTATGGCAAAAGAAATGAAGGTTATAAAGAGGATATTGGGTGAAGATAAAGAATTCAAAAGTTTGAAAAAATGAATTGCAAAACTTAAGAGATCGTAAGGCACCAGAAAAAAGATGAAAAAACAATGGAGGCTTATAATAAATACAAAGAGGCGGGAGAAGAGATAAGTGAACTAGTGGACAGAACATGTGAAATCCTACACACAAAATTAAAAATAGGGAAAAGAATGAAAAAGTATGAGCTGGGACTCAGGGAATTGAATGATAACATGAAGTACACAAATATATGTGTTATGGGTGCCTGAGAAGGAGAAGAGAAGGAAAAAGGAGCTGACAAACCAATGGAGGAAATAATCACTGAAAATTTCCCATCTCTTATGAAAGACAAAATTACAGATCCAAGTAATACAGCATACCCCAAACAGAAAAGATTCAAATACACCTACTCCAAGAAACTTACTAATCAGAAAAGTCAAATGTCAAAGAAAAAGAGAAAATTTTGAAAGTAGCAAGAGAAAAGCAATCCATCACATATAAGGGAAGCTCAATAAGACTATGTGTGGCTTTCTCAGCTGAAACCATGGAGGCAAGAAAGCAGTGGTATATTTAAGATTCTGAAAGAGAAGAACTGCCAGGCAAGAATTCTATACCAGCAAAACGGTCCTTCAAAAATGAGGGGGAGACTTCCGGGAAGATGGAGTAGAGTGCAGTGAGCTCATTCCTGCTCCATGAAACAAGAGAGGAGACAGGGAGGAAATGCCCAGAACTGCAGGTCCCAGGATGTGAGGAATCTAGGAGGGTCTTTAGGCAGCTTCGGGGAAGAGAAGGATTGGTGGATGGATCGGGGAGAGGGAGTGGGTGGGTTGACCAGGATTCCCACCAGGCGTGCTACAGTGCACTGGGGAGGTGGGATGGTAGGGAACTGACCCTCCTCACCTCCAGCCTACATAGCTGCCAGCTGGGGAAACCTCCCCACATGGTTGCAGTGGACAGTGCCTGTGGGGAGCCCAGAGGTGGGCTGATCATCCACCGCTGGGCCAGGACCCACAGCGAGGGGAGTGATCACCAAGTTGCGTGCAGGAATAGCCCGTAGTCTCATGTCTGGCAGGCCCTTCAGCACTGCAGATCAGCTGATAAGCTGATCCCCTATGCACTCGTCAGATCCCCTGTCCCCTGGAATAGACGTGCCGGCTGGCTGCCCCTGGCAGAGCAGACCCCCTGCCAAGCACACTGACCTCGAGTAGCTTCTGGAGGAGGTTCGGGGCTGAGGCAGGAGGGATTCGAGCATGCCATCTGCTGGTCAGATGTGTTAAGTGTAGGTAGGCTGCACCAGCAAGGGACGGGTGAGCTTGAGGGAGGGGGAACCTCATGGTTGCCACCTGCTGGGAAGAAGGAGTAAGTGCAGGCAAGCTAATTCCCTTTCTGCATAGTTCTTTATTTTTATTTTACCCTTAATATGTTTTCCTTTTCCCCCCTTTTAAAACAAATTCTCTGTATACATTTTTATTAGTGATATAATTGTTCTTTTCATTTTTTTGAAGATTTTAATAAACACTTTATGTTATTTCACTTTTATTCTTTATTTTCTGTTTTTCATTTCAGGCATATTATTTTTATTATTCCATTTCATTTATTTTTATTGTTACTATTATTATTTTTCTCATAAATTTTCTCTTCCTTTGGTGGGCACCAGCCTGACTTCCCTCCCAGTATATTCTGCGTATCTCCTTTTGATTCTGGGGCTTATCACTGTTGAGGTGCATTTTGTTGTGGTTCTTGTTTTTGCGTTTCATATTTTTATTACACTATTATTTTACTCTGTTTTTTTTTCTTGGTGTATAAACCAGACCTGGGTCTCCTGCATGATGAGCAGCCATTCTGCCACTGGAGTCCCTGTGCACCCTGGCCTACCTTATAATAGACCACTACGTGAATTGTACTCCCTACATGAGATCCAGAACTTAATTTGGCAGAGAATAACCAACAAAAAAGTACAAAAGGAAACATTCAACAAAAACCAAGTAAATACAAAATTTTAGAAGCGTGAAGGAAACCAACTTGCAAAAGAACAATATCAAGATAATCCAATACTCGAAACACAATAGAAAATCACAAAGCACATGAAGATCCAAGCAGAAATGGCCCAGCCAAACAACCAAATAAAAATTCCAGAGGGTACACAGGATATGCAACAACTACCCAAGGATATTTATAAAGAAATGAAGGATATCAGGAAGAAATTAGAAGAGAATAAAGAAGAATTGAGGAGGTTAAATAGAAAAATGGCAGATTTCATGGAAGTGAAAGATACAGCAGACCAAATTAAAATTATACTAGAGACATACAATAGCAGATTTGAAGAAGTAGAAAGAATAGGTGAGCTAGAAGATAGAACAATAGAACTACAGCACACAAAACAGCAAATGGCAAGAAAAATGGAAAAATGGAACTGGATCTTAGGGAAATGATGGACAACAAGAGATGCATAAATGTAAGAATCATTGGTGCCCCATAAGAAGGGAAGGGTCAAGGGTTGGGAAAGTTAGTTGAAGATATAATCAGAGAAAACTTTCCAACCCTTATAAACGACATGGATATGCAAATCAAAGAGGCCCAGCAAACTCAAATAGAGTCAGTCCAGACAGGTTTACTCCAAGACACATACTAATCAGACTGTCCGGTGTTGAAGAGAAACAGAAAGTCCTCAAAGCAGCACGAGAAAAGCAATCTGCTACATACAAGGGAAAACACATAAGACCAGTGTCAGACTACTCAACAGACACCATGGAAGCAAGAAGGCAGTGGCATAGTATTTTTAAGATCCTGAATGAGAAAGGCTTTCTACCAAGAATTCTTTATCCAGCCTAGTCATCCTTCAAAATTGAGGGGGAGATTAAAATCTTCAAAGATAAAGGAAGAATGAAAGAACTAGTCAACAAGAGGCCAGTCCTAAAAGAAATATCAGCTGATAAAAAAAAGACAGGAGAGGGAGGCCTGGAGGAGGGCACAGAACTGGAGAATATGAGTAAAGGTAATTTGAAGGAAAATAGTATACAGATCTGACAAATAAAAACTAAAGGACAAGATGGCAGAGTCAAGAAGCATTTGACAGTAATTAATTTGAATGTTAATGGACTAAACTCACCAATTAAAAGATACAGACTGATAGAATGCATCAAAAAACATAATCCGTCTATATGCTGTTTACAAGAGATGCATCTTAGACTCAAGAACACAGTTAGACTGAAAGTGAACGGATGGAAAAAGATCTTCTATGCAAGCTATAACCAAAAGAAAGCAGGAGCAGCTATACTAATATCAGACAATATATACTTTAAATGTAAAAATGTCATAGAGACAAAGAAAGACGCTACATATTAATAAAAGGGACAATTCACCAGGAAGAAATAACAATCATAAATATCTATGCTCCCAATCAAGGAGCTCCAAAGTATATGAGGCAAATACGGAAACACTGAAGGGAACTATAGACATATCAACAGTCAAAGTGGGAGACTTCAATGCACCACTCTCCACTATAAATAGAACAACCACACAGAGGATCAACAAGGAATAGAGAACCTAAACAATAGGATAAATGAATTAGATCTAATAGACATATATAGGTCATTACATCCCCAAACACTAGGATATACATTCCTTCTCTAGCACACATGAAACATTCTCCAGGATACGTCATATACTGGGACACAAAGAGTCTCTCTGAAGTTAATAAGATTGAAATTATCCAAAACACTTTCTCCAATCACAATGGATATAAAGTTGGAAGTTAATAATCACCAAAATACCAGAGCTTCCACAAATATATGGAGATTAAACAACACTCTTAAATAATCAATAGGTCAAGGAAGAAATTGCTAGAGAAATAGGTAAATACCTGGAGATGAATGATAATGAGAATACAGCATATCAAAACTTATCAGATGCGGCAAAGGGAATGCTGAGAGGGAAATTTATTGCCCTAAATGCCTATATCAAAAAACAAGAATGAGCAAAACTTGAGGAATTAACTGCTCATCTGGAAAATTTAGAGGAAGAACAGCAGACTATCCCTAAAGCAAATAAAAGAAGATATATAATAAAGACTAAAACAGAAACAAATGAACTAGAGAACAATAAAGCAATAGAATCAACAAAACTAAAAGTTGGCTCTTTGAGAAAATTAATAAAATTGATGGTCCCCTAGCTAGATAAACAAAGAAAAGAAGAGAGAGTACACAAATAAACAAAACCAGAAATGAGACGGTGGTCATTACAACAGATCATGAAGAAATTTTAAAAATCATAACAAAATATTATGAACAACTATATGCCAACAAACTAGACAACTTAAGTGAAATGGACAAATTCCTAGAAACAAACGAATTAACTATACTGACTCGAAAAGAAATAGAAGATCTCAATAAATCAATTGCAAGTAAAGAAATCTAATCAGTCACAAAAATCTTCCCACAAAAAAAGAAGCCCAGGACCAGATGGGTGAATTCTAACAGCATTAAAGAAAGAATTAGTAGCAATCCTGCTCAAACTCGTCAAAAAATTGAAGAGGAGGGAAGTCTACCTAACTCATTATGTGAAGCCAACGTCTACCTCATACCAAAGCCAGACAAAGATACTACAAGAAAAGAAAACCATAGAACAATCTCTCTAATGAATATAGATGCAAAAATCCTCAACAAAATTCTTGCAAATCAAATCCAGCAGCACATTAAAAGAAATATGCACCATGACTAAGTGGAATTTATTCCATGTATGCAAGGATGGTTCAACATAAGAAAATCAATTAATGTAATACACCATATCAACAAATCAAAGCAGAAAAGCCAGCTGATCATCTCTATTGATGCAGAAAATGCATTTGACAAAATTCAACATCCTTTCTTGATGAAAACACTTCAAAGGATAGGAATAGATGAGAACTTCCTCAACATGATAAAGGGTATATATGAAAAACCCACAGTTAACAACATCATCAATGGGGAAAGACTGAAAGCTTTTCCCCTGAGTTCAGGAAGATGACAAGGATGTCCATTGTCACCATTGTTATTCAACATTGTGTTGGAAGTTCTAGCCAGAGTAATTAAATAAGAAAAGAAATACAAGGCATCAAAATTTTAAAGGAAGAAGTAAAACTCTCACTTTTTGTAGATGATATGATACTGTACATCAAAAACCCTGAAAAAAATCCACAGCAAAATCACTAGAGCTAATAAATGAGTACAGCAAAGTGGCAGGTTACAAAATCAACACTCAAAATCTGTAGTGTTTCTACACACCAGTAATGAGCAATCTGAGGGGGAAATCAAGGGAAAAAATCCATTCACAATTGCAATCAAAAGAATAAAATATTGAGGAATAAATTTAACAAGGAAAAAAAGAACTACATAAAGAAAACTACAAGAAACTGCTAAAAGAAATCACAGAAGACCTAAATAGATGGAAGGGCACACTGTTCATGGATTGGAAGACTAAATATAGTTAAGATGTCAAGTCTACCTAACTTGATTTATAGATTCAATGCAATACCAATTAAAATCCTGCAAACTTACTTTACAGAAATGGAAAAGCCAATACCAAATTTATCTGGAAGGGCAGGGTACCTCGAATAGCCAAAACTATCCTGAGAAAGAAAAGCGAAGTTGGAGGTCTCACAGTACTTGACTTTGAAGTAGTTTATGAAGCTACAGAGGTCAAAAACAGATTGGTATTGGCATAAAGATAGACATACTGACCAATGGAATGGAATAGAGTGTTCAAATATAGACCCTCTCACCTATGGACAATTGATCTGTGATAAGGCTGTCAAGCCAACTCATCTGGAACAGAACAGTCTCTTCAATAAATGGTGCCTAGAGAACTGGATATTCACCTGCAAAAGAATGAAAGAAGGTTCATATCTCACACCCTACACAAAATTTAACTCAAAATGGATCTAAGACCTAAACATTAGAGCTAAGACTATAAAACTTTTAGAAGAAAATGTAGTGAAATATCTTATAAAACTTTTAATAGGAGGCGGTTTCCTTGATCTTACACCCACAGCACGAGAATTGAAGGAAAAAATCAGTAAATGGGAACTCCTCAAACTTAAACACTTTTGTGCATCAAAGAACTTTGTCAAGAAAGTAAAAAGACAGCCTACACAATGGGAGACAATATTTGGAAATGACATATCAGATAAGGGTCTAGTATCCAGAATATATAAAGAGATTGTTCAGCTCAACAACAAAAAGACAAACAACCCAATTACAAAATGAGCAAAAGACATGAACAGACACTTCTCAGAAGAGGAAATACAAATGGCTAAAAGGTATATGAAAATATGCTCAACTTCCCTGGTTATTATGGAAATGCAAATCAAAACTACAATGAGATATCATCTCATACCCACCAGAATGGCCATTATCAATAAAACAGAAAATGACAAGTACAGGAGAGGATGTGGAGAAAGAGGCACACTAATCCACTGTTGGTGGAAATGTAAAATGGTACAATTGCTCTTGAAGGCAGTTTGGTGGTTCTTCAAGAAGCTAAGTATAGAATTGCCATATGATCTGGCAATACCATTGCTAGGTATCCATTCAGAGGACACGAGGGCAAGGACAGAAATGAACATTTGTACACCAATGTTTATTGCAGCATTATTTACAATTGCCAAGAGATGGAAACAGCCCAAATGTCCATCAATAGATGAGTTGCTAAACAAGCTGTGGGATATACATACAATGGAATATTATGCAGCTGTAAGACAGAATAAAGTTATGAAGTACGTAACAACATGGACGGACCTTGAGGACATTATGCTGAGTGAGATTAGCCAGAAACAAAAGCGCAAATACTGTATGGTCTCACTGACAGAAATTAACATTACTGAGTGAATTTCAGTTAAGAACAGTGGTCATCAGGAGACAGATAAAGATGGGTAGATATTAGGTAATTGGAGCTGAAGGGATACAGATCATGCAACAGGACTGATTTTAAAAATTCAGAAATGGATAGCACAACACTACCTGATTGGAGCACAATAATGTAAGTACACTGAGTGATACTGAATATGAGAATGAAAGAGGGAGGAGGGCTGGGGGCACATATGAATCCAGAAGGAAAGACAGACAATAAAGACTGAGATGGTATAATCTAGGAATGCCTAGAGTATACAATGATAGTAATTAAATGTACAAATTAAAAAATGGTTTTGCATGAGGAAGAACAAAGGAATGTCAATATTGCAGGGTGTTGAAAATAGATGGTCATTCATAGTTTAAAAACTTCAACTTCTGTGTGATACTAAAGCAAAAAAATATTTATTTGGTACAAAATTTATATTTTGACTAGTGCATTTCCTAATATAACTTATATGGACAGGCTAATTGAACACCATAACTACATGGAACCTTGAATAGGGCATGAGATTTTGTAAGTTTGTCCTGTGGAATGCCCTGAAAAATCCCAGAGTGATTTGAACAGTAAATAAAGAAGTATTTGCCAAGTCCCCTTGGGGGAATGGCAAGAAAGGGGGAAAATTCAACTTCCCCATTTGAAGAATTTCTAATACCACAAGCAGTGGGGACGACCAAATCAATAGGCTGAGCCCTCACTCTTGGGGCTCTGCAAAGGATAGGTTAAGCCTAATTAAAATTAGGCCTAAGAATCACCTCCCAGAAAACTTCTCATGTTGCTCAGATGTGGACTATCTCTCTCTCTCAACCAACCCGGCAAGCAAACTCACTGCCCTCCCCCTTTCTATGTGGGACATGACTCCCAGGGGTGTAAACTTTCCTGGCAACGTGGGGCAGAAATCCTAGAATGAGCTGAGACTCAGCATCAAGGGATTGAAAAAATCTTCTCGGCGAAAGTGGGGAAGAGAGAAATAAGACAAAATAAAGTGTCAGTGGCTGAGAGATTTCAAAGAGTCGAGAGGTTATCCTGAAGGTTATTCTTATGCATTATATAGATATCCCCTTTTTAGTTTAAGGTATACTAGAGAGGCTAGAGGGAAATGCCTGAAACTGTAGAACTGTGTTCCAGTAACCATATTTCTTGAAGATGAATATATAATGATATAGCTTTTGCATGTGACTATGTGATTGTGAAAACCTTATATCTTTTGCTCTTTTTATCTACAGTATGGACAGATGAGTAAAAAATATGGATTAAAAATAAATAAACAATAGGGGGAACAAATGTTAAAATAAATTGAGTAGATTGATATACTAGTGATCAATGAAAGGGAGTGGTAAGGGGTATAGGAAAAAAACAGGGGACCAAAGGTTAAAAGTATATTGGGCAGATGGAGATACTAGTGGTCAATGAGAGGAAGGGGTAAGGGGTAGAGTATGTATGAGGTTTTTCTTTTTTCTTTTTATTTCTTTTTCTGGAGTGATGCAAATGTTCTAAAAAATGATCATAGTGATAAATACACTGCTATGTGATAATATTGTGAGCCACTGACTGTACACCATGTATTGAATATTTGTGTGTTAAGAGTGTTTGCATTGTATGTAGTGTATCAATAAAAATATTCAAAAATAAAGAAACTAAAAAAAGTATCAACAGATGAGTGGCTAAATAAGGTGTTGTACACACATACAATGGACTATCACGCAGTTGTAAGACCAAATAAAGTCATGAAGCATGTAACAACATGGATGGACCTTGAACACATTATGCTGAGTAAAATTAGCCAGAAACAAAAGGACAAATACTGTATGGTCTCACTGATATAAACTAACATTAATGAGTGAACTTGGAGAATTTATTCTTATGCATTACATAGATATCCCCTTTTTAGTTGATGGTGTATTAAAGTGGCTAGAAGGAAGTACCTGAAACTGTAGAGCTGTGTTCCACTAGACATCTTTCTTGAAGATGATTGTATAATGATACAGCTTTTGCAATGGGACTGAGTGATTGTGAAAACCTTGTGTCTGATGCTCTTTCATCTATGGTATGGACAGAAGAGTAAAAAATATGGATAAGAAATAAACAGATAGTAGGGAAACAAAGGTTAAAATAAATTAAGTAGATTGAAATACTTGTGGTCAATGAAAGGAAGTGGTAAGGGATATGGCACGTATGAGCTTTTTCTTTATTTTGCTGGAGAGATGCAAATGTTAAAAAAAAAAGATCATGGTGATAAATAAAAAACTATGTGATGATATTGTGAGCCATTGATTGTAACCATGTATGGGATGTTTGTATGTCAAGAATGTTTGTATGTTTGTTCATTGTATATAATAAAAATATTTTAAAATACTAAATAAAGGGAACACTATAGGCAGATAGGAAAAGGCAAGAGGGAGAGGCCAGGAGACAAGTGTAAAAATGAAGACTATCAGTAAAGGTAAAAAGAAAAAAAAAATAGATATGACAAATAAAATCCAAAAGATAAAATGATTGAAGAAAGTACTGCCTTTACAGTAATACTACTAAATGTTAATGGGTTCAGCTCCCCAATCAAAAAACATTGACTCGCAGAATGGGTTAATAAACTGTACCTATATCTATGGTGTCTACAGGAGACTCACTTTACACCCAAGGACAAAAATAGGCTGAAAATGAAAGGTTGGGAAAAGATATTTTACACAAACCACAACCAGAAAAGAGCAGGAGTAGCTATACTAATATCTGACAAATTTGACTTCAAATGTGAAACAATTAAAAGAGACAAAGAAGAACACTATGTATTGATAAAAGAATAATCCACAAGAAGACATAACAATCATAAATATTTATGCATCAAGCCACAAGCCAGACTTTTCCAAAATACATGAGGCAAACATCCACAACACTTAAGGGAAAAGTCAACACCTGAGTCTGTGACCACAGGAAATAAGGTTTCCTTTCAGGGCACACATAGAAAGTTTACATCTTTCATACTGTGTTTAACTTGCAAATTTGCAGTCTTCATCTCATCCCTTTCTCTTGTAACTGTTTCTATGGTGTCTAAGAACAACCAGTCAACATCATTATACCTCTTAACTCTACAAAACTCTGTTAAGGTGTCAAAAACATTCTCACCCAGAGACTTGTATTAAACAAAAATGATTAAGAGAATCAAATGGTGATATTTTGCCAAGTCATGCTATCGACTGTCAGTGCCATCTTGATTATTGGAAATAGAGTCATTAGTGCCTTTGAATCTAGTAAGAAGAGAAAAATAATAATAAAAAAAGTTTTGTGATTCTGTTTCTCAAGATCCGCTCCTGGATCCACGCTGTGTCATTTGTTTGGGGTTCTCTAGAGAAACAGAACCAACAGGAGATATCTGCATATATGAGATTTATAAAATATTTCACGCAATTGTGGGGATGCAAGATTCCAAAATCCATAGGGCAGGCTGCAAGCCTCGCAGTCCAATGAAGGCCCTTGACAAACTCCACAGGATAGGCTGGCTGGCTGAAAAAGTGAAAATTCTGTCTTCTCTGTTAAAAGTCTTCAACTGATTGCATTAAATCCAACTGTACTGGTTTGAAACTGTATGTATACCAGAAAAGCCAAGTTCTTTAAATTGTAATCTAATCTTCTGGGGGAAGACCTATTGTTTAGGGTGGAACCTTTGGTAAGTTTGTTTCTGTGGAGATGTGACACACCCAATTGTGGGTGTGACCTTTTGATTAGATTATTTCCATGGAGGCGTGAGCCCTCCATTTAAGATGGGTCTTAAATAGGCAAAACATTTACATATTTATCATTTGGAGAGCCCATATAGACACAGATATTTGAAGATGCTTAGAGTGCCAACACAGACGGTTGGAGATTGAGACAGAAAAAAATCTGGGTGCTAAGTAGGGACTCAAAGAAAATCCAGAACTTGAAGAGAAGAAATCTCCTGAACCCAGGAAATGCTAAGCTAAGCTAAGAGATGAAACTCTGAGTTTTGCCCAGGAGCTGCTCAGTGAGGGCCTCAGAGCTTAGAGAGGAAGCCGCTGGATTCAGAAGCACAAAACAATGGAACCAAGAACAAGAACCAGGAGACACCAGCCATGTGCCTTCCCAGATGACAGAGAAAACCCAGATGCTATTCAGCCTTTCTCTGGAGTCAAGGTATCTTTCTCTGGATGCCTTAGTTTGAATGTTTGTATGCCTTAGAATTGTAAACTTGTAACTGTAAAATGGGTTGGACTTTGTAAAGGGCAATTCATTTCTGGTTTATTGCATTCTGGCAGCATTAGCAAACTAAAACACCAACTGATTGGATTCCCTCCTTGAGGAAGACACATCCTTACTTGATCGGAGATGTAATCAGCCATGGCTACAATCAAATGACTGAGGATTTAACAAATCAGCCTTCCGGTTTACTAACCATCCATGAAATATCCTTTTAGTAATGGTTTGGCCAGTACTTGGCTGACCAGACAACTGGGCATCATCACCTGGCCATGCTGATACCTGAACCCAACCATCACAATACTCAACCTGTAATTATAAACAATAACAGTTTGACTTTCACCTGATGTAAATCAACTGTTCTGTGAAACTGGAACTGGACAAATTGGAAAATTTTTCCCCAGAAGGGATGAAAGTCTTCGTGTAATTTTCACTTTTAAACTTGATATGCTATAAATTAATTACTTCAAAAATAGAAAGAATGCCTCAGCAGACTTTCTGCTGGTCAAATCCTGGTGTGTAAATGAGTCAGCTGGTAAATCTACCTTGTGGTCAGACAGCAGGAAATAAATATCCTAAAGCCTCACTGAGATTCTTGAAATGCGGCACGTATCACTTCCCTGCCTTCTATCCCCACCCCATGTCCTTTTTACCTGGGAACTCAGGAGACTTGGCTCCTGGACAGTAAAGCCATAGGATCCTCTCGAGTCTGTGTCCTTCTCCTGCTAACTGGGCCCCTCCAGGTCTGCTGGATAAGTCCTCTATTCCTTATTGGCCTAAATCCATACCCATATCTCAGGCAAAAAGGCCCAGTGCACTTCCAGATGGGCACACTTTTGCGTGCTCTGGCCTCTTGCCCCTCAGGGCTCCACAAGGTATACCACCTCAACCCCATTTCTATGCTCCATCTTCTGCGGAACACCCCTCCCCCCCACTCAGCCATGTCTCTCTGTCTGTGGACACTCACCCTGATTTGGATCATCTTCATCACTGTTCCCAAACACTGCCAATGTCCAGCTCTGATGGGCACCCTCCTGTCCATCCAGGCTCCCTTCCAACCCAGGAGTGACTGTCTATTGCCTGACCAAAGGAGGAATTGGATTTAAACATTTTTCAGGAAATTTTGATGGCTTCTTCTCACTCCCAATGGATTGGCTAAAGCATTTGGGACTGACCCCATTGTCTGGACCAGTCCATTCCCCTCCATTGAATTCTCCAGAGGCTTTTATTTCACTTTCCCATGGAAAGCTCCTCTGCTAATTTACCAACCCCCTCCTCACCTTAGCTCAAGGGTCACCACCAAGGGAGGACCTGGTGGCAGTTTGGTCCCCGGAGACCAAACTGGTAATTTTACTATCCTGTTATGGCTTCATGGCAGCTAACGAGACTCTGGGATGCTTGGGTAAACCTAGCGCAGCTCTCATGGGTTCCTTCCTAATCCAATTTGCCTAGGCCTGATGAAACTCATCTTTGCTTACAAAACTCTTCCAGGACCCCCGTCCCACCCAGCCCTGGGCTCGCTACCATATCCTCCAGTCCTACACACTGGAAAGTTGTTAAATTTATCTTCCATCCCTGATGCTGTGCAGATGTAGAGAACACTGAAAGACAATCTCTGTTTAATGACCCTCATGCTGCGCAGATGAAGAGAGCCCTGCATGATGAGTCTGTTTAATGACTCTTCAGGTCTTCATGATCCCATTTAAAAAGACTCCATATGATAACAGTCAATTAACATTAAATAAGTTAGGAATAATTAAAGCATAGGAAGATTCAAATATACCTCAAAACCTTGGATGAAACAATGTAGCAAGAAAGGAAAACGTTTAGTTCTGAGCTTCCTGTCAGCAAGGCAAAAGGCAAATAATTCAGAGCACACACACCTTCTCCAATGGAATACAGAATGCACGTTTTCTTGGAGAGAAAAAAATCTTTGTTCTGAATTAGAAGAGGAAGATGCCTCAAAAATGTTTTGTGAAAATTAGGTATAAATACAATTAAACTTGTAGAAACCATAAATATAGCCCCTGGCTTTCCTGTCTCCAGGTTTACAAATTCCAGTTTCTTTGTGAGCCTTATGGAATTACCCAGAAGCTTCCATCAAACACTCATGGCCTCCCTCCCAGGTCCTTCTGTAGGACTGGTGCTCCCCATTGAGGGCCTAGCCAAAGTGGCTGGTCTCCTCTCTCACCATCAGGAGTACCAAGACTTACAGCAACCTGTTCCTCTGACTCCTCCTCCTGGATGCCCTCCTTCCCTGCTAGATAAGGGGGGGATCATGTGGACCACATCCAGGGCACCATAGGGAAGCCCTTTACCAGCCCCTCCATTACTGTCTGTGGCAGTTTGGACCTGTTATCCCACCCAGGAAAGTCCATGTTCTTTTGATCCATTCCTGTGGGTGTAGACCTATTGAGGGGGCCTTCAATTAGGTTATATCGATTGGGATATGACCATTTAAGGTGAGTCTTAATCCCTTACTGATGTCCTTTATAAGAGGATAAAGGATACCCAGGAAAGTCCAGTGAGCTTAGTGAAAAGCCCCAGAGAAGCTAAAAGAGCACCCACAGATGCTCAGAGAAGAAGCCACTGAATCAAGAAGTTCAAAGGAACAAAACTGAGAGTGGAGAACCAACAGGTGGCCAGGAGCCTTCCCATGGTGTTCTGGATGTCAGCAGCCTGTCTTCAGAGTCCAGGTATCATCCTATTGATGCCTTGAGATGGACATTTTCATGGCCTGAGATCTGTAATTTGCTAGTTAATAAATCCCCATTGTAAAAGCCAACCCGTTTCTGGCATATTGCATTCTAGCAGCTTTTGCAAACTGATTCACGTTCCATCTGGATTGTCCCCAAGACCACAATCACCTACTGGATAAACTCTGCCCAAAACTGGATAAGGTGGGGTGGGGTTGGGTGCTGGTCCATGTGAGAATGGACTAGGCTGCAGACATGTGGCCCTGCTGGGAACCCTGACCAGGGGTTCCTGTCCTTATCCCCTCGTATCCAGTTGTGAAATTTTGGGCAAGTCCCTGAACCTCCCTGAGCTGTGGTGTCCCTGGTGGTAAAATGAGGATAAAGTCTTCCCAACTCTGCCCTATTTTGAGCCAGGAGCTAAGACGTGCATGTGTTCAGGTCCGAGCCTGGCCACAGTAAGAAAAGGAGACAGAAGAATATTAATGTGTCCTGGGTCTGAAAGAGGGGAATGAAGTGGGGCTGTAAATGGGTGTAGATGTCCTGTATGGGATGAAGAAATGTTCTGGCAGAAGCTAGAAAGGATAAGTGAGAAGCATTGTAAGGTACCTAAAGACACCAATATGCACACCTCAAAAACTGATAAAATAAATTTAATTTAAGGGTAATACAAAAGGAAAAGTAAACCAAACTGTATAAAAAGTAAAATACAAAGAAAAAAGCAGCAATCAGGAAAAAAGGAGGGTGGGGGGGGGGAGCTCCATTTCTTGGTCTGACTCTGTCTGGAGTCCAGAGCAGGAGCTGAATGTGATGCCTGAACTGGCTCTACCTGGGAAGGTGATGCTGGAGCCAGGGCTGGTATTGCTTCCAGCTCTGTCTCTGGCCCCAGTGTTGTCACATCCTCCGGCTCTGGACCTGGCTCCAAATCCACAGCTGGAGATTGAGCTGGCTTTATTTCAGGTGGCTCTAGAGCTGCCAATACAAGTGGCTCTGCTCCACAAGAGCAGGAGTTGGAGGCAGCTCTAGATTTTCTAGTGTTGTACGCTCTGGTGCTAGAGCTGGAGATACAGCTGGAGATGGTGCTGAAGCTGGAGCTGCAAGAGGCAGAATATTTACCAACTTGAGTGCCTTTACGTCTGTCTTTCCAAAGTCAGAAAATACTCCACTGCCCTTGAGAAGCCCAAGCCCAAGAACCCACCCCAGGAAACCTTCATAGTCAGAGGACCGCCCCCCGAAGAGAAGACTGAGGTTCCTTTTTGCTCCTGGTCCAACACCAGCCTCTATTGGTTCCTCCCTCTGTGTTCCCCCATGTCCATCTGCAGAGGCTCTCAGGCCCCCATCCTGGTCCTCCTCACCCTCTGGCTCTGCCTCAGTTGGGCACATAAAGAAAGGACATGGCCCTACAGCCCTGAAGCACGCAGGCTGACTTTCTCATAGGACCCCAGCATCTAATACTCCTGCAAATAGGGGAAATGTGACTTTGTAGCTGACCCCACTGGGGATTGCAGGTGGGAAGGGAGTGGGGTGGAGTCCTGGATTCCTCTGGGAAGGAGACTGTAGGCCACTCCAGGAAAGTCCTGGGAGGGAGCCTAGGGGAGCCTCCAGGGTGGGGTCTGGGGACCTGGCTGTGGAGCAGGCTCTGCTCCCACGCTCACCTCCAGCTGGATCCAGCCTTTGTGGACAGCGTGGTGCACCTGCACCCTGACCAGGGAGGTGGTGTCCATGACCTGGTTGTCCAACTCCTCGCTGGTCTCCCAGGTGCAGTTCTACAATGACAGGGCCTGGCACCAGGAGAGGATGGATATCTCAGAGCCCTACCTGTCCATCACCACGGGGGGATAAGTCCACATGAAATTCTACTTCCATATGAAGCCCAGAATTCTGACTGCACAGACCCTCACAGGAAGAAAGGGGGTGACAGCTCCGGACATCACAGGATGTCCGGATCATCCTGTGGGCAGATTGGCCCCACTCCCAGGACCCATATCTCCCCATCCTGCCCTGACAGCCATGAACTGGGAGGGAACAGGACAAGCCCCCCAGGCTTCCATCCCCCACCACCTGCCCAGGGCCTGTCCACACTCCTGGTCCTCCTCTGCTCACTCACCGGTACTGGGAGATGCTGAGGCTGTCCAGGCAGGACCACAGTGGATGGCCTGGTCTGGAGTCCTCTGTCCTGTGTTCCCTGGGTTACCTTTGGGTTCTTCTTCATAAATGACCTGAGCTTTTGAGGACGAGGAGAGAGCCAATGCCTGAGACATCGAAAAGGACTCTAGCTTGATTTCCTAAGGCCTGAGCCTCAGCAAATAGGTTTCCTAAGGCCTGAGCCTCAGCAAATAGGTAGAAAGTTAGAGAACACCTGGTTCTGTGTAGCCTCTCTGACATAGTGAGCTGTGAGAAGGCTGTCTCTGGAATGAGGGTGCCTGGTTATGGGGGTTCCAAGTTCTTTGGGCTCTATCCTCAAGGAGGTGCCATCACTTAGGGCCTCTATCCTTGTTCTCTTACCTGGATAATACACCCCGATCACCCCACTGGGCTGCTGACTGCTCACTCGCTTCTCCCTCGTCCTCTTCCTAACTGTGCACAATTTTGCCAACACATCCTACATGTTAACTCTGAAAGACCTGGGGTCGTCAGGAACTAATTTCAGGAGGCAGAGCTGGGTTCATGCCTTGTTCTTTTTTCTGCCAATTCTGTGACCTTGGACAAGCCATGGTGTCTTTCCTGCACAAGGAGATCATTCTAGTATATTTCCTAGGGACATCACCAGGCGGATATGAGAAAATACATATACAACTCATGGGCTGTCCCATATTACCAATGCATGAACTTCAATGGAGGAATTACAAGACGGACTGTGAAGCAGCAAGAAATACAGTTCAAACAGGGCTGAATTGTGTGACCTTTGGAAACTCCCCTCTCTTCTTGGCTTTATTTCCCAGTCTACACCATGAAGGACTTGAAATTCAGTGAAAACCAGATACCATTACTCTGTGATATAAAAGCCTTCAATGGCTTCCCATTACCTTTAGAACTAGATCCAAATGCCACCTCATTTTCCAAAAATAAAGCTTTATTGAGATATATCCACATACCACATAATCATACAAAGTTTACAATCACAGTATCATCATATAATTGTGCATTCATCACCACAGTCAATCTCTGAACATTTTCATTACCACAAAATAATGCATATAAGAATTAAAATAAAAACTAAAATTAAAAAGAACATCCAAAACATCCTATGCACTTTATCCCCCTATTCTTTATTTATTTATTTATTGTCTTTATATTTATTTATTAGTCTTTGTATTGTCTTTATATATATATTCTCTATACATTCTGTATATAAACTGGATAAAAGGAGTGTCAGCCACAAGGTTTTCACAATCACGCGGTCACACAGTAAAAGCCATATAGTTATCCAATCATCTTCAAGAATCAAGACTACTGGAATACAGTTTAACAGTTTCAGGTATTTCCTTCTAGCTATTCTAATCCACTAACAACTAAAATTGATATCTATATAATGCATAAATATAGCCTCCAGAATGGCCTCTCTACTCTATTTGAAATCTCTCAGCCACAGACACTGTATTTTGTTTAATTTCTCTTCCCCTTTTTGGTCAAGAAGGGTTTTTCAATCCCACAATGCTGGGCTCTGGCTCATCCCTGGGCATCATGTCACACATTGCCAGGGAAATTTACATCCCTGGCAGTCATGTCTCACAGTGAGTTGGCTTTAGTGAGAAAGGCCACATCTGAGCAACAAAAGAGGTTCTCTGGGGGTGACTCTTGGGCATAAATACAAGTAGGCTTAGCTTCTCCTTTGCAGTAATAAGTTTCATAAGAGCAAACCCCAAGATCGAGGGCCTAGCCCATCAAATTGGCATTCCCCAAAGATTGTGAGAATATCTGGAATTCCCCAAGTAGAGAAGTTTAATATTTCCAACTTTTCCCCCAATTCCTTAAGGGAACTTTGCAAATACTTGTTTGTTTTCTGCCCAAATTACTCTGGGATATATTAGGCATCACACTAACCTATAGAAACCCACAAAATCTCACTCCCTATCCAAGTTTCCATGTAATTATAGTGTTCTAATAAGCTGACCATACAGGTTAAATTAGATAATGTCAAATGTCACCTCAACATTAGTAATCCATGTGGTGGGCAGCCTCCAAATGCCTTCCAAGGACCCCTGCCTCCTGGGGTGCACACCTCTCTCGGGTGTAAAAGGGAGCAAATGACTTGCTTGTGAACAACACAATACAGCAAAAGTGATGGATGCTTTATTTTCACTACGGCACTTATTTTCCTTCACAATCGTTTGTTTTCGTGCTTTTACCCATCTCCCCTCCAGACTGTGAACTCCTGGGGGCAGGGGCCACTGGGTTCATTTTGAGTGCCAGACCCAGAGCCAACCCAGCACCTTGCACAGGGGCACAGATGCCGAAACAATAAAAGATGATCATACAGACCCCATAAACACCACTGATCAGTTCAGCTTGTGGGGATGATGCTAATAACAGGACGTGCAAGTCTGAGGCAGGGGGGACATCCAGGTTCACTCCTCTCTTGCTCCTGTAGCCCCACGAAGCACATGGGCTCAGCTGGTAGAGACGCTCTGCCTCCTGGTGGCCAGGGCTAGCATTGCAGCCCCAGGCAAGAAAAATAACCAAAACACCCCGACACATAGTTGGTGTCATCCAGTCAGCAGCTCTCTCAGTAAAGTCTCAGGCAGCAAAGAAGCAGACCCAGAAGTCCTATGGGTGTGTAAAGGACCTTGGAATTCCTCCATGCCCCTTTCTTTGCTCCACTGGCCCTGGGTGCCAGTTCTCTCAAGGCCATCCTTACCCCAGCAGGGCAATGATATTGACCAACTCCAAAGGAGAACTCGAGGCTCCCACAGCACGGTCTCATGCCCGGATCTTAGACTCAGGCTCCAGCACTCTACCAGGCTCTGTGCCACCCCAGGTACCATGTCCCATAAACCTGCGAGACTTTCTCTGCTCAGAGGGACCTTCAGGGAATACAGTATAATTTCCAGGGCCCAGAGCATAGCAGGTCATAGACAGAGAACAACACAAAAGACACTTCTCTGAAACTGTGAAATTGTTGGGGTTCCCCCACTCCAAGCAGCTCAAGGGATAGAGGAGGACAGTGATGAATTCTTTCCTGTGGCCTCCTTCCACACTAGGGCCTCAGCCCATTTCCAGGTGCCCAGAGCGGTGGAGGTTCTGCCATTTCCAGGTGCCCAGAGCGGTGGAGGCTCTGCCATTTCCAGGTGCCCAGAGTGGTGGGGGTTCTGTCATTTCCAGGTGCCCAGAGCGGTGGAGGTTCAGCGCATTTCCAGGTGCCCAGAGTGGTGGAGGTTCTGCCATTTCCAGGTGCCCAGAGCGGTGGGGGTTCTGCCATTTCCAGGTGCCCAGAGCGGTGGAGGTTCTGCCATTTCCAGGTGCCCAGAGCGGCGGAGGTTCTGCCATTTCCAGGTGCCCAGAGCGGTGGAGGTTCTGCCATTTCCAGGTGCCCAGAGCGGTGGAGGCTCTGCCATTTCCAGGTGCCCAGAGCGGTGGAGGCTCTGCCATTTCCAGGTGCCCAGAGCGGTGGAGGCTCTGCCATTTCCAGGTGCCCAGAGTGGTGGGGGTTCTGTCATTTCCAGGTGCCCAGAGCGGTGGAGGTTCAGCGCATTTCCAGGTGCCCAGAGTGGTGGAGGTTCTGCCATTTCCAGGTGCCCAGAGCGGTGGAGGTTCTGCCATTTCCAGGTGCCCAGAGCGGTGGAGGTTCTGCCATTTCCAGGTGCCCAGAGCGGTGGAGGTTCTGCCATTTCCAGGTGCCCAGAGCGGTGGAGGTTCTGCCATTTCCAGGTGCCCAGAGCGGTGGAGGTTCTGCCATTTCCAGGTGCCCAGAGCGGTGGAGGTTCTGTCCTTGTCAGACTGCCCTGTCGGAGGTCTAGTCTTAGCACTCGACGGCTTCTGATAGGCCCATAAACGACACGTCCTGTTTGGGTAACATAGGGAATTGGCACTTGTATTTCCTTTGCCAAATCCCTTCATAGAAGCCCTTACATTAGGGTTTAATTGTTTAACTGGTAGAGGTTGTGATTTTTATCAACCAGGGCAGTGATTTTAGAGGATGCTGAACTTCACATTTCCAATTATGAAATAAATGTTTGTTGCATCTCATACAAAGACACAACCACAACTCCTGAATTACTTTTCTAACTTCAGAACATTCAGTCAATTAGAAAGGGCTGAAATCCCAGCTCTGTGTGCTTGTGAAGTTAGCCCGCTTTTCTTCCATCTGGGATTAAAATATTCCAGGCAGTAAGACTTCTTCTAATGGACAACAGCAGTAGCATCCTCATGGGCAACGCTGCTTGTAGAGAAGTTTAATGGAGGGTATCTGTTCCGATATCACCCCCATGAGAAGGTCCTGGGGGAATGATGGGCCAGCAATCAAGTCCTGCCCAGGTGAGCCTGTGCACATACATGTGGGTGAGTGAACTTTGGGCGGAATGCAAATGCCAATAGTCCAAGCATAATCCATCTGGCTGAGATTTAACATGCACACAGAGGATCCCAGATCACAGAGCTCCACTGATGCATTTTCATTCTCTCCCAGGAGCATGTTAATGGGGCTCTCTAGAGACCCAGCAGTCAATTGAGTTCCCAAAAAGCATCTATTTTCTATTGGAAAGCAAAATTTGACACAGGCCTGCAATCCTCAGTGTTGTACCAATTTTAGTCACTGTGAGAAAAATGAAAACAACTTGTGAGTGTGTGTGTAATGACAATAAAAGTTGTTCAAGAGAAAGACTTCTGAAAGTAGGATCTACTCCAATTATAAGTAAATTCATTTTGATGAACTTGTGCCTGGAAATAGGAGAAAGCAGTGTAAGAGACACCATATATATATATATAGTGTATCACCCATTTATATAAATAAAATTCTATATTATTATATTAATTTATAAATATATCACATGTAATATATATTAATAAAATAGTTTATCTTACATGCCATGTCTTTATATTATCAATCAGAAACTAAGTACTGATGTAAGAAGCATCAACTGCAAACTTAAAAGCAAAAACTGGAGGCATGAAAGGACTCTGGTCACACAGCCAGCAACAGGAAAGGCAGGAGGCAGGAGTCCCACCAGTGGTTTCTTTATAAGCCACCCCTATGGAAAGGTATCCTACATAGAGCCAAGTGATGGGAGAGAAGATGGCAGCTCCTAAGTCAACTAGGAAGCTGAGCTCCATCTCTACCCCTTGGGCTTTGTAACTATGGATCCCATTCTACCAGGTCACCAGGAAGAAGGAGAGGAGAATTGTCTCATTCCATTTCATGTTTTATTTCATTGCATCATTTGGTAAAGGGAGACAGTCCCTAGCCTCTCCAATGGAACTGGAATCAACTCGGTGGTAAGTTCATGATCAAACTCAGAGGAGGTTAACCAGGGCTATTGAGGGGTGGGGTCTGCTAGAAGAAAGGCACAATGCAGTAAAGGAGATGTTCATGGAGGGGTCAAAGTCCAGTTTTCCCATCCTTGGACAAGAGGATTCCCCATTAGATCACACTTGGGGTAAACCACAGTCCCTCTTCAATGGGAAAATGGATGGGAGAGGACTGGAGCTGGCACTCTAGAACTCGGATGTCAGCTGCATCTTCACAGCAAGCACCTGAGAGAGATGGAGAAAGGCACATTGAGAGCTTACAAGACACTGCACACTCTCTCTCCACCTTTACCTGTGATCTATCCCAGCCCTGGGCCATGTCCACTCTGAACAAAGCTGGGCACAAAGTCCCTCATGGCCACTGTTTTATTGGCAGGTTGATCAATTTTAATGGAACTAAATGATTATTCAACAAAATGTTATATACCTTCACCAAATTAAAAAACGTACAAAGAGGGTGCATGGGTGGTTCAGTGGTAGAATACTCACGTTCCATATGGGAGACCTGGGTTTGATTCCCGGGCCATGTACCCCCCCCCCCAAAAAAAAGATCAAATAAAGAACTCACAAAACCCACCTCACAACATTTCTGGGAATTGGAAAAGGAAAACAGTGGGGAGCACAACCTTGTGGAGATTCTTCTTAGAGCCAGAACCGGAGATTAGTAACTTGGTCTTTTGACTTCTGCTCCACCAGGTTTGTGTTCCCTTCTCTTTGGGATGATTGCATGACTCTCCCCCTCCCTTCCCCTGGCAATCAAGTTCTGTCTGTTCATGGTTGCTTTGGAGAGCCTGGATTTCCTTTCTGCATGCCTCTTGATGCCATAATGGAATGCAGCCTTGGGCAAAACCTCCTTGTCGGCCTTACACTTGTTGTATTCCTCCTTGATATCAAAGCTCCAGCAACCTAAGGGGCCCTTCTTGTTACTCATGTCCATTTTGTTATAATCCACCTTCTCAATGCTATTTGTAGCACTCTGCATAACTGTTGGACATGCCAAAGATATTCCCCAGCTACTTCTTTTCCTCTGACTTAATTCTGTGCCTTTCCAGCCAGCAGACCCAGCAAACTTCTCACAGGTGGACTTGATCAACTCCTTGGCAAACCCAGGTTGTTTGCTGACATCCATGGGCTCATCATCTATTTTGGGCTTCTCAAACTAGCATCTTTCTCTAGGTGCCACTCTTGGTTGCTGCCTCTGTCTTGTTCCCAAGCATGCTTCCATTCCAGATATCTCTCCCCTTCCCTGTACAGAGGTGTCTTGGTCATGGAGGCCACAAAACTTCTAAGGTCTTCATAAATGTTCATGGAAAGTCCACCTCACAGGCCATGTGGCCCAGCCAGAACAGCTCATTCTGTCCCTTTGCTTTGCTCTGGAATAGGGTGCCATAAACATTGCAACCCAGATATGTTTTAAATTCAATCTTATTCTCAGGATTCTCCTCTTTCTTGGTTTCCTTCTGTGGCTTTTCCATTCTCCTTCTCTTTCTCTGTGATGGCAAACTCAGTTGTGACCTTCTGAAGCAGAGCAAACTAGGCTGACTCTGGAGGTCAAGAAAGAAAAGAGCTTTATACCCTCCTTCTTCTCTGTTGCCATCAGTCTCGAGCCCCAGGCGGGGCCCGGGGCTATTTAGAGTCATCCTTTTGATTGAGTCATGCTCAAGTTTATCTATTTAGATTAAATCAAGCCTGGAGGACTCTACGGAAATCTGTCCAATCCTTTGACAGCTGTACCACAACAAGTCATTTATTGAATACCTGGGAGATTGTGCACTCTAGACATCACGAGAACAAGAAATGCAAGAAAGTCCTAATCCTCACAAAACTGTCCCAAATAATATGCAAATCCAGAATGCAGATGATATGTTTAATTCAACTCAAAGACACACTCTGGATGTGTACTCACAGGTATAGCTTTCTCCAGGTTAACTGCCTCTCTCTATGGCCAATATGATGTCACATAGTCTATTACAGAGAGAAAATTAATTCAGCCTTCTGTCTAGCATGGGTGGTCCCAATTAGTTCCCCTTGATTGTTTAGGGAAGTTCTTTTTGACATCAGAAGCCCTCACTGCCGTTGTTCCTTCTTGAGGTATCTCCACATGCTCTCTGCTTGGAGAACTGTTGACAAATGTGGCCATTTAGTCCACCTCCAAAGCCCCATTGGTGGCTCTTCACCTACAAGGGGTCCTCCTCAGCATGCTGCGCCTCCAAAATTGACCTGCTGGCCCTCATAGGGGAAGCTAAGGTGAGAGGTAGCCTTGAAGTTTGAGTGGGTATGGGAACACAGCCGCATGATGTGCAGTTAAGACTGCTGGGATGGTCCACAATATTGGACACCACAGCAGTCATCCAGGACCACTGGATTATCAGGAGATAGGAAGAGCGCAGAGACTGGGAATTTGATGCTGAAAGAGTACATTATGTTCAACATGACCAATTGTAAAGACCCAGAAATGGATAGCACAGTACTATATAATGGTAATACCGTATTGTAAGTATGTGTGTGAGTACGGTTGAGGGAGGAGGGCTGGGGGCATGTATGACACCAGAATAAAATTAGAGGATAAAGACTGTGAAGGTATACCTTAGCCATGCCTAGAGTGAACAATAATGGTGATTAAACGTACAAATGTAAGGATGCATTTGCATGAGGGAGAATGAATGGCAATACTGCAAAGTGTTGCAAATGGCATGGTATATGGGGAAAATACAATCAATGCTTACTAGGGTCTGCAATTAACAGTAACACTGCAAAATGCTTCCATTGAATGCAGCAAAGGCTATAACAAGCCAAAGCTAAATGTCAATAAGCAGGGGATGTGGGGAAGGGTATGGGATACTTTGCAGAAGAAATGGAAATATTTCCATGTAGATTATGGTGGTGAAGTCATGGCTATGTGATTATACCGGGAACCACTGATTATTTTACTTAGGTTGGATTGTACGATATGTGAATAAAAATGCTTAAAAATGAACAGAGAGTTACAAGTACTGGAGAAAATGTGGAGAGAGAGCTGTATCTATTCACTGTTGGTAGGGAAGTAGAGAGACGCAGCCCCTCTGGAGGGCAGTGTCGTGGCTCCACCTGAGGCTAGGGATGGGGCTGCCATATGATCCAGCAACCCTGTAGATAGGTGTATACTTGGAGGAACTGAGAGTGGGGACATGAATAGACCATTGCATACTGGTGTTTACGGTGGCAGTGTTCATGAGTTGCAATGGATGGAGTTGACCTAAGGGTACATAGACTGAGGAATGGAAGGGGAAACGGTGGTGTATGCGTACAATTGACTACTCAGCAGCTGCAAGAAGGAATGAAGTTGGGAAGCACGTAACTAGGTGAATGAACCTGAGGACAGTAAATTGAGTCAAATAAGCCAGAAAAGAAAAGGCAAATATTATAATGCCTCAGTAATATGGAATAACTATAATGAGAAAACTCTGAGAATTGAATTTAAGAGTAAAGGTTATCAGGTGAAAGACTAACATAAAGGGTCCTAGATTGTAAGCTCTCACAGCAATCTCATCTATTCCAGACTTGTAACTGTTATTTCTAAATTCCAAGATGCTGAATTCTTTGGGAGTAACCCGATCATTCCCTGGAATTTTGGGTATTTGTGTGACACCTGAAACAGAGCTAGAGAAATGGAACAAAATAAAGTTTCAGTGGCTGAGAGATTTCAAATAGAATAAAGAGGTCTTTCTGGATGTTATTCTTATATGGTATACACATATCCCTTTTCACTTTTTGGTATATTGGTGTAGCTAGAGGGAAATAGTTTGGTATATTGGTGTAGCTAGAGGGAAAAAGTGTTGAATGTAATCCAAAATCCTTAATTCTTGAAGATGATTGAATAACTACAGAGCTTTTAAGTGTGAACATGTGAGTGTGGAAACCTTGTGATTGACACTCCCTTCATCCAGTGTGTGAACCAATAAGTAAGGAAAACAAAAGACAGAAAAAGAAATAAACAACAGGGGTATGGGGGTTATGGGATGCTTGCGGTGTTCTTTTTTACTTTTATTTTTGTTTTTTTAGCAATGAAAATGTTCAAAAGTCATTGTAATGATGATTGCACAGCTTTATAATGATACGTGAACCACTAGTACACTTTATATGATATTATTAGATTTAAAGAAGGCTCAGAGACAGACTGAGTACAGGTGAAGGAATTTATTCAGGGCAAGGTGGGGTTCTGAAGTCTGACTTCAACCCACAGGGGAGAACAATTAGAGGATCTTTATATCTGAGGGTCTGAGGGTGTGTGAAAAGTTAAACACCACTGCACTCATGCAGGCTGGAGGCAGCTGCAACTGCCTGGGGGTGGGTGTAGGATCAGTTAGGGAACTGCTGTGGGAATATCCCTTAGAAGCTAGTCACATCATGGGGGAAGGGATCTTACCTAATGTTCCAACCTTTGATTAAATACATTAAAAAAAGAAAAAAATGGCTAGGGAGGGACTGTTGGGTCAGGCCAGGCAGGGTGTAGGCGGGGTGCTAGAACTGTCCCTGCATTTTATTACAGGGCAGTGGCTGGTACTGATGCACCTGCCGGAGGGGTAAAGTGTCACTGACAGCCTGATTTGTTATTGTTTGGACAGTTCTGTGAATAAAGCCGGTTAAGAGTTTTAAGAGATAGGGCCGAAAAATGAGGGGGGATGTTTGGACAATGACTCTTTGACTGCTTCAAAGCTGAAAAGGGGCAAACTGATGAAACTGGTTGTTTTTCTTGGTGAGTCTGGCATCTCTGGGTTTCAGAGCTTTTCTGGCACTGGAACAATCTGGAGACTTTAAGTCCCTGAAAAATAAACTTAAGTAAAATTTATAGAGCACAGGATAGTTTTTAAGGTTTCCAAGAACATTGTTGATTGCGGTTGGCTATATAGTGGCAGTTTGTAATATATGGCTGAAACGTGCTTAAGAGTAACCTCCAGAATGACCCCTCAACTCGATTTGAAATCTCTTAGCTATTGAAACTCTATTTCTTTTTCCCCTTTTAGGTCAGTTCACCCATGATGCCAGGGCCAGGCTCATCCTTGGAACTTATGTCTCACAGTGCCAGGGCCAGTTATGTCCCGTGATGCCAGGGCCAGGCTTATATACTTGGAGATCATGTCCCACATTGGGGCGAAGCTCAGAGTTTGGCTTAGAGACCACAACTGAGCAAGAGATTTTCTGGAGATGGCTCCTAGACACTAATTATAAGTAGCTTCAATTTGTTATTATAGAAATGTTTCATGAGAGCAAGCCTCAAAATTGAGGTCTTAGCTTATTAAATTGGGAGCCCTTCTTGCTTAAGAAAAAAATGTCAGCAATTCCCCAGGTGGGGAAGTTTAATGATTCTATTTTTCCCAATCCCTCAAGAGACTTTGCAAACTTTTTTATTTTTGCCCATAATATTCTGAAATTATTATTGCATAACATTTATTTGTATGGAATATTGATATTTTATTCCTTATTCCAGGTTCTATATCAAATAAAGATGGATTAGTTGGTTTAAATTAATTGACTAGACACTAGATTAATTTAATGTGCTACAGAAAACAAATTTTGACAGAAGAAACATTTTTCTCTTTATCTCACTCAAAAGTTAAAGCTTTAAAATATAGACAATATTATTCTTTATTCTGTATATTGATTTACCTTAGTTTTAACCAGATCAATTTCATCACATCTTTAATCAGAGTTTGATCTTTTTCAGTTGCAGCTTTTAACAGTTGCTGTATGGATCCATGCTGACTTTCAGAGCTAGAGAACGAAACCTGAATTTCAGGTGTCACATAGACACTTAAAGTTTTAGGGAACTACTAGGTTATAAAAAGACTAAAGCATTTTAGAATTTAAAGATAAAAATCAAAGCTTATCATTTGAGCTTTAATTTTTATAAGTATTTAAAGGTATTTTTAGAAATAAAACATTATTTCTAATGTTGTTTCTACAGTTGTTTTATATTAACAAACCATAGCAGAGCTTTCATTCTGTTTCAATTTTTTTTTTTTTTTTACACGTGGGCAGGCACTGGGAAATGAGCCCAGGTCTCTGGCATGGCAGGCGAGAATTCTGCCACTGAGCCAGTCACACTGACTTGTTCTGTTTCAATTTTACACATTGACCAGACTTATGTCAATTAACACATAAAATATAATATAAAAAGATAATTATTTGTCCTGCCTTTCTTTTAAAGTCTTTCTTTGTTATAGAAGAAGCTTTGACTTAGAGATGACCACATTTACTCTTAGAAAACTATTAGAGCAAAGTAGTACAACTAATAATTTGGTTGTTTCTATAATCTGTCGCATTTTAAGAATAATTAAAACTATGATTAGCAACACTATACTGTCTCTGACCATCATAAAGATTAGTGTCAGGATATAACATCGATAGTGAGAACATTGTCAGGTGTTTAGAGATTATATAAAAAATCCTAAATGTATGAATATTATTTTATCTATATAAATTTAATCAGCAACAGGATGGAAATTTGTTTTAAACACTGTAGTATTTCCCAAATACTTCCTATGTAATAGGACTATTTTAGCACCTTATTTATAGAAGGTAAAAGAATAAATCATTTGTAACAGATTTTTCCTGAATAGTGAGAAGACTTGTCTTCCAAAATAAAGGATGAGAAGGCTAAGGATACCTTCTCTGTATAACTCCATCACCACCTTTGATCTTTCTATCCCTCTCTTTAGGGTGTTTGGGCTATGGCCATTTAAAATTGGAAAAATTAATGTTGGAAGAATCTGTCAATAATTTGAGGTAGGGAGATGGAACTAGCTGATGTTCTGGAGAGGCTGAGGCCTCTAGGTTTCAGGACTTATCTGTACCAGGGCCCCATCTGGAGGTTGTAGGTTTCTGGAAAGTTGCTGTGGTGCGTGGAACCATTGTGGAATCTTGTATATTGCCCTAGGTGTTCTTTAGGGTTGGCTGGAATGGTCCTGGTTGGTGTTTGACAGGTTATGATAGGTAGCAAGTCTACCTGAAACTTATGTAAAAGCTATATATATCTAATTTATGGTTACTATGATTAAACCCAAAATATAACTCTGAGGTAGAATCTTTAGGAAATAATAAAGAGTATAGAACTAATGAATGAAATATGCATTTGTATATTTAGGTTTTGATTATTATGTTTCTTCTGTAGTTTAAAAATTACTTTATATACCTACGTGGGTTTTGTTTTTGTTTTTTTTTTCCTTTAAGCCATAAGTGGTCACTAGGCCTCAGTAAACAATTTTTTTTAGGTATTTTTTTCTTTAGATCAGTTGCAGTTTACAGAATATTCATGCAGAAAGTAGAGTTTCTATTACTCCAAGTCAACAGTTTTTCCTATTAACATTTTGTGTTAGTATGGAAAGTTTATTACTATTGATTAATTAAAATTATTATAGTTATATTATTAAAGTCCATAGTTTACATTAGAGTTCACTCTTTGTGCTTTACAGTTCTATGGATTTTAAAAATTTATTGTGGTAACATAAATGCCATAAAATTCCCCATTTAACTACTTTTTAGCTTTTTTTTTTTTTTTTTTTTAACATGGGCAAGCACCAGGAATTGAACCCAGATCCTCTGGCATGGCAGGCAAGCATTCTTGCCTGCTGAGCCACCATGGCCCACCCCCCATTTAACTACTTTTGAGTATAAAAATCTGTTGGACTAATTACATTCATAATGTGCTACCATCAGCAGCATTCATTTTCAAAACTTTTCCATCATTCCAAACAGAAACTCTGTACCAATTAAGCAATTAACTCCCCATTCCCGATCACTACTCCTACTCCTGGTAACCTGTAATCTAAATTCTGATTCCATGAATTTTCATATTCTGATTATTTCATATAAGCAAGTTCATAACAATATTTGTCCTTTTGTATCTGGTTTATCTCACACAACATGATGCTTCATGATGAACATGAAGGTTCATCCATGTTGTATCATGTATCAAAATTTCATTCCTTTTTATAGCTGAATAATATTGCATTGTATGCGTATACCACAATTTGTTTATCTGTCCATTGATGGGCACTTATGTCGCTTCCACCTTTTGAAAGTAGTGAATATTGCTGCAATGCAGATCCATGAACAAGTATCTGTTCAAGTCATTGCTTTCAATCTTTGGGATTGCCAGGTCATGACTATAATTCTATAGTTAATTTACTGAGGAAATGCCAAATTGTTTTCAACAGCAGCTGTACCATTTGCACTCCCACCAACAATGCACAAGGGTCCTTATTTCTGTACATTCTTGCCAACAATTATTTTCTGTTGTTCTTTTTTTTAATAGTAGCCATTCTAGTGGGTGTAAAGTGGTATCTCATTGTGGTTTTTAATTGCATTTCCCTAATGGCTAATGATGTTGAGCATCTATTCATATGTTTATTGGCCATTTGTATATCTTCTCCAAAGAAATGTCTATTCAAGTCCTTTGCCCATTTTTAAATTGGGTTATTTGTGTTTTTGTCATTGAGTCATAGGAGTTTTTCATATATTCTGAATTCTAAACCTTTATCAGATATATGATAGCCAAATATTTTCTCCCACTCTGTGGGGTATCTTTCTACTTTCTCAATAATGTCCTTTGGTGCACCAAAGTTTTTAATTTTGATGAAGTTCACTTTACCTATTTTTTTCTTTTGCTGTTCATGCTTTTGATATAAACTCTAAGGATCCATTTCCTAACAATCCTCAAGATGTTCTCCTCTGTTTTCTCCTGAAATTGTATCGTTTTAGGTCTTATTTTTGGGATTTGTTCCATTTTGAGCTAATTTTTGTGTCTGGTATGCGGTAGCACTCCACTTTCAGTCTTTAGTATGTGGATATCCAGTTTCCCCAGCACAATTTGTTGAAGAAAGCGTTCTTCCCCCCATTGAATGAACTTGGAACCCTTGTCAGAAAATCTGACAACCCACGAATTCTCTAATAAGAAAAAATCAATTGGCCATAAATGTGAGGGTTTACTTCTGAATTCGCAATTCAATTCCATTGGTCTGTATGTCTGTCCTTATGCCAAAACCACACTGTTGTGATTACTGTAGCTGTGTAATAAATTTTAAAATCGGGAAGTGTGAGTACTCCAATTTTGTTCTTCTCTGTCAAGATGGTTTTGGCTATTCAGGCCCTTTATCCTTCCGTATGAATTTGATGTTTTGCTTTTCCAATTCTGCAAAGGAGACAGTTGGAATTTTTATTGGGATTGCATTGAAATTGTAAATTGCTTTGGTTAGAATTGGCATCTTAATAGTCTCCCAGTACAACGACATGAATATGCTTCCATTTACTTAGGCTTTCTTTAATTTCTTTCAGATATGTTTTGTAAAATTTTGTGTACAAATCTTTTACATCCTTGTTTAAATTTATTCCTAGATATTTTATTCTTTTAATTGCTATGGTAATTGAATTGTTTCTGACTTCCTTTTTGTATTGTTTATCACAGGTATATAGAAACACTACTGATTTTTGTGTATGGATTTGATACTCCAGCCCTTTGCTGAATTTATTTGTTAGCTCTAGTAGCCTTCTTGTAGCTTTTTCTGGATTTTCTATATATCATATGGTCATGTCATCTGCAAATACATATAGTTTTACTAATTTCTTTACTATTTGATGCCCTTTATTTCATTTTCTTTACCAATTGTTCTTATTTTATTTTATTTTGTATGCTGTGTGATGGGGTCACATTTCATTATTTTTCCGTATGAGTATCCCATTATTGCAGTACCATTTGTAGAAATTTTTTGTTTGTTTGTTTTGCTGGTTTGTTTGTTTTTTGGAAGTGCATAGACCAGGAATTGAACCTGGGTCTCCCACATGGTAGGCGAGAATCTACCATTGAACTACCCTTGCACCCTCTTTGACCAATTGCTCTTAATAGCACTTTCAGTACAATGTTGAATAACAGTGGTGATAGCAGGTATCCTTGTATCCTGATCTTAGGGGGAAAGTTTTCAGTCTTTCAGCATTGAGTATGATGTGAGCTGTGAGCTTTTTATATATGCTCCTTATCATGCTCAAAAAATTCTCTTCTATTCTTATTTTCTTAATGTTTTAAATAAGAAGTGGTGCTAGATTTTCTCAAATGACTTATCTCCATCAATTGAGATGATCACTTGGTTTTTTTCTTTAATTCTATTAATATGGTACACTACAATGACTGCTTTTCTTATGTGGAACCAGCCTAACATTCCTGGGATTAATCCCACTTGATCATGGTGCATAATTCTTTTGATGTGCAGCTGAATTCAGTTTGCTAGTATTTTGTGGAAGATTTTTGCATCTGTATCTATAAGGGATATTGGTCTGTAATTTTTCTCAGTTTTGATTTTGGTTTTCCAAATATTTCTACGATGTGGTTTTCCTTTTATTTATCTTGCTTAACCCCTTGAATCTGCTGGCTTAAAATATTTATTCATTTTGGATAATTCTCAGTCATTTCCTCTTAAAATATTGATTTTTCTGTCATCTCTATTTCTCCTTCTTATACTATGGTTACAAATGTTTGTCCCTTTTCACTGTATTCCATATGTCTCTTCTCTATTTATATTTATTTTTATCAAACCTTGCCACACAAAATCACAGGGGCACTGTGTATTTTAAATTTTTGAGGGAAATACAGGAACATCCATGGGACACTACAAAACTACTAGCATGAAGTAATTCACAATTTCATCATTTGATAAGTGCTACATTCCTTTTATTGCTATCATATTTATTTCTAAGTGAATTTAGTGGCTATGATAAAAAGAAAGATGCATTTTTTTTTAAAAAAAAAAGCAAGATGTTTGATAATCAATGTGGATCAGGAAATAAGGATGGTGGTACCTACTGTTGTCTAATGTTTGAGAAACTGTGTACTTCCCAGTAGGTATATACATTCTCTTACTAAGTTACCATGGCTATGTAAGAATGAAATAAAAATATTTTTCCTATTTATTTGAATTTTTTAAACAATTACTAAATTGTTAGATTACAGATACTTAATAGGTTGTTTGGACGTAACTCTTTCATCAATTGCCCTATTAGCTATTTCTTTTGGCCTAGAAGCACCAAGAAAAATTCACTGAGCCACTGTAAGTTACCATGAACTTGGGAACCCCTCCTTCATTTGTTTCTTCATGCTTTCCTTGGGATACTTTTTGTGAGAGTATTGTTCATTCTATTTGTATCTTCAGCTGTGCTAAACTAAAGTTCAATACACTGAATTCTGAATTTCACTGGTAGTATTTTTCAGTTTGACATGTTTCCACTTGGTTCCTTTTAAAATAGTTTTCTATTCTTGATCTTGTCTCCTATTCCATTAAGCAAAATTAAATGTTATTTTAGGTCCATATCTTATCATTCTATTTTTCTAGGCTGTCAACACACTTCTTTCTCATACACTATGGGTTCAAGAATTTTGCCTTGTTCATTACGTGTCCTCCCACAACTTTTGCTATACCAGAGTCATTCACGTATTCTGTGACCTAAAATATGCAACTCAGACACAGAAAAAAACTGATTAAGGCAAGACTATAGACGGAGTCGCCAAATGAATGAAGGAAAGGACACAGGAATAAGAAATAGATGAAGATTAATTGGAAGGAAGACAATACAAGGAGAAAAAAAAAAGCAGCCTTTATTAATAGTTTCAAAAGCACTATATTGCCTCATTTCCTTTTAGTGAAACTTTGTGTCTGGATGAATAAATCTTTCATTTTCATCCAAGAGTGACCTCATGCGGCCCCGCCACCCAGCACTAAGTCACGGATCTTTCTCACTGTTCTCTAAATTAGCAATTGCCTTTTCCTCTATACGTGTGTCCAAGTTCACTACTTTTATGGCAGAGCCTCTCATATTTAACAAGAGCTGGAGCTGTTGGCATTCCCCTTTCCTCTCCAAGACTATTTTTAACTGAATTCCTAGTCTAAAATGGGGTACCTAATCATCACATTCCCGCTGGGGTAGACACCGGCCACCCACCTGTTCACTCAAGTAGTTTTCTCTGACACACAGCCAAACAATATCTCACAGCTTTTTGCAACTGAGTGTGACCATAAAGGCAAAATATAGCCAATGGAAGGTCATCAGAAGTAATGTGTGTCTCTTGTAGTCATGGCCGTAAAACTCTCCCCTATGACATTTTTGGTTCTCTTTCTTCTGTTGTTGGCCAAGTCAGAAAGATTCAATGACCTGGTGTTTTAATTTCCTGGGCTGTTCAAGAAATACCATGTAATGGTTTGGTTTAAACAATGGGAATTTATTTGCTCAGTTTTGAGGCTAGGAAAAGTCCAAATCTAGGCATCATCAACATGATGCTTTCTCCCCAGAGACTGGTGTTCTGGGGCTGGCAATCTGCAATCCTTAGTCCTTAGCTTGTCACATGGTAAGGTAGAGGGTGGCATCTCCCGATCCCTCCCATCTCTTCCAGTTTCCACTGATATTCAGCTCTGGCTATTCCTTCTGTGCCTTTCTATTTTTCTCTATGAATTTCATTTTGCTTATAAAAGACTCCAATAATAGGATTAAGACCCATCCTGATTGAATTGGGCCATACCATAACTGAAAGTAACCTGATCAAAAGGTCCTACTTACAATAAATTCACACCCCATCCCATACCCACAGGAATGGATTAAGTTTAAGAATGTGTTTTTATGGGGATTCAAGCCACCACACCTGGGAAGTCCCATTATGAGAAAGGAGGAAGGGGCCTAGGTCTCTGAGTCAACAGCTTTGAGGAATGATGCCTACCAAGCAGAAACGCCTTTTTGAGAATAACATTAGTAGGAAATAAACTTTGTGTTTGAGCTGAAATATATTCCTGGGATTGCTTTGGTTGTCCACACTGCTTGTGAGAATAGCAAGAATTCAACTTAGGGAAGTTGAACGTGCCCCCATTCTCACCATTCCCCAAAGGGGACTTTGCAAATACTTTTTTATTCACTGTTCAGATCACTCTGGGATTTATCAGGGCATCACTCTGAACAAGCCCACAAGATCTCATGTCCTACTCAAGGTTCCACGTACTATGGTGTTCAATTAAGCTGTCTACATAAGTTATATTAGGAAATGCACTAGTCAAAATATAAATTTTGGACCAAAAAAAATATTTTTTGCTTTAGTCTCACACATAAGTTGAAATTTTAAAATATTAATTTCCATCTATTTTCAGCAACCTGCAGTAATGACATTCCTTTGTTCCTTCTCATGCAAAAACATTTTTTAAATTTGTACATAAACAATGGGAATTTATTCACTCTTGCTTTTGAGGCTGGGGAAATGTCTAAATCAAGTTGCCATCAAGGTGATGCTTTCTCCCCAAAGACTGTGGTGTGGCATTCTGGGGCTGGCTGCTGGCGATACTTGGTCCTCAACATGACACGTGGCAGGGCATACGCGGTGTTTCCTGGTCTCTCCTTTCTCTTCGGGGTTCTGTTGATGTTCAGCTTCTTGCTTCCTGTGGCTTTCTTCCACTCTGTCTGAATTTCATTCCACTAGTGAGGACTCCAGTAACAGGATGAAGATCCATCCTGATTGGGCTGGCCACACCTTAACCGAAATGACCTCATCAAAAGGTCCCACTTACATGGCTTCACAATCACAGGACTGGATTATGTTTAAGAACACAATCCGTTTTTCAGGGGTGCATACAGCTACAAACCACCCCAGGGCTGTCACAAACAGAACTACTATGAACACTAGTGTCCTTGTCTTTTGGTGAACATGCAGATGTATTTCTATCAGATATAAATTCAGAAGTGTGATGGCTGGGGCATAGGGTATGCATATACACAATTTCTCACTAGATGCTGTCAGGCAGTTTCCTAATGCAGCGTTTGACACACCCACTAGCAACGTATGAGGGGTTCTGTTCATCCAAATGCCCACCCACACTTGATAACACCTGCTTCTTAATGTTAGTCTTCTGGTGGGTTTTAATGTGCAGACCCCAGAGAAAAGGATCACAATGTGATTTTAATTTTAATTTCCCTGATTACTAATTCTATCTTAAGCCAGGTTGTAGACCCATGAGTATTTGTTATATACGTCCCTGATTTTCTATATTTGAA
Source organism: Tamandua tetradactyla (assembly GCF_023851605.1). Lineage (NCBI taxonomy): Eukaryota > Metazoa > Chordata > Mammalia > Pilosa > Myrmecophagidae > Tamandua > Tamandua tetradactyla. The sequence continues at coordinate 60,264,445 of NC_135346.1, read as the reverse complement.
ATGTTTAATTAAAAACCAGTTCACCATATTGTGGGGATGTATGTCAATCAGCTAGGCTAGATGTTGTGTTGCTATAGTAACAAAAGTCTTTAAAAAATCTCAGTGGTTTTGACAGCAAATGTTTGTTCCTTGCTCAATTATATGGCTATTATAGGTCAGGTATGGGTCTGCTCCATGTCATCTTCACTCTGATGAAACAGAGGGAAAAGACATATAAGGAACCAAACATTGGCTCTTAAAGCTACTTCCCAGAAGTAACACAATTTTATGACAAGAGATAGTGAATTGCCAAGCCTGAGGTCAATGTCAGGGGAAGTACAATTCTCCCCAGGTGCAGGAAGATGGTGGGAGAGGAGGCAGCAAATACTGTGAACTATAACACAACCTATGACTTGATATAATGGTAAATACTCTACAGAGCATAACCCGGCAGTAGGCTTCAAAATAGATACATGCATTACTTAGCAATTCCACTCCTAGGAATTTATCTTACAAACTTTCGCACGTGAATGAATGGTGTACATCAAGTTTTTCATTGCAGATAATAGTGAAAGATCAAACACAAACTAAATGACTACCAATAGGAGATTGGTTAAATAAATAATGGTGCAGTCATACTGGAATGTCCATATGTTATCATGTAACAAGAATGCTCTTTAAGTTCTGATATGAATCAAAAAACCTTCAAACTATACTGCTAAGTGAAAAAAGCAAGTTGCTGCCGTCGGTATGAAAAAGAAAGGAGAGGAACCAAGCTGTAAGATACATTTCTGGGGCATTTGGAGAAATGAAAATATGGAATATACATTGATTTCATATGTGGTATAGTCATATAGTGGTCATGTACGAGAATGTCCTTGAGCTTAGTATTTAATATTTAGGGGCAAAGGATCATGTTCTCTGCAACCAATTCAAATGCTTCAGCAAAAAAGAATATATGAAAAGATAAAGCAAATACAGCAAAATGTTATAATTAGTCTAGGTAAACAGCATATGGTGTTTGATGTAATATTCTTTTTATTTTTTGAGATATAATTTACATACCAAAATTCACCATTTAAAAGTGTATAATTCAGTTATTTTTCATATATTTACAAGGCTGTCTAACCATCACCACTCTCTAATGCCAGAATATTTTCATCACCCTCAAAAGAAATGCCATACTCATTGGCAATCACTTCCCATTCCCTCTTCTCTCCAAGCCCTGGCAACCACTAAGCTACTTTCTGTCCCTATGGATTTGCCTGTTCTGGACATTTCATATAAATTGAGTCATACAATATGTGGCTTTCGTGTCTGAATTTTCATTTATTTAGCATATTTTCAAAATTCATCTATGTTGTAGCATGGTACTTCATACCTTTATGTGTAACAATTTATGGAGATATGTATTTATTGGTGTGAAAGTATTTCCCCAATATAAGTTACAACCTGAAAATTAGCTAAAGTTTTAGAAGCACTCCTTGTACAAACAGGAATAAGGTAAAGATGCTCATTAGCCCTACTTCAAAGGGAGACAAGTGGCGAAATAGAAGAAAGACTATAGCTCCTGGATCCAGGGAAAACTCACACTGGTGAGGAATTGGGATGAGGTTCAGGTGGAGGTGAAACATTGGGTTATGCAGTAACGAAAAGAACTTGAAAAGTATGGGAGAAATAGTAATTATATGAATTATGGAGTTGTCTACCTTTAGCTGTTTTAAAAGCCTTGAAAAAGGAAAATGACAAACTCAGGGCAGCCTACTATCAACTTGAAAGACACTATAGTGTCGGAAGTCCTCCCTTGCATTTGGAGACCCTTATCACCTTTAGCCATGGGGCAGATCACATTAAAATCAGACCCAGGATTTCATTGTGGGGGTAGTGTGATGGTTAGGTTCTAGTATCAACTTAGCCAAATAATAATGACCAGTTGTCTGGTCAAACAAGCACTGGCTTGACCATTGCTGCAAGGATATTTCATGGCTGGTTGCTAAACCCAATAGCTGGCTGATTAAATCAGTCAGTCGATTGCATCTGTGGCTGATTACATCTAAGATCAACAATGGCGTGCCTCCCACAATGAGATAATCCAATAAATTGGAGGTTTTTAAGGAAGAAGAGAGACTCATTGCTTCTTCAGCCAGCGAGCCTCTCCTGCAGAGTTCGTTCAGACCCTTCGTTGGAGCCACCAGCCTTGCAGCGTGCCCTACAGATTTTGGACTCTACCATTCCGATGGTAACATCTAGACAACTTTATAAATCTGATATTTACAGATCTCTCCTGTTGGTTCTTTTCTCCAGAGAACTCTGACTAGCACAGGTAGCAAAGCTACAAGGAAACTGAATGATAGCTTTGATGGTCTACTATGCCCATTTCTAGTGCTTTTAATTTAAGTCCTTCCAATCTTTCCTTTTATATATAAATATATATATATTCTTGAAAAATGTAAGATTTTTTAAAAATCTCCATAAATGATATTGTTATAAAACACATTTTGTTTACTCACTCAGCTTCAAATATGTTTTAGATACATTCATATTACTATCTATAAATCAAGTTCATTGCTTTTAACTGATGTGTGGTATTTTATTATCTCATTTTAGGCATATATACATTTTATATATCCATTCCCCAGTGATGGATATCTATATTGTTTCCTTTTTTCTTTTTTTCATTGCTGTCACAAGACTTCAGAGCGTCCTCCTACATCTTCATACATACTTTCCTTATGGAGCTAAGTGAGACTTATGGTGGGATTTTGCCCCCTTCTGCACATGGTCAGCTTCTCCTCTTCCCTTATCCTTCAACTAAAATATCACATCTGCCAAAGACCATTCTCCAACCATCCTATCTAAAGTATCCTCTCCTTTCTAGTTTGTTTCCTCTGTAGCACATATAAAAAGTCATATACTGAAAAATAAATATTTCCTTATTGTTTTTTCTCCCTTCCCCCCCCCCACTGGACCCAAGTGCCCTAGGTCTAGATACTTTATCTGTCTTCCCTACTTTTGTATTCCCAGAACCTAGGACAATGCATGGCAAAAGTAGGCACCCAATAAATATTTATGAACAAATGGAAGGAAGAAAGGATGAACAGAAAAAGGGATAAACCTCTTGAGGGAAATATGAGGATGAGACTAAGGAACGTGGGTGGTTGATATCTAAGAAGAGAAAGGCGTGTAAGAAATTATACCCGCACCAGAAATCAGCAGGATACTATGAAGGATGCTTTATTTCCCATGGTTACGTGAAATAGGAACTTAATATTTAGGTGTTTTGTTTTGTTTTTAAGGGTAACGTCAGAAGACTTGGCAACAAATATATTTTACATATTTATATACTTTAATGTAGGATTCTACAATGTCCCTACAAATTTTAGGATTTAGGTAACACACTTTCCCTTCAATGGTTTTCCTGGACGGTTGATAATTAGGAATACTGACAGTGGGGGCTGAGGACCTCTAACTTACTAACCTAGATAATAAATTGCTTCCTTTAGCCATAATGAAGATCTTCACATAGGTCTATCCAAGACAGTCATATTCAAGTCTTCAGTCTTCAGTCTGATTCCACAATATTAACATAGCCGATCAAGATAATTTATAATACAAATTTAGAAACACTGAAAAAACTTCAAGTAGATTCATTAGCGAAAACACAGCTGGGAAAAAATTTTAAATAGTAATTTTAATCATATCAGTGTGGGGGCACACAGTGACCTATAGAGTAATAGGTGCTAGACCTTAGTAAATCAAAACACCATTTTAGTGACTGTCCTGAGACCCAGGGAACTATGTTAAGCTGACCACTAAAGCTGAGAAAACTATCTCAGTTCAACTCCTGATTTTTTACACTGATGGGGAGAAACAATATGGCTAATCTATACAAGCAAGAATCTAAGAATCCATTACTGACTCTGCTTATCACTTACCTTCCTTTCTCATAGGCTTTTGGGCATGAAATTAAAGCTTAGGGGTTTTGGCAAATTGCTTAGGTGTTGAAAAGTTTCCAGAACCAATACATAAGGCGTCCTGAATGTCATCTCAGTTTACCTGTAGCAGATGTGGAAATGAGATTGGAAAGACCAGCCAACCATATTCCTTACAGAACCTCTGAATTAAATGGCTTCTCTCTCCTCTCCACTCCCCACCTCACACACACTGCAAAGTGTATTCTAGATCAGAGAACGCTTCTGGCACTGTTTGGTAGAACTGAATTCTGCTTAATAGTGTGCCCTGTGCATCTCCTCACCAAGAGTATCAGTAAAAACCTGAGAAACCTGGGATGTTATCTGTTTTGGGCAGTTTGGGATGCTAAAAAGACCCGTGATTCTCTGTTCAACAGTGAATAAGGCACACTGTGACTTTTTTTTTTTTTGGCATGGGCAGGAACCAGGAATCGAACCTGGGTCTCTGGTGTGGCAGGCAAGAACTCTGCTGCTGAGCCACTGTGGCCCACCCCACTGTGACTTTTAATGACCTTGAGATGCTGGGAATAAACTGACCCATTGTTTCATCACAAGGAGCCTTCAGTGATATACAGCCTTGAAAAGAGGTTATTTAAAGCAAACTCTTTTAGTCTTGCTGAAAGATGTACCCGGCTCTTTTTTCCCTAATGACCAAGTAAAAGTAAGCTGCTATTAATGACCACGTAAGGTAAGATGCTATGTACTTCGTCATATCAACTGAAGCATTTCGGTAAGAGTGAGTTAAAGGACCACATTAACAAGGCCCACTTGGGGGGCAAGCCTGGACTTAAATCCTGGTTGCCACACCTTTCGCTCTAGCTGTGATCTAGAGCGAATAACGAATGATTGCCTTAATAGGTCATTTAGGTTATCAAATGAGCTCATGTCTATTACGTGGTTGGCATGTTGTATTTGAGTATTGATAGCTTAAAAACAAATAATGTATAACCGAATACAGATTAGTAATTAGCAGTAATGGTTAACTTATAGGCATTAAAATCACCTTTGTAAAGGTTTCTCTATAAAGATGATAAACTTTTGTGAAACTTAATTTACACAATTTAGGCTTTGACTCTGGAACTCTGCTTTCATAGATGAGTGTTTTCTGTGACCAAAGTTAAGTACGTAGAATATATGTGCTAGAATACATGAAAAGAATATTCCTCTGGCTGCTCTTCAAAGCTAAGATTTCTCTTGAAACAGTGTTTTTAACCCATGGTTAAATTTAAGATTTTCTTGGACATACTTTTTTTGTGTGTCAGAGGTCAAACTACTGGATTAGGCAGTTTTTCCAATGTTGTTGGAAGAGTCTCAAAATTTAGACTTTTCATTGTCTTCTGACTAAAGGTGTTAATTTACCAGGTAATTGATTTAAAAGAGAAGGTTGAAGCTGCCAAGTAAAAATGTTAAGCTAACTGGTGTAACTTTGACTTAGTTTGGAACTTAAACTAAATGAGCAAAATGGCCTAAAGCTTATGTCGACAACATAGAAGTATTTAGCGGGCCCTGGGCACTGAGAAGAGATGCCAGAGATGATATAAAACAAGCCTTTCCCTCAACTTGAAACCAAAGAAAGCAATTAGGAGCATCACAGTGCTGTATTACATGCCATAGACAAATGATGGTTCTTGACCTCTGATCACTGTACACTTTAATAAGTAGACCATTTGGTGGCACCCTTAAAATGCTCAACACAACTTTAAAACAAGAGAGCATTAATTACAAAGCATACTCCACTATTGGGTAATAGTATCTTGTAATGTCTGTAAAAGCCTCTGCAGTTGGCCTCTCCACTTGACCACATGGCTGGCTTTTAACCTTGCGCTACTGTTGAGCAGAATTGTGTACTGTCCTGACCACACTCTATTATTACCTCCTGAGTGAATGATCTCATCCTCCAGCCAACAGGGAACTTTTCCCAGGTGCCAACCTGAACTTAAAACTTTACATTCAGCAAGTTGAACCCCACTTTACCTTGTGTATTATTTAGGGTTCTCTAGAGAAACAGAATCAACGGGGAACACTTGCAAATATAAAATTTATGAAAGTGTCTCACGTGACCGTAGGAATGCAGAGTCCAAAATCCACAGGGCAGGCTGCGAAGCTGATGACTCCAATGGATGGCCTGGATGACCTCCACAGGAGAGGCTCACCAGCCAAAGCAGGAATGGAACCTGTCTCCTCTGAGTCCTCCTTAAAAGGCTTCCCATGATTGGATTTAGCATCACTAATTGCAGAAGACACTCCCCTTTGGCTGATTACAAACGGAATCAGCTGTGGATGTAGCTGACATGATCATGACCTAATCCTATGAAATGTCCTCATTACAACAGACAGGCCAGCGCTTGCCCAATCAGATGAACAGGTACCACAACTTGGCCAAGTTGACACCTGTCCCCAACCATGACACCTTGCAAGATCACCCAATCCACTCAGGTCAATATTCCATCTGACAGATATCTCTGAATGTATGTATACATGTGTTATTGTGTAAAATCAGTTGTAGGACTAATAAATTTCACTCTTTGGGCACAATTGGTTGGCATACCGGGATATGCCTTCGCCCGCTATCTGAGGTCCTCGACTCTAATTGGAGTAGTTAAAAGCTGGAAGATGGGAGATGATTAACGTGGTCAGGGAAAGCATCTTTAAGGCACTGGACCATGAAGGATAGGTAAGATTGAAATTTGTAGATGCAGAGATGATGGGTATTCCAGGTGAGGAGAATATTGCCTCAGTTTCATTCTGAAGTATAAAGAATGTTCACTTCCAACTCTCTTTTCAGATACCTTCTTGAAGGTAGGGTACAATCCATGAGAATACACTTTACCCAAAGTAGAGTGCACAAGTTTCTACAATGTTAGATCAAAACTCTAACCAGGCCCGAGAGTCCAGATATCCACCTGTTTTAAGGACAAATGCCTACAAAAGTCCAAGCCTGCCGTACCAAATTTAATTCCTGCCTTCTCATTTCCTCCAGCAAATCCTTATCAGAATACAGAAACCCCTGGACACTTTTCAGTAGTAACAGTACCTGACCCCTTCCAGCATTTGTCAGTGCCAGCCTTTTCCTCACTGAAACCACTCCTCCCTGGCTTTCTCTTCCTTCCCTGATTATTTCGTCTCGGGCTTCCTTTCCTTTCCTCAGGGATCGACCTTTGGCTTTCCCTCCACTTAGAGTACCACAACTGCCAAATATCCTATTTGAGGTAAGCAAGACCTTTGGGGTTCAGTAGTAGACTCGCAGACTTGGTTGAACTCTGCCTTGGTTGAACAAAATCAACCCTCAGCGCCAAATAACGGGGGGAACTTCATTAGGGAGACTTCCAGCTGTTCAACTCTTCCTGAGAGGCAGGAACCATAATCAGAAGAAGCAGGTACGAAGTCTGAATATCTGAAACCTCCCTGATTACTGTTCGTCTTTCTAAGGAAGACTAGATGCATTAAAAGCATAAGCAACCCCGAGAAGTTGTTTTCTGAGACCGCCTCTTTATTGACCCGAATTGATTTTTAGACTGGAAGCTTCAAGCGGGCAGGGACTCAGGGTATCTCGTCCCCTGGACGAACCCCAGTGCCAGCCCGGGAGCTGGCCCAGGGTGGGCTTTGGCGCTCACCCCAAGCACGTTGGCTCGGTCTGCAGTGGAGGTCCTGGGGCGGGCGGAGGGCGGGTAGCCAAGGTCCGATGGCGCCAAGGGCCACGCACTTCAGGATGACTCCAGTTTAAGGAGCGACACACGCCCCGCGCTTTGGGCAGGGCACAAACGTTTCCTCCCGGCTTCATGCAAGCCCTCTGAGAACGAAAACATAGACCAGGAGCCAGGCCGGCGTCCAGGCAGGCGAGCCGGGAGCCGCTTCGTGCGCGCCGCCGACGGGCGAAGTGACGTCACGAGAGCCCCGCCTCCTAGGGGAGCGTCGGGAGCGCGCGAGGCTGTTACGCAGGCGCGTTCGTGCGGCGTAGGGGGCGCTAGAGGCCGCCTGGGGGTTGTAGAGCGAGAGCTCTGCCGCCATTTTGTGGTGTGTTTGTCGCAGCGGTTGGAAGAAGACGGCGGTTTGGCGAGATTTCTCGGCCGCAGGGCCTTTTGCTTTTGCGGAGGTGAGGTTCCGGGTGCGGTGTGCTTGGCAGGTCTCGAAGCCAGGTGTCGAAGCAACGACGTGTTCAGGGCCTCGGCGGCTGCTGAGTTCCTCCTAGAGTTGCTGCTAAACCGGGGTGGGGGAGCGGACCTTAAAAGCCTCGAGTTGCTCAGGTGGGGTCGGGTTAAAGTTCTGAAGTGAAAAGCCCGCGTCTTTGTCGGGGACCCTCCGCTGAGAGCCCCGGCAGCTCGCACCGCCCCTCCCGAGGCGCCGGGATGGCTCGTCCGGGGATGGCTCTGAGGGATGAGCCGGGGCCGCCGCCTGCCGGCGAGAGCGAGGACGTGCCGGGGGCGGGGGGGGACGTGTCGGGGGGCGGGGGCGGGGGGACGGGGCGGGGGCGGGGGGGACGCCCCGGCAGCGTGGACGCCCCTGTGGAGCAGTCCCTGGTGTGGGTGTGTCCTCACGTCGATTCCTCCCTTCCTTGTGGTGCCGCCGGGCGTTTGCCCACGACTGTGAGTGCACCAGAGGTCCTGGCCAGGTGCCCCGAGGTGGGGAGGCCCGGAATGGGGCCCGGGCGTCGGAGGAGCTGCACGGCTGAGAGTTCAGGTGCTGGAATTTATTTAGCTCAAGCTGGTGAAAGGTTGAAAGACAGGGAGGTTCGTTCCTTCTGTTTTTGTTGTTGTTGTTAGAGAAGATGTGAGTTTACAGAACAGTAATGCATAAAATACAGGATTCCCATATACTACTTACTCTGTTATTCATACCTTGTATTGGTGTGGTACATTTGTTACAATTGATGAAAGCAAATTTTAGTAACTGTACTGTTAACTATAGTCCATGTTCTAATTTAGGGTTTACTGTTTGTGTTTGCAAGTCCATAGTTTTTATTTAATTTTTGCTCTAGTGCCATATATACCACCTAATATTTCCCCTTTTAACCACATTCAAATGTATAATTAATTCAATGCTGTTAATTAGGTTCACAATGTTATGCTACCATCATCACCATCCATTGCCAAAACTTTTCCATCGCCCCAAATGGATGCTTTGTACATTTTCAGCCCTATTCTTTGCCCTAGTTCCATCCCCTGGTAATGTATATTCTCGATTCTGACTTTATTAGTTTTCTTCTAATTATTTGATATTGGTGAGTTTATACAGTATTTGTTGTTTTGTGTCTGGCTTATTTCACTCAATTATGATGTCCTCAAGGTTCATCCACTTTGGCACATGTATCAGAACTCCGTGCCTTTTTACAACTGGATATTATTTCATTGTGTGTATTTTGTTTATCCGTTCATCTGTTGATGAACAGTTGGGTTCCTTCTGTCTTTTGGCAGTTGTGATGTTGCTGCTATGGGTATCATACCCAGTGCTAGATATGGTGTGCAAATATCTTCCCAAGTCCCTGCTTTCAATTCCTTTGGGGTAGGTACCTAGAAATGGGATTGCTGGGTCTTACAGTGATTCTGTACTTTCTGAGGAACTGCCAACCTGTCTTCCATAGTGGTGACACCATTTACTTTCCCACCAACAGTGAACAAGTGTTTCAGTTTCTCCAATTTTCCATTTTTTAATACTAGCCATTCTAATGGATGTGAAATGGTATCTCATTGTGGTTTTGATTTCCCTTGATGGCTAATGGTGTTGAGCATCTTTTCATGTGCTGTTTGGCCATTTGTGTATCTTCTTTAGAGAAATGTCTTCAAGTCTTTGCCCATTTTTTAATTGGGTTGTTTTTTTGTTAAGTTGGAGGATTTCTTTATATAATCTGGATATTAAGCTCTTATCAGATATATGGTTTCCAAAAATTTTCTCCCATTATTTAAGTTGTCTTTTACTTTGATGATAAAATCCGTTGATGTGCAGAAATTTTTAACACTGATGAGGTTCCATTTGTCTGTTTTTCTCTTGTTGCTTGTACTTTGGGTATAAAGTCTAAGAAACCAGTGCCTAACACGAGATCCTGAAGATGCTTCCCTCCATTTTCTTCTAGGAGTTTGCTAGTTCTGGCACTTATATTTAAGTTTTGATATATTTAGGGACGGGTCCTCCTTCATTCTTTTGCATATGGAGATCCAGGTTTCCCAGCACCATTTGTGGAGTAGACCATTCTTTCCCAATTGAGTGTTCTTTGCCCCCTGCCAAAAATCATTTGGCCATAAATGTGAGGGTAGATTTCTGAGCTTTCAGTTTGTTTCCATTGGTCTATATTTAACCATGTGTCAGTATCATGTTACATAACTTTGTAATAAGTTTTAAGATTGGAAAATGTGAGTTATCCAACTTCATTCTTCAGGATCTTTGTGACTGTTTGGGGACCCCTTACCTTTCCAGACGAATTTAATGATTGCCTTTTCCATTTCTTCAAAGAAGGCTCTTGGAATTTTGATTGGGATTGTGTTGAATCTATAAATAGTTTTGTGTACAGTTTACACCTTAACAATATTTAGTCTTCCAATCCAGGAACACAGAATGCCCTTCCATTTATTTAGATGGTCTTTGATTTCTTTTAGCAATGTTTTGTAGTTTTCTATGTACAAGACCTTTATATCTTGTGGATTTGTTGGTTATCTGTTTCTTTATTTTCTATTCCATTTGTCTCATCTTTATATCCTTTCTTCTTCTTACTTTAGATATAGTTTTCTGTTTTTGAGGTTAGGTCTTTGGCTTGAAATCTTTCTTCCTTTTTAATGTATTTAGAGCTATAAATTTCCCTCAACACTGCCTTTGCTGCAGCCCATTAGTTTTGATATTTTGTATTTTCATTTTCATTCACCTCAAGTTACTTCCTCATTTTCCTTGTGATTTCCTCTTTAACACATCAGTTGTTTACAAGTACATTGTTTAATTTCCACATATTTGTGAATGTTCCATTTCCCTATATGTTATCATTTCCTGCCTTCATTCCATTGTGGTCAGAAAAGATACATTGTGTGATTTCAATGTAAATTTTTATTTTTGCATGAGTAGGCTCTGGGAATCATACCCGGGTCTCTGGCATGGCAGGGGAGTATTCTGCCACTCAGCCACCATTGCACCACCCCCACTATTGCACCGTTATCAATATTAATTTATTGAGACTTGTCACCTCAGATGTGGCCTATTCTGGAGAATGATCCGTGTGTGCTCAAGAAAAATGTTGCTGTTGGGTAAATTGTCTGTATGTCTGTTCGAGCTAGTTGGTTTAGAATATTCTTTCCAGTTTTTTATTTCCTTGTTGATTTTCTGTTAAATGTTCTATCCTTAATGAAAGTATTGTTTTGCAGTCTCCTACTATTAATAAAGACTATTTCTTCCTTCAGATCTGTCTGTATTTGCTTCATGTGTTTTGGAGTTCTCCTGTTAGGTGCATATACATTTATAATTGTTGTGTCTTCTTGTTGAATTGACCTTTTTATCAATATACAATGGCCATCTTTGTCCTTAGTAACTTTTTTACTTAATCTGTTTTATCTCATATTTATATGCTATCCCAGCTCTTTTGGTTACTGGGTTACTGTTTTCCCAGTAGAGCCACAGCCAGCAATCCCTTGCCCCAGCCAGCACAACTTGACTGCTCTCCACAGTGTTTGGTAAGAGAGTTCTGTGAACTGCCTCCATGCAGACATGTTCTGGGATGGCAAGTCCCTGAGGCTGCCACCAGAAAGATTGTGCCAGATGTACAAACTCCTTCTAGAACCAGAATCAAGGATTCACACTGGGAACATGGGTCAGTTCAGGGAAGGGGTGTGGGAGAGGCCAGCCAAAATGCCTTGAGATTCTATCACTCAAGGGGTTTTGTTTTGTTTTGTTTTAATTGATTCAGTGCTTAACCTATTACTGTAGTCCTTAGTAACTGTTTTCTGGAGCTTTGAGGAAGATTTGAGGAAGATGTTTCTGCCAGTTCTGCTAGCTGTTCAAAGCTTCTGAAGGGGAAAGACCCCTGAAGCACATTTCATTATGCCATTTTGATTGGAGTGCATCTCAAAGACATTTTTATTCCACTTGAAATCATTTCAGTTATTTCTTGCATTTGTTTGTTATTAAGACGTTTGGGCAAGTTGAATGAAGTTAACTAAATTGTTCCATTTTGCCTTTTTCAGCTCTTCGCAGAGTTGTGAAATTCTTCCCTTTTTACCTGTTAAACTTACCCTAACTATTTAGCAAATGGTTTAGACATCACTGTTAAAACTTAATTGTTTTAAAAGTGAATTAAGATAGGGAGAGACAAATAGGGATGACATTCATCAAGCGGATACCGAACCTGAAATGAGCCAATGCAGTGAGGGTTGTGGATGGAGACACAGGAACTTGTCACCAGCATTGTCCTGATTTCCTTGTGACCTTACTTCGTAGTACAGCCTCATAGGTTGATTTCTTTTTCAGCGTCACTCCAGATCTATAATGAATATCATTTAACTTTAAGAATGATCTGAAAATAAGTTTTCTGGATACAAAAAATGAATTCATGAGATCTTATTTCCTTCAGTTTGTTTTTTGAATGCTGTTTTCTATTTACTGTGTTTTTTTCAAAGCTTGGAGTTATTCTGAGATTTAGAGAAAAGAACTCTAGAGTATTTGAGAAGCAGAAGCAATCACAGCAGTAACTTAACTAGGAAATCAGTAATCACTTGCCATAAATGGAAAGTAACAATTAAAAGGAAATTAAAGCTGAAGAAAGTTAATGTATTTCCAGTTATGTACTGTTAACTACTAAAGGCCCTAAACCTAAGCCCTGGCCTTTCTTTCTTATTTTTATAATTCCAATTAGCATGTGTTGGTTGAATGCAAAACGCTAAACTGAGTTTGTTCTGGATATATTCAGAGGGATTGAAAGAAAATAGAGCCGTATAAGAATCATATGACAAACCAATGATATGATTCCCCATGCCTTGGGAAACATTACTTAAAAAAATTTAGAGCCTGTATGATCATGGTTACTGGGTGTCTATGTAACTGTCATTAATGTCTAACATTGTATTTCTTACATATAATTTTTGCACTCTGACCTCCACAACTCTTCATTTGTTAACAGATGCGGCATTCCAAACGAACTCACTGTCCTGATTGGGATAACAGAGAAAGCTGGGGACATGAAAGCTACAGTGGAAATCACAAACGGAAGAGGAGGTCTCACAGTAGTACACAAGAAAATAGGCATTGTAAACCACATCATCAGTTTAAAGAATCTGACTGGTAAATTACTCTTGAACTAGTAACATTTTAGCGCTGATAGTTTTAATGGTTTGTCATTTGTGTATATTGCTTTTCTCTATCAATAGTTTTTGTAATTCAGTCAACAAATATTTTTTCAAAAGATACCAAGTGCGTGTTATGGACTAGACGCTAGAGGTGCTGATGCTGCAGCTGTGAATGACGCAGAGTTTTACGTTCATATGCCATGTCTGTTTGGCAGTGGTGGGACAGTTGATCAAGTGAATATGAAACATACCGAGTCCCAGCTTTGTATAGGGTGCAATGGGAAGTTAGCAAAAAATTCTCCTATAATTTGGCTACCATGGCATAGCTGGAGAGATAAGCACACATAAAGTAAATAATGAGGAAACAACACCCAGTAACTGCCCTTAACTGGTGTGTAGGGGAGAGATATATGTATGTTGGGATGCTTATTTAGTGTTTCACAAATGAGATATGATCCGGGGATGTGGAGGAGTTACTCAAGATAAGAAGAACAGTAATGCACTATATGGGTATGCTAAATTGCATTGGGGATTAGTCATTTATATTATGTTGTATAGGTTATACTTACAAATAAGGGCAATGTGTGTGTTCACTTGGGAATTTTAGTAGCTTGCTTCATTGTGAGGACCATCATTCCTCTGCAGATAGTAGCTAGTAATTTAGGAAAGGGGCTTAATAAAAATTACCAATAGCATGTGTTCTGTTATATTGCATTCTTACAGGTGTAAAATTTGGAGGTAATATAGTTAAAACAGAATTAAGGAAATTTTCACATTCTTAAATGATTAAAAGCTAGGTGGGTAGAATTTCTCTCACTCTGTCTTTAGTTCATTTCCCTTTCTCATTGTTTTGTTGGTTCTATGTTTTCTCCTTGTTTTGTGCAGATGTTCCATTGGGACTGTTTGCCAGATTGCTTTCTAAATTAGCCAGCTGGGGTTACTTTTAAAAACAGTATGTAATTTTTTTTCTTTCTCCATGCTAAACAGAATTGTTCTGCAGAACGGTGAACTTGTAATCAATGCAGACTAAATCATTCTTCATCACGGAATGTTGTTTTTATTTTTTTAATCATAAACGTAGGAGAAAAATGCAGAAAATTATAAGATAGGCTTGGTGTAGGAGGCTAAGTCCCCCATTATTTGGTTGAAAAATTATTTCAAATTATTCTTAAAAATATGTTTGTATGCATAGCTTTGCCTCTTATTTCCTGAAAATAGACTCCAGAAAGGGGTCTGTTTTCCAACTTAAGGGTTGTAAAATCTTGTAAGGCTTGCTGCGTATTCACAGTTTTTCCAAGAAAAAATTTGTGTCAACTTATATTCCCACAACATGCTCCTTCAGCAGGCATGACTATTTTGAAAGGGCTGAAATGGTATTTTGTTTTAATTTAAAATTTTAAATTCATAGTGCATTTGTCCATTTCCATGTATCTTTTGATTACTTGGACATTTTTTCAGTTCTTAGTCAATTTTTCCATTGAAGTGTTTGTATATTACTTATGGATTTAAAAGAGGTCTTTATTGTTTACTGTTTTAATGCTTTAGTCATTTTTATTGCAAAGTGTCTTTCTGATTTGTCTTTTTGGCATTAGCCTGTGAATTCCTGCAGGCTTTCTCAGTCATTCTACACACTGTCTTAGGAAGACTGACATAAATACCACATTTATATTTTGTGGTCAAAAACCTTAAATGTCTTTGGGATAAAGTCTTAACTCAGTGATTCTAAAACTTTAGTGTGAATAATACTCACCTTGGAGGTATGTTTAAAATGCAGATTAACAGATTTAGATTTACTAAGTCTGACTTTGAGGCCCAGAGTACTTTATTTTTAATAAGAAATGCCAGTTCTGATGTGGTTGATAAACAGATCCCCTTTTGAAGAAGTACTGTTTTAACTGGCATGCAGGGCCTTTGATGATCTGTCCCATTTATTTACTTGTCTGTATTCCTCTATGTGAAAACTACTACTCTTGCTGAAATTGTCTACTCAGTGTCTCCTCAGTAATACATAAACAAACCCATCTCTACGTGTTCATGACAAAAAGAGCTATATAAATGTATGATGGTGATTATGCTATTCTGCCCCCCTTGGAGTTTCTTTTACTTTCCATTTTGTCCAAGTCCTGACTTCCCTTTACAGTGTAACACTGTCCCCATCTTTCTCACGAAGTCTTGCCTGACTACTTTAAGCAGATTGAGTTCTTTGCCTTCTGTGACTTTATGCCCTCTTGTGACCTTTCAGCATTTCCTGCATTGTTAGGTTTTGTTTTATTTTTGAGTAGTCTCAGATTGTTCATTATTTGTTGTCAAGAACTTTGCCTTATATAATTTTTTTTTAACTCCCACAGGACCCGTATGGAAATACAAACAAATGCTCATGCCCTCATCAGTCTTGGTTTTTTGAAATATTCACTGGGCATTCAGTGAATATTTTTTAAAATAAAGTCAATCTGTTTTTCTGCCCACCCTGTCCATAGCCTTTATAATTTGATAGTCTTTGTTTATATAATCTCTAAAAGTTGGTTGTTATAAAGAGCTCCTTATCTTTTTAGTTTATCCTTCACCCTATATTTTGTTATTCAATAGATTAAGGATTTTCAGCAGCTCTAATTTCAGTTAATATTCTAAGAATATTATTTAAGATTAGTTTTTTTCTGATAGAAAAATTTTGGATTATTCTAGGGAGGATGCCTGACAGAATTATATAGGAGGCTCTTAAGCATCTGGTGATTTCTAGCTGGCTGTTTTTCAGCTCTCCCCCTGACAGCTCCATACCAGGTGCTGAATGACATCCCAGACCTAGACCTGCAGTCTTCCTCTCATTACTCTGAGTGGTCTCTCCAATGGATAGAAGTTAAAGCTGACGCTAGGGAAAGAAAGGGGGTTCCTGCATCTCCCTGCCAAATTTGATGCCTACCCTTGTTGGATAGCAGTTTTATTGATGTTTCTTTCCTTTATTTCTCCATAGATCGGGCCCCTGGAGGGAACAAAATGACAGCCTATGCTGGGGAAAGGAAAGGGGTTGGTGAGGGCAATCTAGTCAACATCTATCACTCCATTGCTTGTCAATTATTTTAGCTGGTTTGTCTGACTGGGCAGGTGTCCCCTCTCTCCCTCAGTGCTCCATGTGCATCCCTCTTGAAGCTTCGTACTCTGTTGAAGAGGACACTCATCCCAGGTAGAGAGGGGGATGGGAAATTGGGCCAATTGAATCTTTGTCCTTTTCTTTCCATCAGATCAGACTGCTTAACTGGGATTCATTGACTTCCTAGAGTCCATGACCCCTCTGAAAGTCTTTGCCAAGTTTTGTTTATGCACTTGGCATTTCTTGGGAGGAGAGGATCCATAGCTTTCATCCATTCAGAACTCAAGCAGTATGGCACTAGGTGATGTTCTCTTTCATGTAGCCTTCTTAGTATTTCTCAAGCAGGAATGACAGAAAACTATAAATACAAAGGGAAATAGGATGGTGGGATCATATTCTTAGCAAGCAATTACAAGAATCCTTTCTCATTTGAGTGGGGATGTATAAATTAGATGTCCTTGGCACATGAGGCAGTCCTTAAAAGCTGTGCTGTCTCTCAGGCAAGAAATGCAAAGGGGGCAGGAGATAGGATAGGTGATGTGTTTCATAAAATTGGCTTGCGAATAATTTAAGAGTACAAAACATCTCAATTTTTGTTTCTAATGTGCTTTGCAACCGTGGCAAATCACTTTCCCTCTAGGGACTTAATTTAGTCATCTGTAAAGTAAAAGAGCAGGAATGCATTTTAGGTTCATTCCAGCTCTGATACACTTTTCATGAAAGAACTTTGTGTGCCAGGAATATCTAAAATACACTTACATCAAAAGGGAAAGGAATCCTGTTTTGCTTGCCTCTGATTGTGCATGACTTTGTGAGCAAGCTTAGTTACAAATGTATGTATCATAACAGTGAGGGATTCCAGAAGAGCAGTTTTGGAATTTTTTGTTTTAACTTTCTCCAGAAGGTAAAGGAATACTTGACCAAGTAAACACCAAACATGACAGATGAATGAATGATTTGACTCAAATCAGTTTTCTTCCTTGGTGTGAAAATGCTTGATAGCAATCTGTATAATAGAGAAATATGTACTTATTTGCTTATTGGTTAAAGTAAAATTATTTCTTAGTTTTATGAAGAAAGTATAAATTCTAATATGATCATCAGTTTGAAATTTTTCTCATTTTATTGAGTTAGTTGTTTAAAACCAGGAATTCTAGAGAAAATGTTTTGTTTGAACCACATTATTCTGGAATGAAAAGAATAATTGGATATCCTTTCATGTGTTTACAGTCATTATTTAGAAGCAAGGTCCTTAAATGAGAGAGATTATCGGGACCGGAGATATATTGATGAATACAGCAATGACTATTGCGAAGGATATGTTCCTAGACATTATCAAAGAGACATTGAAAACAGTTATCGAATCCACTGCAGTAAATCTTCAGGCCGAAGCAGGAGAAGCAGCCCTAAAAGGAAGCATAATAGACACTGTTCAAGTAACCAGTCATGTTCGGTAGGATTGATTTTGTTTTTATTTTGGGTGGATTCTTACTTGTGTATAGAAATTCATGAGCTGATAAATTTGGAAAAGTTTCTTTATATATACAATGCTATTTGGATATTTTGGAAAAGTTTCTTTATATATATTATGCTATTTGGATATATTATAGTTGTGTTTATTTATAAGTTGTAAGGAAACTTCCAAATTCTCATAGCTGTATTAGCTAACCCTCATTTGCTCATATGTACTCATTTTCTCATGAGACCAGGTCAGGAGTTTGATAATTTTAATAATAAAAGATACTTTACTTTTGTTTTGTAATAAGATCTTATGAAAGTATGAAGCACCCATGTTTTCTGTCATCGTAAATATTGTTTTACTTTAAAAGAAATCCCTTTCCTGATACTTGGAAACAATTATGGAGGATTGCACTGATGAAACTTAAATGTTTTAACCTATTTGTAGCACAGTTCCGTAGCATCATTGGCTACAACTAACAGCTGAAGTTCTGAAAATGGGTGCTGAATGGAAAATGTATTATCCAAAAAGCCTGCCTTTTTTCCTACTCAGACATCTTCACCTGTTTCATCAGTAAACTTGAATTGTGTTCCTCCCCAAGTGTCTTTCTGTAGAACTTAAGTGCAACATTAAAATTAGTCTGTTTTCCCATTTTATTTTAATCATGTATATGTAAAAATATTAAGAACAATTTCAACTAATCATGATATTAAAAAAAAATTCTGGCAAACTAGACATCTCAACTCACAGCAAATGCTATTTATAACGAGATTAGTAAATCATGACATAGCATTCTTTAAATTTCAGACTTCAATTAAATCAGTATCTTTAAGAGACAATTGTATTGTTTTTTTCTATTGCCACTTTAAGTATCTTATCTGAAAATCTGTTCCTTGCCATGTTTCTCTTCTGTAACATAAACTGTGCCCTGTGAATTTCTGGGGACTGAATTTGAAATTGCTCCTGCCAACTGTTCGTGGCCTGGTGCTTATCTGAATGCCTGAATATCTCCCCGCTGAATGAATTGCGTATTCTGCCCTGAATTCACTCTGATATATTGATTGGCTGGACGATCTTGGTGCTGCCCACTTGCCGTTCCAGAAGAGCCACCGAAGGAAAAGATCCAGGAGTATAGAGGATGATGAGGAGGGTCACCTGATCTGTCAAAGTGGAGACGTTCTAAGAGCAAGATGTATAGAATATTTTTCAACACTTTTTAAACTTTACAGACAGAATAATCTTTTTAAGAATAGATTGTCAGCGGGGGGCTAAAGAACTCTTCATTGCTTTTTTTGTTTTGTTTTCTTGTGGGTTGGTTTGTTCTTTTGTATTTCTTCTTTTCTGTAGAATTTAAATATTTCTACTCAAAAGTTCCAAAATAATCAGTGGAATTTGAGATTAGAGCAAGAAAGATAGCTCTGTCTAATTGTTTTTGTAGCAGCTGAAAATAAAATAATTTGAGTGATGAAATCTTAGTTATGCTTTCATGTAGAGATCATTTGGAAATATTCCACATTTAAGCATTCATTGTTTGAATAACTTGCTGATTTATACGCATGTATGCCTTACACCTCCTTTTTTCCCTTCACTTTAGATGAAATAGTGGATACTTTGGGTGAAGGTGCTTTTGGCAAAGTTGTAGAGTGCATTGATCATGACATGTAAGTTTTGTGGGTTTTTTTCTTTTTTGAACACTGATATTTTAGATGAAATATTTTAAATAGTAGCTCTGTTTTTCTGGAAGGTATAAATATTCAAGAGAATTTATTTAAATACCATAAGTGTGAATTTTGAACAAGAATGCTGACAAATTTAAATCAGATGGAGTTCATTGAAATTAAAGCAGGTATTCAAGTAAAGACATGTTGAGTTATTGCTTTCCCAGAACCTAGGCCCTTGGATTCCCTTTGGATGCTGGAACCAGAGAATGTTGGAGTACATTCCAAACTACCCCCACTGAAGAGATGGTGCATTGGTCCCAAGAGAGGGAACCGATAGCAGTCCAGGCCCTGAACCTAGGTATCCAACCTCCCTCCCAGTTCAGAAGTTGCCACTGTCCCTCCATCCCCACCCAACAGTTCCTTGCTCATAGTGGTTTTACTCTTATTTTTGGGTCTCAGGGACAATGTGCATGTCTAATCTTAGTAGTTCAAAAACTTTTATTAAAAGGATAATATTTGCAAGTTAGGGTTAGCTTCTTTAAAAGAAATTGTATTACTTAAAGCCTCTAGAGAAAAGTCCAGGTTCTTTCCTGAAACATATAAGCCCTTTGTGATTTAACCATCTCTCCTTCATTTTGCATTTTCTTCTAGAACATCTATAGCTGTTGTTTATAAACTTCTTTGTAAATAAACGTCTTAAAAAGAATTCAGTGAAACTACCCATTTCTAAATTGACATCTAAAATTTTTCACCATAAACTAAAATCATTGAGATAGATACAATTTCCAGCTTATTATAAATAATAATATTTAAATTAAACTGTCATCCCTGTTTAAATGTATTTGAGGAAATCTAAATAACCACCATCACCCATGAACAAACTCTTCTTGAATATTTGTAAATGTTTAATCATTGAACTTATTTCCATTCCACTTTCCATCAGGAATATCATCCTAAGAATGTCATCTCTTACTATAAGAATATAATATTTTATAAATAAATTGTATTTTTTTATTTA
Source organism: Tamandua tetradactyla (assembly GCF_023851605.1). Lineage (NCBI taxonomy): Eukaryota > Metazoa > Chordata > Mammalia > Pilosa > Myrmecophagidae > Tamandua > Tamandua tetradactyla. The sequence continues at coordinate 60,244,018 of NC_135346.1, read as the reverse complement.
ACTACCACAGAAACATGAATATAACTTGAAATCTTTAAAAATTTGACTTGAAATGATTTCAGACTGTATTGGTTTGTTAAAGCTGTTGGAAAGTAATATACTAGAAATAGAATGACTTTTACAAAGGGAATTTATGATGTTACAAGTTAACAGTTCTAAGGCTTTAAAAATGTCCAAATAAGACATCCAGAGAGAAAGATACCTTGATTCAAGAAAGGCAAAGATACCTTGGTTCAGGAAAGGTGTATGGTCTAGAACACCCGTCAGCTGGGAAGGCAGGTGGCTGTACTGCGCTGGGGTCTTTGGCTTCTGGTTTCAAACAGCTTCCCTGGAAGTGTTTTCTTTCTGCATCTCCAAACATCTGGTCTCCTGTTGACTCTGAACTTTCTCCAAAATGTTTCCCCTTTTAAAGGACTCAAGTAAACTAATCAGGGTCCACCTTGAATGGGTGGAGCCATATCTCCATCTGTCAAAAAAACACAGCCATAAATGGGCACGCCACATCTCTGTGGAAATAATCTAATCAAAAGTTTCCTACCCTAAGTAATAGGTCTGGTGCCACAAGATTGGATCCCGATTAAAACATGGCTTCTCTGGCATATATAATAGTTTAAAACCAGCACACAGACTAATCGAAACATTGCTAAAATAGTTAAAAATAATTCCTATACCCTTCACTCAGATTCCCATGTGAACATTTTACGTTCTCTGTATATTGTACATTTATCATTGCTTTATCATTCTCTCTCTCTATTATATTTTCAAATTTTGCCACCTTAAGCTACAGATCTTAGATTTTATTAGTTTTCCCATTAATGTCCTTTTAAATATTCCTAATATTCCAAGTTCCTCGGTATTTGAGGTGTTCAGATTACCAGTATTCAGTTGATCAGAATAGAAATCTTTGAATTTTAATACTTACTAATATAAGACCTGAAAAGTAAAATTTCATTGGAAATATATATCTTTAATTGGGATGTTAGGTCTTTTTTAAAATGAGCATATATATCCATAGATGAATATCTCTTAGTGTTTAACGTTAAATCTTCTGTTTTCATTTTTATAGTTGTAAACACTTAAAAAATTGGTCATATCATTCAATAGATTGGAACTAGAATGAGTTTCATCACAGCAGTTTTATAACAGTTTTTTTGAAAAGTTATAGCAGCTCTTTTAAAGAGTCTTGAGATATATATCAAAAATTCTATGGAGATTATTATCCAAAAAAATTTTTTTTGCTTTTATCAGCCCACAACTTCATTGGGGCCTTCTTAAAAGCAGTGAATTGTAAACCACCAGACTTGGGAAAAGGTTTGCTATTCAGCCATTAGAATACATTTGTTTGCACAAAGATTTTTATACAGTCTGGCATACATCTTATAATGGTGTTAAAGGGTGGGTAAAGTTTTCTTTTTTAAAGTGAAAGGGCCCTAGTGAAAAAGTAGGCTTTAATGCCAGCTCATCCTCGGCAGAGCAGGTTTAGAAAGAGGACAAAAGGAAGTTGAAGGTCTGGAAGAGTCCCTCAAAATTATTCACCGTTCTATAGTTGTGAGAAGTATTCTTACAGATGCCCCAATCTAAAGACCACTGCCCTACAATTTTGCTATTCCTATCTTGTTTGTATTAATGAATTTGATATGCATTTTCTTCCTCCATCACTTAAAGATGATGTTTCCTTTGCCTGGATGTTCTATATCGCTCACAAATTTGACAACAATACCTGTCTTTCAGAACACTATTCTGTATTTCCTCTTCTCTGTAGAGCTCTGAACTCCCCAAAATATCCTAGTGGTTAGATTTATCTTCTGTACTCCTTAGTGTCTTGTGCCAAGTACTTCTAATGTTATGATCATTTGTTCACTCTTTATCATTAGTGAGGTCTGTGGTGACAAGCCTCCTTTGTTTTCATCACCCCGCACCTTTGCAGTATCTGGCACAGGGTAGCATCAAGCTTGGTAAATGAACGAATACTCAGCATTAGCATACTCTATCCTTGGTTTGCGTTTTTATCCTATTTTGACTTTACATTTGTTGTGTAAAATCTAGGTAAAGTTAAAATTCTGTAAACAAACATTAAGGTACATTAGTATTAAGGGAATCATTTCTCCATATGAAGTATATTTTGTCAAAATGCTTCATGAAGTTGTTATATGGAATCTGGTATAATATGCCCTGAAAGATTAATTTAGAAAAAAAGCATAGTAATGAATAAGATTATACTTTGCAGTATACATGGTTTCAAGCCATGTTTGTACATTTACTATTTTCATCTCAATTTTGTTTTTAAGGGATGGTATACATGTAGCAGTGAAAATCGTAAAAAATGTTGGTCGATACCGTGAAGCAGCTCGTTCAGAAATCCAAGTTTTGGAGCATCTAAATAGTACTGATCCCAATAGTGTCTTGTAAGTATACTTGAACTATGAGCCGTTATATTCCGTGAAATAATTAGAATTTTGTGTACTTAATTACATTTGTTTTGATGTATTTCAGCCGATGTGTCCAGATGCTAGAATGGTTTGATCATCATGGTCATGTTTGTATTGTGTTTGAACTGCTGGGACTTAGTACCTATGATTTCATTAAAGAAAACAGCTTTCTGCCATTTCAAATCGACCACATCAGGCAAATGGCATACCAAATCTGCCAGTCAATAAATTGTAAGTATACTGGATAAATCATTAAACACCAGAGAATTATAATTTTTTTTTGCACAGGTAACATATAAGCTCATTGTCACCAAAAAGAGCACATATTCTAGATAATGCTGAAACCATTCTTAACTCATATCCATGCCCCTAATTCCCCTCCCCCAGTACGAATTTAATTTGTAAATAAAACTAATACTGTTTTTTGTTCTCTTGTAGTTTTGCATCATAACAAATTAACCCATACAGATCTGAAGCCTGAAAATATTTTATTTGTGAAGTCTGACTATATAGTCAAATATAATTCAAAAATGGTAAGTTAAAGACTTGTCTTAAATTTGGTGGTTTTTTTTCATTAAAATTAATTTATCTTGGTGATCCTTGGATGAGGAATTTCACTTCTGAGGCTCTTTATCCTGGCATATAACATAGAAAGGCTGATCCTACTTTTCTCATGGGGTTATGGTGAGAAACAAAAACTTAAATCATGTGCAGCTCTTTTGGATACTGTGGTAAAATATGATTATATTGATTTTCCTGTTCACTCACCTGTGTCCATTCTAGAAACGGGATGAACGCACCTTGAAAAACACAGATATCAAAGTTGTTGACTTTGGAAGTGCAACATACGATGATGAGCATCATAGCACTTTGGTATCTACAAGACATTACAGAGCTCCAGAGGTCATTTTAGGTCAGTAGATACCAAACTCCTTGATACTGTAATTGTACAGCTTTTATTGTGGGGAGGGGATACAGAAAATGTTTTCTATTTTCATGAAATCGGGACATTTGCAGTAAATAAAATATTTTTCCTGGGAGGGCAAAATGTGATGGCATAGTGAAAAATATTTCAGGTGGTGGTGATTTTTGAATGAGTCAGTCTTAGGTAACTGTAAGAGAATAGGCTTTATTGGTAAAGTACATCACAGCAATGTGATTTTGAAGTGATATAGGTACCTATTTTCTGTATCTTCCAAAAAATATGGTGCTAGAAGAGATGACCAAGGGTTTGGTTGGCAGACATCTAGATAGAGGGTGGATGGAAGTCAAGGAGGAAAGAGGGGTTGATCTAAGAGGAGAGCTTCTTTGATAACCCTTGGCGTAAGAAAGACTGAAAAAGAAAATAAGGTGCAGAGTTTTGAAATAAGGGAAAACTCAGTATGGGAGTATCTTAGGCCTCAAAATTAAAAAGTTAGAGACTAGGTCATATTAATAGAGCAAGGAAGCCAGAGATGGGATTGGAGGAACAGTGGGAAAAGTTCAGAGCAGGTGCTCTTGAGAGATCTAGATGGAGTAAAAGCACTACTTAGCTAAAAGGATAAAGGTCCATTCTCTCTCATTCTATTTAATGAGAAGTTAAATAGTAAAATATTTTTGTGCAGTCATGTCCACTTTTTATCTTTTTTTTTCTTTTTTCTCTACCAGGACTTGATAGCTCAGAATAGAAATGTGACAGCAGAACTAATGGTGCTTACCTAGAGTAGAGGACTGACAGAGTAAGAAAATCGACAGTGTTCTGCAGCTCTGGCCAATAGAACTTTCTCTGATGATGGAAATGTTTTTTGTTTGCACTGTCCAATCCAGTAGTGAAATGTTTTTTGTCTGCACTGTCCAATCCAGTAGCCATTAGCCAATTAATTTTAAATTTAGAGTCTCATTTGACTAGTGGCTACTCTTTTTGTCCCGCAATTTTAAGGCTTCTTTGAAATGAAAGATACCTGCTTAGTAGTAATGTCAGAAAGGAGCTGCTGTATTGTGGTAGTATAGAAAGGATAGTCATGGTTGAGGATTGAAGGCTACAAACTTCAGCTGTAATCAGAGCAAAATAAGCAATTTGCAATAAGGACAAAATAAAGAAATGTGAGAGGAGATTGTGGACAGAGAGGTATTTTCAGAGCATGAAAGAAGATAAAATGACTGGGTTTTGTCAGTTTAAAGATGCAGATCCCCACCTCCCCACACTACACACACACACACACACACATACACATTTTAACATCTCTGAAATCAGGACGAAATAATTGGTGTTTTTTTCTTTGATAATGATAGTGGTACATGAAACTGGAGCATCTTTTAGATTGGGTAAAATGTGGGAGTCATTTGCATTCAGACAAAGGAATCAGGAGATTGGGATGCTGTGGGATCCCTAGTGTTCCTGAGGATTAAGGCCAGATTATAATGGAGGAAAGATGTACTCCGGTGCTGCAATTGAAGAGGGCAGTTGATCTCATGGGTTTTTTTGTTTGTTTGCTTGTTTGTTTGTTTTAATTTTGTACCAAATAAATATTTTTTGCTTTAGTTTCATACAAGTTAAAGTTTTAAAATATTAATTACCATCTATTTTCAACACTCTGTATTATTGACTTTCCTTTGTTCTTCCTCATGCAAAAACATTTTTAAATTTGTACATTTATTCATTCTCATACACTCTAGGCATTCCTAGATTACACCATCTCAGTCTTTATCATCTATCTTTCCTTCTGATTTCATTTGTGCCCCCAGGCCTCCTCCCTCTAACATTCTCACATTCAGCTTCATTCAGTGTTCTAACATTATTATATTGCAGTTAGTTAGTATTGTGCTATCCATTTTTGAATTTTTACATTGATCTCATGTTTTGGATGTTAAGGTTGGGAGTGAATGATGAAAATGAATGAGGCGGAATTCCAGAGAGAATGAGTGCAGTATGAGTGCTGATTTAGAGAATGGAATCATTTAGAATGGTGTCCTGCAGAAAGTTACAAGTTACCTGGGGAAAAACTAGAGTGGGAGATGGAAAGAATGGTTGGAGAAGGAATTTTTTACCTGTGATCCAAGTTCTAACCTTTGCACAATGTGTGGTGTGTAAATATTATGAGATGAATTGGTAAATTCCCCAGGAGGAGCTGGCTGGCTGAAGTAGAGAGAGATTCTTGCTGACTGCTGAAATCATCACTTCTCTCTTTAAGGCCTTCAGCTGATTGGATGAAAGACTTATTTCAGGGTGGGCCCTGGTGGCTCAGCAAGCAGAGTTCTCACCTGCTATGCCAGAGACCCAGGTTTGATTCCTGGTGCCTACCCATGAAAAAAAAAGACTTATTTCATTTCTTAGGGCAATCTCCTGTGTTGATTGTAGATGCAGTCAGCTGATTGATGATTTAAATCCATGAAATACCATCATAGTAATGATCAGGCTAGTACTTGCTTGCCCAAACAAGTAAACACCATAACCTAATCAAGTTGACACGTGAGATTAGTCATCACAAATGGCTTTGTGATTTCTGCTTGTAGGCAAAACTGCATATAATTTCTAGTATAAGTCTTACGTAATTTATGTAGAATTACAGTATTTCTTTTAATGGAAACAGTAAACTCAGGCATCAGGCTAGTGATGATCAATAAAGTATAGTAATTATATTCTGACAATAATTATAAACCTATATTTGCACCAATAATATGCAAAGAAAAAAAAATTCCTGAAGCCACCATGAACTGGGTATAACCATTTCAAGCATTGCATGAATAGTTCAGAAACTTTGGAAGATTTCTACAAACGGTACTTATATTTAGAAAATGTTTGTGTGTCCCTTTTATTTTACATAACTGTCCCCTAATACATTTTCATGTCACTATGAGAGCATTCAGTATAAAACTAAAAATGTGAACCCTGAATTAACGTTCTCTTAACTGGGTTCTGTAAAGAAAAATGCTCTACCAGGAAAAATTTAGTGTATCAGTGATTACAAATTGTTACATAATAGAATGTTTTTGTTTTTAAATAGCTTTAGGTTGGTCTCAGCCTTGTGATGTTTGGAGCATAGGATGCATTCTTATTGAATATTACCTTGGTTTCACAGTCTTTCAGGTCTGTATCTAGTGCATTTTATTTACTAATTCATAATTTTGAATGTTAAAAGCATGTTAAACTTTTGGCCTCTGTATCGGGAGTTGCCCTGCTGTCAGTATTCTTAGGGTTAAATCTTACATGTGAAATCGTCGTCGTCGTCGTCTAAGACTCCAATCCAGATACAGTAAATACTGTTTCAGTATTATACAACTCCTGTGTAACATAGTACTAATGTGACCAGTTTTAATTCAGTTCTGATTAGGTCAGTCATCAGTGTGGCCATGAACAAATCATGTAATTACATTTTATAAAAGAATTCAGGAACAAGAAGTTGTTTTTTCAGTTTTAAGCACCTGTGATGCTCTAAGCACATTTCTGAGTGCTAAGTTTATAAAGATAAAAAGACCTGCAAAAGACAGATGTGGGAAGACTATTACAGTATAATGTGGTATTTGCTAAAATGGAACAAAGTATAAATTATAGTGGAAACCCAGGAAAGCTTAAAGTTAAATTTCCTTAGGGAAGCCTTCACTGAGGAGGTAGTGATTTTAATTAAGCCAACACTAGAAGGAAAAGTACAAGTTCATCTGAAAAATGGAGAGTGTGGTGGCCATGGCTGGAAGAGGAAAAAAAGTATTCCTAAATATGTAGAGGAATAAAGGGACATATACTAGTCAGGGAAGAATAAATAGTGTTGAAGTGTCATGTGTAAATGAGAGAATGATGAGTACATCATTCAAGTGAAGAATCCAGCCAGGACTGATCCATAAAGGACTTGCGTTCCACAGAAAGATAACTTGTTTTATCCAAGAACTCAGTGTTTCCAAATGTAAACTGATCCAACATGAGAACAACATTGTAGGTTTGACATTTTGGCCAATATTTAGAGATTAAATATTCCTACTTTTTTGATATTAAATATCCATTTTATAAAATGATGGTAATGGTTGTTGATAGATGACAGTTTTTAAATAGAAGTCCTTATTTTGGCAAAAATCTGTTTTGTTCTCCCCCTCAACCCCTCATTTTGCTTATATCTGAAATCTAAAAGTGTAGAAAATTATAGGTGATGGCATCTGTTGAAGAACTTTTAAGTAGGGTTGTAATATGATCAGGGTTTTTGTTTTTTGTGAGTGTGAGACGGCAGTCCTGGCACTGGAGAATTTATGTATCAGATCACTTGTGGAGATTAATTTGAAGTATGACAGTGAAGGGTAGAGATGAAGCTATTAATGAATTTAGATTCACCTAGGGAGCTGTTGCAAAATGTGCATTTTATTTTTATCATGAAGTGATTAAGGACTTAATATTTTTAAGGCAGTGTGCTAATAGCAGTACAAATAGTTGATAGATTTCGAAAAGCATTAGACATAGCCTCTGCTCTATAAAACAAGGGTCAGCGAACTGGCCTCTGGCCAACTCCAGCTTGATAACCTGTTTTAAAAAAAGAGAAAAGAGTATGCGACAGATCATTTGTGGTCAGGCAATCCTAAAATAATTACTGTCTTGCCCTTTATAGACGTTTGTTGATCCCTACCCTAAGAAGCATGTAATTTCAGCTGTGAGTTTAACTTTTTTCTCTATTCTACTTTAGCCGTAGCTCTGTTACCACATAGATTAAGCTTTGACTTGGGTTCATAATCCTCATTAATGAGGTATTTGCCTTGAGCTAGTTTGTTTTTTTTTTTTTTTGCATGGGCAGGCACTAGGAATCGAACCTGGGTCTCCGGCATGACAGGCAAGAACTCTGCCACTGCACCACCATCACCTGCCCATGAGCTAGTATTTTAACCTCTTTGAAATTCATGTTTTCCCATCTCTACTTTTGAGGCTTGTTGTGACAATGGGACTCTATTTTTATTGCCTAGGATTAGTAAATATTCATAAGTGACTATTACATTAATGAATAAATGTGAGATTTTGGTACTGAGAGAATGTTGTGTAAATAGAGAATAATTTTGGTTAAGCACCTGATTAAATTTGGAGGAGACATTTTTTTTTTCCTGGTAATCTTCCCTAGTCATTTCCTCAGGTAAACAGTACAAGATAAAGAAAAAAAACTGTCAGTTTCCTGCTAAACGAGTTATATGCTTTAATTGCTATACAGAACTTTACTGATTCATCTCAAAAAGACTTTAATTTTACTGAGTCTGCACCAGACAACACAGCTCATTCAGCATTGTTCCATCTTTGAAGTATGATACAGGGTAAATTGTGTATAGTCCAGTCCTTTTATGTCAGAACGATTTTCTTGTGTTTTCTTTTAAATGTGCATTTAGGGAAATGGGGATGCTAAATTTCTCTTTTCTACATTTTTTAGACTCATGATAGTAAAGAGCACCTGGCAATGATGGAACGAATATTAGGACCCATACCAACACACATGATTCAGAAAACAAGGTATGCATGTACAGTGGCCTATATTAAATCTGTAGAAAACCTGTATTTGTTATAGTGCTTATGCCAAGGACTAGAGATTATAGAATCTGTATCAGCAAGTATGGTCTTGATAATGAATGATATATAAAAGTTAAAATTAATTTTAACTAATGATAACTTATAATGGTATTTACCTTTTTTTTGAAAGTTAACAGTTGTAAAAATTAATACAGTATCTTGTTCTCTAGTAAACAAAATGACAGTTTTCGTACTCAAATTAACCTTTGCATAAGTGTTTTCATAAATTGATGTAAAAATAGTACGTAGAGTAGTAGAAAGAGCTTCTTTGGAGTCTTATCATCTAAGTGTGAATTTCATACTATTATTGCTAACCAGCCGTGTGCCTTTTGGTAAGATATATTAATATAGTGATTTCTAAACACAATTGTACCACAGAAGTCACCTAGGGGAAGAAATTTGAAGATTTCCCAGCCTTACTGCAGATTAGTGAAATCAGGATTTGTAGAAGTGGATCCAGAAATCTCTGTTTTGAAGCTGGCATTGTTCCATGCATACTATTTAGGAACATTTAGTTGGAACACTAAAACCTCAAAGATTGCAAGATTAAGTATATATTATAAGGTATCCTATATATAATTGTTGAGAGTTTTTGAAATTGTATACATTTGTATATGCATGTGTATATAGAGAGAAGAATATTCTCTTCCATCTATTTCCACCCTACTCTGTATCCCCCAGGAAGACAGCTGAGAGACGTGCATCTTTTGTTATTTTACTAATGCAAGCTTCTTTTTCCTGTAGGAAACGTAAATATTTTCACCATAACCAGCTGGATTGGGATGAACATAGTTCTGCTGGTAGATACGTTAGGCGACGCTGTAAACCATTAAAGGTAAAAGAAAAAAAAGATTAACAGTTGAAAAAAACAAGTGTTTGCTGTTTTTAATTTCTTTCTGAAATATTTTTTTCCCTCCTCATTCAGGAATTTATGCTTTGTCATGATGAGGAACATGAGAAACTGTTTGACCTTGTTCGAAGAATGTTAGAATATGATCCAACTAAAAGAATTACCTTGGATGAAGCATTGCAGCATCCTTTCTTTGACTTATTAAAAAAGAAATGAAATGAAAATCAGTGGTCTTACTATATACTTCTCTAGAAGAGATTACTTAAGACTGTGTCAGTCAACTAAACATTCTAATATTTTTATAAACACTTAAATTATTTTGTACAGTTAGGTGTAAATACTGTATGCTTTGTATCAATAGCGTAATTATCTTGTTAAGCAAGTATGGTCTTGAAAATGAAATATAAAAGTTAAAATTAATTTTCCTTTTTGAGATTAATTACCATTTTTAAAGACCTTTGGAATATCCTTTGTGTCAAGTGATAAATGTGATTGATCTTGTTTTTGTACATGGCAGTTGACTTTCTGAAGTGGTTTTTTTGAGTAAAAGGAAAATCTTGACTCCTTTATCCCTTTTTTCTTTTTTATTTATTTATTTGGTCTCTGTTTCTCTCAAGGGGCTGGGCAGTCACTGGGGGAGAGGGAGAGCCTAGGTGGAGCCAGTCCAGGCAGGTTGAGGCTGCACAGCACTGCCTAGCACTGCCCCACTAAAGGTAGAGTGGTTCCAGTAGAGGTTGGTAGTTGTTGGACAATAGGAACAGTTCTGCAGCTGTCAGTTTTGCCAGTGCTGTGCAGGCTCCAGAGTACGCACACCGTGATGGAGGTGACTAAGGCCATGAGTTGATCCCGGGCCACATACATATACTGCGTTGTACCTGGCTAGGTTGCCAGTGGCCTGCACCAGCAGCTGGGTGGACTCAGACGGAGTACAGCTGGTGTGGAGACTTAGGGCACATTGGCATTCGTGACAAGACATGATGAGAGTGGAAGGCAGGACTGGGCAGACTCCTTAGCTGTTATTAAATGGCTATTTTTATATATGTCAAATTCATAATTTTTTTTTAACTAACAGTTTTTCCTGTAATTGTTGTACAAGTAAGTTAAACTCTAGGTAGGGAGATCCTGAAAAAAAAAATTAAAAAATGTTTACTGTTGGGAATTATTTAATTGGTTAAATATTCTGTCTCATGAGCGATATTAATAGTGATAAATAACATAGTGGAAAGGCAAAATTTGTCCATTGTGGTTTTAATAAAACTACATATGCACTTCATTTAAGATTGAGATTAAACTGGAAAGTCAGCTTGGAGAATCATTTCTATTAAGGGCTATTTGGTGAGTCACAAACATAAATATAGGAGTTCTATTTTGGTTTTAATGCGAAGTCCTTGCACCTCTAGCCTTTGAGAAGTAAGGTTCTTAGAAAAAAAAGAAGAATTTAATTGGAAAGCAGTTCTAGGAGGGGAGCTCTGCAGAAATTTCTAAAACTTAGTTGGCTGGCTAATAAGCTTTGCCTCTAGCTTTGGTATGGTTTTATTTTGTTTACTATAACTGTTTTCACATAAATACTACATGGTAAATGTTACTCAATTTGGTAAAAACAACTTGATTGAGGTTCAGTCTTCCAGGTGGGAATTTTGTTCATTGTAACATATATAATTACTCAGATACACATTTTTTGTTGTTGTTAAAAGTATCTCTGTTTCATAAGTGCATTACTCCAAAAGTTGAGTTTTTCTGTTTGTGTATTTTAAGCATAAAATGGATGGATTTTCTTGGATGACAAATAGTGAAACCAGGCTGAGCCTCCTATAATTATACAGGGTCAGCATTTGCTAAATAGGCAGGCTGTAATCCTAAAGTTGTCCAGTAATTTAGAAAAGCTGAAACAAATTTTACCATAGACTTGATGTCTAGACCTCTTTTGTATATTCACATATACTGAATATACCTCCAGAACACTGACATATAAGGTAATGGTTTTTAAGGGTTGAAAGCCTTTGGTGTAGAAAAAGCTTCCTGAGCCTGGCAGTGTTGCTGTAGATTAAGATATCTGCCATTCTTGTTAGTAGAACAAGAATGGTTAATAGGAAGTTTTTACTTGAATTTCATTTATTCACTTTTTTTTTTAATACAGTGGTTGATATATAGCTGCAGCCATCAAAATGATTAAAATAGTATGGCCATTTGGAAATGTGTCATTCTGTTTTGAGTAGGTAAGCAGATAATACTTAAGGCTTATCTTGACGTCCTGGAATGAGAAAAACTTTTGCATGGTAGGCAGCCTGGGTTTTTAACTCCTTTGCAGTTTGGAAATTCTGATTCCCACAAAATTGGGTGCAATAAAATATTTATTTTAAAGTTAAACATACAGTTCTGATTAACGTGCTACATTTTCAGATGTTATGGTCAGAAGAATTCATTATGAATCAGTAATAGCCAACAGTTGTAGGCTTAGTAGGAGATTGCATATTAGCAAATACATAGGTAGAGACAAGATAATTCTTAAGAGTTATATCATTTGATCACTATTCTAAAGAGGTTTAAGTAGTGTCTACAGCTAAGTCTTTAAAGATCTTACAGTCTAAAGTTTTATTTGGGTGGCTGATTGATTTTGTTTTGCTTCATTATTTTCTTAGGTAGAAGGAATTTTAAGTTCAAATGTCAGGTTAAATCAGTTTTACAACCCCTATTCAACCTTTTAAGAATATAATTACAGGAGATGAGGTGCAAGGATAGTTCAGTGGTAGAATTTTCACCTGCCATGTGGGAGACCTAGATTTATGAACTCCCCCCACCCAAAAAAAAAAAAAATCAACAAATGGTGCTGCAATAATGGGATAGTCATATGGAAAAACAATGAAATGTTGCCCCCATCATATACTTATAAAAAGAATAAGAGGAGGAAATTTCTCTAACATGATGGCAGATTCTATATTCTTAACTTTTAACTTAACTTGTAAAACATTAGGAAAGTCCAATAGAAAAGTAAAGCTCCATATATATATATATTAGCCCACCTTAAAAATTGAAAACGTTTTGCAAATTTTGCTTTATCTATTCCCCAGCTTATTTTCCTGTTGTATTTTAATACAAATACCAGATGCCATATCATTTTGCTGGTTATATTTCTGTTTGTATTTCTTAACAGATAAGAGCTTTTCTTTTTTAACATAATCATAATGCCATTATGACAGCTAACAATTTTGTAACATCTGCTGTTCAGTCCATATTTAAATTTTCATGGTTTCCAAAAGTCATTTTATAGTAAGTTATTTGAATCAGGACCCAGTCAGGTCCACATTATTAAGATGTCAGGTCTTTAAATCGCTGCATGTTTTTGTTTTGTTTTTTTAACAAACAAAAAAACACCTTTCATTGCTAATGAAACTAGATCATAGAATTTCTTATATTCAAGATTTCTTCATGGTGCTGTCCATTTTTATGGTCCCCATTTTTCCTGTAAATTGAAAGTTTTTAAAAATAGAATCCCTTATAAATACAGAGGAATTGGAATTTTTAAGAAACACTATGTTGCAACTTTTAATGAAGTAAGGGATCCAGGAAGTACACCGCACCTGTTAATGTAATTGCCTAAAAATCAGAACCTATGTTTTATCAAGCCTGTAGGTTGAAACTGATATAAAGAAGCTGTTAGCTCTTCTTGCACTTCATTTCTTACCTCTCAGCTAATTCCTTGGGGTGGCAGTTCAGTGTGTTAAATTTGAGCCCAGACTTCTTACCAACATGGCTCCAACTCTGTTGCCAGGTCTTCTCTGTTTTGGAGAGATAACGTTTGAACTGTATGTACCCTAGAAAAGCATGTTCTTAAATCTAATCCATTCCTGTGGATGTGAACCCATTGTAAGTAGGACCTTTCGATGAGGTTACGTCAATCCTGACTCAATCAGGATAGGTCATAATCCTATTACTGGAGTCCTTTATAAATGGAATGCATTCAGACATGAGAGAAAGCTGCAGATGGAACAGCCAGAAGCTGAAATCAGTGGAACCCAGAAGAGAAGAGAGACGCCAGGAGACATTGTTATGTGCTCTTGCCACATGACAACCTAAGGACCAAGAGTTACTGGCAGCCAGCTCCAGAACACTACAGTCTTAGGGAGAAAGCATTGCCTTGATGACTGGATTTGGACATTTTCCCAGCCTCAAAGCTGTCAGCTAATAAATTCCCATTTTTAAACCAAACCATTTCTTCTATTTGCTTAAGCAGCCTAGGAAGCTAAGATAGGGAGTAAGTTACTTGGTTGAGCTTCAGTCTCACAATCTTTTATGTAGTGGTACTATTTATGTTGTACAGTAATTAAAATATTTAGCAGATTTACTTGGCATTAGTCCCATTAATAGCAGTTACTATTTTTTCTGTAAATGCTTTAACCCAGATAACTATATTCCTTTATTAACTTTTTTTTTTTTCCCAAATAATGTTAGTCGTTTCTCTTTATGTCACCAGAGGTTGCTAAACTATCAAGAATTCTATTTCTTGATGACCTAACATTGGAGGGTTTTTTGTTTTTTGTTTTAGGTGCATGTTCGTCCATACTGAAGACAAGCATTCTACCATTGAACCACCCATGTACCCAACAGTAGAGTTTTTATTGTGGCATTTTACTGAAACTGGAAGGGGAAGTAGAATTTTCAAAGAAATTTGTTTAATGTTTACCAAACACCAATGTCTGCCATTCAGTTACATTTTCTTACATTCACTTCTCTCCTGGTTTTAAGGCTGCAATTCTGGGAGAAACAATGTCTAATTGAAATACTGAGGCAGATTTAATTGTGCTACTTGAAACCACCCTGATCATCCCTCCTTTGAGGCTATTGTCCCAGGGGTTCTGGATCTTTCAGATATTAATAGCAGAATTGGTGTGTAATGAGATGAAGATCAGTTGTAAATTTGGGGGACTTGCCCTCTAGCTGACTTAAAATGTTTCCTATTAGAAAAATAAATGAAAATTTCTTTTTCACTTAATTAAAAGGTCCATTGCTTTTAAAAGCTGCTGGATTTACACTAAAGGCATTTATCTCCACCTTTGTACCCCATAGGCTGATAGCTTGGGCAGGTACAATTTTGAGAATGAATGATAAGATCATGCTTATGTGATACTTAGAGTGTATTATTGATGGGAGTTGTATTTTAAAGTCTTGTTATTTACTTTTACTTTATAATTTGTAAATTATGAATTTACATTATTGTATGTTCTCACTACAATTGCACATAGGAAAACAACATGGTTTGTGAAAACATGCTTGCCTTCAGGGTCAGATTGAGTTCATATCCTAGTATTACTTGTGTATGTGGACAAGTCACATATTCCCTTTAGTTTCACTATCTATGAATTGGAATACTAATAACAGTCTCCCTAAATGTTGTGTGAAATTTTAATGTAATTAACTTACATTAAATGGTAGTGAATGGTAGCAATTATATTTTCACCATTCTTGATTTTTACAGTATTCTACAGGCTAAAAATTATGTTCCTACTTTTTTGCTTTCGGGTCCTATAGGTACCATATAAAATGAGGACAATGGGAAATGTCTTTCTGTTTTAATGTTAGCACATCCCACCCTCTGGACCCCAAAAAAGACCTGTTTTTTCCACATACAAAATACATTCACTCCATCACAATATCACAAAAGCCTTAAAGCATTTCAGTAACAACACAAATGCAATTCAAAGTCAAAAGCAGTACAGAGTCTCTTCAAAGTCTGTTACAGGCATGGTCTGTCCTAAGGCAAAAACTTTCCTTTGACTCTGGGCCTATGAAACTCAGAACAAGTTATCTGCCTCCAATATACAAAGGAGGGACAGACATGGGATACATGTTTCCATTGCCATTGGGGAGAAATCAAAAGGTAAATGCGACAGCAGACCCAAACAGTTCGAAAAACCTGCAGGACAAATTCCATTGGATTTCAAAGTCTGAGAGTTATTTATCCTTGGGGCTTTAGAAAGTGGCAGTTCCACCCTTTCCAAGGGCTTAGGCCCTGCTCACTCCAAATGCTATGGTGAGAATTGCAACCTTGGGGGACACTGGGGAGACCACCTTTTTCTAGGCCCCACCCTCTCCAAACATGGGTTCTCTGCCATCTCTGGAGCACATGCTCAACCCCTTTAGATCAGTGGGGTGGCAACCAGTCTCTCCCCAATCCCGAAGGAATGTGCTTCACCCTCTGAGGCCTGGGGCACAATTCTTCCAGAACATCAAGGTGCAAGACCCACCCTCTGCCTTTGGGTGGGTCTCCTGGCCCAAGATTTCCTGGCTTCAGACCTTAGCTTCCATGGTTCTGCCTCTGAAGTTAATCTTAAATTTGTCCCTTTTCTGTCCCTTTTAGTACAGACTGGCAGTTGTTCTGTTTATGAAGATCCCACACCACTTTTGTTGGTTCTCTGTGCAGTATGCTGGGATTATAACCAGACTTTTCTTCCTAGATAACTGCATCTCCAATTCTGGCTTTTTCTGAAATGGCTGATTGGTTCCATGTTTGGTTTACATGGAACACTATTCTCTGGAGTCTCCTGTTCTGGAAGCCCAGAATTTTCCAGACCATCAATTTCTGTCTTCTTTGTACCTGAGATTTCAGTTCTCAGCTTATCTCTTTCCTATCACATTTCACTATGCACTGTAAGGGAGAAACCAGGCCACACTTTCCACATTTAATTTGGAGATCTCTTCTGCCAAATATCCGAGTTTGTGGCTTTTTAAATCTGCCTCCAACTAAAACCACTAGTCAATTTTGCTAGATTCTTTGCCATTTTAAAACAAGGATTGCCTTCCTTCCAGTTTGCAATACACATGCATCATTTCTGTCTAAGGCCTTATCAGAGGTATCTTTAGAATCCACATTTTTACCAACAGTCTCTTCAAAGCATTCTGGGCCTTCTCTATCAAGCCCCTCGTAACTCTTCCAGAGTCTTTCCCCTATCCACTTAAAAAGTTGTTCCAATATTTTTGGTATTTGCAAACCACAGCAGCACCCCACTTCTCTGATACCAAAATCTGATTTAGTTTGTAAACTGCAAGAATGCAATATATCAGAAATGGAATGGTTTTTAGAAGGGAAATTTAATAAGTTACAAGTTTACAGTTCTAAAGAAGTGAAAGTGTCCAAACTAATGCACCAAGAGGTTACTTTCACTTAAGAAAGGCTGGTGGGTCTGAAACATCTCTGTCAGCTGAGACATCTACTGGATGCCTTGCTCCTGGGCTCCATTGCGTTCAGCCTCTGTCTTGTGGGGGTTCCTCACTTTGCTTTCCTGGGGCTGGCTTTTGTCTCGTGGCTTCTCTTAGTTCTCTCCAGCTCTGGCTTGCTTAACATCTCATGGTGATGTCTGCTGAACTCCAGGCACCTCCAAACATCTGTGCATCTGTTCTTCAAGTATTGGCGTCTATTCCAGTTCTGCTCTCTCCAAAATGTTTCCTCTTTTAAAAGACTTCAGTAAACTAATCAAGATCCACCAGGAGTGGATGGGGTCACATCTCCTCTAATCAAGAGGTCACACCCACAATTGGGCATACCACATCTCTGTGGAGATAATCAATTTAATCAGGGTTAAAAGAAATGGCTGCCCCCGCAAAATAGGATCAGGATTAAAATATGGCTTTTCTGAGGTACATAGTATTTTCAGACTGGCACAGCACAGTGTATCTTTTTCCATTTGCATGCTGTTAATCTTTTGTGTCTATAAGAAAAATGTTTCTTTTTTAATGCAATTTTTTTAGATATATGTTCACATACCATATAAGTATCCAAACTATACAATCAGTGGTTCACAGTATCATCATATAGCTGTCCATTCATCATCATAATCGATTTTTGAACATTTTCATTATTAAAAGAAAACAAAATAAATGTACAAATAAAAGTGAAATAGAACACGCAGGACATCCCATACCCCCCACCCCTGTTATACTTTTTTATCTGTTTTTTTCTTGCTCATCTATCCATACACTAGATAAAGGGAATCTCAGTCACAAGGTTTTCACAATCACATGGTCACACCTCTATAGTTATTCAATCATCTTCAAGAATCAAGGCGATTGAAAGAAAGGAAGCTTTATTTTGTCCAGAACCTAAGTTTTCTGTAGCGTATAATCTAACTCAACCTGTCTAGATAGCTCATTTATAAAATAGAAACACAGGGAGCCCAGAATAAAAGTGAGGGCCTTTAATCCTGTATAGCTTAGTGTAATGCTGGGATATATCCCAGAATATATTAAGTAGATAATGAAAAAGTGTTGGCAAAATTCCTTGAGGGATGGGAGAAAAAATATGGAACTATTAAGCTTTATCACTGGGGAAACCCCCATTCCCAAGTCGGATATTAGGTACACCCAAATCAACAGGCCAATACCTTGATCTTGACCCTTTCTCTTGTGAAGCTTATGTATGTAGCAGAGATGCTTAGCTTACCTATAGGCATGCCTAAGAGTCACTTTGGGAGGACCTCTTTTGTTGCTCAGATGTGGCCTCACTCTCTCCAAGCCCAACTCTGCAAATGAAATCATTGCCCTCCCCCCTACGTGGGTCATGACATCAAGGGGTGAAAGTCTTCCTGGCGACATGGGAAGATGACTCCCAGGGATGAGTCAGGCCCTGGCACCTTGGGATCAACAATGCCATCCTGACTAAAAGGGAGAAAAAGCAATGTAACAAATAAGATGTCAGTGACTGAGAGTTCAAATAGAGTCAAGAGGCTACTCTGGATGTTGCTTTTATAAAAACTTCATTTAGACATTACTACCTACTATAACTTGCCAACCCCCAACCAAAACCATCCCAGCCAATCCTAAAGAACACCTAGGGCAATATATAAGATTCTACAAATGTTCCATGCACTAGGGTAACTTTCCAGAAACCTACAACCTCCAGATGGGTCCTTGGACCAGAGGAGTCCTGAAACCAAGAGGGGCTAATCTTTCCAGAACACCAACTAATTCCATCTCCTGACCCCTTATTATTGAAACCCCTTCCAACATGAAAAAGGTAGAATCGGCATAGCCCAAAATACCCCCAAAGACTGGGAGGAAGAGCAAAGATGATGATGGAGTTACACAGAGAAGGTAGGGTTTAACAAATGAGTATGTTATTGAATAATTATATTGATATTTCCTTTAGTTTTCAGTATCTTAGAGCAGCTAGGAGTAAAAACCTAAAACTGTAGAATTGTAACTCATCCAAACTCTGAAATCTGTTCTACAACTAATTATTGTGCTGTACTTTAAATTTTATTGCTTTATATATATATATGTTATTTTTCACAAAAAAGAAAAAAATGATGGTAAAAAATGTATATTCCTTCTAGCCTCCAAGGTTCTGGAGCAAGCAGCAGAAAGGAAAATCCTGAGATAATGGTATTGTACCCCATGACAAACTCTGGGATCTGTCCTGTAACTACTTGTTGAAGAGTGCTTTGAAGACTATTGCTTTTTTCTTTCTTTGTTTTGTATGTAAGTATATTATACAATAAAAAAGTTTTTTTAAAAAAAGAATCAAAACGATTGGATTACAGTTCAACTGTTTCAAGTATTCTCCTCTAGCCACTCCAGTCCACCAAAAACTGAAAGAGGATATCTATACACTGCATAAAATAACCTCCATAATGACCTCTCAACTCTATTTGAAATCTCACAGCTCCTGAAACTTAATTTTGTTTAATTTCTCTTCCCACTTTTGGTCATGAAGTCTTTCTCACTTCCATGATACCAGGGCCAGGCTGATCTCCAGAGGTCCTGTCCCACATTTCCAGGGAGATTTAGACCTGGAAGTCATGTCCCACATAGTGGGGATGGCAGTGAATTCACCTGCAGAGTTGGCTTAAAGAGACAGGCCACATTAGAGCAACCAAAGAGGTTCCCTGAGAGTGACTGTTAGGCATAATCATAAGTAGGCTTAGCTTCTCCTTTGCAGAAATAAATTTCACAAGGGCAAGCCCCAAGATCGAGGGCTGGGTCCATCAGATTGACTGTCCCCAGTGATTGCGAGAATATCGGGTCTTCCCCAGGTGGGGAAGTTTAATATTTCCACATTTTTCCCCAGTCCCTCAAGAGGACTTTGCCAATACTTTTTAATCTTCTGCCCGGATTACCCTGGGATGTATGGGAACAAGATCTCACTCCCTATTCAAGGTTCCTTGTAATTATAGTGTTCAAATAAACTCATCATACAAGTTAGACTAGATTATGTGCTATCAAAAATATAAATTTTGCACCAAATAAACATCTCTTCCTTTGATCTCATGCAGAAGTTGAAATTTTAAAATATAGTCAATATCATCCTTTACCTCTAGTCTGCTTTACCATAGTTTTATCTGGACTAAGGTCCCTTCATATCTTTAATTGAAGCATGACCACATTTTCAGTGTTTTTAACAGTTGCTATATGAGTAATGCTGGCTTTTGTAGCTGCAGAATTTTAGCTCTGAGTCTCAGGTGTCATGCAAAGATTCAAAGTTCCAGGGAAAGACCAGGTTATACCCAAAGAGCCCAGCCTCTCAGAATGTATAAAAAATAGTTACAACTCCAGAATAGATGTGACTGTTCTAAGAGCTTACAATCTAAGAATTTTTGCAATAAGTCTTCCTCTGAAAACCTATGTTCACAAATTCACTTCTCAGAGTTTGCACATTTTAGTTACTCCATATTGGTGAGTTGTAATAATATGTATCTTCATTTCTGGCTTATTTCATTCAACATACTGTTCTCAAGGTTCATAAACCTAGTTGCATTCCTCACAACTTCATTCCTTATTACAGCCACTGGTTAGTCCATTGTATGTATATACCAAAGTTCCCCCTTCCATTCTTCAGTTAATGTACACTTAGGTTATCTCCATCCCTTGCAAGTCAAAAACTCCTACCATAAACACCAGTATGCAAATATTCATTCATGTCCCTGCTCTCAGTTCCTCCAAGTATACACCTATCGGTGTATATTGCAGGATCATAGGGCAACCCCACCCCTAGCCTCCTGTGGAAATACCACACTGCCCTCCAGGGGAGCTGCACCTCTCTACTTTCCTACCAACAGTGAATAGGTACAGCTCTCTTTCCACATTTTCTCCAGCACTTGTAGCTCTCTGTTCATTTTTAAAGAGTTTTATTCACACATCATACAATCCAACCTAAGGAAAAAAATCAGTGGTTCCCAGTATAATCACATAGCCATGCCTTCACCACCACAATCTATATGAGGACATTTCCATTTCTTCCTCAAATAATCACATACCCCCACCCCATACCCCTGCTTATTGGCATTTAGCTTTGGCATATTGCCTGTAAAGTGTTTCTTGTAAGCAGTATATAGTCAGGTCTTCCTTTTTTGCCCAATCTAGCAATCTTTGCTTTTTAATTAGCATATACTTAGATCATTTATATTTAATATGATTATTGATATGATTGGGTTTATATCTACCATATTGCTCTGTATTTTCCATTTGTCCCAACCATTCTTTGTCCTCTTACTGAAGGAAAACCTTTTTGAGTACTGTCCTAGTTTGCTAGCTGCCAGAATGCAATATACCAGAAATGGAATGGCTTGTTAAAAAGGGGAGTTTAATAAGTTATAAGTTTACAGTTCTACGGCCATGAAAATGTCCCAATTAAAGCAAGTCTATAGAAATGTCCAATCTAAGGCATCCAGGAAAAGATACCTTGATTCAAGAAGTTCAGGGTTTCTCTCTCAAGTGGAAAGGCACATGGTGAACATGGTCAGGGTTTCTCTCTCATCTGGAAAAGCACATGGCAAACAAAGCATCATCTGCTAGCTTCCTCTCCAGGCCTCTTGCTTCATGAACTACCCCAGGAGCATTCTCCTTCTTCTCCAAAGGTCGCTGGCTGGTGGACTCTGTAGTTCTCTCGGCCTCGTGGCTCTACTTAGCTCGGCTGTGGCTTTCTTGTTCAAAAGGCATTCTCTCCAAAAAATGTCTCCTCTTTTATAGAATCCCAGTAAACTAATCAAGACTCATGTCAATGGGTGGAGACACATCTCTATCTAATCAAATTTAATACTCACAATTGATTGAGTCACAGCTCTGTGTAGATAACCTAATCAAGTTTCCAGGCTATGGTGCTGAATAGGGATTAGAAAAACTGTTGCTCCCACAAGATTGATTAGGATTAAAACTTGGCTTTTCTAGGGTACATAAATCCTTTCAAACTGGTACAATTGCTCTACCTGATGTCCTGTGAATTATTAATTTTTCAATTATCAGTTTTTTGGGAACAAGAACTATTTTTGTCCTTGTGTGAGCTGTGGGCATTGCCTCCTCTAATGTTTAGAGTCATTCTTTTTGCTGGTTCTTTTCCCAGGTGTAGTAGTTTCCTCACTCCTATGTGCTGATCATCACTCAGTAAAGACTCGTGGGGTCCCCTCTGAAGATCTCTATCTCTCTCTGTACAGCTCTCTTCTTCCTGTTCCTTTACCCTTCAAACTCTACCTGCCATGGCCTCTCTGGACCCACAGTTCCATCTCTTTACCTCGGGGCAGCTGTCCAGTTCTATCTGGGTTACCTCCTCCCTTCACTGCGGTCTAGAAAGTTGGAGCAATCCTTGGGATTACTTCATTTGCTTTCCATCTGTGCCACTTTGAAAGTATTATGTACCCCAGAAAAGCCATGTTTTAATCCTGGTCCAATCTTGTGGAAGCAGCCATTTCTTTCAATCCTGCGTGATCCAACACTGTAAGTAGAAATTTTGATTAGATTATCTCCATGGAGATGTGGTACACCCAATTGTGGGTGTGATCTTTTGATTAGATGGAGATGTGATGCCACCCATTCCAGGTTGGTCTTGATTAGTTACTGGAATCCTTTAGAAGAGGAAACATTTTGGAGAGAGTAAGAAATGACAGAAGGCTCAGAGCCAACAGAGAGAGCAGATGTAGATGTTTGGAGAATAGTTGCTTCCGAGAACAGAGACATGGATGTTTGGAGATGCTTGGAGCCCAGCAGACAGCACCATGAGATGTTAAGCAGGCCAGAGCCTGGAGAGAGCCAAGGGAAGCCAAGAAATGAAAGCCAGCCCCAGAGAAGCAAAGTGAGGAACTCCCACGAGAACAGAGGCTGAAAGCAACGGAGCCCAGGAGCAAGGGACCAGCAGATGCCAGCCATGATAGAAGTGTTTCAGACCCACCCACCAGCCTTCCTTAAATTAAGCTTATCTTACCTTGGATGCCTTGGTTTAGATATTTTTACAAGCTTAGAACTGTACACTTTTAACGTATTAAATTCCGCTTTTTAAAAAGCCGCTCCAGTTCTGGTATATCACATTCTAGCAGCTAGCAAACTAAAACACCATTTCCCAGGGATCACTGCCCTTCATTGCTTGATGTCCAATGTCTTGAAATCTGTTGTCTCATATATTTCATCTGCTTTTCTAGTTGTCTCAGAGAGGAGAGTAAATCTGGCTCCTATCCATATGTCCATTTTACAAACTAGAAACTGAGGATGTGAAAAGGCAAGTCACGTGCTTCAAATTATCCTGTGAACCAGGACTAGAATCCAGGCACCATGTAATTGAGGCTTATCCCTTTAAGCCTTTTAGCTTAATTGAAGTCTTTTGCTGGATTTTTTCCTAAAATATGTTAAGGATCCCTGCCTTATTGAACAGAGCTTCTTGAACATATTTGAACCTTATCATTGTCAGCATTACTTTTTATGATCTACTGCAGTGGCTCTCAACCATACCTGAGCCAAATATTCCATGCCTCCCATTTTTTTCTTTAAACTTTATACTTTTAAGTAATTTCAAACTTATAGGATGTTTGTAATAAAAATAATACAAAATCCGTGCAAGGAATTCCAGCATACCCTCCCCAGATACCCAAGATTCACCATTTTAAACATTTAGCCACATTTGTCATATCATTTTATCTATCCATCTATCTACCCACCCATCCATCCATCTATATTTATTTTCTAAACATATGAGAGTAGGTTGTATGTATCATGCTCCATGAATGCATATTTCCATGTACATTTCCTAAGAACAAGTATATTCACTTATGTAACCAACTTAAAGGAAATTATAAGTTCAAGAAATTTAACATTGATATAAAGCATACAGACCATATTCAAATTTTTTCATATATTCCAATAATGTATTTTTGAGCCTTTTCTCCTCTAGTATTAGATCTGGCCCATGATCATATATTGCATTTAATTGTCACTCTCTCTTCAGTTGCTCTTTTCTTTTTTTTTTCCTTTGTATGCTGTATGGCAGGGGTAACATTTCATTCTTTTTCCAGGTGAGTTTCCTCACCTGGAAAAATTTCCTTATTGCAGCACCAATTTGTTGAATTTTTCTTGTTGTTGTTTGGTTTTTCGTTTTTGTTTTTTGCTTTTGCATGGGTAGGCACAGGAATCGAACCTGCCCTGTGGATTTGGATTCTTGCATTCCTGCGGTTGCATGAGATAGTTTTATAAATATCAGATTTACAGTTATCTCCTGTTGGTTCTGTTTCTCTAGAGAACCCTGTCTAATACAGCTTGGTACCAGGAGTGGTACTCAAGAAACAGAATCTTAAAAATGTGTTTTTTTCCACAAAGTTTCCAGGCACTGACAGGAGCCAGATTTACTCTCCTCTCTGAGACAACTAGAAAAGCAGATGAAATATATGAAACAACAGATTTCAAGACACTGACATCAAGCAATGAAGGGCAGTGATCCCTGGGAAATGGTGTTTTAGTTTGCTAGCTGCTAGAATGTGAGCCACCATGCCCATCCTTTGTTTTTTTGTTTTTTTTCTTTTTGTTTGTTTGTTTGTTTATTTTGGGGGAAGTGCATGGGCCAGGACTGGAACCTGGGTCTCCACTATGGCAGGTGAGAATTCTACCACTGAACTTCCCTTGTACCCCAGTTGCTCTTTTCTTTTAAATTGTGGAAATGTATATTCAACTCAAACTTTCCCAATCCCCCCTTCTCAAATAAGATATTTTATAATACCTTGTGATGGTTAGGTTCTGGTCAACTTGATCAGGTGACAATGCCCAGGTGTCTCACCAGGCAAGCACTGTCCTAACTGTCGCTGCCAGGATATTTCATGGCTAGCTGATAAACCAGCCATGGTTTATTAAATCATCAGTCAGTTGATTGTGGCTGTGGCTAATTACATCTACGATCGACTAAGGACTGTCTCATGCAAATGAGATAATCCAATCAGTTGGATCTGAACCAATCAGTTGAAGAATTTTATGGAAGAAGAATTTTCACTGCTTCTCCTGTGGAGTTTGTCAAGACCCTTCATCAGAGTTGTCAGTGTCACAGCCTGCTCTATGGATTTGGATTCTTACATTCCCACAGTTGCATGAGATAGTTTTATAAATATCAGATTTACAGTTATCTCCTGCTGGTTCTGTTTCTCTAGAGAACCCTGTCTAATACAGCTTGGTACCAGGAGTGGTACTCAAGAAACAGAATCTTAAAAATGTGTTTTTTTCCATAAGGGTTCCAGGTACTAGAGTAACTTTCCTAACCTACAACCTCCTGATGGGTCCCTGGTCCAGATAAGTCCTGAAACCTAGCCCAGCCAGAACATCAGATAGTTCCATCTCTCTACCCCACATTAGTGACAGACCCTTCCAATGTCAAAAATTTAGAATTGCCATAGCCTAAATAACCCCAAAGAGAGGTATGGAAAGATCAAAGGTAATGGTGAAACTATGCATAAAAGATAGGACTTAACAAATGAATATGAATGCTGAATCATTAAATTTATATCTCTTTTAGTCTCCAGAATTTTAGAGCAGCTAGAAATAAAAACCTAAAATTGTGAAATTGTAATCCATGTCAAAATCTGAAATATGTTCTACAAGTAATTGTGGTGCTGTGCTTTGAAATTCACAGCTTTTTTGTATATAAGTTATTGTTCACAAGAAGAGAAGGAAAACAAAGTTGATTGTGATGATAAAAAAGTATTTAAGCCCTCTAGCCTCCTATATTCTGGAGCAGCCAGAAGGAAAAATCTGAGACGATTGTATGGCAGCCCATGACAAACTCTGGGAGCTGTCCTGTAGCACTTTTTGAAGAGTGCTTTGAAAACTATCGCTTTTTTATTTCTTTGCTTTGTTATATGTTATACTATACTATATAAAAGTATAGTATATGTTATATGTTATACTATACTATAAAAAAGTTTTTAAAAATGTGTTTTTACAATTGGTTTTCTACTCTGATTAGACTCAAAGGCAATAAACTAATAAATGTTTCCAATAATCAAGATGGCACTGACAGTCCATGGAATGAGTTGGCAATAGAGATATGCAAAATATCACCATCTGATTCTGCCAATTGCATGCTTATACAAGGCAAGGCTCTGGATGAGTGTTTTTGACACCTTAATGGAGTTTTGTGGAATTAAGAGGTATAATGATGTTGGTTGGTTGTTGTTAGATACGTTGGATATAGTTATAACAGAAAGGGATGAGCTGAAGGCTTCAAATTTGCAATTTAAGTGCCATATAAAAGATGTAAAAGTTTCCATGTGTACCCTGAAAGAAAATCTTATTTCCTATGGTTGCAGACTCGAGATTTCTGAAAATCAGACACAGAACCTCATTGTGCAAGTAGCAGATTTACAATGTAAACTAAAATATCAACATTGCAGGGTGTCTGCTGTTAAAGTAAGGGCTTTGACTGGAAAATAATGGGATCCTGAAACTTGGGATGGGGACATATGGCTTGATAATGATGGCAATGCGGACATGAAAACCTTGGGATCTGCTGAGCCTTTGCTAAATAGTCCTATAATGATCTTTCCTGATGAAACAGCCACCCCGCCTAGAGCCTTCCCTGAGGAAACAGCTCCACCCAATGCCCAGCCTGCCCTGAGGAAAGAGCTTCCGGATACCCAGCCTGTCTTGAAGAAATGCCGACCTCCAGTCCACCCTGAAGTGTCTGCCATCCAACCTCTACCTAAAGAGATTAACCCTTCAGTGCCTGCGAAACCTGTAACCACCTCCCTGGGAAAACAGCCCTTACTTCTCTGTCTGGGGCAATTCTGTTTCTCCAAATAAAACTGCAATGGAATGCCCTGAGGTAATTGGCTTGAAAGGCACTTGTAATTATTTTCATGACCTACCCCTACCACCACTTTAAGACCTATAACTAGACCAAAATCCCAGCAGGCCCCAAAAGGTGAGGAACAAAGTGTCACCCATGAGGCAGTACACTATACTCCAAAAGAACTGCATGAATTTTCCAATCTATAAAGATAGACATCAGGGGAGTATGTGTGGGAATGGATATTAAGGGTGTGGGATAATGGTGGAAGGAATATAAAGTTGGGTCAAGTTGAATTTATGATATGGGCCCACTAAGTAAAGATTCTGCACTCAATGTTTTAGCTTGAGGGGCTAGAAAAGGCATTAACAGTTTGTTTGGATGGTTGGCTGAAACATGGATCAATAGGTAGCTGACATTACCTGAGGTAAAATGCCATAACTGCCCTGGTATAATGTAGATGAGGGGATCCCGAGGCTTAGCGAGCTTGGAATGTTAGAGTGAATTTATCATGGGAGATCTGGTCACACATCCCAGGAATGTCCAGAGGACACATCTTTCACTAGAACTTTGGGAAATAAATTTGTGAGACTAACTCCATCATCCTTGAAGAGCTCTGAAGTTGCTCTTCTCTGTAGGTCAAATATTATTGTGGAAATTGCTGTCACTGAGCTGGAATCCTTAAATACAATGAGGGTGATGGGAATCCAAGTTGGCAGAAGCCAGATGGCAACAGTTAATCACCATAGACAAGGTGGATGTGGCCACCATAATGGACAGCAGACTTGATGCAGCAGGCAAAATAATCTGACTCACAGGGACTTGTGGCATTGGCTAGTAGATGATAGGGTACCTAGAAGTAAAATAGATAGGCAGTCTACTAAATTCTTGTTTGAGCTGTATAAGCAGGAGAATTGTAGGTCAAGTGAACAGAAGTCTAACTTGAATTACAAAAACAGAGAGTCACAGCCCCTTAATCAATTCCCAGACTTGAGACAATTATAGACACAGAGCCCCTTGAATGAGGGGAGGTCCAGGTACCATTGGGAAAGGACCCTATTACAATACCACAACTTTACACTGTTAACCTTCCTCCCAGTCTTCATTAAGGAGACCCATGGCCTTTTACCAGGATGACTGTACGCTGGGGAAAAGGAAATGATCAGATAGTTCAGGATTATTGGATACTGGCTCAGAAGTGACACTAATTCCAGGAAACCCAAAACATCACTCTGGTCCACCAGCCAGAGTAGGGTCTTATGGAAGCCAGGTTATTGATGGAGTTTTAGCTCAGTCCATATCAGAGTGAGTCCTGTGGGTCCCTGGACATATTCTGTCATTATTTCCCCAGTTCCAGAATGTGTAATTGAAATCAA
This sequence comes from Tamandua tetradactyla, assembly GCF_023851605.1. Lineage (NCBI taxonomy): Eukaryota > Metazoa > Chordata > Mammalia > Pilosa > Myrmecophagidae > Tamandua > Tamandua tetradactyla. Next base: position 60,215,841 of record NC_135346.1, on the reverse strand, counting down.
CATATGGAGCGATTGGCAGAATCCCCACAATCATTTTCTGACTCATGGAATGAGGGCTATTATGGCAGGAAAGACCAAATGGAAGCCACTGAAACTATCCCTAACTAGCAAAATATTGAATCAGAAGCAATACTGGATTCCTGGAGGAATTGCAGAGATTACTGCCACTTTTAAGGTCTTGAAGGATGCAGGGGTGGTGATTCCCACCACATTCCCCTTCAACTCTCCTATTTGGTCCATGCAGAAAACAGATGGGTCTTGATGGGTGACAGTGGACTATTGTAAACTTAACCAGAAATGACTCCATTTCCGACTGCTGGTCCAGATATGGTATCATTGCTTGAGCAAATCAACACTTGCCCTGGGACCTGGTTTGCAGCTATTGATCTGACAAACGCTTTTTTCTCAATAGCTGCCAGTAAGGACCATGAGAAACAGTCTGCATTCAGAGCAAGGTCAGCAATATACCTTCACTTTCCTGCCTCAGGAGTATATCAACTCTCCAGTCCTATGTCATACTCTTGTCTGCAGGGAACTTGATCATTTCTCTCTCCCACAAGACATCACCCTGATCCATTATATTGATGGTGTCATCCTGACTGGACCTAGTGAGCAAGAAGTAACAACTACTCCAGATTTATTGGTAAGGTACTTGTGTGTCAGGGAATGGAAGATAAATCCAACAAAAATACAGGGGCCCTCCACTTCAGTGAAATTTCTAGGTGTCCAGTGGTCTGGGACATGTCAAGATATCCCTTCTAAGGTGAAGGTTAAGCTGTTTATTTGGTCCCTCCTTCAACCAAAAAAACAAGCACAATGCCTAGTTGGCCTCTTTGGATTTTGGAGACAACATATTCTTCATTTGGGTGTGTGACTCCAGCCGATTTACTGAGTGACCAGAAAAGCTTCTAGCTTTGAGTGGGGACCAGAACAAGAGGAGGCTCTGTGAGAAGTCCAGGCTGCTGTGCAAGGTGCTGTGCTACTTGGACCACATGACTCAGCAGATCTAATGGTGCTGAAGTGTCAGTGGCAAACAGAGATGCTGTCTGGAGCCTTTGGCAGGTCCCTAGGATTTCAGAGTAAAGCCTTACCATCTGCTGTGGATAACTACTCTCCTTTAGAGAAACAGCTTTTGACCTGCTACTGGGCCTTAGTAGAGACTGAACGCTTAACCATGGGCCACCAAGTTACCATGAGACCTGAGTTGCCTTTCACAAGCTGGGTGTTCTCTGACCTACCAAGACATAAAATTGGGCGTGCACAGCAGCACTCCATCATAAAATGGAAATGGTAAATAACAGATAGGGCTTGAGCAGGTCTTGAAGGCACAAGTAAGTTACTTGAGGAAGTGGCCCAACTGCCCATGACCCCCACTTCTGCCACATTACCTTCTCTTTCCCAGACCAGAGCTATGGCCTCTTAGTGTTTCTTTATAGTCAGTTGATGAGGAAGAGAAATCTCGGGCCTGGTTTACAGATGGTTCTGCATGATAGGCAGGTACCACCTGGAAGTGGACAGCTGCAGCACTACGGCCCTTTTCTGGGATGTTCCTGAAGGACAGTGGTGAGGGGAAGCCCTCCCAGTGGGCAGAACTTTGAGCAGTGCACCGGGTTGTTCGTTTTGCTTGGAAGAACTGGCCAGAGGTGCATTTGTATACTGACTCATGGACTGTTGCTAATGGTTTGGCTGGATGGTCAGGGACTTGGAAGGAGCATGACTGGAAAATTGGTGACAAAGAAGTCTGGGGAAGAAGTATGTAGATAGACTTTTCTGAGTGGGCAAAAAACATGAGGATATTTGTGTCCCATGTGAATACACACCAGAGGGTAACTTCAGCAGAGGAAGGCTTTAATAATCAAGTGGAAAAGATTACCTGTCCTGTGGATACAAGTCATTTTCTTTCCCCAGCCACTCCTGCCATTGCCCAATGGGCTCATAAACAAACTGGGCATGGTAGTAGGGATAGAGGTTATGCATGGACTCAACAATATGGACTTATATTCACCAAGCCAACCTGCTATGGCCACTACTGAGTGCCCAATCTGCCAGCAGCAGAGATCCACACTCAGTTTCTGATATGGCACAATTTCCTGAGGTGACCAGCTTGCTACCTAATGGCAGGTTGATTACATTGGACCACTTCTATCATGGACAGAGCAGAAATTTGTTGTAACTGGAATAGACACATACTATGGATATGGGTTTGCAGGGACTGGTATGAATATTTAATCCTCCCTGTTTTGTTATGAGTATGTTTGTATTTATACATAAAGCAAATACCTTGTTTTCTACTTATCATATGACATAATTTGGATTGTTCTTCTTAGAGTATTTAAGTTACAGAATATCAAGTTTAAAAGTGAAAGTTACCTAAGGACTTGCACCCTGTTATGGGGACATGTAGTATATTTCTGGTTGCACGCAGGACAGTTGAGTATTGTTAGGTGAAACCTATGGCAGTTACTGTGTTCTAGTTAGAAATTAAGCATGTTTCAACTGCCAAGTTGACAAGGGGTGGACTGTGATGTTAGTGGCCTAACCATTACTGCAAGAATATTTAATGGCTGGTTGATAAACTGGAAAACTTGTTTTTAGATCATCAGTCAGCTGATTGTAGCTGTGGCTGATGACAATCAACTAAGGGCATGTGTCCTACAAATGAGATATCGATCAGTTGGATTTGATCTGATCAGTTGAAGACCCTTAGGGAAGAAGAGAGAATTTTCACTGCTTCTTCAGCCAGTGAGCCTCTTCTGTGGAGTGTTATCGAGACCCTTTCTAGGGCTGCCAGCTTCATAGCCTGCCCTGCTGATTTTGGACTCTTGCATTCCCACGGTTGCATGGGACATCTTTATAAATCTTATATTTACAGATAGCTCCTGTTGGTTCTGTTTCTTTAGAAAACCCCGATTAACATACACCCCTTTTATCCTGAAGAGTCTCAGCCCTTGTCCATCATCAGGCCAGGGGTCTTGACATTTCTGTTCACAGTCCAAACAGGGAAAAGAGGTATCACATGATGCCTGGCATATTAGTCCCTGGCCACACGGTATAAAGGCAGCTCGACCTCCTCCTACTGATTAGGGCCAATTGCTTCTGCCAAAATGGCAACTCCTCTCCTTGATTGCTAGTGCCTGGACACAGAGTTCAAAGTGTCTTAGACACCAACCAGAGCTTATCGATCAATGGGATCATTGCTGTGCCCCCTTGGCAAAAATTTACTCCCTTTCAGAATAGGACCTCCAAACCCACAGAGCCCACAGTTGTGGGGCAGCAAATACAGCATTCCCTAGTGGGTCATGGGGAGTGCTGGTAAGTGGGGCCATGCATGCTTCCGTCCCTTGGTTCCTGAACCCATGCATCCTTCCTATTGAGCATACAGTATCTACATGATTTAATGCATGCACCATCTCCTGAAAGATGGCCTTGCCCGCCCCTTGGTGTCGGACTTCTAGCCTTTAAAACTATTGTTGAAGACAACTGGTGTGTGGTATTTGTTATAGCAGGACCCCAGCTGAGAAGTAATATATAAAGTTTTCCTTTCTGCTTTTTAAAATAAGTTGTAGTCAGTAAACATATTTTCACTTTTCCTTGATTGACTTAAAATTTTACTGAGTACCAAGTATGTGCCAGCTACTGTTCTTCTAGAAAACAGTGGTGAATGAGACGAAAGGGGTAGAGTTCATAAAAGGGCGACTTCGGTCTGTGATGGTTGCTCTCATCGCTCACTTCGCAGGGGACGGAGGGGCTGCCCACCTTAGATTGGGCAATCTAGGAAAGCTTTTTGGAAGCAACAGCATTTGAGTAATGACTTGAAGGAAAAAGGAGAGCTTGCTGTCAAAGGTCTAAGCAGGATATTCCTGCTGGTAAGGCAGTAGACAAGGCCAGACCTTGGCTTGCTCAACATATGGAAGCTTCTGGAACTTGGTCAAAAATACATGCAGTAGCAGTAGTATAGATAAGTGATGGGCTATTTACCTGTTTGCAGTAAGAATTAAATGCTTACTTGTGATACTGTACCGGCCTCTTTTCAGAGAGGGAAGAATGAAGTTTGCCAGGCAGGTACTTGTGTGTGTGTGTGTGTGTGCATGGGGCCAGGAATCTAACCAAGGTCTCCCACATGGCAGGTAAACATTCTACCACTGAAATATCCGTGCATCCCTAGCGTGTACTTTTGAGACCATTTATTGGGTATAGACTATATTTTAGCACAGGACAAGACCTACTTCTGAAAAAAATACCTAGCCCTAACTTCAATTTATGCTAGGAAATATGGAATTGCAGAGGTGAGATGCCAACCAAGTTCTGTTTTATTCCAATTTCAGAGGCAATTTTCTCCATCCAAATAGTGGGACTAAGAAGGTCCTCAACAGTTTTAATCGATAAATAATCATCTATCCACAGGAGACAAGTATAGAAATTAATTGAAAATAGTGAGTGGGAAGATGGATGTTAAAAGATTTTGGCAAAAAAAATAAAAGAAAAAGATGTGGGATTACCCAAATTACAGAGATCTGGGCTAGTGGTTTGTTGTTTTTATTCAGTCATTACAACGGTTGGTGGAAAAGTCACTTGCGAACCATTTTGGGATATGAAGACGCGCGACAGGAATTTGGGAGTCAGTGGCAAACGAGCTCCATGCCCGGCTGTGCCCTAGGAACTTTCCCGCCTTAAGGCCTGTGAGATAAATTTGCAGCAAAATAGCAGTATAGGTTAAATGTGGGTATACTGGGGTCATTATTTTTGGCCAAGTTGCGCTTCCCTTACAGAATTCAGCGATCAGCTCAACAAAAGTCCGAGTCCTTTCACCCATCTCTTCCTTTAGTTATAGTCTCCGTTCTGCTGTTGTTGTTTGTTTAATGAAAACCCTCCTTAGGCCGGCAACAATGTCTTATTTTTCTGCTTCCAGCGCCACCACGCCTGATACATAATAAATGGTGAGAGAATTAAGATGGTAATAACAAGGCATCTTTTGGTTTTGCTCAGTCTATAGCAGGGAGCGCTCAGATGTGGCTTTCCGCCACCAAGCGGCGCTAAGCCACCGTCTAAGGACAGATCCGCTCGACTTGACCACGGGGCTGGAAGTGCTGAACTTCTGTGAAGTATCAGAAACGCTAATAATAAACAACCTTGGGGGGGGGGGGTGCTCCCAATACATGGATGCACCCGAGGAATTGGGCGGCAGAAGGTGCGCTGGGTCGCCGGGCGCACCTTGCACCTTTTGCCCGCCTCAGTGAAGACTCGGGCTGGGGTGTCGCAGAGGTGCGCGCGCGGGAGTGGGTGCAGCCCCACGACCTCGGCAGGTGAGGGGGGAGGTGCGCACTTCGCGTGGGCTCCCCCAGGCAACGGCCGGCGGGCGGGCGCCCCCGAGGAGTCAGGCAGCTCCCTTCCCGCCCCCGCCCCCCTCGCCGCGCAGGGCCGGACGGGCCGCCCCTCCCCTGGGTGGGTCCCGGCTCCTTTTCTGGCCGGGTCTATTTGCATAGAGGAAACTGCCCAAAGTGGCCGCTGTGGAGGAGCTGGCTGCAGAGAAGGGGGCGTGCGCCGCGTTCCACCGCTGCCCGGAGGCCAAGCCCGGCGCCCGCCCGCCCTCGTGCCTGGGGCTCTTACGCCCGCTCCGTGGCCCAGCTCTGCAGCGCCCCCGCGGGGACCCCCCACGCCACCAAGCGCGCCATGAGCCCCGGCGAGCGCGGCGGCGACCGGCGGCAGAGCGGCCCGGCGGGCGGCGGCGGCTGCGTGGGTTGCCCCGTGACGGCGCCCGGGGCCCGAACGGTGAGCGTGCTGTGCCTGCTGCTCTCCGTGGGCTCGGCGGCCGCCTGCCTGCTGCTGGGCGCCCAGGCTGCCGCGCTGCAGGGCCGGGTGGCGGCGCTCGAGGAGGAGCGGGAACTGCTGCGGCGCGGGGGGCCGCCCGGCACCCTGGCCGCCTGGGCCGAGCCGCACCTGGAGCGCCTGCTGCGCGAGGTGAGGGGGGCTCGGGGCGCGGGGGCGCGGGCGCGCTGGGAGCGGGTGTGGACTCGGGGGGGGGGGTACGTGCCCGGGACCGAGGGGCAGCGTGGCCAACCCCCTGAGGACAGGTCCTTTGCGGCCGGTCCATCCGAGTGACCTGATGCGGGGGGCAGAGACAGGAGGTGACAACCCCCGATCTTCCTTTCTCGCACCCGCCGCTCATCTCTCTCTAGCAGCGTCCCGGCAAGAGGTGGGGGGCCGCGTGTCTCCGCTCTGCCTCAGGGTCCCCTTTCCAGAGCGAAAAGGGCCTTTTAGGGACGAGCACGGGGAGAGAATAGAAGGATCACGGACTTTGAAGTGACAGTCGTGGTGTCGCGTGTCCACGGGTGCGTGCGCTGGGACCGGCCGCTACCCGCCTGCGGTAGCGCCGGCCTTACCAGTCCCGGAATAATGAAGAAACCCCTGCGGGTAGTGTCGTTCCGGGTTTACTTGGAGAAGTGCGGGGCCCTAGCAGGGCAGTGACCGCTATGCAGAGAAACCACAAGAGACCCGTGTGCCCCGGCCCCAGGAAGAGTCTATGGTTAGTCCAGCCTGCCCAGTCCACATCCCATTCCCCATGAAAGCCTGCGGGAGAACCTACCCTAAAAAGTCAGAGAAACCCAGTTCAGGGGCTTGCCCATGTCAGATGATAGGATGAGGGGAAGGAAAAGCAGTCGGGAACAGAAAACCGATATTCCGATTTTTAGCTACTGCATGGCGATACCGGAACCTGATTTCCACAGCAGAGGTGAGACTCTGTGGCACCTCTAAGGGTTCAGGTTGCTCTTGTGTGTCTTCGAAGCAGAACCTTGCATTTGGGCTCTCAAAACCCTCACTCATCAAACCTGCATCTTTTGTGCAGCATTCCCCCTTCCCCTAAAACTAGGGCAGGCTAGCTGCAGGCTGGTTTCCCGCTGACCAGAGAACCTCTGGAGAGGCTTGCCTCAATTCCTAGATTCTTCTCCTCCTTCCAAGGGTCTCCTCCTTCTGGAGAAGGCTCCTCAAGATCTCCAGCTGGCTATTCAAGGGGACATCCCCCATTGTAGTATGAAAAGAGGTAGGGTTTCAAGGCAGAGGAGGGGGGAGGGCAGGCCTGTTACGTGAATTCCTTTAATTGTGCCGAACTGCCAGGCTTTATTAATTTATGAAACTGTGTGTCCATTGTCGAGTTCATTTGGAATCCTAAGGCAGATGGGCGAGGAAGACTCCATACCATATCTCCTTTTTCTGATTATTCTTAGTCACTTTAACTTAAGCCAGCATTGCATCTTTTCTAGTTGGTTCTGGAAGAGTTGCTCCTTCGTGAAATGGTTTCCTTTGTTTCCCTTGGAGTTCCTGCAGAATTCAGGAATCTTTCCCTAGCGCCACTCCTGGTGCTAGTTTCGTAATTGCCGCCCATTATCTTTTGGCAAGTCCCTACGAACCAGGGTGTTGAATTGATTTATGGAGGGCCGGTAAAGTTGCTACCTGTTAGTTCTATAATAGTGGCCATTCTTTTTAATCGGAGGCCCTTCTTGGTAAAAATAAATAAATAAATAAACTGCAAGCTCCTGATGGAGTAAATAAGAAATCCTGGTAAAACCTTCAACAAGGAACTTACAACTGTGCCAATTCTAATAGGGAGGGGTTGCGGGAAAGCAGCCGCTGCTGGGAAGTGTTGAGACATGGGTCCTGAGCTGCAGTGGATTTAACTGGGAGAGACTTTGCAGTTGCTTCTTCACGGGGTGTCCTCCTGCAACACTGTGATGTACTTGGATGAACGATAGTTCTTCAACAATGAGTTACTGGACAATTGGACAAAGGATTTTTTTTCTTTTTTTTTTTTTGGCTCTTGATTAGAAAGACAAAGGTTAGACTCCTGAGATTTCCACTTGAGAAATTGCTGCATCATTCAGCAGGGTGCGTTAGCTTGGAATCCTGTTCTGCTTAGACTACATGCTGGCCAGCTCCCCCTTCCCCACCCCCCCAAATGGAGTCAGAGTTGGCGCTGTCAGAATGTAGTTGAGGGTTGAGCTTCTGAATATCTGGGTGTCCCCTTATGGGAACCCATCTCTTTCCCAGAGTGTTAGTTGGTTCTTGCTACTACTATCTATTCTTCCGGCAAGTGTAGGCGACGGGAAATGTACACAGCCTGGCGGGTGACATGAGAATCCTTGTCTGTGACGAGGGAGCTCTGGGAGACACATCATGGGAAACCGGTAATTGAATTTAAATGGATGTATACTTTTTTGAACCATTTACTCCAAAGGACAAATAAATATTGAACCAAGTGTCTTTTTTTTTTTGCACGGGCAGGCGCCGGGAATTGAACCTGGGTCTCTGGCACGGCAGGCTACAACTCTGCCTGCTGAGCCACCATGGCCCGCCCCGAGCGTCTTTTAAATGAAAAGCATATTTGTCCTCGAAAGATGTTTTTCAGTTCTGATTTTGTTCTCAGTGAAGCTTTTTTTTTTTTTAAGCCAGCACTGACATGGTTGTGTAGCCATGAGTGCCTGTAGCACGTCCTTTATCAGTAAGCTTGTTTTTCAGAGTACATGGCAGAAGCCATGTCCAAATTAAAGAAAAGAAATTCTTGCCCAACCACACACAACTTTAATGTCAGAAAAAAATTAAAAAGTCAACAAAAGCCACTGTTTACAGGGGACTCACTGTTTTTGTTCCCTTGGAAAAAGAGCTGTGCTTTAATTTTCGCTGAGTGAGACTGGCTTATGTGCGCAGTTGAAGAAACTATATATATATAAAAAGAGTCATTATTCATGAGATTCCTAGGGGACAAAATGAAAGAAATGATTTTCAGGTTATAAAAATAAGATTTCAGAGAAGGAGTCATTTAACAATAGGAACTTCAATAGGATCCAAAAATATAAATGTAAAGCAAGTGTCTGATGTTTTACCCTAAAGTGGTTGCTTAAATGTTTTACCCTAAAGTGCTTGCCCTTCCTTGTAGTTGCACCTGTAGTTACACTGTTACAAAAGCTTAAATTTAGAGCACATAGTAAAAAAATTAATGCAAGGATTAAAGAAATATTTAGTTGTATTCAGAGGAGGCCATTTCCAGCTTACAATGGATTTGTTGTTGGCTGCTGGCCTTCCATTGTCCAGACCAATGAGTTTGAAAACAAGAAAAGCCCAGAGACTCAGGGTAAAATCAAGTGCTTTTCTTCCCTACCATCAGCTGAATATATTGGTTAAGTTAAAGTAAAATCCAGAATCAACTGGAAATTTTTTCGGTGTCTGTGGCAGTTGGTCCCTTGTCATCTTTTGTACTGTGTACATTTTGATAAAAATGCCTATTTTTGAATCCTATGGTACAACTGGAGATGGGGTATAAATCATAGCTACATTTGTTTCCTTGACATTTCCTGGCTCCCGACCCAAAAGAAAAAATTATTTCCAATTACTTCCTGGCATACTCACTTTCTCCACTCTTATTTTCTCTTTTTTTCTTTTTGGTGACAATTTGGGAAAGCTCTATAATAATCGCAGCATGTTTAGAATGAGCCAGCATCAGGGCATTCCTTTCATAGGCACGGTCTGGAATTGTTACACATTGGCTTTGAAGATCTGAGGCAGAGCTTTTGAAGTGGGGGAATCTGTAGAGTCTGAATGAAGTTATACCAGTAGGCAGAGAAGGATATGGGATACAGGGTTGTTCATCAAAACAGGAGAATTTGAGTCAAGACTCTATCATTTACTACCTATGTCATTTTACCTCTTCAACTTCCTAAGCCTCAGCTTATTCTTCTATAAAAATGGTGGTGTAGTGAGGAACAGATAAGATAATGTACAGGAAAGATTGAGCGGTAAGTGTGGTTTTTGACAGCAGGTAACAGAATTTCTGATTGTGGTAATACATTCACTGAATTATCTTGCATAGCAAGAGAATCCTGGAAGTCTGCAGATCCTGGATTCATTCAGTGACTAGGCACAACTGGGTGCTAGGTCGTTGTCTCCGCCAGTTTCATGGCCTTTCCTCATGGTTACAAAATTGCTCTGCAGCTCCAACTGTATGTCTTCACACAAGAGCAGCCAAGGTAGAAGGAGGGGGCCAGGAAGAAGACCCACCTTCTGAGAAGCTTTCTCTTTTACCTAAATCGTGGGATGGAACTTTCCTAGCAACACTTAGAAGATTTCTCATGTCCACCAGCCACAAACAGCAATGCCACAGGACCCCCAGCCCAGATTGGTTTGAGTTAAAAAGGAGATTTTTTGGCTTGAGTAACCTAGAAGTCCAAAAGAATGTCTGATCAGGCACAGGTAGAAGTGCCTTGGCTTTGCATTTCTTCGTACTAGCTCCATGTTCCTCAGGGGTAGCCTGACTCTTCCTGCAATGTGGCAAGTTAGCTGCCAGTGGCTCCATGTCCACTTTCTCGTAGTTGGAGCATCTCTTTCCCAGTAGTCCCAGAAGAAGCCCCTTCATTTACATTGATGGACCAATATGGATAGTCTGAGCCAATCACTAAGACCAGTGGGGCAGGTGGGCTTCTCTGATCGGCCAGGCTCGGTGTGTGCCCGTGTGTGTGTATGTGTGCCTGTGTCTAATTTGTGCCTGGATGTGTGTGTGTGTGTGTGTGCCTGCAAGTGGGTGCCTGAAAATGTGTGCCTGTATGTGTAGTGTTTACCCACATGTGTACATGTACCCACACGTGTTAACATGCAGGCATATTGGAGTTCAGTGGATAGAAATGGGGGGGATGGTTCCCTAAAGGACAGTTTGGGGTATTGTCATTAGAAGAAGCGGGAGAGGACATGGGGTCTGATAAATTAGTAACTAATCATCTAACAACTAGTGAGAAAGAAGCTAGGGCAACAAGCTGGAGCCAGGTGATGGCTTGAAATCCAGCTAAAAGATTTTTGACCCAGTGGGACAGGCTCGTAGGTACTTACTTGATAGGTGATTAGAATATGTGTATTGAAACCTTTGGATTTGCCTGGAGATATCAAAACCTATATTTCTCTCTATTGATAATGCATTCATAATACAGAATAACTTAAAGTCGTAAAAATCTTCCACCACACCTCATCAGATGACTGGAGAGAAGTCCTTCTTTTACAGAGGGAGAAATAAAACATCACCTGACAAAGAAAATGACCTACTCCAGACACACAGGGCCAGGCCTAGGCTTGCTCGTGGGCTTCAGGATGGCTTGGAAGAGAGGAGCTGAAAGAACAAACAGGCATCTCAGCTCGGCCTTTGTATGAGTTCAGGACTCAGCCTGGGCCATGTGGACAGGTCCCAGGTCAGGGCCACCTGCTCCCGGGACCCACTTTCCTGGGTCTACTTTCATCAGCTTCCAAGAAGTGTCCTCATAGGGAAGGAGGTGCCCCTCTTCCCTCTGGCCTGTTTGGGGAGCCCGGGGGCCGGGATGGGTGGAGGGGTGGCCTGGATCAGTGAGGTGCATGTAACCAGGAGGTTGCTGGTGAGTGTGTCCTGGTGGTATGGGAGGTGGGGGCCGAGTTTGAAAGAGGAGAACGCTGAGGAAACGCTCTGGGCAGAGTCAGGAGGCTCCCACCCGGCAGCCCTCAGTTTTCTAGAAGGGAGGTGGGACCGAGAACTCTGTCCAGGTTTGACAGGGTGCGGACGGTGGCCTGGCATGACAGTTTGTGCAGCCGATGACAGGCTCTGAGCTCGGCGTCCTGCTGCCTTTAGCCTTTCTGGGTCCGGCAGAGCTGTGTTTATGATCCTGCACCCACAGAAAAGCCCTCCCCTTCGCCGCAGCTTTCCACGCTCTTCTCCTTTTATCTAAATAATTCTCAGTCACTCCGCGAGGCACTGATGAGCTTGGTTGGAGATGGAGTGCTTTCTTCTGTTCCTTGACAAGCTCATCAGCCCCCCAGCTCCTGGGACTGCTGACACACGGCTCCCTCCTTGAGCTGGGATTTTACCCAATATTGGGAAATAGTATACCAACTTTGTCATCCTTCCTGTTCCTTTTTTCATTTTTTTTTTTAATAATCAAAATGTAGGTTGATTTATCATGATTAAAGTTACTGATCATCTCACCACCCTAAAACAAGGGCTCTGTTACTTTTTGCCGAATCCCCTTCCAATCCTTGTCCCTGGACCACTTTGTGCTAGCCTGATTTTTAAATAATTCTTTATTGTGGTGATAATTAAAGCCCACGGAATTTTCCATTTTAGCAACTTGTATGTATACAGTTAAGTGATAACAGTGACGTTTGCGGTTTCGTGCCATCATCCATTACCAAAACTTTTTCATCACTCCAAACAGAAACTCTGCTCCCATTAAGCAATAACTTTCCACCCCAGTTCCCTTAGCATCCTTTGGTACTCTATAATCTGCCTTCTGTCTCTAGGAATTTGCATTATAGGTATTTGAAACATACAATATTTGACCTTTTGTCTCTGGTTTATTTCACTCAGCATGATATCTTCAAGGTTCATCCATGTTGTAGCATGTTATCAGAACTTCATTCCTTTTTATGGCTGAATAATATTCCATCGTGTATATATACCACTTTTTTTTTTAATCCGTTCTTCTGTTGATAAATGCTTGGGTTGCTTCCACCTTTTGCCTTTTTTTTGGCTAATGTTTCTTTGAACATCAGTGTGCAAATATCTGTTTGGCTCCCTGCTTTCAATTCTTTGGGGCATATACCTAGAAGTGGGATTGCCTAATTTTTCTTTTTTTTACAACTCTGTACATTTATTCAAAGCTTATAGTTAACAATACTATAACAAAAATATGCTTCCCCCAGTTCTCTATTACTTTCTGTAATTCCTTCAGGGCTTGTAGTTAATAATGACTATAACGAAATCCTTTCCATTTAACGCTCTATCACCTATCCTTTTTATTTTATCCAGACTGCACATAATTAGAAATAAATTTGATATTAAATTCACAAAGCTTTTGTACTTGCATACTTCTTTCCAATAACAGTGGGATTGCCTAATTTTAACCTTAGGTGCACACCACTTAAGCTTGCTTTTATGCATTTAAACCTTCTATCAAAGAGGTTTTTCCATGTGCTATACACAGTCTTTATAATCATGTTTAATGGCGCATAGCATTCCGTCAAGAGGATCTGCGCATTTTGTTAGCCCAGAAAACAGTACAGTCAGTAGTTCTGTGGGTACATTTTTTTACTTTTTCTTCTTTAGGATGTAGAAGCTAGAATGTCTTCAGGGCTTTGCTTGTTATTTTGATTTTCAAATATCCAAGTTTGTCTGTGACACCCATTTCTCTTGTGCAGATCTGAGACTTTTGCAATGTTGTGAAGATGTGCTTCATGCTTTGTGACGGACAAAGAAGATAAAAAAACACCTTTTAATTGAATTTTTTTATTTCAATTGGATTTTTTTTCAGTTCTTGTTGAAAGCAAGAAACAAAACAAAACATAAAGAATGTTAAAGAAAGCCTTAAAAATAAGCTATGGAAAACCTCTAAAGATTTAATCTCAGAATTAGCTTCATTTGTTGGTTTGAGGCAGAAACCTTTCTCCAGCAGCATTTAGCAGTGCGAGGGAGGTCCATGGTTGTAGCTTCTCATTAAATGAATGAATGTAACTTCGGAAAGTTCTCCCTGGGCCACACACGACCTCGAGCTCCTTCCCCTTTCGATTTTCTCCATGTGTAGGGTGAGTATTAATCTTTAATTGTTGACACAGGCACTCAGAAAACATCTCTTCATCATGTCCGGAAACATATTTCAGGAGTAAGCACGAACCTTTGGGAGAAAAAAATAAGTTTGCAGATGTAGTTTTAAAGAAAGGGACTCTGCTGACTCCCAGCGCCTACAGGGAAAAGCAGTTGAGTGCCTCCCATGTGCTTGCACGAGGCTGAAGAGTTGGCACACACGTCCTCATGTTTCTTAGGCAACACGAGGTGGGCCTTCCCCTCCTGCGGAGGGCAGCGTGACCCCAGGTGGCAGCACACACCTGGCCCCTGGTAGCCTGCCTTCTAGCCCAGTGCCCTTTCCAGCCTCATGGCAGATTAGCGAATCTTTTGTGTGTTTGCCTTTTGGATGATTTAACTTGGAACAGTAGGAGCTTTTTTTTTGCAAGTGTGGAGGCCCTCAGAAAGTGGAGGACGAGCAGGGTGGGGTGGTGGAGAAGACTTTAGCTTGAAGCAGATCGAAGTTCATCTCCCAGCTCTGGCATTTCCGAAGTTGTGTAACTTTGGGTAAATGACTGTTTTTGCAACCCTCGATTTGTCCGTCTGTTAAATGGGGATTGGGATACTTACCTTGTTAGGTTTCCATGAAGATGAAATCAATTGATGTGTGTACAAAGTGCTCCACTCTGAATACTCGCCCTGAAAATGGTTGTTCCTACTCGAATGTTTTCTTTGATTGAATTTAGAAGGAATGTCTGCGTCTGTTGGTTGAGTGGAGAGGAGGTTCCGAGGTTTTACGGCTGACCTTAAGATGCTTTTAATCCTGGTGTTCTGCCATTCTGCTCAGGTCAAACAGAAGTGGAAAAGGTACTAACTCATGCCCAGTCTCCAAGTCAACAAGCAGAGAAATACGTCTTGGCTGTTGAAGAAAAGCAAAGACTGAATTAACTTCATAATCCTATTTTTTTCAGTCTCTCATTTATGCAGAATGTGGCTTTTCATTTAATTAGGAAATTTCAGATTTATGACCAAATAAAAATCAAATTATTAAGATCATTAAAATGATGATATGGATTTATCATTGTGAAAGGGTACCCAAACACCTAATTAGTTTGCGTTAGTTAAATAAAATCGTCTGTTTTTATGATCATGCATCATGGCACAAATACCCCCAAATGGACCTGGTGAATTTGAGGCTTGACATCCATCTGTTTGCATTCACACTGGTACATGAGGAAATCTTTATTTTCCTGCTGTAGCCACAAAATCTGAAGGAAAAAAAGTGCTTTTCAATGGATATCAACTTCTAAAACTGAACTCATTTCCACCGTTGAGTTGCAAAGCAAATCATAAGGTAATTAGAATGCATTCTGATGTGTTTAAAAAGACAATTAAAATAAAATCTGCTTGACTTTGGGCCTGCAGGAGAGAGGATCATTACATAAAAATAAACAGGGTGTGTCCATTTATTCAAGTGTCTTTTTGTGTGGTACAGGAACTGTTAACATCTACGACAGTTTTTCCTTAGACCTGTATTGTAGGAGATCAAATGAAGGACCAGAGACCACAGCCGTGAAACTAGAGCGTGCAGTGAATGTGTGCCATGTGAGGACTAAAGGGATGTGAGAGTGTGCATGAGTGTGCATGCACGCATGTACAAATGTGTACGTGGGTGTTTGCATGTGTATGAGTATGTACACATGCACATGCACATTGTGCACACATGTGCATGCGTAGGCACGAGTGCTTATGTGTGTGTGAGTGTGTACCTGGGTATTTGCATATGTGTGCGTGTACACAAGCATGATTGGATGAAGCCATCCACTCAGGTTCAACGCCTTCGGGAACCCTGTCTCAGCCCCCTAGGGCTGCAGTAACCAAGTACCACAAACTGAATGGCTCCAGACAACAGTTTGCCCCACAGCTATAGAGACTGGAGGTCTGAAATCAGTTGTTGGCAGGGCCCTGCTCTGTCTGAACCTGTAGGGGATGAATCTTCTTTGCCTTTTCCTGGCTTCTGAGGGCTGCTGGCCATCATTGGCATCCCTTGGCTTGCGGATGCATCACTCTAATCCCTGCCTCCAACTTTGTGTGGTCTTCTTCTCTCTGTGTGTCTTTCTCTTCTCCCCTGCTTGTAAGCACACCAGTTGTATTGGATTAGGGCCCACCTTTGCCCAATTAAGCCCCAATGAGCTAATTCGATCTACAATGACCCTGTTTCCAGATAGCGTTACATTCATGGGGCCAGAGGTCAGGACTTCAGCATATCTTTTGGGGGAACACAATTCAACCCTTTCAGAAGCCTCCCGACATTGACTGTGGACAGAGCGAGAGCAGGAGCCGACTAAAAAGTGCTTGCGTGACATGGGTAGCTGGGCCTTACGGACAAGGAATGGGGCCCATATTGTGGGCACAGCAATCAGCCATGGTGGTCTGAAGGCTCTTGTCAGTGCATCAGAGCCTGATGGAAGCTGTTCATTGCCCCCACGAGGCGGTGGACAGGATTTCTGTCAGCCCAGGGTGGCGAACCTTAGCAGGTAGGTTCTGGCTGAAGGGGACATAGGCCTTTGAGAAATGACGCAGGGGAACATAATTTAAGGATTACCCAAGAGTTGCGTTTTGTGTGTAGATCAAACCTTTTCAAAACACGCTCATGTATTTCAGGACTGAGCAGGGATTGGTAGGGAAATATGTGTGCTGACGCGGTTTGGAAAGAAGTCACACAGTGTGCCAATGAGAATCGCCAATTAAACCCACATTCCTCGAAGCTCTTGCCAAATATACCTCGGCTGGGCTGGAGGCTCACACATTTTGTCTTATGCCATGAGGTTTTGACCTGGGACCGAGGTTAAATCTGAAGCTCGGGGTGGTGAAATGAGATCTTGGCCAAGTGTGGAAGTGGTGACCTGGGTTTTTTTGTTTTGTTTTAAACTCTAGGTATATGTGGTATAGTCCACATATTTACAATGTGTAGTCTGATAAGTTTTGACATATGCGTGCACGTGTGAAACACATCTCCACAATCAGGATAATGGACATCACTCCCCCAAATTTTCTTCCTGACTCTTGATATTCCTTCTTTTTCTTTCCTCCCCCTTCACCTCAACTTTCCAATCAGGCAACATTATTTGCTTTCAGTCACTATTGATTAGTTTTCGTTTTCTGGGATTTTCATAAGAATGGAATCCCACAGTATGTATATTCTTTTCCGTCTGGCTTCTTCATGCAGCATAATTATTGAGTAATTCCTTAATATTTTTGGGTATATCCGTAGTTCATTCTTCTTCATTGCTGAGTAGTATTCTATTGTATGGCTATCCCATAATTCTTTTTATCCATTCACGTGTTAATGGACAACTGGGTTGTCTCCAGTTTGGGGCTATTATAGATAAAGCTGCAGTGAACATTTGGGTACAAGTCCATACAGATATGGGCATATGGTTTCATTTCTCTTGAGTAAATACCTCAGAGTGGAGTAGCTGAGATATGTGTTTAACTTTTCGAGACACTACCAAACTATTGTCCAAAGTCATAGCATCTTATGCTCCCCTTTGCTGTATATGTCTCCTTAGACTCCTCTGGTCTGTGACAGTTTCTCTGTCACAATTTGTCTTTCATTATCTGGACAGTACTAAGTATTGATCAGGAATTTTGTCAAATGTCCCTCGGCTTGGATTAGTCTGATGTTTCTCATAATTAGGTTGGGTTATGAGTGTTTGGGATGAATACCACTGAGGCAGAGTGTCATTTTCATGGAATCATATCAAGGGGTATGTGATGTCAGCATGGCTTATCACAGGGGAAGCTGGCCTTGATCATTTGGTACAGGTAGCGTTTTCCACATTTTCTCTGTTGTGAAGTTACTCCATCCTACCCGTGCTCTGTTCTTAGGAAGGGGAATCACTAGGTCCAGCCCACACTGAAGGAGAAGAATAACATATCCTACTCAGAATTTTTCTGTAAGGAAGATTTGTCCCTTACCCCTTAAATGATTTATTCAATCATTTATATATGTGAGTCTGGACTCAGGCATACTTAATTTATTCTTTGGATGATAACTCAATGCTATATTATTTATTTTTGCTTATGTTGTTTCACCTGTGGCCCTTGGGAGCTCTTCTGAGTTGACTCTTGTACATTTGTCTTTTGATGTATCCAGTCATTGTTTTTTTTTAAAAGCACCTCCTTACTTTCTGGCATGATAGGATATGCCAGGCTTATCTCATATTTTCTCTGTCCTGGCCCTAGAAGCAGCCATTTCTCCACACAGCCTTAGTTCCTTTTATTGGAGGATGGTATTTAGATACCAAAATCTTGATTCTGGTTGTGCTTGTTGCTACTAGAGTTATCATCTTCATCACCATCACTGTCATGGGGTATGAAGAAGGATTTATAAAGAAACTAGGAAAATGCTTCTCTGTTGGGTTGCTGAAGAGATGAGAGGGAGGGAGAGAGAGAAGGGAACAGAGGAAGGGAGGGTTTGATTTTTCCAAGCCTTTCCCCTGGTGCTTGTGGTGTGTGTGTATTAACAGGAATTGATCCTTGCATTTGGTTTCCCTGAAGAGAAAGAACCATTAGTCTGTCATCCAAAAATCGCACTCATCAGGGAGTTTTCAGGATATCATCTTGACTCTTCAAGAAGTTGAATTTTACCTGTGATCCTGGAAAACAGCGCAGGTTAAGAAATCCACCACTCACTGTGCTACAGTCCCAGAGGGCCTCAGCTTTTCCTTAGCTTCGGTAGACTTCAGACAGCTTCTCCTTGGCCCTGGGCCCCGATCTCTGTCATCTTGGCCCTTACAAAACAGATAGGATATGTTCCACCTAGTTTCTTGAGTCAACTCAGGAGATAACGTCATGCAATGGACACACCCCGTTGTTTGATCTCCCCCTGTGATATGTTTCCATTTGCTCATCCAGGTCCTGAAAAAACTCTTCCATCCTTTGCTTCAGGGAGGTTGAATCTTCTCTCTCTTCCTGTTTGTGGTGGCCAAAGCTTTTTGGTATCTCTCTCTCTCTTTATCACAATAACCTTTCTGTCTCTCACTCACATACACACACGTACACAAGCCTTCTGGTCTCTCTCTTCTGTATTGTATATAGCTTTGAAGAAAGTCGTCCTTGCCTGTTTCACATTGCCTTGAGCAATTTTTTTCTTTGACAAAGTAGATCACCATAATCCCAACACAACTGACTGGTTTCATGTTTTGGAAGTTTTTGCCTGATTTTTTTACATCGATGTCGACATTTTATTTCTTGTACTGTAAACATTTTCCCTTGTTGCTACATTGTCTTCGTGATATTTCATGACAATACGCCAGTCCCAGCACGGATTCACCATCCTTCACCAAAGTATCCCTGTTGCTTTGCATATCCTTTTTTGCTTCTGTTGATTTATTTCCTTAGGAGATATTCCCTGTTGTAGAAATTTTCAGTCAAAAGGAGAGAAATGGCTCTATGGCTTTTTTTTTCAGCCCAGCAGTTCTGCAAATAAATCATCACATGCCTGTTTTATATGTCAATCTATATTTCATCGAAATGAAGCTGTTTGAGGATGTAATTGGACATCTGGTGAAGTGTTCAAGACTAATGCCTAGAGCTCCAACAGATCACTAAGACATTTATCATCTGACCATATGAAATTTTTTTGAAAACCACCATTTTCCTTTTTTAGTTTTCACTCCATGCTGCCACCCTCCCCCACTCCACCCCACCCCAAACTTGAAGTTCTCATTCTCCTCATTCTCTTCTCTGGAAGGAACGCCCCCAAAGGCTCTGGTCTTTTCTCAGAAACTCTTCTTTTATTTACTTTTGAAGTCAGGACTTGTTTGCATATGCAAAACCAACACCATATTGTTTGCAGATGCTGGGGTGGGGCTGGATAATTGCATTTAAGAAGTCGAAGTTTTAAATCATTTTTATAAACCTGGACACAAAAGAATACTTTCTTAGAATTAAAAAAAAAAGAATAGGCGTGGAAATAAAGATTGTGGGATTGGGTTTCGAATGCAAATATTTCACTTTATATTCATGGTAGGGACATTTCAAACTCGAAGTAAGTTAGGAGTCTGGGGGTGAGGCTAGAGGAATAGAAGATAAAAACTTGACAGATTCACCATCTAATCTGGAAAAACAATTGCATAAAGAGTTGGGTAAATGACAACAAAAATTGGGTCCCAGTAATTTGTGATTCTACCTACTATCATTAGCAGTAGATTCCCCCATCCTCAATCAGTTGTTTCCTATTTAGTTTTTTACTTTAAGAGGAGCTTATCAAGAGCAATTGTGTTTCCTATCAGTATTTGATAAAGCCCCCATTTTTAGAAGAGTGGCCCAGATGTGATAGCAGTTGTTTGAAGGTAATTGTTTTCAGCTTTTGTTAAAAAAAAAAAAACCAACAACAAATATCAGTCTTGTGGCCAGCCCTTTCTCTTCTATCCAGCATTGGTAAACAAAAAGACAACAATGAAGAGCTTCCTGAACAAATTGGTTTAAACCAGAAGGCCGGAGTCTTTTTACCAAGTAAATTTTGAAATCTGCAAATACAATGGGCAGCATGGAATGTGAGTTCTGGGGTCCTGCTTAAGCCCGGATCTGCAGGTAACTTCTGCAGCATCTCCCCATCGAGGGAACCTCTGAAAGTCCAGCCTTGGCTGCTTCCTGGGCTCTGAACTCTGCCCCTGGTTGAGGGATGAGGGGGGGGGTCACCTGGAGCTGCCTTTAGTGGAGCTGGTCCCACCCCAGCTGGTGGGAGGTTGTGGCAATCATGGCCGGGGTGGGGGGAAGTGGGGGGCCCCTTGGAGGCTGCAGGGTGAGAGGACCGGCTCAGGCTGCTCACCGGGTCTGCTACATGCCAGCGTGGGGCCAGCAGGGCAGCAGGGAATTATCCTAGGCAGGCTGACCTGGCCCCTTGGGAGGCTCCAGTTCAGAGCATCTCAGGGTGGGGGCACAAGTGGGTGGCAGGTAGGCGGAGAGCCAGGAATGCAAGGAAGGTCTGGTGTCCTGAGACCCAACCAGGCTCCGACTTCAGTAGGGACAGCCCAGAGCCTGGCGGGGTCCCCAAGGTGAGGCGAGGATGGAGGGATCGGTGCACCTGAAGTCACCACCCTGGAGCACCTTCTGGCCTGTGGTGGCACTGCTTTCACGGGTATTAATAACCAGCACTTGCTCATGTTACCTTAAGTATTGGTGTAGAAGTGCCATTTGAGAGGCCTTTTGGGAGAAGGGGTCGGGGAGAAGGCAGACAGTGCCCAGCCCGCACCTCCCCGCCAACCTTAACTTCTTCGTGCTTTTAGTATCAGGTCACTCTCCCTGTGCCTCTGCTGCCCAAAGTAAAATGAGGGAGAGGCTAGAAGATGGCAATGGCTTTGGAACTTTGGGGGTGCTTTGCAGACTGCAGGAGTTAACCACGGTTAAGTGTTTCAGCTGGAGACAGAGAGAGCTTGGCCAGGGGTCCTGCCTGCTGTGAAAATTCCAGGCTTGAGGGGCAAGAACTCAAGACCAGGGGATGCTCATCTCACCTCCTGTAAGGCAGTGCCAAAAATGTTACATGTTTATATTTGGACCTGAACTACCCATTCTGAATAGCATTGCACTGTTCACTTAAGTTACCACATTTGTGCTTTCCTTTCATTTTTTTGGGGGGGAGGGCGGGGATTGGGGTGGGGATTGCTTCTAGAGAAAGGTTAATTTTGTATTTCCTTATCAGAATTCACCCCCAGCTAGTTGTGAGATTTGGGGTCTATCACTTCATTCCCCTGAACGTAGTTTTGCAATTTGGGACTAATTACTTCTTTTTCAACCCTAGCCTGGGTCACACCTCTCATCCACAAGGCAGGAACCGCATTTCCAACCTCACAGGTTGCCTTGAGGGTCCAGTCACCGGCCAAGCTCGGGCCAGAGCTTTACCTGGGAGGTTGCATCATCCCATAGCTATGACTTCTTTTTCCCTCCCGCATGGGCAGGCACCGGAAATCAAACCTGGGGCTCTGGCATGGCAGGCGAGAATTCTACCACTGAGCCACCGTCGCACCACCTCCATAGCTATGCCTTTTGACTCTATTTCTATGATAATTCTTTTCCCTTCACTCAAACGTCTCATGGGGCTGGGCATGTGTAGAGATTCTCATTGAGTTGTACTGATCCAAATTCTCTAGGCTGAGGATCCCTAGTCGAAAGAAGAAAGAAAAATGTTGTCATCAGGGAAGGCTAGGCTGGGCCATCGGGTCAGAGGGGCGGCAGCTGGGGGGTCATGGGGCTTCCTGGGTGCAGATGAGCCCAGAAAGCTGCTCAAGGGCCCCCTCAATTTGTTCTCCCCAGCCCGCCATCTGCTCTTTCCTCCTTTTGCGTGTTGACTCCACGACCCAGTAACTCAGGCTCTCCTTGATATACAGGACGCTGTTTTTAACTCTTGGTGTTATATTTGCAAATGTGGTAGCGACGCAGACACCCGCCGCCTGCCTCCCCTTTCACCGGGACTGGCCGATAACTGTTCAGTTTTCATGTGTGCTTCTCCTCGCATTCTACGGTTGTTTGTTGAATGTAAGGAGCTTTTATGAAATGTTCTCCCACAGAACACTACCCCTGCACAGCTTTCCAGTTAAGTCAGCTTTGGCTGCTTTTTTTTCTTAGTTCTGCTGCTCTATCTTGGCTGGGTACAGAAGTCTCAGTAATTATTATTTTTTGTTTGTTTCATCGCTTTTATTGGTCATCTATCCCAAGTTCATTGTACAAAGCTTCCAAAATAACTAGGTATTACAAGCATAGCTTACAATTCAGCTCTGATTGTGCAATTGCTTGACAAGTAAATCATTTTTACAAATATACGTTTTCTTATAGGAATAATTTAATAAAGAAAATACCTCCATCTGTCTTACAACAGATTTTATGCAATTTCTTTATTCCATTCATCAACCACTGTGGTAGTTAGGTTCAGGTGTCAACTTGGCCAGGTAATGATACTGCGTTGTTCTGTTTCTGTTGCCTTAAATGATCAGTATGTGAAATTCATCTATGACTGATTATATATGCAGTTGGCTAAGGGGAGTGTCTTCCAAATGAGTGAGGCTTAATGTAATTGGCTGGAGTCTTAAAAGAGAGTGGTCAGAAGAGAGCTTGTCAGCTCAGCCCAGATGTTTGGAGATGCAGAAAGAAATTGCCTGGGGGAAAGCCACTGGAACCCAGAAGCCAGGAGAGAAGGCCAGCAGACGTTACTGTGTGCCTTCCCGTGTAAGAGAGAACCTCAGATGAAAGTTAGCTGCCTTTCCTCTGAAGAACCATACATCTTTAACTAAATAAATCTCCTTATTAAAAGTCAGTCCATCTCTGGTGTGTTGCATGCTGGCAGCTTTGGCAGACTAAAACAAACCATCACTTCAGGTTTTCTATTACTATGTTTTGGCTGATTTTGAACACTTCTACTCCTCTCTGTTCTGATACTCAGCATCATTTTTTTTCTTTCCCCTTTCTTCCGGGTTCAGAATTTGGACGGACTAGTCAAGCCTCGGACCATTCGAGAAGCTCCATCTGAGTGCGTCTGCCCACCAGGTATGTGAACCCTCCCTCCTTACCTGGTAGGTCCTTCCTGCCTTGGTGGGCCCTGGCGCTTCTCTCTGCTGTTTGCTCAGAACTGCTGTGGGCAGCAAACACTGCTGAGGATGTCATGAAGATATGCTTCACTTTGGTGACTCAGGCAGTTGTGTCTTATGGACCCCCTGGGCCCTTTCATCTATGTCTTCTCTGGCAGGTCCACTAAGGCAAAGATTCCACCACGATGAAAAGGACTTGGTTTGATGAAGATGGTGGTATTTGTGGAGGACTCAAACCAAAACAAAACCCCCAAATTGCTAGAGATGGTTAATAATACTAAAGGCTTAAATTTGTAGAGAAGTTGTGCCAGTCCCATTTTAAAGATAGAGAAATGGGGGATATGAGGCCATGGGAGATGCTTAACTGTATTCAAATTGTGAATCTGCCTCTGTTTCAGACTCGGGGAGGGGTGATAAATTGTCCGGTGAATATGCTTTTTGTTTATGTTTTCACCTGTTTGGGAGGAAGTACAGGAAGGGTGCAGGAAACATAGTCTGGATTATTCAAATAATCTCATCTCTCTTTGGTTTTGCTGGTGTAGACCAGGACAGCTCTGCATAAAACCAGAATTTGTTCATTTTTAATCCATATGGCTCAAATCCAGATTCATATCAAAGTGACTTTTCCATAGTGGAAGACTGTTTCCTTTGCCCAAATGGGAATTTTGTCTGGACTGTGACTGAGAATTTAGGTGTGTATGTAGTTCAGCCTGGGTATTTCTGGCATTAGAATTGTCTTCTCCGTCAGCGAGCGGTAAAATGTATTATTTCTCAGACTTCCCAAATGTCGGACAAGTTGACTTGGTGATGGGCTCCGGGGATGCGGTAGCCAAGTTGTCTGGTATGTCCCTATGCACTTCAGCTGCCCCAGAAACTGAACATGCTGATAATTCACATCTCAAAATCGGAAGATACTCTGGGATTTTCGCAAAGGTGTGGTCCATGTGCTGTGCATCAGAGAGAATTCATTCTGAAGGCATTTCCTCTGAGACCTGGGCCAGGCCTGGGGCTGGGCTATGAATCAGGCACACCTGCCCGCGCCGACATGACAGGATGTGGCTTTGGTGCCCCTTCTCTCAGTCCTGCCTCTCTTCCAAGAGAGTTTGAGGAGGCTGGGATATGGGGTTGCCAAGAGCTCCTTGCATCCTTGGATCAGCAGTTTGCATCATGTGCTAGTCTCAGGAAAGAGACTTTCTCCGCACTGGACTTGTTTTGTTGTTGTTGTTGTTTTACAATTAATTTAACTCAGCATCTAAAAATTATATAACATTCCAAACATGTAGGATAGTCCAGAAATTAATATAACAAGCAGCAGAGTGACTTCCACACTCACCTGTATCCCCTGCCCCCCACATGCGCAGAGGTAACCACTGTCTATCATTCTCTGCCTCCTTTTGTACATTTGCCAAATATAAGGAACTTCCTCTTTTTTAGTCTTCGGATACATAGGAATGGATTCATTACACTCCACGATTGATAACACTCTCTCATCATTTGCCTATTCAAGGCCATTTCTGCATTTTGCTTCATTTTATGCATTTATAATACTGTCCTTAGCACCCAGGGACCCCTTGTCCATAACAAAAGTCAACATCCCACCCCATCGCTGCCTTCCCGCCCAGGTTGAAACTGTTATTTGCCTGCTTTCCTTTTTATATAATGTTATCTCATGTGCCTCCAATCCTAAAAATCGTGAATTTTAGTTGTAAAAAAAAATTTTAGGGAGGGGTGCATGGTCTGGGAATCAAATAAAAAATTGGGGGAGGGACTGGTTTTCCTCCTTTTTGTGATATATTATTAAGAGTCATCTGTATTATTGCTTGTCACTCATTGTGACCACAATGTAATATTTCCATCATATGACTTTACCCCATTTTGTCATCCACTTGCCCATTGATGGACATTTTGGCTGTTTTCAGGAGTTTTGTTCCCATGAGGTGTGTGGCTGTGAATATTCTGAATTCCTGCCTGATAGCGGAGACAGACAGACAAACTCCCACTCATGCGCTAAGGATCCAGCTTCTCCCCACAGCCAGCTTATCCCCATGGGTTCCCTCTCCTTTGCTGCTGGGGTAGTTTGAGGATACTCCTGTTCTTGTCCTTGTTTGCCTGTTCTTACTGCATTGCCAGAAATTATGGGCTTCTGGAGGGCCAGGGCCCAGGTTTACCTGTGGAATCCTCAATGCAGCAGATGGTAAATACATGCTGGATCAGCAAATGTGTGAATTTGGGATAGGCTGGATCCGCAGGGGTCCCAAACCACCCAGGACCCAGGCCTCTGGCCTTGAGATGGGCAGTGCGCAGTCAGAGATGGCACACAGACAAAGCTAAGGCCCGTTCTTAAGCATTAAGAATTTTCAAACTGGATGATCCCCATACAGGCCCAGGGGGAGAGGGTTTTATGGTCCAGCCAGGGAGTGTGAGCTGACCTTAACTGGGCCCTCTGAGGTGTTCATAGGAGGAAGTAATGACAAGAATCATAAACAGGTCTGGAGTCCAGGAGCTGTTGTTACCACGGGGGAAAAGATTCACATCTGCAGCTGAATATTTGGGTGATCTGCAAAATGTGTAAGATGGGAAGCATTCCTCTTTCCTCTGTCCCTTTTCTTTCTGAGTGTTGCATGGGGATAAATGCAGGTAGGGGAGGTGGGTAGATATTTTTCAAACTGTAGGTCCTGACCTAACTGGGGCATATGAAAACAGCTCAGTGGATTGCAGTTAGAATTTAAAATTTTCTAAGTAGTATAGACTGGAATAAAAAGTGTTGGAGTGACATTTTTGTTTATGTTTGCTTGTGTGATCTTGATGGCCATGTGGGTTTTTCTTGCTGTGGGTTGCTAAGTCTGAAAGTCACTGTGCTGGTTTGGAAGGAGGTATGTCCCCTAGAAAAGCCATGTTTTAATCCTAGTCCCATTTTGTAAAGGCAGCCATTTCTTCTAATCCCTATTCAGTACTGTATGTTTGAATCTGTAATTAGATCATCTCCCCAGAGATGTGACTCAATCAAGAGTGGTTGTTAAACTGGATTAGATGTTCCAGTTCCATTTGGGTGAGTCTTGATTAGTTTACTGGAATCCTATAAAAGAGGAAACAGTTTGGAGAATGAGAGATTCAGAGAGAGCAGAGCAGAACGACATAGCCACAAGAAGCAGAGTTCATCAGTCAGCGGCCTTTGGAGATGAAGAAGGAAACGCCTCTCAGGGACTTTCATGAAAGCCAGGTGAAAAAGCTAGCGAATGACGCTGTGTCCTGTATGTGCCCTTCCAGCCAAGAGAGAAACCCTGACTGTGTTCACCATGTGCTTTCTTACTTGAGAGAGAAACCCTGAACTTCATCAGCCTTCTTGAACCAAGGTATCTTTCCCTGGATGCCTTTGATTGGACATTTCTATAGACTTGCTTTAATTGGGACATTTTCTTGGCCTTAGAACTGTAAATTAGCAACTTATTAAATTTGCCTTTTTAAAAGCCATTCCGTTTCTGGTATATTGCATTCTGGCAGCTAGCAAACTAGAACAGTCACAAATACACATGCTAGATGGAGAGAGGCAGAAGGTAGCAAGGTACTCTTAAATAAATCCAACATGGATCCAAATCCTGGGTCTGCAACTCACAAGCCGGACGTGTCTTATCGATCAGTGATAACGGTATTGGCTGCCTCTGTGAGAGATTTCGAGCCATGGGAGAGAGAATATGTCAGAGCCCCATGTGGTACCCTGGCCCAGGACCCAGGGGCAGCCCTCCGTCCTGCCATGGCAGGGACTGAATCCCCAAGAGAGCCTCCAAGGTCGCATCTCTGGTCACACTGCGAGGAGGCTGTGATGACCACCCCTGCCTTTTGGGGAGGCCCTGCCAGCAGCAGTGTGTTTTGTCATTGCCAGTGGGGTTCGTGGCTGAGATTTAAGCCATCTGGCAGGTGTGGTCAGTGAGGCCTTGGGGGTCAGCAAGGTGGCCTCTCCCAGGCCCCTGTGTGTACCCAAGTCCACGCCTGCTCTTCCTCTCTGGTCACCTTGAGGCCATGTGCTCCCTTGAGGGCTCCCCCACATACACACCTTTTAAAACGTTTTTATTGTGGTAATGTGTATATATAGCAAAATTCCTATTTTACCCATTTTTAAGTATATTATTCATTGGTGTTAATTTCACAGTGTTTTGCCATTGTTATTGGACAAAGTTCGTGGATTCTTTTGCCCCACACACTCAATAACCAATTCCTGAGACACTGGGGTTTCAAAGAGACAAAGAGTTGATTACTAGACATGTAGTAGGAGAGCAGATGGCCTACGGCCTGTTCTAGTTTGCTAACTTCTTCTCCTGCCTTCCTGTTTCATGACGCTCTCCGGGAGGCATTTTCCTTCTTCATCTCCAAAGGTCGCTGGTTGGTGGACTCTGCTTCTCGTGGCTATGTCGTTCTTCTCTGCTCTCTCTGATTCTCTGCGAATCTCCCATTCTCCAAAATGTTTCCTCTTTTATAGGACTCCAATAAACCAGTCAAGACCCACCCAATGGGTGGAGACATGTCATCACCTAATCCAGTTTAACAACCACTCTTGACTAAATCACATCATCCAAGGAGATGATCTGATCACAGTTTCAAACATACAGTATTGAGTAGGGATTATTCTACTTTTATGAAATGGGATTTTGATTAAAACGTGGCTTTTCTAGGGGGCATACTTCCTTTTAAACCGGCATACGGCCCAAAAATCTATCTCCCTGAACTACAGTAACTTTGATCCTTTTGTTAAAGGATGGGCCAGGTTTAGGATAATGAGTACAGTGGCCCCAGATGATGTAATTAGATGTGATCTAATTATTGAGTGTATGCAGATTGATGACATGCTTAGAGAATGTATGTAAGAAGATGGTGGAATGAGGCATAGCTGACTTACAGGATAAAGTCTAAACCACTGCACGTGTCCGGTGGGTCCACTTTGGTTAGACCCAGTCTCAGTTATCAGATTTGCTTTGGATTTAGTTCTGGGCTGACCCCAAATCCTTCATTAATAAACGTTAGGAACTGTCCTTAGTAATCACAAGAAAGTTGAAAAACTGGGTAACTGGGTACAAATGAAAGTTAGTCACAGGTTTTTACAATCATAGAGGCAGAAGATAAGGGCTATATGATCCTTATCAGGTATCAAGGCAGCTGGATTACAATTTAGAGATATCAGGAATTTCCCTCTGTCTACTCCAGTATACCAAGAAGCAAAAAGGAATATCTATAATGATTCAGAATCAAAACTATCCCTGAAATCCTGATTTCTCGGTTGTGCTATCGCTAGTCTCCACTTATTACCAAAACTTTTCCATCACCCTAACTTGAGCCTCCTTATCCCCCCTGCTTCACAATGGACAGCCCATACAGAAGAATGCTCCCTGGTGAGCTCTAATCAGCTCCCTATCTCTAGGAATTTACTTATTCTAGAAGTGGATAAGTAAATCATACTATCTGTCCTTTTGTGTTTGACTTTTTTCACTGAGCATAATGTTTTCAAATTCTTTCATGTTCTAGCATGAGTCGGAACTTCATTCCTTTGTACCATTGAATGATGTTCCGTTGTATGGACAGATCACATTCTGGTGATCCATACGTCGGTTGATGGACACTTGAGTTGTTTGTACTTTTTTTTGTCTATTGTGAATAATGTTACTGTGAACACTGGTGTACAAGTATGTACTGAAATCCCTGCTTTCGGTCCATCTGGGTATTTACCTAGGAGGGTAGTTGCTGGATCAGATGGTAATTCTATGTTTAACTCTCCAAGGAACCGCCAAGCTATCTTCCACAGTGGCGGCACCAACTCACGTTCCCACCAACAGTGTGTCATGTCCCAGTTCCTCGCCTGAGCCTTTCAAACACAACCTTTCATCACTGCAAGCCCTAGTAGGATTCCCATATCCTAAAGAGGACAGAGGCCTTTTTCTCCAGCACCAGAAGCCTTCACTAGCTCCCTTTCTCCCCGGCTCAGCTCTGTCCCACAGACATCTGTAGTCTGGAGTGGCAGACTCCATAGCTTGGGATCCCCGTCTGATGGGAGATACTCCGAGATACCCACAGATCCTAATGGCATGGCTCCTTCCCACGGTCCCCAGAGACAGTGTAATCTTTTGTCAGATCCCAGGATGCAGCAGCCAGATAAGGGAGGCCGGAGAAGGGAGCATCCTTCTGCGTGAGCTGTCCATTGTGAAGCAGGGGATAAGGAGGCTGAATGGCGGCGAGCTTTTCGCTGAAAGATGAAGCTTTTCCTCTTGCCCAACTTGGTAGTAGGAGGACATACAGGGCTACGCCCCCAACTAACCCTGAGACGTTGGACAAATGAAGGGCCCTCGCATTTTGCACCCCTCATCTATAACTTGGTGTATAGTGGATTAAATTGTGCCTCCCACCAAAGGATATGCCTGACTCCCGGGAACGTGACTTTATTTGGAAGTAGAGTCTTCACAGATGTACTTAAGGATCTCCAGATGAGACCATGCTGGGTTTAGGGTGGGTCCTAAATCCAATGACTGGCGTTCTTTTACGGGAAAGGAGAGAAATATATGAGACACAAAAACACGCACAGAGAAAGACCATGTAAAGACAGAGGAAGAGACTGGGTGATGCATTGGCAAACCAAGGGACACCAAGGGTTGCAACCGGCAGCTCCTGGAAGCTGGGAGAGAGGTAACAGATTCTGCCTCAAAGCTTCCAGAAAGAAGCAACCCTGCCGACACCTGACTTTGGGGCTTCTGGCCTCCAGAATTGTGAGAAAATAAATTTCTGAGTTTTACACATCCCCCAGTTGGTGGTCATTTGTTGCATCACTCCTAGGAAGTAGGTAGAAGTGGGGATAATAATAACTCTGATGCCTTTTTAAGGTTGATGGGAAGATAAAAAATGTGGGGGACCTGAGGGTACATGGGTAGTTCAGTGGTTAGAATGCCCGCCTTCCATTCGGGAGACCCGGGTTCGATTCCCGGACCAGGCACCTAAAAAATTTTAAAAATTCATGCTGTGCCAAGCATGAATCAGATGTACGGGGCTGTTTCCCTGGAGTCCTTCCCTTCGTGGCTCTTTCTTATTCTCCTGCCCAAGAGACTCCTGCCTTCCTTTGGCAGTTAACACCCAGGCTTAAGCACAGATTTACCTATATCCTGGCAAATCCAAACACCCTTTTCCTACTTTCTTACTTATGTCTCTCAACGTTTAATAATGTCTTTGCAATTGAAGAATGTTTATTTTTGAAGAGGAAACAATATATCCAAATGATTAAAAAAAACTCGAATACCACAAAGAAATGATCCCCTCTCCCATTCACCTCCCCAAGTTCTCTGGCACTCCTTTGTAGAGGCCGTTTTGTCACCTTGCCGTGTGTCCTTCCAGAGCTCCACTGACCAGTCGAACTTCCCTTGGTGAAGGGAATATCTGTGCTGTGGCCAGCACAGCAGCCACGACTAGCTGTGTGTCGCTTTGTTGGAATGTGGCTTGTGCAACCGAGGGAACTGAGTTTGCAAATTTTAATAAATTTTAATTTAGGTTGCCCCTTGTGGCCGGTGGCTGTGATGGCGTATGGCCCCGTTTAGAGGGAACTTAAGAATCTATCTGCAAGCAGTACCCCCCTCCTTTCTTCTTTTTTAATGCTGTATGACCAGGGTCACATTTCATTGTTTTTCCATGTGAGCATCCCGTTATTGCAGCACCATTTGGGTTCAGATTTTTTTTTTTTTTTTAAATGTTCATGGGCCGGGAATCCAACCCAGGTCCCCTGCATGGCAGTCAAGAACTCTACCACTGAACCCATGCACCTCCCCAATCCTTCCTTTATGCAAATGGTATATTCTACATGGCTTTCCCTGAGTTGCTTTTTCCTGCTTCCCAATTTCACTTTGAGATAGTATCAGTAGGTACATCAGACAGCAGGTCTGCCTCATTTCGGTTAAATGATGGAATCCTGTCCCATGATTGGGATGCCCTGGGACGTGGCTGGCCAGTCCCCTCTGAAGGGTATTTGGGTTGTGCTCCATCCTGCAGTGAAGTGCCTAGTGCAGCGTGCCCACTCGCCGTTTTCTCTGACTTCCTCGCACTTTCTCCTGAAGCCTGTGAAAGAGCAGAGACGAGGTCACCTCTTGGAGCAGCAACCCCAGAATAGTACAGGAAGGTCTGTGAGCAATTGGCCAGGGACGGCCCTGGCTTCCACTGCACTCGCGGACACTCGGGACCCAGGCACGCCCCAAAGGTCGGGTGTGGTCTGGCATCTCGCAGCCCCAGAGAGGCCTGAATCTTGTAGAGCTGCCCTGTGGTCCTTAGGGGGACATTGCACTCTGGCGTAAAAAGTCCTTGCATTAATGGACTCTTTTAGGTCTGGGCATCGTCAGAAACTCATCCTAAATTAATAAAACAAATTAGGACATTTATTTGCTTACCTAACTGAAAAAGTCACACATAGATGTGTGTGCTGGTTTGAAAGGATGTATGTCCCCTAGAAAAGCCATGTTTTAATCAAAATCCCATTCCCTATGCAATACTGTATGTTTGAAACTGTAATCAGATCATCTCCCTGGATGACGTGATTTAGTCAAGAGTGGTTGTTAAGCTGGATTAGGTGACACCCATTTGGGAGGGTCTTGATTAGTGTTTGGAGTCCTGTAAAAGAGGAAACATTTTGGAAAATGAAAGAGATTTGGAGAGAGCAGAGAATGCTGCAGCACCACGAAGCAGAGAGTTCACCAGCCAGCAACATTTGGCAATGAAGAAGGAAAACGCCTCCCGGGGAGCTTCATGAAACCGGAAGCCAGGAGAGAAAGCTAGCAGATGACTCTGTGTTCACCATGTGCCCTTCCAGCTGAGAGAGAAGCCCTGACTGTGTTCACCATGTGCCTTCTCACTTGAGACAGAAACCCTGAACGTCATCGGCCTTCATGAACCAAGGTATCTTTCCCTGGATGCCTTTGATTGGACATTTCTATAGACTTGCTTTAATTGGGAAATTTTCTCAGTCTTAGAACTGTAGACTACCAACTTATTAAATTGCCTTTTAAAAGCCATTCCATTTCTGGTATATTGCATTCCGGCAGCTGGCAAACTAGAACAGCATGGCTTCATGTGTGGCTGGACACAGGGGTCCTTCTGGATCGCCTGACTCTCTTCTGCATCATTTGCAGACGCATTTGTAGACACATCTCGCCCTGGGCTAGGAAGGTGGTCCCCAACTTGCCAGGGGTGTGTCCCACCTTCTCAGCAACCCCAGCAGGTAGAAAGCGTTATACTCCAAAAGCCCCAGGAGTGGGGAGGAGAGAGGGGACCGCTTAATGGGTAGCAGGTTTTCTTTTGGAGGAATGAAAGTATTCTAGAATCACATATGGTGTGATGGTTGCACAGCATCATGAATGTACCAACTGCCACTAATTTGTACCCATTAAAATGGCTGAAATAAGGGGACTATTGAGAGAAAAATTTTTCAAAATTAAAACAACAGCAGCAGATCCTAGCACTTAAATTGCTGACTTGGCTGCTAAGACAACAGCAGAGATGGGATCCAGAGGTTTGAAACTGAGATTTATTCATTTACATATTATTACCTATAATAAATAATAATATTTCCACTTTTATAAAATGGTTAAAATGGTACATTTATGTTATGTGTATTTTACCAAAGCTAAAGAAAAATCCCAGACTCAACCCTGATTTGGCTGGCTTGGAGCTTCCCCCCATATATCCCCACCCCACCCTTATTTCTGAACTAGCTGCTGTGCCCTGGAGGGGTGGCGGGGGAGGCATTGGTGGGGGGGGTTGGGTCACATGACCATTTATGGATGGGGACCTGGTATGGGGCAGGGCTGGCCTTATCAGAACCATGGGGACTGAGAATGGGGGAGGGTGGTTACCCCAGGGAAAATTAGGGTGATGTTCCCAGAAGAAAAGAACTGGATGTTGCAGGGCAGATGGAAGCAATAGGGGACCCCTTCACTCTGGTCCAGCCGTATCCCGGTTGTCCTCACATGAGGAGTGTAGACAGATTCTGGATTTGCCAAAAGTTTTGCCTCCATTTTAAGCACACAAGAACAGTTGTATTCCTCTGTTGAATTTTCTAGGAAGCGATGTGGTCTGGTGGTACATGGCACAGACTCTGACTCCAGACCCTCTGGTTCATTTTCTCTGTCATTTATCACCCCCTGGACCTCAGTTCTTTCATCTGTAAAATGGGATTTCTAATAGTACCTACTTTGCAGAATTGTCGTGAGGATCGAATGAGTCAATGCATGCAAAGAGCTTAGAACAGGGCCTGGCACAGCTCTCTAAGAGCTAGTTAGTGGTGGTTACTGCTGATTCAGATCCAGCACCCCCTATGCCAGTCCTAACCTGCTCTGTGCAGTTGCTTACTTTCTTGATTTCGTCTGATGTCGGCCAGGGGCTGCCAGAGGGGAAGGGAGAGTTGCAGAGCTAGCGGTTGGCTAGGAATATTCTGGAGAGAAAGAACAAAGCCTTGGCAGACTTTGCTGGCATGTTCTCCTGGGCCATGGGTGAGAAGATACTGGCAACAGAACAGGAGTGAGAGAACCCGAGAGGGGAAAAAAATAGTCTAGCCTGGGAGTTCTCATCAGCCGCTGAAGGCATCCTTGTGCAAAGCCTGGGTCTTCTGCCTTTTCACACGATTGGGTCCTGTACCACACCAGGCTCGCCTCGCCCTGGAAATTACTAAGAACTCGCCAGAAAAATGGTAATGCTTCTCATTTCTGCTGTGCACCTTCTTGTGTCCTGCATTCTTCTTTAAAGACACTGTGTACAGAGTTTCTAATGATGGGCAGTGCGCTTGCAGTGTAGGGTGGCTTTCCAGAAATCAGTAAGCAGATCAGTCAGAGTGAGAGACTCACTGCTCTGTGCAGATGTTCGGAAGTTTGAGTAGAGGAGTGAAACTCTAAGGAGACATAAAACGCAGCGCGGACATGATACTGGACCTGATGCATTTCATTGGCGATTTATGGGAAATGTTACAGAGCAGAGCAGAAGTATTCAAAGGTACATCTGTTGAGCCTGTTCACTCTGTTTGTTGACTTGGGGAAGAGCTTAATGAAGGGAGAGGCCACTTTCCTGATGCTTTGAAGCAAAAATTACCTCTTTCTCTCTTTTTTTTTCTTTTTCTTTTGAAATAATATCCAACTTTCTGGGCAATTGCAAAAAGAATAGAAAGCCCATACAAGAGAATCCCAATATACCTCCCACCCAGATACCCAGATCCATCAACTTTTATCATTTCACCGCATTTATTCTTTTTTTTCCCTTCCTTCCTTCCTTCTTCTCTTCCTCTCTTTCTATAATATATTACCATCTTTTGAATTGTTTCCTTTTTTAGGATTCTTAAAAATGATACTTTTTTTCCAAGGGTTAACTCTTAGTTGAGTTTATGGGAAATTTAGGTGGCCTTGTGTGGTAGTTAACCCATTATGTCAGACAGCACAAAGTTGAAGGAGATAATTTTGGGTCTGATTCCCCTTCAACCCCAAATTCCCTGGAGAATTATCTCAGTTTCCCCACTCCATCATTAGTAGACATTCATTCATTCATTCATTCATCTGTACCCACCTTCTTTCATGATCATCCTGTGGAAGGCAATGGCCAAGACACAGACATTGGGGTATTGGGAGAAAATGGTACAGATACAAGAACTATAACCTATTGAGAAATGCAACTATCATAAGAAAAAAGAAATCCTATGGAAATTAAAAAGAGGAAGAGATCACCTCTGATTCAGAAGCTCTGGACCAGGAATGGGGGAAGGTGGTGTGGGAGGGGGTCCTGTCTCGGGAAAATGATGGTCGAGCAGGGTTTTTTTTTTTTTAAATGTTTTTTATTGTAAAATATAACATATAAAACAAAGAAAGAAAAAACAATAGTTTTCAAAGCACATTTCCACAAGGAGTTACAGAACAGATCCCAGAGTTTGTCATGGGCTGCCATTCCACCATCTTAGATTTTTCCTTCTAGCTGCTCCAAAACACTAGAGGCTAGAAGGAATATTAATATAGTGACTCAGCACCCATACTCATTTGTTAAATCCTATTTTTTGTTATGATTTCCCCTTCTCCTCTGATCCCTCATCCAATCTATAGGGATCTTTAAGCAATTCCTGTTCAACTTTTTGTGTTGAGAAGGAGTGTTGACACTAAAGGATAGTTGATAATCTTGGAGAGGCTGGTCTCTCTGGGTTTGAGGATTTATCCGACCTAGGAACCCTCTCGGAATTATAGGTTCCAGGAGCAAACATAGTGCATGAAACCTTTATAGAGTCTCAGTTCGAGCCCTAGGTGTTCTTAAGAGTAAACAGGAGGGATGTTGGTTGGGTAAGGGATTTGAAGCTTGGTTGGCATCTTATCTAGCTGGGATGGAGGAACACATCTCGTGGAGACCTGACATCCTGAGCAGGGGTGTAAGGATAGATCTGCGGAGCTGCAAGGAGCTCTGTTTGGTTGGAAGTACGTGTGGGGAGGTGAAGTCGTGTCAAGTTTTTGGAGGGATTTGGGCTTTGTTCCATGCCACCTGGGTGAAGGTATGTGAATAGACTTCAGCCTTAAGGGAAGGATTCTAGAAATAGCATGGAGAATGGCCTGGATCAGAGATTTTATTCCAGTGGAGAGGCCCACTGAAAAGGGGCTTAAGGCAGGGATGGTCTTTCTTGTCCCCTGCTGTGCCCCCTGAGCCTAGCATGGTGCCAGACCCATGGAGGAGGGTTGATAAATATTTCCTGAATGACATCTCTGGGGAAGAGGTCACACTGATAGGAGAGGAACAGCTGTGAGGGGTTCTGGGTCAGGCGTTGGTCAACACTCACAAGCAGGATGGATGGGCACAGGTGGTGAGGGGGCTCAGAGATGCCTGGAGCTGCAAGCGGAGTGGGGTGGGGGAGGAAGATACCATGGACAGAAGCAGGAAATGCCTAACGAAGAAGGGATTTGGAAAGGAAGATGGCAATCACAGTTTTGCACAGTGGCCTCAAACCCATTTGTAGACATATGGGTGAACGGAAGAAATAATTAGAAGTCTTTTCTTAAAGAGTGACCTAGCCACTCTGACATCTATTATTTATAAAATGCACCATGTCTTATATATAAAGATCTTGAAGTTTTAACTATGTACTGGCCATTGGGGTGTAGAGATTTTCTTCTGACCACCAGAGGGAGCCCACTATATTCATGACATGCTATAGACATCTAGAAGGAATTTTAAAGAAAGGGGCAATTAATATAAAAAACGATTTCACTAGAAATCACAGAAAAATTCAAACCAAGGGAAAAGAAGCCCCAAATTAACCACCTGCACTGGTGTTTGATCCTACTTTAGAATTTTCCAAAGGGACCCAGAATCAGAGGTTTCCTATCGGTTTTGGGTGGTTATGTTGATTATGAGAGGGTGAAATAGCCGTTAGAAGACATATTTCCAGAACTGTTACCCGATTGACTTAAACTCAACATTTATTAAGCACTTTCTGGTTTAGTTGTGGTGCAGCATCTCTGAAGCTGCAGGAAGGCAAGTTTTGGCCTCAGCTTGGCCAATCTACCCAAGTCTTTTCACCCCCACGAGGTGTCATATAACTTTGATAATTGGGATTAATAAAGTCCCCAAATATCAGGAGGTGCACACATGGTGGAATTGCCTTTTCTGGAAAATAAGTTCAATGTATTATAATATCTGACTTCTTACCTCACCTTTTGTGCCAAAGTGTATTCCACGTGGATTTCTTAAATATTGTTTTTGTTTTTGTTTTCATTTGTTTATTTTTTTTTGCTTATTTTATCTTTTTAACATTTTAAAATTTTCTGTGCAGAAAAGAAAATTTCCACCTTAAACAAAGTGTAAAGATAAATAACAAAACAAAAGCAAAAGCACCACCACCATTTCAACGTATACAACAAGCTCATGGTTTGTATTCAGCAGATATAAAGTGCTCTCGTAGATGAATAGGGAAAAGCCAAATACTCTAGTAGGAGAATGAGCAGAGGATATAAATAGGGAGTCCCCCGTAGAAAAAAAATACGAATGGCAACACTTCCTTTCAGTGAATACCCACGGGTGACTCACTCTGTGCCAGGTTCTTCTCTAGACACTTGAAATGATGTTTCACCTCATGAATACTGAGCAAATACACCATACAATGAGATAGGAGTTTTCACTCATCACTTCACCATCAGATGAATATGGTTTAAATTGTTTCAATTTCTCTGGAGAGCAGTTTGGCATTGGAATGAACATTTTAAAAATACAAGCCCAGCATATCCGCTCCTACATTCAGTGTAGAATACGGCAACAGTATAATGACATTTGTTACAGCATCATTTATAGAAGCTGAAACATTGCAAATAAAAGTCCATTGCCATTTACAAAATCACTCAATAATGGGGAAAATGCTGATTCTAAAGCAAAATGTTAGCACAGTGTGAATAGTGATTATACTGGTGATTAAGTTGTAAGTGCCCTTAATTTTTTTTCTTTTTTACATTTTCTGAATTTGCATACAATAAGCATATATTACCAGCATAGTTGGAGAAATAAATAAAACGGGTAATAAAAGGTATTCAGCCTAAAATAAAAGACAAACTTCTGTTTTGTGGCTTGGGCTGGTCAAGTAACACACCTGCATTGCCACCCTCACAGGGCTGTCAGAGTGGCCTCTGGGAAAGCATCCTGTCTGATTTAATGTCCACTCTATAGCGCCTAGTACCTCAGAGGTGCTCCAAAAATGTTTGTATGAATAAATATTGTATCTCTAAATTTTTAAAACTGAGCAGCTCACTTAGATACCAGTTGCTATAGAAGCCTAAGGGGAGCAGTAGAAAGCATGTCTTCTGGAATAAGATAGACCTGCATCTGCCAGTTAGAGCTGTGTGACCTCGGACAAGTTACTTAACCTCTCTGAGCTTCGGTTAACTCCTCTTTAATAATGGCATCATGCAGGAATCCCAAACTTAGAAGGTAGTTATGTGTTTTGTATTCTTCATTCAAACATTATTTGCTATGCTAGATTCGGGGGACACAGTGGTGAACAAGACAAAGTATGTTCCCTCATAGAGTTCACATTCCAGGGTCTGGGAGGGAAAGGGAGGAGACAGACAAAACAAAACAGGGAGACCCACAGATAAATGCAATCATTGTGGATTGTGGTAAGAGCTATGGGGAAATGAACAGGGTGATACCTACTTCTCTAGAAAGGCAGATCAGGGAAGATCTCTCCAAGGAGGTGGCATTTAAGCCAAGATTGGCATGATGAGAAGAAGCCCGACGTCCCAGGATGTCCCAAGACCCCAAGAGCAGTGGGTTCATTCTCAGGCAGTCAGGAGGTTGGGGTGCATTCTAGGAACAGGTCAGGGTCATGTTTGCAGCACAGCAAGCGAGCAGGGCAGAGCATGGTAAGGGACGATGTGGGAGGAGTGTCCCTGGCACTTTTGGACAGAGAGGAGCGTGGATTTTATCCAAGGAAGCTGTGGGAAATCATGGGTGGATTATCAATAGAGAAGTCGCATTTATGCTTTAAAAAGCTCAGGTTGGTAGGGATTAGGGGGTTAAGTCTTAAGATGTACGGAGTTTCTATTTGGGATGACGGAAAAGTTTTAATAACAGATGGTGGTGATGGTAGCACAACACTGTAAAAATATTTGATAGCACTGAATTATATATCTGTATGTGGTTAAAGGGGAAATGTTAGATTGTATATATGAATCCAGGATAAACATTTGTTTAAAAAATCCATGGAACTATACAACACAAATGGTGAACCCTAAGTTAAGTCATGGACTGTAGTTAATAGTATAATTATAAAAATGTGCTTTCATCCATTGTGACAAAGGCACCACGCCAATGCAAGGTGTTAATAACAGGGTATATGTATTTTATGCATGATTGTTCTATAAACCTACAACTTCTCTAAACTTGGCTTTTCCTCCTTACTGTGTCTTAGCCTAATTCTGGCCAGGACTGGGCTGGGCTGAGTTCTGAGTTGGCCCTGGGAAGCTGATGATCAGAAGTCACTTGCACTGGGGTTGAATTGGATCCATCCTGCAGGTTTTCTTGGGGGTACTTGCCGCTCTCGCCCTGTGTCCCTGTGTCTCTGTTTCCTGGAGCTGCTGTAACACAGGACCCCAAGCTGGGTTCCTTAAAACAGCAAGGTCCCTGGACACTCCAGATGGGTCCCTGGACTAGATGGGTCCTGAAATCCAGAGGGCCCAGCCTCTCCAGAACACCAGCTAGTTCCATCTCCCTACCCCATATTATTAACAGCCCCTTCCAACGTGAAAAACTTAGAATAGGCATAGGCCAAATACCCCTAAAGAGTGGAATAGAAAGATCAAAGGTGATGGTGGAGTTATACAGAGAAGGTAGGGTTTAACAAATGAAGATGATTGCTGATTCATTAAATTGATATCTCTATTAGTCTCCAGTATCTTAGAGTAGCCAGAAATAAAAACCTAAAATTGTGAATTGCAACCCGTGCCAAACTCTGAAATCTGTACTACAACTAATTGTGGTGCTCTGCTTGGAAATGTATTGCTTTTTTGAATATATGTTATTTTTCACAGAAATGGAAAAAAAAAAGTTGATTGTGATGATAGAAAAATATTTATTCCTTCTAGCCTCCTATATTCTGGAGCAGCTAGAAGGAAATATCTGCGAGGACCATATTGTACCCCATGACACACTCTGGGATCTGTCCTGTAATTACTTGTTGAAGAGGGCTTAGAAAACTATTGCTTTTTTCTTTCTTTGCTTTGTATATATGTTATACTATACAATGAAAAAAGTTAAAAAAAAAAAAAAAAGAATGTGAAAGTAAAAATGAAACAGCAAGGTTATCGTCTCACAGTTCTGACGGCTGGGAGTCCAAGTCAAGGTGTTGGCAGGGCGTGTTTCGTCCTCGGCCTGCAGGGGACAGTCTGCCCCCCACATCCATCCTGCCTCCTTGTCAGTGGCATTTCCCCTCTGTCTCTCCGTTACGTTGGCTCGGGGTCACCCTCAGCCAGTTTGGCCTCATCTTAGTTAATAACATCTCCCATGAGCCTGTCTCCCAGCCGGGGTCTCACATTCACGGGACCGGGGCTTAGGGCTCATCTCTTTGGGAGACATGATTCAACCCTTAACACTGTGGAAATGTATTCCCCACAGGTCAGAAAAGCCCCCTCTACCCTTTGCAGCTGCCATTTCCCGCACGTTCTGTTCTAGTCCCTAAATCGGGCAGAGTTGAAGAGCTGGCACGGCCAGGCCTACCCAGCTACCTCCGAAGATCAGATGACTCCTAGAGCTGGTGCAGGCCAGTCCACTACAGCCCTCACGGACCTGTGGAGACCTCATGCTCAGCACTGGGTGGCCTCGGCTGCCTGCCCTTCCCCTGGGGTTGACGAAGCGGGTGGCATGGACGGAAATAGCTGCCCTTGCTTAATTTCCCAAATGGGAT
Source organism: Tamandua tetradactyla (assembly GCF_023851605.1). Lineage (NCBI taxonomy): Eukaryota > Metazoa > Chordata > Mammalia > Pilosa > Myrmecophagidae > Tamandua > Tamandua tetradactyla. The sequence continues at coordinate 60,175,277 of NC_135346.1, read as the reverse complement.
CGGTTTGTGGCAGAGACATATGGAAATGCTCACTTTCTGCCTTCATCTCCCAGTTGGGCTGGCTTCATCCCACTCTGCCCTCCCTTACCCTCTGTTCTCTCACTTCATCTTCCAGGAAGCTTGTAGCAGGAGCCGGGTCCTGGAGATGCACCCCCAGGCCCATGGAAGAGGCAGCTGTGAAGCAGCCAGCTAGCCTTGCAGGATCAGCACCGTCAACTGGGGAGCATCGGGGTGGGGGGGGGGGAGGGGGGTTGGGGAAGGGACAGGAGGCTGTGTTTTGTTTTTTAACGTTTTTTCAAAATTGTGAAATATAACATATATACAAAAAAAGCAATAAATTTCCAAGTACATTTTAGCAAGTAGTTATAGAACAGATTTTAAAAGTTTGGTATGGGTTATAGTTCCACGATATTTCATTTTTTTCTTCTAGCTGCTCCAAGACACTGGAGACCAACAGAAATATCAGTATAATGATTCAGCATCACACTCATTTCTAAATCCCATCTTCTCTGTTGTATTCCTCCTTCGCTTTTTTTCTTCTTTTTTCGTGAAAAATAAGACACATACAAAAAAGCACTAAATGTCAAGGCACACTGCAACAATATGTTGTAGAACAGATTTCAGAGTTTGGTATGGGTTACAATTCCACAATTTTAGGGTTTTACTTCTAGCTGCTCCAAGACACTGGAGACTAGAAAAAATATCAGTGTGATGATTCAGCACTCTTACTCATTGGTTAAAGCCCTATCTTCTCTGTGGAACTCCACCGTCACCTTTGATCTTTCTATTCCACTCTTCAGGGGTATTTTGGCTTATTCCCATTCTAACTTTTTCATGTTGGAAAGGGCTGTCAGTAATATGGGACGGGGGATGGAACTAGTTTGTGTTCTGGAGAGGCTGCCCCCTCTACATTTCAGGACTTATCTGGTACTCTGGAGGTTTTTAACAAAAGGGGAAAGTTTGGGAAGAGGTGATGGGGCTCATAGAACCAAAGGGTCCGCTGAGCTTCGAGGCTTGGGAAGGACAGGCAGCTGGGCAGTTCGGGAAATCCAGGCAGCAGGAATGTGGCAGTCCCACCAGGGTATAAGGGGCCTCTAGGAAGTGTTGGCACTAACTGTTTTTTTTTTAAGCCACTTCAGTCCGGTCTTGGGATGCAGAGTCTTGGAAGAGCATGTCCCCACTGGCCAGGCTGGTCTAAATGCCCGCCCACCTACAGCCAGGAGCTTGAGGGAGGGCAGGCACCCTGTTTGTTCGTGGCCAGACGGAGTTGGCACAGACAGCACCTCCCTTCTGCCTGTGCCTCCCGATCGGTGCCGGGGGGGGGGGGGGCTGTGCGGGGTGGGAGAAGGTGGTCTGGATTTGGATGCAGATGGACCTGCCACCTATAGGTTCTGAGCTCAGGGCAAGTTATGCAGTTCATTAAATTCTCAATTTCCTTGCATGTAAAATGGGGAAATGATATCACTCCATGGGTACCAGGATGTGGACATGTTTGGCACGCAGATGGCATGTCCCAGTGACCATTCACTCATTCCTAAGGAAGGTGATTCGTGGTGCCCCAGGATTGGAAGGCAGATGTGGGGCACGGGGGTGATCGAGCAAGTACAGGTCGTTATTACGAGTGGGGGGTGGCAGGAGTGCTACTTGTGAGTATGGGGGTGCTTTCCTTTTGTTGCCTCCTTCCGTGCAAAAAAGAATATCATTTCTTGGTTCATTTGGGGCCAGAATCGCTCAGTGAAGCTCCTGCTCGGAGATGGAGAAAGAACAGCTCTTGGCTCCCTGGGAACCCCTTGAACTTGAGATTCCGTTCGCTGGTTTGTAGATTATTAGCAGGCAGATTTTTAAAGCCCTTTTCTTCCTTGGGGTCCTGGGGTTTCCATAATGATCCACCGAAGGTCCTCCTCTTTTTCTTGCCCTTGCTGATCTGTCTTACAGTTTTTTCCCAGCCCTGACTTTAGAAATAGGACTAGCCGAGGCAGAGCTGCCTTCCCAATGAGGTTGTGATTTCCATCACACTAATGGGCTTGAAGTGGCCCATTGTCGTGTTTTTTGAAGTTGCCCCATGTGGACCCCAGAAGGAAGTTCAAAGCGCTGGAGGCTTAGGCTAGGAGGGGATTGGGGTTCATTAGGAGCAAACAGTCCAGGGAACAAAGAACAACGGGGTGGCCCTGCCTGCCCATTAGAAGCGCGCACTCCTGCACTCCTCAAAGTGCTTTTGGAAATTGTACTTCAAAAGCCAGCGTGGAGGAGATTCCATGTGCCTCTCAGTGCGGGGGAGGCAGCAGGGGTGGCTTACAGGCAGGGAATGCACCAGAACTTTGTCACCCACAGAGAAACTGGACAGGGACCTGACCCCTGAGTGCCGCCAGCCTCGGGGTGGCACCGCCTGTCACACTCACTGGAAAACCAGGGGTGCACAGACATCAGGCGCCGACTCGTGGTGAATTGTGGGTCTCTCGGGGCTCAGAGGTGGCGTCTGGCCATGGTTCTTATCATTTCCTCTTGCAGGGATGGCAGGGTGGGGGGTTGGAGGAGACAGGGACCCACTTCCTGGGGGAAGGCCAACGGGGAGGCACCAGTGGCTGCCCAGGAGCAACTGCCTCCCCCAGGTGCTGCCCCTGAGGCAGGACTCAAGTTATTTATTACCTACCTAGTGGGCCAGCTTGTGCCTTCCAGCACCCCAGCCCCACCCAAGTCTGTTCCGGTGTAATTCTGTCCTCTTGCCACCATCCCCTCCACAGATCCACTGGGAACTCCAGCAGGAACTGGCGGGGGTGGGGGGGGTGGTAGGGGGAAGGGCACACACTGGGGGGAGGGCAATAAACCCTAGGAGGGAGTGTTTGGGGGAGGCACAGTGTAGGTGGAGGGGAATGCCTGAGGGATTGTGTTGGTGAAAGAAGGTAGAGATGACAGTTGGGTGAGTGCAGGGACTCTGAGACCCTCCAAAGCCAAAGCAGCCCCTCTCTTTTGAGTTCAGAATCCTTCTGGGAAGATCCCCTTAGAGCTGACTTGGTTGGGTCCCGGAACCTCTCTAGAGAATTAGCAAGAGGGGCTTATTTCCCGACTAGAGCAGGCCACTCCTCTTCCTTTAGATTCCCTACCTCCCTCGGAGCCCCTCCTTCCATTCTTCTTAGAAGGCTGCCCTCTCTTCTATTTTTAAAGAGTTACTATTAATTAAAAAAAAAAAAAAAGAGGAAAACATGCTTCGTAAAATTAGCCCACCCACCGCTTCCAAAAAAAACATATCTCTAAGTTAAACAAAATTAGCTTCCCTGTATCCCTACCACCCCACCGCCACCACCTCACCATCCATCCAATCCCATGCTGCAGATGCGAATGTTTTATCAGTTCAGTTTGCGTGCCAGCCCATTTTCTCTGCAGAGACAAATGCACGCATTTTTATTTCCACAGAAATAAAGTAACACTAAACAAGATATCCTACAGTTTGGTTTTTTGACTTTGCAATTTAAGGGTTCCCCTTCCCTGTCCGTCCAACCAGAGTGGCCCCCAGAGACTCATGGGCCATTCTTATGTGGAGACAGATTCCACATAAAGCTCATTAAAGGCAGTCAGCGTGATTGGCTTCCCTAGTACTCCCAGCCGACCTCCACCCCTGCCCCCAACTCCCTTCCTCTTCCTCTCTCTGTCCTCCTCATTTTTCTCTCTAGGAGCTCAGGTCTCCCCAACCCCACTTTTCTGGTTTTTTCCACTCTCCCTTCTATAATTTTTTTTTTTTTTGCATGGGCAAGCACCGGGAATCGAACCCGGGTCTCTGGCATGGCAGGCGAGAACTCTGCCACTGAGCCACCGTGGCCCGCCCTCCACTCTCCCTTCTAGACCAATAGCACTTGCCCTTTCCAATGTTCAAGACTTCCGGTTTGTTTCCACCTCTTCTGATCCTTGGCTCTTTCTGTGCTTTGTCTTGGTCAGAGTCCTTGAAGGCCACAGGGACAAGCTTGGAAACACAATCAACAGAATATTTTATGTTTCCGTTACCATTAATAGCTTTTGTCACGATAACATCAATATCTCAGTGCATCTGATATCTGCCTCGATTTTTTTTTTGAAAAGTTTTTTTATTGTATAACATAACATATATGCAAAGCCAAGAACGAAAAAAGCAATAGTTATCAAAGCACTCTTTAACAAGTAGTAACAGGACAGAGCCCAGAGTTTGTCATGGGCTACCATACCATCCTCTCAGATTTTTTCCTTCTAGCGGCTCCAGAACATTGGTGCCTCGTTGTTTTGAACTTGTTATCAAAATAGAACTTCCTGCAGAAAAGTGTAATCTGATGATTTCCAGATCCAGAAACAGCACATGGCCTGGGGGCGCCCCCCCCCCCCCCCCCCCCCCCCGCCAGAGACGCCTGTTACGCCCCAAGGGTAACCGCTCTCCTGTTTTCTCACATCACAGTTAGTTTGGCCTGCTTTTGACCTTACATGAATGGAAATCACATGATCTTCACTCTTTTTTATGGCTTTAGCTCAACATTGTGCTGGAGAGACTTATCCATGTTGCCGCTTGTGGTTGTGGTTTGTTCATTTGTCTATCCATTGGGCTGTTATTGGGTATTTGGGTAGTTTCCAGTTCAGAGCTATTATGAATGGTGGAGCTATGAACAGTCTTGCACATGTCTTTTGGTGAACATGTGTATACATTTCCGTGTTTACATCTTATAGTGAAATTGCTGGGTCCTGAGGTATGCACATATTAAATTTTAGTCAAGAATGCCAAGCCATTTACTAAAGACAAGGTATCAGTTTAGAGTCCCAGCAGGAGTGTGTGAGAATTCTCACCAGCATTTTCTGTTGTATTTTGGTTTAGTCCTTCTGGCCTCTGTTTCTGGACTCTCTGCTTTATTTGTCCCTTCCATTGCCAGTACCACATTATTTTAATTACTATAGCTTTATACTAAGTGCTCCTTTCAGGTAGAATTTTGTTCTTCAGGATTGTCATGGCCATTCTTGGGTCTTTGCATTTCTGTATCAATTTTACGGAGTTTTCCATTTTATTTTAAAAGACAAAGTCCTCCTGAGATTTTTAAAAATTATTTATTTTTATTGATATTTATTATATATTCCCATACCATGTCATCATCCAGAGTGTACAATCAGTGGTTCACAGTGTCATCATATAGCTGTGCATTTATCATCACAATCGACTTTTTTTTTCTTTTGTGTGAAAAATAACATATACACAAAAAAGCAATAAATTTCACAGCACATTGCAACAATTAGTTGTAGAACAGATTTCAGAGTTTGGTATGGGTTACAATTCCACAATTTTAGGTTTTTACTCTAAGGTACTGGAGACTAAAAGAAACATCAATATAATGATTCAGCAGTCATAGTCATTTGTTAACCCCTGCCTTCTCTGAATAACACCACCCTCACCTTTGTTCTTTCTCCCACTCTTTAGGGCTATTTGCGCTATGCCCATTCTAACTTTTTCATGTTGGAAAGGGCTGCCAATAATATGGGATGATGTTCTGAAAGGGCTGCATTTCAGGACTTATCTGGTCTAGGGATGCATCTGGAGGTTGTAGGTTTCTAGAAAGTTACCCTAGTGCATGGAACCTTTGTAGAATCTTATATAATGCCCTAGGTGTTCTTTCCTCCTGAGATTTTGAATGGGATTAATTGAATAGATGATATTAGGGAGTACACTAGCCTGGGCTCTTCAGAGACCCAGAACTGGTATATATATATATATATATATATATATATATATATATATATTATATCAGCTCACATAGCTGAGGGAATTGGCAAGTATAAACTCCATAGGGTAGGCTGCAAGTTAGAAACTCTGATGGAGGTGAAGCTGAATTCCCTAGGAGAAATTGGCTGGAGTAGAGGCAGAAATTCTTCTTTGTCACTGCTGAAATGATAGTTCTGGCTTTTAAGACTTCTAGCTGATTGGAGACATTGCTGAGGGCAATCGCCTTTGTTGAATGAATGTAGATGCAATCAGCTGAGTAGATGCAAATCCGTCTATGAAGTACCCCACAGTGACAGTCAGGCCAGAGCTGGCTTAACTTAACAACTGGATACCATAACCTGGCCAAGTTGACACATGAACTTAGCCATCATAGGGAGAAATGGTGTCTTTAAAATATCGAGGCCTCCAGTTGATGAACACAATGTATCACTCCACGTATTTGGAGCCTTCATTAATTTGACTTAATTATGCTTTACAGTTTTGAGTATAGAGATGTTGTGCATCTCTTGTTCAATTAATTCCTAGGAATTTGATTACTTTGATGCTATTTTGAAAGACAGGACTTCAAATTTGCTTTTCAATTTGTTTGTTACTAATGCTTTTTCATCTTGTCATTGTAATCTTGCCACAGTCACTGATTAATTCTAATTGTTTATCTGATTAGTCTTTTAGATTTTCTGTATTTTCTATCATTTCTTCTGTAAATAACACGAGTTTTATTTCTTCCTTTCCAATTCTTTATGCTTTTTTTTTTCTTGACTTGTTGCTTTGGCAAAGACCCCATGTGTGATATTGAATAGAATTCATTATTACAGGATCCTGGTTTCATTATTGAACTCAGGAAACAGTTCAATATTTTACTATTAAGCATGACCTTTGCCTTAGGGTTTTTGAAGATATTTGTCACATGAAAGAAGTTCCCTTCTTTTTTTAGTCTGCTGAGAAGGTTTTTAAAAGTTCCGATTGGATGATAAAGTTCATAAGATGATTTTTCTGTCTTTATGAGTTTAGCATATAATTTTCCTCCCTTTTTTTTTTTTCTGTCAAAGCAGTGAATTATGTTGATTTATTTTAGAAGGATAACCACTGTTTCATTCCTGGAATAAATCCCACTTGGCTGGGATGTATTATTGTAATATGTTGCTGGATTCAATTTGCTAACATTTTGTTTAGGGTTTTGCTTCTGTCTTTATAGAAAGATGATCTGTACTTTTCCTTTCTTCTGTTGTCTGCCCTTGCTATCAAGATTATGACTGTTTCATAAAACAAGTTGGGAAATCTTGTCTATAGTTCTTTTCTCTGGGAGAATTTGTGTAAGATTTAAGTGTTGCACCTTTCTTAAATGTTTGGAAGAATTTACTGGTGAAGACATCCAGGCCTAGAATTTCCTTTAGGTTTTAAATAATTGATTTGATTTCTTTAATAGCTGTAGGACTCCATTATTTTGTTTCGTTTTGTTTTTTGCATCAGCAGGCACCGAGAATTGAACCCGGGTCTCCGGCATGGCAGGTGAGAACTCCACCACTAAGCCACCGTGGCCTGCCCTCCATTATTTTTTAATAATATCTTTATTGGGATATACCTCGTCTATTTAAAGTGTGCAATTTGATTATTTCTTTTAGTTTATGCACAGGGTTGTGCAGCCATCACCATGATCATTTTTAGAGCATTTTCATCACCCCCAATAGACAACCTTCTATCCATTAGAAGTTATTCCCACATCCCTCATCTTCTCTGAACCCATGACAACCATAATGTACTTTATGTCTCTATAGATAGGCCCACTCTGGACATATCATATATCCAGACTGGCTTCTTTCACTTAGCATAATTTTCGAGGTTCTCCACGTTGTTGCATGTATCACAACTTCATCCTTCTTTATGACTGAATAATATTCCATTATATGGATAGACCACACTTCATTTATCTTTTCATCAGTTGATGGAGATTTGTTTGATTTCATTTTTTGGTTATTGTGAATAATGCTGCTGTGAACATTCATGTACAAGTTTTTGTACTTTTTGTTTTGTTTTGGCTAACAATAGCTTTTATTTTTATTTTACTTTTTTAAAACAGCTTATTCACACATCATACAATCCATCCAGTGAAATCAGTGGCTTTTGGTATAATTACAGAATTGTGCATTCATCACCACAATCAATTTGAGACAATTTTCATTGCTTTTAAGGGAAAAATGCAACATTCCCATAGCCCCCTATTATTGATACTTAGCATTGTTATAGTACATTTGTTGCAATTGATGAAAAAATATTACAATATTACTGGTAACTATGGTTTGCATGAGTTGTATTTTTCCCATACACCACCTTATTACTGACACGTTGTAATAGTTATATACATTTGTCCTAGTTCATGTGAGAACTTTCTTTTTTTATTTTTAATATCTTTATTTAAGAAAACAAACAATACACTTAGAACCACAAAAAATGAACACATAGCTTAACCATAAGCATATTTAAATAAAGTAGCCGTATAATCATCGTAAAACCTATGTTTGTGCAGTAAGTTTCATAAACCAATTTAAAATTAAGGCAATAAGGAAAAAATCTACAAATTCAGATAGCAAAGTTCTTAAATTCTAAATATTAAACACTAACTTAAATACCATTTGATCAGCTGTCAAAATTGTAAATGTTTTCAAAATATCAAGTAGAAAGTTCTTACAAATATCTGCATTGCTATAGCAGTAACCTGTGTTACTAAACATTTTCCTGATTTCTAAGGGAAAATGCTAAGATACAAATATTTTTACAATTAACATGAAAATCTTTACGACTTAAAAATGGGTATCTTAGCTAGCTTATCCATATTTATCCATAGGCATATTTAAAAAAAAATCTAAGTAATCATCATAAATTTGTACAATATGTTTCATAACCAATTTAAAATTAAAGCAAGGAAGGAAAAAAGTCTATAGCTACAGATATCAGAATTTCTTAAATTCTAAATATTATACATTATCTTAAATACTATTTAATTAACTATCAAAACTGTGCATTCTCAAAATTTTGTCAAGTAAAAAAGTTATCACAAATGTCAATTTTGCTATAGTAGTGAGCTATGTCACTAAATATTTTCAAATTTTTTATTTCAGGAATTTATTTTATCTAATATTACTAATAGTTGCCTATAGTTTTTTTTTTACCTTTTTTTCTTGTAGAACATAACATAAGTGTATATATATACACAAGGAAAAAGAGAAAAAAGCAACAATTTTCAAAGCACACTTCAACAAGCAGCTACAGGGCAGGTCCCAGAGTTTGTCATGGGCTACCATTCCCTTAGCTCAGATTTTTCCTTCTAGCTGCTCCAAAACACTGGAGGCTTTACCAGAGTCACAACAACAGAATCATACAGTATCTGTCCTTTTGTGCTTGACTTATTTCACTCAGCATTATGTCCTCAAGATTCATCTACATTGCCATGTTTCGGGACATCATTTTGTCTAAATGCTTCATAATATTCCATCGTATGTATATACTACATTTTATTTATCCACTTGTCTGTTGATAGCCACCTGGATTGTTCCCATCTCTCAGCAATTGTGAATACTGCCACTGTGAACACTGATGTGCAAATGTCTGTTCCTGTCACTGCTCTCAACTCTTCTGGGTATATACCAAGTACTGGTATTGCCGGATCATAGGGCAACTCAATATTTAGTTTTCTGAGGAATCGCCAAACTGACTTCCACAGTGGCTGAACCATTTTACCTTCCCACCAACAGTGGATAAGTGTTCCAATTTCTCTGCATCCTCTCCAACATTTATAGTTTCCTGTTTCACAGCTACCATTCTTATAGGTGTGAGGTGATATCTCATTGTTGTTTTACAGTTGTGTTATACAGTCCCATGTTTTATCCTCTAGCTCTCCTTCTAATGACACACCACCCTAAACCTCCCCTTTCAACCAAATAAACCAAACTTATTTCAACCATGAATCAGTGCTGTTAATTACACTCGTAATAATATGCTACCATCACCTCTATCCATTTCCAAACATTTACAATCAACCTTATTAAAAATTCTGCACAAATTAAACATCAGTTCCCCATTCTCTACCCTCATTCTATCTCCTGGTAACCTAAATTCTAGATGTTAATTTAATTAATTTGCTCATTATAATTAGCACATATAAATGAGATCATACAATATTTGTAATTTTGTGTCTGACTTATTTTACTTAACATAATGTCCTCAAGGTTCATCCATATTTTCACATGCATCAGGACTTCATTCTTTCTTATAGCTAAATATTCCATCATATGTATGTATCACATTTTCATTATCCATTCATCAGTTGATGGACCCTTGGGCTGGTTCCATCTTTTGGCAATTGTGAATAATGCTGCTATGACTATTGGTGTGTAATGTCTGTTTGTGTTCCTGCTTTCAGTTCTGAGATATACCTAGTAGCAGGATTGCTGGATCATATGGCAATTCTATACATAGCTTCCTGAGGGACCACCAAACTGCTTTCCACAGCAGCTGCACCATTTTACATCCCCAAAGTTTTGTTTAAACATATATTTTCATTTCTCTTGAGTTTACTCCTAGGACTAGAAATGCTGGCTTATATGCTTCATTATTTTTCATTGCTAAACCATAATATGGCTCCAAAGTGTATTTAACCAATTCCTAATTGACAGTCATTTAGTTGCTTTCATTTTTGCTAATGATCTAGGTGCTCGACTCAAAATGTGGCTCGTGAAAGTGTGCTGGCTCTTGAACTCCATTCAGGTCTATAAATAAGATTCAAGTAGAAATCTAGAGTGCTCAGAAACTTTTCCAGCAATTTAACTGGAAACTTTATGTCTGCAGAATCTAAAAACAGTAATAAAAATATTGGGCTCTGTTCTAGTTTGAAAGCTGCCGGAATACAATATACCAGAACTGAAACGTTTTTAAAAAGGGGAATTTAATAATTTACAAGTTTACAGTTCTTAGCCTATGCAAATGTCCAAACTAAAGCATCCAGGGAAAGTTACCTTAATTCACGAAAGACTGATGCATCTGGAACACCTCAGTTTAGATGGGAAGGCACCCTGGTCCCTTGCTGGTCCCTAGCTCCTTGGACTCTGTTGCTTTCAGCCTCTGTCCTTGTGGGGGTTCTTTCCCTTGCTCCTCTGAGCTGGCCTTCATCTCTTGGCTTCCCTTGGCTCACTCCAGTTCTGAACTGTTTAATAGCTCATGTGGATGTCTATTGGGCTCCCAGCATCTCCAAATACCTGTGTGTCTGTTCTCCAAATTTCGGCCTCTGTGTCAGCTCTGCTCTGAAGTTTCTATCAGCTCTCTCTCTCTGTAGGCTCTGAGGCTTCTGCCATTTCTCCAAAATGTTTCCCCTTGTAAAGACTAGCAATCTAATCAAGACCCACCTAGAATGGGTGGAGTCACATCTCCATCTAATCAAAAGACCACACCCACAGTTGGGCACAGTACATCTCCATGGATATAATCTAATCAAATGTTTCCAACCTACAGTACTGAATCAGGATTAAAGGAAATGGCTGTTTCCCACAAGAGGGGATCAGGATTAAAACGTGGCTTTTCTGGAGTACAGAATATTTTCAAACTGGGACAGGCTGGTACTTTTATTTTTTGGTCTTTTTTTTTTTATTTCATTTTCCTAGTTCATCATCTTAAGGATCCCTGACAAATTGGAAATTAAAAGCACAAAAACAAATGGTTCTTCTCCACAGCCAGGTTGGAGAAGCACTGCTCTGGGCACTTCGTTGTTCACGGGTGTGTCTGTAGGAATCATTCCCAGAAGTGGAATGGGTGGGCCGAGAGACCACACTGGAAAAAGTGAACAAGTGCTTTGGGACTCGTTTATGGAAAGAGGAGGCGCTGCTTTCCTTCAATCCCTCTGCTCCAACGAGGAAAGTACTGCACTGCAATAACAATGGCTCAAATGCTGCCACCCGGACGCAGGGCACCCTCTCAGCAGGCCTTGGGGTCCCCTAAACAGAAACGGAACCACAGCGGGACGGGGACTTGCCCAGGCCCGTAGCGTCCCCGAGCTGGAGCCGGATCCATGTGCCCCCTGCCGCACATCCTTCTGCAGCTGCCCCTCGCCCTCCCTCAGCTCCGGGATCGGGCGTCTGCCTGTCAGCTTGCTCTCCTGATCACCAGATCTGTTGGGGACTCAGGGAGTGCCCCCTGCCCTTCCCCCAGCCCCGCTGAGCTTCGGTTTCCCCAGTTGAGAGAGACGGACCTGAACTCTGAGCTTGGGGGATTCCTGCGCAGGACCCCCATGGCCCCCAAGCCGGCAAGAGCAGCTGGGGGTGCCTCTGGAGAACCCCGATGCCCCCCCACACCCCCAGAGGGGTGGTCCGGGGGCTCCCTGGCTTCCTGGGTGTGCCGCCGGGTCTCTCCCCAGCCCCCTAAGCCCCCTGCAGGTGGAGCGCCCTCCCCCCGTTCTCCCACGTTCCCGCAGCCCAGAAGGTGCCGAACGTTTGATTGATGTCCGTGCCATACGTGCTCCTGTGTAATGTAAGCAGGAGAAAGATGTGGGAGCAAAAAATGTAAACAGCATGGTAGCGGGTGCCTGCGGGTTGTGTAGGATCAGCCCCGATGGCGGCTCCGGGGGGCGCAGCCCTGTGGGAACCCCTAAAGCAGCGCAGAGGCCACGCAGGGCCCGGGCAGGAGGGCTCGGGGGGCAGCACGAGCCCCGCCTCGCGAGGAAGCGCCCCCTGGCAGCCCAGCGCCTCCCGGAGCCTCTGCGGGGCCACCTGCCCCCTTGAGGAGTGAGCTGGATCCGGGCTGGGGCAGGGAGGCCTTGCGGGGACAGGTCTGCGCCTTGGGTGCCGAAGTTTACGTCTGAGTCAGGCACTGAAGGCCCGGGCAGGCCTCGCAACCTGAGAGTGCCTGGCCACACTTGTCCACACTCGTCCACACTCGTCCACACTCACCCACACTCATCCACACTCACCCGCACTCATCCATACTCGCGTTTACACTCGTCCACACTCATCCACACTCACCTGCACTCATCCATACTTGCGTTTACACTTGTCCACACTCATCCACACTCACCCGCACTCATCCATACTCACGTTTACACTCGTCCACATTTGCCCACACTCACTCACACTCGTCCGCGCTTGTGTTCGCACTCACCCATGCTCACCCACACTTGTGTTCGCACTGGACCACACTCGCCCACACTCTGGTCACCATCACAGAGTGGCCTGCCACTGCACATCCAATGGCTGGTCTTTCTTTTCTTTATTTATTTTTGCAAGCATTTCAAATTTATGAGAAAGTTGCAAAAAATAATAAAAAAAAAACAGAGAACTCCAATTTACCTCCTGCCCAGATATCCATATTTTACATTTTGTACATTTGTTAACTCATTCTGTCTATAGCTATCTGTATCTGTCTCTCTATCTCATTCTCTACATATAGCTCCTCTAAACATTTGAAGTTGGTTGTATACATCATGCTCCTTGAACACTTAATATTTCCATTTCCTAAGAACAAGGATATTCACTTTTGTAAATACTATAAATACTGTCAAGCTCAGTAACTTCAGCATTGATATAAAGCTTACAGTCCATAATCCAGTTTTTAAAATTGTCCAAATAATGTTCTTTGGGACGTTTTCTTCTCCATTATTAGATACAGTCCAGGGTCATGTATTGCATTTAATTTTCATTGTACCTTTAGTCTTTCTTAAAAAAAAACTGGTAATATATATATACAACATGAAATTTCCCAATTTAGCTACTTTCAAACATGCAATTCAGTGGGATTAATTACATTTACTATCATCCATTATCCAAACTTTCCATCACCCCAAAAAGAAGCCCTGCCATGACTGGTCTTTATTATACAACCTGTGGGCAGTGTAGCTGGCTTGCTCTTTAGACGTGACCTGGAACTTAGGCGTTAGATTCAGGCAATGTGGTTTTTTTGTAAGCGTATAAAGAAATTATGCTGGAGTTTCTGGGTGATGTGGTTGTGGTATAAGTGGCCTTATAAGCCCCACTTGGGGGCTTTCCATGCCTGGTACAGCTTCGCCCTGGGCTGGCAGAATATCATTGCCCCATTCGAATGGTTTTCCTCTGTGAAGCAGGCAGACAAGAAAAGCTGCAAGTCCCAAGCACCCCCAGCAGAGCGTGTGTCCTTTGGAGCGGCAGTGAACTTCTCTTCCAGGGAAAGGCCCCTTATCCCGATGTGTGGTCCCAGATTGCAGGATTGGCCTCTGACATATCAGGCCGCAGGTCAATTACTGCAGTTACCTCCACTTTCCCTGGAGGAGCAAAAACTCCCTAGCTGGTTGACACCCTCTCACCGTGAAGTCTCCTGGGAAGCTGAGGGTCAGATCAGGCAGTGCCAAGGAGTGACAGTTTTATCTACTAACTGGGTCCCCTCAGGCATCCCCATCACCAGAGCAGGAGTAACTGACCTAGGGGTCCATGGTGGGATGTCCCATCAGAGACCCCTCCAGGCTGAGGCTAGGAGCTCTGACACAGGTGGACACTTGGGACCCCCTTTCTTGGCTCTGTGCACTGCCTGCCATGCCTTTGGCCCCATTCAGACAGAATGCAGGGTGGTGGGTCAGTTCCCCATCCCTGGTTCTCTTTCCCTGGATATCTCTGAGAACTTCACCCTGTGCCTAGATGTGTGTGGTCGTTAGATTCAGTTGTCAACTTGGCCAGGTGAAGGCACCTAGTTCTGTTGCTGTAGACATGAGCCAATGCTACGTGAACCTCATCTGTGGCTGATTACATCTGCAGTTGGCTAGGAGGTGTGCCTGCTGCAATGAATAATGTTCGACTTAATTGGCTGGTGCTTAAATGAGAGCGCTCAACGTAGCACAGCCCAAGCAGCTCAGCATACCTCATCTCAGCACTCGCAGCTCAGCCCAGGCCTTTGGAGATGCAGAAAGGAATCACCCTGGGGAAAGTTGTTGGAACCCAGAGGCCTGGAGAGAAGGCCAGCAGAGATTACCCTGAGTCTTCCCACGTAACAAAGAACCTTAAATGAATGTTAGCTGCCTTTTCGCTGAAGAACTAATGAAATTAATCCCCTTTCCGGCTCTAGTGTGTTGCATTCTGGCAGCTTGCAGACTGGAACAATGTGCAATGCTCTGGGCTCCCACCATGTGCCGTCAGCTGGGCTCTGGGCTTTTTCTCTGGACGCTGAGGTTCTGCACATAATAGGGTAATACCTGGTAGGTGTTTAGTGTGTGACAGTGCACAGAGAGCCTTAATATACTTTGTCTTATTTGGTGCTTACAAGAATGCAGTCAGCTTGTGGCTAGTGCCCAGACCCACAGTGTTAGTGCCAGAAGGGATCTATGTGTGGCTAAGGCTTGGCAGCCTCATTGTGTGGATTAGGAAGCCAAGACACAGACAGGTTCAAGGGCTTGGGCATGGGTTCTGAAGTCATAAGGAGGCTGTGGACTTTAAGCAGTGTTATGTATAATAACCTCTTTTTTTTTATATGAGGTACCTGATATAAATCAGGTAAAATAACCTGATTTACTTAGACATGAGATGGGAACTGACCCAGGAGAGTTTTATGCAGATTAAATAAGTAAACAGGTAGACTGTCACCTGGACCCAGTTATGCTCAGTATGGGCTTCTTCTGACTTGCCCAATAATTGATGACTCTGAGTTCAGTGCTCTCTCCTTTATGCTGCGTTTAGGAATTTGAGAATTTGGGACAGCTGCTTCCTGGATTATTTTGCATGTTGGAATGTGCCCAGATCCTAAGAAAAATGGCTCCATCTGATGATGAGGCTCCCTGCATTGATTGTTGGTAGAAATCTCTGCCCCACTTCGGACCTGGCCTGGCCGAGGAGGTTCTGAGAGCTACCGCATCCATCAGTCATGGTGTGGTGTGCTGATGTGAAATGATGTATGTACCCTAGAAAAGCCACATTTTAATCCTAATCCCATTTTGTAAAGGCACCATTTCTTCTAATCCCTCTTCAGTACCGTATGTTTGAAACTGTAATTAGATCATCTCTCTGGAGATATGATTTAGTCAAGAGTGGTTGTTAAACTGGATTAAGTGGAGGGTGGGTCATGATTAGTTTACTGGAATCGTGTAAAAGAGGAAACATTTTGGAGAAAGTGGTAGATTCAGAGGAGCAGAGAACGCGGCAGCACCACGAAGCAGAGTCCACCAGCCAGTGACCTTTGGAGATGAAGAAGGAAAACGCCTCCCAGGGAGCTTCATGAAACAGGAAGCCAGAAGAGAAAGCTAGCAGATGATGCCATGTTCGCCATGTGCCCTTCCAGCCAAGAGAGAAGCTTTGACTGTGCTCACCATGTGCCTTCTCACTTGAGAGAGAAACCCTGAAGGTCATCAGCCTTCTTGAACCAAGGAATCTTTCCCTGGATGCCTTAGATTGGACATTTCTATAGACTTGTTTTAATTGGGACATTTTCTCGGCCTTGGAACTATAAACTAGCAACTTATTAAATTCCCCTTTTAAAAAGTCATTCTATTTCTGGTATATCGCATTCCAGCAGCTAGCAAACTAGAACAGGTGGTGTCAGATTTATATGTGGACGTGATAAAAAATGCCCAATACTGGACACTGTGCTCCCACAGGAGACAGGCAAGCTCCACCTGCTAGGAGCTCCTCTGTTATTTGGGGCTGAAGCCTCCAGGAGGGGGAGCAATTTGAAGGAAGGAGGGAGATTGTTTGCTGATACTGGACTCCACTCCAGGGTGGGAGAAAATCTGGGCATACGGGCAACTCCAGGCATCCATGAAGGTGCCCCAAGTGATTTGTTTCCTTTCAAGTAAGTTCATAGTAAAGATATTTTTCATTTTTATACACTGATCTGTTGACGGACATTTGGGTTGTATCTACCTTTTGGCAATTGTGAGTGGTGCTCTTGTAATCATTGGTATGCAAGTGTTCTAGTTTGCTAGCTGCGGGAATGCAATATACCAGAAACGGAGCAGCTTTTACAAACGCGAATTTAATAAGTTACTAGTTTACAGTTCCAACGTGGAGAAAATGTCCCAATTAAAACAAGTCTATAGAAATGTCCAATCAAAGGCATCTAGAGAAAGATACCTTGGTTCAAGAAAGCTGATGACGTTCAGCGTTTCTCTTTCAAGTGAGAAGGCACATGGCGAACATAGTCACGGTTTCTCTCTCAGCTGCAAGGGCACATGGCGAACACAGCGTCATCTGCTAGCTTTCTCTCCTGGCTTTCTGTTTCATGAAGCTCCCCAAGAGGCGTTTTCCTTCTTCATTTCCAAAGTTCACTGGCTGGTAGATTCTGCTTCTCATGGCTATGTCATTCTCTGCTCTCTCTGAATCTCTCTCATTCTCTAAAATGTTTCCTCTTTTATAGGACTCCAGTAAACTAATCAGGACCCACCCAAATGGGTAGAGACACATCTTCCCTAATCCAGTTTAACAACCACTCTTGATTGGGTTACATCTCCAGGGACATGATCTAATTGCAGATTCAAACATACAGTATTGAATAGGGATTATTCTGCCTTTACGAAATGGGATTTTGATTAAAATATGGCTTTTCTAGGGTCCATAAGTCCTTTCAAACCGGCACAGCAAGTATCTGCTTTACAATCTGTTGTCAATTCTTTTAACCAGTACCTTTAATCCTTCACTATCCACAGGGAGCATCCCACCTACTGAACGGGGCCTGAGGCAGCTTAGAAGGCTGAGGCTGAGTGAGAACGTACTTGCTGTTAAGAGAGCAGGTGTGGCAGTAGGAAAGCTCTCTGAATTTGGCTCCTGGTAATTACAGCTTGGTTGCCTGATTTTTGGCAACAGTAACCAAAAGAGTTTGAAAGGCTGCAGAAGGAACTTTAAATTCAGTGCAGTCTGAAAGCCAGTGTATCAGGCATGCATTTGGCTGCAGATAGCAGAACACCTGACTAACTGGCTTAAACAACTGGGGATTTATTTTTCTTGCATGATGATAATTATGGAGATGGGAAGTCCAGGGCTGGGGCGGTTGCTCAGGGATGTTATCAGGAAGCAATGCTTTTCTGATCACTCCATTACTCCATCCTTTGCAGAAAGGTGAGGGAGGCAGGTAAGGCAAGAAGGAAAGGGAAACAGGTAAGCAAGACAGGTAAGGGAGACAGGTAAAGGAGATAGGTGAGGGGGATAGGTGAGGAAGACAGGTAAGGGAAACAGGTAAGGGAGAAGAGGGATTTGAACAGGAGTAGGGTCAACCCCAGGCAGGTGAAGCAGAGAGCACTCAACCTGGAATCAACAGATCAGGGTCCATGCCCTGCTTGGGTCACTCTGGGTTCAGTTACTTCCATTGTCTGGACTTTTTCTTATCTGTCAGCTGGGCAGTTGAATTCCATAATCTCTAAATGTCCCTTGCATCTTGTTCCAGTTGTATATCACTGGGTTGTGAGTTACCCCCCGAGGTACAAAGCTGAAAATGTTTATTTTACTCGTGAGTCTGCCATTCAGGGAGGGCTCAGTGGTCACAGCTGGGCTCTGTCCTACTTGGCGTCAGTTGGGAGGCTGGAAGTCTGGGGCTGGAGCCTTCCAAAGGCTCCTTCCCTCGCACATCTGGCAGTTGATGCTGGGATGTCGGCTGGACCTCTGCGGGAGCTGCGATCTCTCCAGGTGGCTGCTTGGCTTCCTCACCACCTGTCTCTGGATTCTAACGGTGAGGGTCCTAAGAGAGAGCCAGGAGGAAGCTGTATCGCCTTTTCTAGCCAGCTGGGAAGTCCTGCAGCATTGCTTCTGCACATGTTCTCTTGGTTAGAAGTGAATCACAAAGGCCAGCTCACATTCAAGGGGAGAGGCAGCAAGCCCCACCTTTTGATGGGAGGCAGGTCAAAGAATTTGTGGATGTGCTGTAAAGCCACCACGCCTCTGTAGGTTTTTAGTTCAGTATTTCTGTCTGCGGTAGCTTGAAGCTGTTATGTACCCCCAGAAAAGACCATGATCTTTTAATCCATTCCTGTGGGTGCAGACCTATTGTAGGTGGCATTTTTTTATTAGGTTGTTTCAATTGAGATGTGACCCACCTCATTCAAGCTGTTCCGTTTCTGGTATATTGCGTTCCTGCAGCTAGCAAGGAATGCAAGGTGGGCCTTAATCCCCTTACTGGAGTCTTTTATAAGAGATGAAACACAAAGAGATGCAATTAAGGGAAGCTCACAGAGAAAAGCCCTGGAGAAGCTAAGAGAGGACCACTGAAGCTGAGAGAGGAAGCCACTAGACTCAGAAGCTGAAAGCAGCAAAACCCAGGAGAGAAGAATGGGCAGACACCAGCCATGTGCCTTCTTGGATGCCAGCAACCTGTCTGCAGAGTCCAGGTATCATCCTGTTGATGCCTTGAGTTGGACATTTTCATGGCCTAAGAGCTGTAAATTGTAAGTTAATACATCCCTATTGTAAAAGCCATTCCAAGGTACTCCATCCAGCATGTGCAATGTTTGCTGACAGAGAAGATTACCAAGAAACCTATCCCAGATGAGCACCTCATTCTGAAGACCACATCCGAGGACCTTCTCCAACACTGCCTCTCTTCAGCCACAGGTCCTCAAACCAAGAGGAAGTCAGATGATGTCAGCAAACGTTTGGAGTTTCTGTATGATAAACTTAGAGAACAGACACAATCACCAGCAATCATCAATGGTTTACACACCATTACAAGGAGCATTAAAACACAAAACTACCTAGAAGGATTAAACATCCATACCCACATAGCACCAGCAACTTCAGTGAGACTTTTCCTTTCATGCCAGTTCTCAAAATTGTTCTCACCCAGGCCAACAAACTGGGTGTCTAAGCTTCACCACCAGCCACTGTTGCCATTTTTCCAAAGAAACACGTGTTTTAAAAATGAGAAAACATGGACCAAGTACCAATCTTCTTTAGCATGTTTCCATAGCAGACAATCAAGAGCATTTACACTATTTCTGCTGATAGACTCACCTCAGAACTGCTTATAACCTTGGCCCTTTCTCTGGTTTAATCTTTTATTGCCCATGATGATTTTCCTTCTCCAGAAATAGTGTATTGCTTGGATTATATATAATATGGTTTCCTGAAGTATTCTGATAAAATGAGGTTTTATACTTTTTGGAAAGAGCATCTGCTTATGCATATAGAAGAGCAAAAACAAAATTTCCTCCATCTCCTCCTCAATCCCTCCATGTCAGTCAGATGGAAGTGTGTAATTCTGTTGTAAAAAAAAAAAGGCCAACCCTTTTCTGGTATAATGCATTCTGGCAGCTTTAGCAAACCAAAACACTGCCTTTCATGCTTACTTTCACAATTCTAGAAGACAGTCTTCTCAGGGCAAGGACTGTAGATAAGCCATTGTGGAAAAAATTTTCCAAAGTCATGGGCTTCTTTGGAAAGCCCTGGCCTGACAGTTATGGTGGAACTTGGCTCAGTCTTAAACATAAACAGCACTGGGTCAATTTTGAGAATGGCTACCTGACAACAAACTTGGGAAGATGTACACAGCTTCACTCTCAGGCAGGCCCTGTGTATGAGATGGCTGAACCACGCCTCTTGAGATTCATGCCACATATAATCCTCTCCCACACTGACTCTGACCTTGGCTGTGCAATTTGTTTCAGCCAGTCGGACATTAGCAAGTGTGATATAAGCACTTACTTACTAAGCTGCAGGCACACTGGAACTTGTTCTCTTGGAATCATGTAGAGCAAAAGAACTGCTCAGCTGACCCAGTTAATCCATAGACTCATGAGAAATCATAAACTGATATGCTATACCCCTAAGTCTTGGGTCGTTTTGTTACACAGCAATAGATAACTAATGCCTCCCTAAGTGGTGTCAAGATGGCTGTTTACCATTCCAAGCTCAGAGATTCCAATGGACAGAGAGCACCTCTTTTCCAGTAGGTTCAGGACAAACCCCAGGTTGGTTAATGCAAGTCACTTGCTCGTCTTGGAACCAATTGCTGTGAGCGGGGGTTGGAAGACCAAGTCATGGAACTAAGTTCAACCTTGTTGCTAGTCAAAGGTTGGGTCACTTCCATCCGATGTGGGGGATGTGGAGGAGGAAACCAGACATCATTACCAGAAAAAGGGAGAGTGGCCCAGTCTTTCATAGGGAGGGTCTTTTCAATAAGCGAAGGAATTAATAAATAATCGTTAGTGGGCTTAGTTGAGGAAGATTTTTAAAAAGGGCTAAGATTTAAGCCAGAACTCATCAGAAGTAAGAGACATGGGCTGCTACTCCTAGAAGCAAGCAAGCTGAGAGGTAGAGAAGTGGGTGGGAGGATGGCATGGCAAAGCCCCAGAGGTGGGAATTAAGGTGCCCGGTGTGAGTGGCAGCGAAAGAAGGGAATACCAGAGGGGATCGGGTAATGCATTCGGAGGTATCAGACGTCTCAGCCAAAACCTGTTGCATCCACCCACACTCCAAATGTGCTTTTAGGCTTTTCTTCTTGAATTTAAAATTCAATTGTTGGTTAAGAAAAGTGCCCAGGTGTTTCTGATTCATTTCCACTTAAGCCATGGTTGTGTGTGTGTGTGTGTGTGTGTGAGTGAATGTGGGGAGCTATTTAATGTCCATGGAAAGCTGGAAACGTGTCACTTTGGCATTTTCCATTTTAGGCAGTTTATCTGGGGAAAGAGCCAAGCTGCTGCTTGGCTCTCTCATAACTAGTTACCGGGTTCCAAGGGTTTTCAGCAAAGAGCTGCAAAGGAGCCCTGCAGTGTCCAGGTTGCTCAGAAAGCAGTGTCAAGGACTGGAGTGACAGCTTTTAGCCAGAAAGCAGCCGGGTGCCAGAGGGGACCAGGCCTGATAACCTAAGCAGCTGCAGCAGTTGTTCTCTGCTGAGGGCCCATGTTGTCCCCAGCTCTTTCCAGAGGCCAGGCATTCTACCCCAACCCCGATTGGTTGCTGAGTCATGAGGACAGTTTGTCCATGGTGATGTGCCCTGTGAAGGCTCGTGACACACAAACACCAGGGCCATCCGACTCCTGGCAATAGAACCTGAGCAGGATTCCAGGATTCAGCAGTCTCTGCCTGAGAGACCAGTTGGAGCTGGCAGAGGCCCAGGGAAGGGAGATGACGGGGTCGCATGCTTATCTCAGGACGGGCAGATGGAAGAGGCCAAAGCTCTTCATACTGGAAATAAGGAGGCCGGGAAGGATTGGTGTTTGTAAAAACATTTAGACAGCTGTCTGGCTCAGGTTCTCCCCTAAAAGAGATTCCTCCTGCTCCCTTATCCCCAGCACAAAAGGGAAAAGCACTCAGGGTAACACGACTCAGCTCAACCCAGCCCCAGATCCACACCCTCTTTGCGCTGACCTTATCCTCTGAGCTGTCCCTGGCCCTCCTTGCTGACGTTGCGATTTCTCTAGGCTTCCTCTCGCTGCTCTCCCCAGGCCCTACTTGCCCACACTCTTTTAGACTGCCCTTCTGGTGACCGACCCTCACCCACTTTTGACTTGGCTTTTGACCCCCTCCTAATACCACATGGCCTGCAAGTTATGGCTTAGCTTCTGGACACAGTTTCCCCCTCGCCCTTCTGACCCTAGATGGCCTGGACAGTCTCTGACCTACCACCAAGTCCCAGGGTACCAGGAACAAAGGAGCCCATGTTTCTTGTATACAATAGTTTGAGGATAAATAAGAAGAGGCATTATTTCACTCAGCCTCTAATATGATAAATACAAGTCCAAGAAACAGTTTAACTGGATCTTCACCCCAGCCCAGCTGCTATTTATTGAACCTCATGTCCTGGCTGCAGGGGCATACGGCTGAAGGACTGGAACCCCCACATTTTAGAGGCTCACAGCATTTGTTACTCACCTGACCCTTCTCTATTGTTGATCCCCAAGCTCAGAAATGGAAAATCCTCCATTGCAGACTCCCTAGCTGTCCTCTAACTGTCCCCCCAAATGCTCCAGCCTGCATCGAGATCCTTTTGTTGCATCTGATGGAATAATTCAAACCAGCTTAAGCATCAAAGGAAATTTATTAGGATCTGGGGAGTGCTGGTTTCAGGAGCAGTTGATGTCCTCCTGATGGGTTTGCCTGATGGGTTAATCAGCTCTGAATCCCTTTGTGTCCACTGCATTCTCAGCAGGCCCTCTCCATGCGTGGGCAGTGGTCACCCTTGCCAGCCACATCCTACAAGCTGGGCAACGCTGGTGGGAAGATGCTTCTTCCCAAGTGTTTCCCATGCAGTCCCGTAGAGGATTTCTCTGGTCACGCCATGGCCACATGTCCCCCGAACCTGTTACTGAAGCTGAGAGGATGTGGGCTTTTCTTGGCCAGGCCAACCCCACCTAAACCCCCGTGGGCCAAGCAAAGAGGAGTAATATGGGGAGATGTTATCAAGAGAAGAGGGGGGTGCTGCGACAATGAAACCCTTCCTTGTTGACTCCAGTGCCTACTCCTACCTACGTGCCTTTCCTCATTCCCCAGCACAGACTCCACCTTCTGTCTCTTCTCCTCCAGGCCCTCCCAAACCTCACCTCTTCCAGGAAGCCATCTCCAGCCCTCTGATTTCCTCTTCCCCAGAACTCCTAGGACACTCATCTTTGGCCTTCCTATGCAGTGCTTTTGTATATATTACCTCAGGCTGTTACCATCTGGGATGGTTGGGTTCTGGTGTCAGCTTGGCTTGGTAATCATGCCCAGTTGCTAGTCAGGCAAGCACTGGCCTGACCGTTACTGCAAGGATATTTCATGACTGGTTGATAAACCAGAAGGCTGGCATATTAAATCATCAGTCAGTTGATTGCATCTGTGGCTGATTACATCTGCGATCAATGAAGGCATGTCTCCCACAATGAAATAATCCAATCCGTTGAAGGCTTTTAAGGGAAAAGAGAAACTCTTTCACTGCTTCTTCAGCCAGTGAGCCTCTCCTGCGGAGTTCATCCAGACCCTTCATTGGAGCCACTAGCTTCACAGCTTGCCCTGTGGATTTTGGACTCTTCTATTCCCACAGTCGTGTGAGACACCTTTTTAAATCTCATATTTACGGGTCTCTTCTTTTGGTTCTGTTTCTCTAGAGAACCCTGACTAATACACCATCTTCAGCTTTTTCTTTTAAAATTTTATTGTGGTTAACATATATATATGACCTAAATTTGCCATTTTAACCATTTTTAAGTGTACTTCAGTAGCATGAATTACATTCACCATGTTGTACAACCGTCACCACTGCCCATGACCAAAACTATTTCAGTACCCCAAACAGAAACTCTGCACCATTTAAGCAACAATTCCCTGTTCCTTTCTGCCCCCTAACCCTACCTGGCCCCTTATAACATATAATGAAATTTGTGTTTCTATGAATTTGCTTATTCTATATATTTCATATAGTGAAATCATACAACACTTTTCCTTTTTTTCTTTCACTTAGCATATTGTTTTTGAGGTTCATCTACTCTGTTGTATGTATCAGAACTAAATTCCTTTTTATGGCTAAAAAATATTCCATTGTATGGATAGACCATATTTGGTTTATCCATTCTTCTGTTGATGGACACTCTATTAGTTAGGGTTCTCTAGAGAAACAGAATCAACAGGAAATAATTGTGAATATAAAACTTATAAAAGTGTCTCATGTAATTATGGGAACATAGAGGCCAAAATCCGCAGGGCAGACTGTGAAGCTGACGACTCCAATGGAGGGTCTGGATGAACTCCATAGGAGAGGCTCGCCAGCCGAAGCAGGAAGAGAAGAGAGACTGTCTCTTCTGAATCCTCCTTAAAAGGCTTCCAGGGATTAGATTAAGCATCACTCATTGCAGAACACTCTCCACTTGGCTGATTACAAATGGAATCAGCTATGGATGCAGCCAACATGATCATGATTTAATTCTATGAAATGTCCTCATAGCAACAGACAGGGCAACACTTGCCATAGCAACAGACAGGGCAACCAGACAAACAGGTACCATCACCTGGCCAAGTTGACACATGAACCTAACCATGACAGTCCACCCCTTGTCAACTTGGCAGCTATACCTGCCAAGGTATAGCTATACCTTAAACCATACCTAATTTCTAAATAGAAAACAATAAAAGACACATTTTTTCCCTCACCTAACAATACTCAACTGTCCTGCATATAACTGGAAGCACATTAAATCTCTCCAGAACAGGGTGCAAGTCCTTGGGTAATATTCATTCTTAAACTTGATATCTTAAAACCTAAATAGTATAATATGAACAAAACAGCATTACAGTCCTCATTTCTGTAACTGATCACGTGGTGGTAGTTCATATTTATCACTACCTTCTTCCACTACCCATTCCATGTTCCCTTTACCCTCAGCAAGCACTTCAGCTGGCTGTGGTTCTTTGCCTGGTGAGGTGACCCAAACCTTCATTCCTGAAGTTTCAGAGCCATTAGTAGTCCTGGTTGGATTGGGTTGTTGCAGTTTTCCATTGATTCTAATCACAGGGCATAGTAGCACTAAAAGACACCCTAGGGGATCTCCTATATTCCAGAAAAACTCTTCTTTACCTCCATTGTGTAGTTGCAGTCCTATTTCCCCCTGATAGTCAGGGTCAATCCCCCAGCCAGTAATGTAATTCCCTTCTTAGCTTGTTGATCCATGGACATGAGTAGCCCAAAGTGACCAGGTGGCAATCTTAGATTCCAGTTCAATGGAATCATTGTTGTTTCTCCTGGTGGTAGCACTCCCCCTTTTGGAACTAAAACCTGTAGACCAGCAGAGCTCAGGGTCACAGGGACAGGAAGCAATAATTTTCCTAGTGGATCACTAGGGGTAATAGTGAGTGGTGCCACTCCCATTTCCACCCCTTGGTTCCTGAACCCATGGATCCTGGCTATGGGAGAAATAGCCCCATACAGTGGATGCTGATTCAGAGTATACACAGCTTCCTGGAGAACATTACCCCAGCCCTTGAAGGTATTGCCACCTAGTTGGCACCGTAATTGAGTTTTCAAAAGGCCATTCCATTCTTCTATCAATCCAGCTGCTTCTGGATGATGGGGAATATGGTAAGACCAGAGAATTCCATGAGCATGTGGAATTCATTTGCTGTGAAGTGTGTTCCTTGATCAGAAGCAATGCTGTGTGGAATACCATGCTGATGGATAAGGATGGTAGTTTTGGGAGAAGTATTGCATGCAGGGGAAGCAAACCCATATCCAGAGTATGTGTCTATTCTAGTTAGAACAAATCACTTCCCCGTCCATGAGGGGAGTGGTCCAAGGAATCAACCTGCCACCATGTACCCAGTTGGTCACCTCGGGGCATGGTGCCATATCAGGGGCTTAGTGTGGGTCTTTGCTGCTGGCAGATTGGGCACTCAGCAGTGGCTGTAGCCAGGTCAGCCTTGGTGAGTGGAAGTCCGTATTGCTGAGCCCGTGCATAACCTCCATCCCTATCACCGTGACCACTTTGTTCATGAGCCCATTGGGCAGTTACAGGAGTTGCTGGGGAAAGAGGCTGACTGGTACCCATAGAACAGGTCATCTTATCCACTTGATTATTAAAACCTTCTTCTGCTGAAGTCACCCTCTGGTGTGCATTCACATGGGACACAACTATGTTCATGTTTTTAGCCCACTCAGAAAGGTCTATCCACATACTTCTTATCCAGACCTCTTTGTCACCAATTTTCCAGTCATGCTCCTTCCAAGTCCCTGACCATCCAGCCAAATCATTAGCAACAGCCCATGAGTCAGTATACAAACGCACCTCTGGCCAGTTCTCCTTCCAAGCAAAATGAACAACCAGGTGCACTGCTCGAAGTTCTGCCCAGTGGGAGGATTTCCCCTCACCACTGTACTTCAGGTACATCCCAGAAAGGGGTTGTAATGCTGCAGCTGTCCACTTTTGGGTGGTACCTGCATATCATGCCAAACAATCTATAAACCAAACCCAAGTTTTCTCTTCCTCAGTCAATTCACAGTAAGGAACGCCCCAAGAGGCCATAGCTCTGGTTTGGAAAAGAGAAGGTAATGTGGCAGGAGTGGAGACCATGGGCATTTGGGCCACTTCCACATGTAACTTACTTGTTGTGCCTTCAGGACCTGCCCTGGCCCTGTCTCGTATATACCATTTCCATTTTATGATGCACTGCTGCTGCGCATGCCCAACTTTATGGCTTGGTGGGTCAGACAACACCAGCTCATGATAGCAACTCAGGCCTCATGATAACTTGGTGGCCCATGGTTAAGTGTTCAGTCTCTACTAAGGCTCAGTAGCAGGCCAAAAGCTGTTTCTCAAAAGGAGAGGAGCTATCTGCAGCAGATGGTAAGACTTTGCTCCAAAATCCTTAGGGTCTGTATTGTGATTCTCCTATAGGGGCCTGCCAAAGGCTCCAGACAGCATCTCTATTTGCCACTGACACTTCCAGCACCATTGGATCTGCTGGATCATACGGCCCAAGTGGCAGAGCAGCTTGTACAGCAGCCTGGACCTGTCACAGAGCCTCCTCTTGTTCAAGTCCCCACTCAAAATTAGCAGCTTTTCTGGTCACTCCATACATGGGCCAGAGTAGCACATCCAAATGAGGAGTAGTTGTTGCCCAAATCCAAAGAGACCAACTAGGTATTGTGCCTCTTTTTGATTGTAGGAGGGGCCAGATGCAGCAACTTATCCTTCAGCTTTGAAGGGATATCTTGACATGCCCCACACCACTGAACACCTAGAAATTTCACTGAGGTGGAAGGCCCCTGTATTTTTCTTGGGTTTATCTCTCATCCTCTGACATGCAAATGCCTTACCAATAAGTCTAGAGTAGTTGCTACTTCTTGCTCACTAGGTCCAGTCAACATGATATCATCAATATAATGGACCAGTGTGATGTCTTGTGGGAGGGAGAAACGATCAAGGTCTCTGCTAACAAGATTATGACATAGGGTTGGAGAGTTGATGTACCCCTGAGGTAGAACAGTGAAAGTATATTGCTGATCTTGCTGCTGAAAGCAAACTGTTTCTGGTGGTCCTTACTAACAGCTATTGAGAAAAAAAACATTTGGCAGATCAATAGCTGCATACCAGGTACCAGGGGATGTATTGATTTGCTCAAGAAATGAGACTACATCTGAAACAGCAGCTGCAATTGGAGATACCACCTGGTTGAGTTTATGATAATCCACTGTCATCCTCCAAGACCCATCTGTTTTCTGCACAGGCCAAATAGGAGAGTTGAATGGGGATGTGGTGGGAATCACCACCCTTGCATCCTTCAAGTTCTTAAGAGTGGAAGTAATCTCTGCAATCCCTCCAGGAATCTGGTATTGCTTCTGATTTACTATTTTCCTAGGTAGGGGCAGTTCTAGTGGCTTCCACTTGGCTTTTCCCACCATAGTAGCCCTCACTGCACGAATTAGAGAGCCAACGTGGGGATTCTGCCAGTTGCTCAGTATGTCTATGCCAATTATACATTCCGGAACTGGGGAAATAAATACAGGATGGGTCCGGGGGCCCACTGGACCCACTGTGAGATGGACCTGAGCTAAAACTCCATTGATCACCTGGCCTCCATAAGCCCCCACTCTGACTGGTGGTCCAGAGTGACGTGTTGGGTCCCCTGGAATTAATGTCACTTCTGAACCAGTGTCTAGTAATCCCCCAAATATCTGATCATTTCCTTTTCCCCAATGCACAGTTACCCTGTAAAAGGTCGTCAGTCTCCTTGAGGAAGGCTTGGAGGAAGATTAACTGTATAGATTTGTGGCAGTGTAACAGGGTTCTCCCCAAAAGGGACCTGGCCTCCCCTTCATTCAAGGGGCTCTGAGTCTGTAAACTGTCTCAAGTCTGGAAATTGATTAAGGGGCTGTGACTCTGTGTTTTTGTAATTCAGGTTAGACTTCTGTTCCCTTGACCTAGAACTCTTTTGTTTATACAGCTCCAACAAGAATTTAGTAGACTTCCCTTCTATTGTATTTCTAGGCACCCCATGATTTACTAGCCAATGCCACAAATCTCTGCGTGTCATATAATTTTGATGCCTCCTTTGAGTTTGTTGTCTATTATAATAGCCGCATCTACCCTGTCTTTGGTGATTAAGTGCTGCCACCTGGCTTCTGCCAACTCGGGATCCTGTCATCCCCATTGTGTTTAAGGATTCCAGCTCAGTGACAGCAGTTCCTACAGTAATATCTGACCTACAGAGAAGTGCAACCACAGAGCTCTTGAGGGATGATGGTGCTAGTCTCACAAATTTATTTCTCACTGTTCTGGTAAAAGGTGCATCCTCCGGACATTCCTGGCGTGTAAGAGCAGGATTTGCATGATAAATGTACTCTAATATTCCAATCTCTCTAAGCCTCTGGAGCCCCTCTTCTACATTATACCAGGGCAGTTCTGGCATTTCAACCTCAGGTAATGTCGGCTACCTTTTGATCATGTTTCAGCCAACCATCCAAACAAACTGTTTAGGCCTTTTTTAACCCCTTGAGTTATAACATTGAATGCAGAATCTCTGCTTAGTGGGCCCATATCAGTAAATTCAGCCTGATTCAGCCTTATATTCCTCCCCTCATTACCCCACACCCTTAAAATCCATTACCACACATATTCCTCTGATTTCTGTCTGTATAAATTGGAAAACTCACACAGTTGTTTTGGAGTATAACATACCTCCTCATGTGTGATACTTTGTACCTCACCTTTAGGGATCTGTTAGGACTTTAGTCTAGTTTTAGGACTGGAAGAAATGAGGGGTGGTGGGGGTGGGTCATGAAAAGAATTAGAAGTATCTTCCACGCCATTTGCTTCAGGGCATTCATTTGCAGTTTCATCTGGTGAAACAGGATTAATCACTCTAGGGCTAATGCCTTCAGGTGGAGGTTGGGTGGCCAACTCCTCAAGGCAGGCTGGAGGTGGGGCATCTATGCCCTCAGGGCAGACTATTATAGGGTTATCTAGAAAAGGCTCAGCATGACCTAGGGTTTCAACCTTGCCACTAGCATCATTATCAATTCATATGTCACCATCCCATTTTTCAGGGCCCCTCTCCTTCCCATCAATGTCCTCACTTTAACGGCAGACACCATGCAAGATTGAGATTTCAGTTTACATTGTATAGTTGCTACTCTAACGATAATATTCTGAGTCTGATTTTCGGAGATCTCAAGTCTATGGCTACAGGAAATAAGATTTTACTTCAGGACACTCATAGAAAAGTTTACGTGTATCAGATGACACTTAAGCTTCTCGTTTGAAGCCTTAAGCCCATCCCTTTCAGTCATTAATGTATGCAGTATAATTAACAAAACTCTATAAAGGTGTCAAAAGCATTATACCTCAGAGCCTGGCTTCCTACAAGCTAAGCATTGGTGATATTTTGACTATCTGTTTTGACAACTCACTCCATGGATTGGCAGTGCCATTCCGATTATGGGAATCAGAGTCTTTGGTGCCTTTGAGTCCAGTCAGAGTAGAAACCCAATCATAAAAACCCATTTTTAAGATTCTGTTTCTCAAGAGTCACTCCTAGTACCAAGCTATATTAGTTGGGGTTCTCTAGAGAAACAGAAATCGACAGGAAATATTTGTAAATATAAAATTTATAAAAGTGTCTCACGTAACTGTGGGAACATAGAGTACAAAATCCACAGGGCAGGCTGTGAAGCCAACAATTCCGATGGAGGGTCTGGACGAACTCCACAGGAGAGGCTCGCCAGCTGAAGCAGGAAGAGAAGAGAGCCTGTTTCTTCTGAATCCTCCTTAAAAGGTTTCCAGGGATTAGATTAAGCGCCACTCATTGCAGAACACACTCCACTTGGCTGATTACAAATGGAATCAGCTATGGATGCAGCTGACATGATCATGATTTAATTCTATGAAATGTCCTCATAGCAACAGACAAGGCAACACTTGCCCAACCAGATAAACAGGTACCACCACCTGGCCAAGTTAACACATGAACTTGACCATGACAGATACCTTTTGACTCTTGTGAATAATGCTACTGCGAGCATGAGTGTTCAAGTATCTGTTTGAGTCTGTGATCTTCTTCAACTGTTTATGCATTTGCATCCCCCCTCCCCCCACCTCGAAATATCCTGTGAGGTCTTTGTGGACAGAACTCAACCCCCTGGATGTATGAGGCAGCTGATGTTGTGTAAAGAGCTGGGGACACCTCTCCAGGGCCTCTGCTGCTAGGAAGTACCATGCCCACCAGTACATTTTACCTGATCTTCATTTTTCTATGTTAATTAATCTTTAGACAGATTACTTTCCCTATGAGCCTTGGACACACTGACTTTTTCCATTTTCCACTCATTTTATTAGGCAAAGCCTTAGGGGGTCATAGGGCTTGCACCACTGTTATGGTTTGTCCCTTCTAAGTGGGCTAGTTTAGGCATGTGATTAACTTCTTGTGGCCTTAGTTCCTACATCTCTCAGAAGGGGAAAAGTACACTTACCTTCAAGAGTTATAAAGATTAAATAGATAGTGTATATGTGAATGGAGTTCAGCACAGTGCTTGGCTCATTGCCGTCAAATGAATGAGTGAATGTATGAATGAGTCATTTGTTGAGCTGCACGGCCGGTATTAGGAGCCTTTGACAGGGAATTCTATGTGAACAGAGAACCTTGTTCATGGTATCAAGAGGGTCTCAACATCAACAGCAGGGCAAGAGCTGGCCATCTGCGGCCTCAGGTCTGGCTGGTATGGAAGTTGGGGCAGGTCTGTGGAGTAATAATTATAGGTGTCCTCATATGGGGGAGGATGGTAGGGCCCGGGGGTGGCCAAGTCCACCATGAACAGAACCTTTGCCTGTGTTTGGAATGCATTGTATTGCATCTGTCCCCCATCCTCTTGGTGGCAATACGTTGGTGTTCCTTTGTGTAACTCCTCTTCCCCATTCCAGGCATGTAGCTTGGGGATAGACTGGTCCCTCTGCCCAGCCCTAGTGATAAATACATGGCCCCAAAAGAGGCCGCCTCCAGGACTTCCCTAGAACTTTTGGAACAGAGAAGGGTCTCTTTCTTGGGGCTGCTGAACTGATTAGATGCGGTAGAAGGTGCTGGGGGCTACATTCCCTCCAAGAATGAAGCCAAAGCAGAGAAAATAGAAGAAACGGGGAAGGAAAGAGTCTTGACGAGATCCTTGAGCACCTGGGTCCAGCCATACCGGAATCCCCTGGATTTTTTTCAGTTAAGAGGGACAATATATTTCCTTTGTTATTTAAGCTAATTTGAGCCAGGTTTTTGAGCCTTGAAGATAAAAGTTGTGACTGATGTATGGTCCTACAGAAAGCAGTTGTTTTCCTCAAGGATCCTAACCACAGACACAGCTCCAGTTTCCCCACTGACACTCATTTCCATAGGTCTTTGTGTTTTTGAGGTCCTTCTTGATGATGTAAATAAACTGCCATTGTCAGGAGAGGTTAGGAAATTGCTATCACAGTGAATGACAACTGTGTTCAGAATCCATGCACCAGAACCTATCTATCCTTCAGAAACAGCACCCTGTTGTGCTGTGGCTCAGTCTCAGCAATGGTTCTTGGAAGAACAGGGATGTCAGAATCTAGAAAGCGTGTCGACCACATCGAGAAGAGTTCTCTTCCCATTGTTCATCATTCAAGGTCTCTTAATTTTCCTGGATATGCTGGTTCATATGTTACATGTGCTATGGTTTTGGTAATGGAAATAATTACAAGCACTGATAAAGCATGGCAGTGAATAAAAGAAAATATATAGGCACTTCTTAGTGCTTCCACGGACATAAAGGATGAAAATTTCTGCCCTTGGCTAAACAGGAACAGAGCTTTGGAGCTGCTCTGTCCTGGCTCATTTCCAGTGACACATCTCTAGCTCCAGACCAGACAAATTACTCAGAAACTTGTCTATATCATCAAGTCCTTTCAAATTCAGTTCTGGGCATAGAGGGGAGGCTGTGCTAGGGATATATGACATATGGCAGGGGCTACAAAGCTCATTACTGAAACTTTCTCTGTTTCTCTGTGACTATATGACCCAGCAATCCCACTTCTAGGTATATATTCAAAAGAATTCAAAGCAAGGGCACAGAGAGATGTTTCTATAGTGTTGTTCATAGCAGCATTATTCACAATAGCCAAAAGGAAGAAGCAACATGCCTGTTCATCAGCAGATAGATTGATTAAAAAAAAATTTCTGTCCATCCAGTGGAATACTATATAGCCATAAAAAGAAATGAAGTTCTGATCCATGCTACAACATAGATGAACCTTGAAACCATCCTACTGAGTGGAATAAGTCAGATACAAAAAGACAGATATGGCAAGATCTTGCTTTTATGAAAAATCTAGAATAATCAAATATATAGAGACAGCAAGTAGATTACAGGTTACCAAGGGCTAATGGGTGAGAGGAAAGGGATGCAATTGCTTGGTGGGTGCAGAGTTACTGTTCAAGGTGATGAAAAAGTTTTGTAACAGATGGTGGTGATGGTAGCACAATTTTGTGAGTGTAATTAACACCACCGAATTGTACATTTGAAACTGTTTAAAATGGAAATCTTGCATTACCACAATTAAAAAAAAAAGTTTAAAAAATTGTGCCTTGAAAAGCCAGCCTTGGTGTCCAAGGGCTCGAGGTCGACCTTATTATTATCAACTCTGGAGAGACACTTTAAGATCAGAGGAAGGACGTCTTGCAGCAGAATCAATCGAATCCACAGTCCCCATTAGCCAACTCCCATCCCGAGCCACCACTCTCTCTGCACAGGTTACTTGATCTATGACTTTGACGCTGGCTATGTTGGAAGAGTGTCGAAGGGTAACAGGCTGTCCCCTGCCCCCCAACACTGCCCCATGGTCCTCAAATGCAAGGCCATCGCCTACCCTGGGTAGGTACATGCTTTCTCAAAAGGTTTCTTGTCCTGTATCCATCCGTGTTGACTCCTGGCTGGTGTACATGTGGGCCTCTGGACACATCAGGGTCGTGGGGGAGTCACAGCGGTGTTCCTGGCTGGACAGCTGGGATTAGGGTTATTCAGCTTTTACATGACCTCCCCCAACTGCATGGGGCACAATGGCAAGGTCTTCCCCAAGTCCAGGAGAGACTGAGAGACTATGGAGACCAACTGTTGTTCCTGGTATAATGCATGTGAACTGGAATTCTGTGGGCTAAATATGTATCTTAATTGGAGAGGGAACAAACTTATTCCATGGTTGGTTGTTTTCCAAAGGCAGGGACTTGCCCACTTAGTTTTTCTATTTTCCTCTTTCCTGCCTCCAAATTACATACAGAAAGCAAAACATCCAGGTCCTGTTTCCAAATTTCATTTCGCAAACCAAAAACAGATTTCAGGTCTCACAGAGCAGAAGACACCTTCATCCAGTTAACTCTGAAAGTTTGCAATGTTTTTACAGCATGAAGCCATGTAGCGCTTTCCTTTCTGAGGCAGACTAAAAGAATGGCTCCTCATTCTTAAATGTTGGGTTTTTTAGTATTAAATTTTTAATTCTGTAAAGTCTTCGTTTTGTCATATCATTGGGACAGTTGAATGGGATGAAACGGAACTAACAAGTTACTGACACTAAGCTCTGCGTTCGGCTCTGGAAAATATAGTGGTAAGCAGCACTGATGACCTGCAAGGAAATGTCCTTCTGCAGCGGCAGGAGACCGGGGTTTGCAAGCTGACACCTTTGGGCTGGACCTAACCAGCAGAATTTGATAAATCCTGATTTCTGGCTTCTTTTGGAAAAAAAAAATCGGAAAATCTGGCAGCCCAGAGTTTTCCCACAAGGCAATGCCTGCCAGCCCGTGCAGCCTTCTACAGGGCCTTTGCAGCCAGTTCCCACTGTCTTCCTGTCTGGACTTCTGAGTGCACGTATGTAATACACTCGGTCCCGGGAGGCCACTGAGTCTGCAGTCCTTACTCGAGCTGTGTTTGCAGCAGCTGCTGGCTTCACGGTCTGCAAAAGTGAGCGGGCAACTGTCCCGCTTTGTGCTGTCACATTGCCCCTGAGCTCGCAGTTTCCTCTGCAAAATGAGAGGATGGGGATGCAGATGATATGGAGAGGTGGGACAGGTTAACAGGCTGCAACATGCTGCTCAGAAAAAAAGGTGCGGCTGTCTCTGAGAGAGAAGTGAGAGGATGAGGGCCTTGCCATTGGGCTGGGGTGTTGGATGTAACAGACTCTTGTTAGCTCAGAGGAACATCTTCTTGGTATCCTTCCTGCACGCTGCCTGGTGCACCATTCACGGTGGGGATGGGGGCCTTTGTCTGCTGTGTATTAGGATCCTCTCAGGGGTGTTCCAGCTCCTCCTGCTCGTCTTTGGTGCTGGGCTGTTGGCAGTTTTCCTCCCCCTCTCCCTCCAGGTAGGGGTGCAGGTTTCTCTTTATCCATTTGTCCATCCATACAACCAGTCTTTATTAAGCAGCTGGTTGTAGGCGCCCTTCCAGATATTTCGATACAATGTTGGAATAAGATGCCCAGCTGTTAACGGGCTTATATGTCCTCAGAATCTATGACTTGCTGGATGCTTCTGGCTGTTTCTTGGCTGGGTGGGGTGGGGTGGATGGACGAATTGGGGGTTAGGGTTGCCGCAGCCCTCCACCCACCCTCTGGAGTCCTCTATCCCAGCTGGGTCTGGGCTTCAGGGCTCCCCCACATCACAGTCATGCTTTCCTTAGGCAGTGTCTTAGTTTGCCAGGCTGCTATGACAACTGCCACACAACGGGGTAAATGGCATTTATTGGTTCACAGTTTCAGAGCCTAGAGGTGCACTGCAGAGGCATTGGCAAGGCTGTGCTTCTCCCCAAAGCCAGTAGCATCCTGGCGCTGGCTTGCCGTCATCCTTGGGGTTCCCAGCACCTCTGCCTCCTGCCACACGGCCTTGTCTCTCTCTTGCCTGCTTTTGCGTTTCTGCTGACTTCTGGCTTCTGACCGCTCCTGGTGGCTTTCTCTGACTTTGGGATTCTTCCCTTTATTATAAGGCCTGCAGTATTAGGGGATTAAGACCCACCCGGATTCAGTTGACCACACATTAAATGAAAATGACATCTTCAAAGGGTCTTATTTACGAATGGCGTCACACCCACAGAAATGGGGATTTGAACTCCTGCCCAGAGGTGCAGGTGTCCACAGCAGCAGCCACTTCCCAGGCCCACAGCCAAGGATGTTTCAGCTTTTATTCAATTGCTAATAGCTCAGCCTCAGGACAAAGAGAACGTGCAAGATGACCATCACCAACAAGGTGGGCACAGTCCCTGCAGTCTTGTTGTGGGGGTGGGGTGATGGAGAGCAGGAGGGCCCCCAGTCCAAGCCTGGGGAGTCAAGGTGCTTCCAAAGGAAAGTGTGACCCCCAGGTGAAAAGGATGGTCAGGTGTGGGGAAGAGGACAGCTGAAGATCTTATGGCCAGAGAAAACAGTCTAGGAAAAGGAAGAGAGCCTGCAGCATGCAAAGAAAAGTGAGTAGGTGTGTGCAGGTTGTGTGCGGGTGCGTGTGCCCAGAGGGCGTGCTGGGGGAAGAGTGATGGTGCTTTTAATGCTTTTGGTTCTGATTGGAGGTGAATGGAAGTGATGAGAGCACGTTACGGTGAGTGTGTAACTAACCGATGATGCATGGGTCTGATTGAGACTGAAAGGGAAAGTTCAGGGTCATGTGTGTCACGAGAAGGAAAACCAGAGGATGAAACATGGGACTGTCTAACACAATGAACCCTCCTGAGGGTGAGAATGTTCTAGAACAGATTGTGGTGATGCTTGCACAACTCTGGGAATACACGAGAAGATACTGATTGTACACTTTAGATGGGTCGTATGGCATCTGTTTTCTTAATAAAACTCCTTTAAAAAAAAAAAAAGGAAGGACACTGGGAAGAGCGTTAAACAGCCCTTAGATCGTGTAGTCCACGTTCACCTTGGTCCGATTTGAATTTATCCTAAAAGCCAGGAAGATCCAGGGGAGAGTTTTAAAGTTTTGAGGGAGCTCATAGAGCACGTTTGCATTTTCGCTGGGTGGGGTGGGTTTGAGGAGGGGGTGAGGGCGTGGCAGGGGGCCGGAGGAGTGTGTGGGGCAGGGGGAAGGGAGAGGATTCTTCTGTGGGTGTTTAGGGATAGAATTGCCTGGGGTGTGGGCTTGATTAGATAGGAAAGGGAGGGAGGCAAGGAGCCAGGGAAGCGTCTCTATCGCTGGTTTGGTGGCTGTAAGGGTAGCTGGTTGGAAAAGAGCATCATCAGTCAAAAAGGCGGGGTTCATCAAGGTGGGGGCCCCAGGATGCTGCCGGCAGGGGGGGGGAGGGGGTTCTGCAGCACAGGGGGAGCAGCCACACTCGGGCAGTAACGGAAGTCAGAGGAGGGGACGAGGTCTCGCAAGGTGAGTGTGTTGGGAGCGCGGATCTAGTAGACAGCTGAGGAGCCCCCTTTAAGGGAAAGGCAGAAGAGGAGAAGGAACCTGCTAAGGAGGGACAGACACGTTGGGGTGGCGGGGCAAGAGCCCAGGCTGTGCAAGTGTGATGCAGGCCACAGGTGTCAAGAAAGGCTCAGGAGTCCCTCAAGTGGGGCGACACCGAGCACTAAAGAATACGTCCGTTGGATTCGGCTAGGAGAGGTCAGAGTGGGTGGCGGCGTGGGTGGGAGGTGTGGAGGTGAGGAAGCCTGGCTGCCGAGAGCAGATGGGGCCCGGGACTGAGGCGGGTGGCGCAGCTGCAAGACGACATGGGGTGCCGGGAGGGTGTGCTGCATGGGAGAAACCTCAACATACCTGAGCGCCCTGCCTCCAGGAGGGGTAAGGAGGCGGATGCTGTATCGCGGTCCCTAAAGAGGCAGGAGAGGTGCATCGAAGCCCGCGTGGACGCGGAGGTCGGGGGTGGGGGTGGGGGAACGGAGGTCCAGGGGGTCGAGAACGTTGCCCCTGACGCCTTGCGTTTCCTCGGTGGAAGAGGGGGCGCGCCAGGCGCCCGAGAATCGGCAGGTGGGTTCCTAGGAGGCTGAGCTTGCAGGGCAGCCTCCCGCGTCCTGGGAGAACCGCGGACTCCGCCTTCCCCTCCCCATCCCCACCTTTGGCTGGTGGGTGCCTCCACCCCAGAAACCGCGGCACCGATTTCTCACCTGTGCGGCTTGCAGAGCAGACCCCGTCCAGTCCAAGGAGAGCGCACCACATACTTTTACCGGGCTTCCTCCGCGCCCACTCCCCACTCCCAAGGTGGTCAGGCTGCAGAGGGAGCCTCGGGGGCCTGGAGGCTGGAAGGAGGAGGCGGCTCAGAGCAAAGTGGAAAGACCCCTGTCTTTTCAGGGACGGAGCCTGGCGCAGCACCCTTGCTCCCAGCTGCACCGCAGCTGCCCCCATGGTCGTGTGCATAGCACATGACTCTTGGGCGTCCCTTAGAACAGGCAGCAAGTTTCTTTTGCAGGGAAGAGTTTTGCATCAAAGAGAATGATTTCATTTTCCTTGGACTGTGGGGGAGAAATATGCTTTAAAAGTTAGAACCTGTGCAGAAAACACAAACGGGGTTTGGTCCCTTTAATTCTACTTTGTTCCTGTTAAGCCAAACTCTAAAATGCTGAGGCATAACTTGAATTGCCTGCCAGTGTTCTGCAGTTATTGGGGAGAGTAACTTGTCCCTTTAGAGGAATTGGGAAAATGTGACCAGTCCCTGAAATGTGGTAATTTGCTTTCCATATATGTGAGTTGCAAATATAGATTTTCTTTGCTGGCACAGGAATTTCCAGTGTTTCCTTTGTACATTGTTGGGGGCAGCCTGGAGTCTGTGTCAACTTCCCTCCTGGGCTGTGAGTCCCAGGTCGATTCATTGTTGGGGTCCCAGAGCCTGACACAGAATGTGGCGTTGAGTGTGGGCATGAATTTGGAATCCGTGAATCTTCGTATGAACTAATGAATGTATTGAAGAGGGACCCCAGGATCCTAGACGAAAACCATGGGCTGTAGCGTCTGCGTCATGCCGGCCCTCACCTCCTTAATCCGAGCCATGTACCGTCACTGCGGCAGTTTTTCAAATGAAACCATCTTTGAATTTCCCTCTTCATAGAACTTTCAGTGCCTCCCAGCTCCCTCAGCATTAAGCCTTGCCAGCCCCCACTCCTCCTTGGGGCCTCTTGGGATACTGCCTGCCCTCCAGACATACCTGCTCATCCTGTCTCTGCACCTTTATCGCTGTGTGCTTGTATCCAGGGCTCATATTCCTCATTCAGCATAGAATCAACGCTGTGAATTGAAACTGCCCAGGTTTCCATATGACCCATCAATCCGACTTCTAGGTTTATACCCCAAAGAATTGAAAATTGGGACTCAAGAGATACTTGTACACTGATGTTCACAGAAGCAGCTTTATGCACAATAGCCAAAAGGTGGGAAAAACCCAAGTGTCCATCAACAGGTGAATGAATAAATTGAACTGGTAACTCCATACAATGGAATATTATTCAACTGTAAAAAGGAATAAAATTCTGATCCCTGCTACAATATGGATGAACCTTGAAGACATTCTTTCAAATGAAGTAAGCCAGATATAAAAGGACAGATACTGTATGAAATACCGAGAAAAAACAAATGCTTAGAGACAGAAAGTCCATTAAAGTTTACCAGAGGCTGGCGGGGAAGAAGAGATGGGGAGTTATTGCTTAACAAGTGAAGAATTTCTCTTTGGGGGGATGAAAAGGTTTTGCTAATGGATGACAGTGATGGTAGCACATGGGGAATGCAATTAATGCCACTGAATTGTATATTTGAAAATGGGTAAAATGAGATATTTTGATTTGTATTGAAAAAGGACAATAAAAAATAACTGACGTGGATATGCAATCTGGCTCTGTCACTTTCCAGTTGTGGGGCCTTAGGCAAGTAACTTAACCCCTGCAGCCTGCAGTTTCTTCATCTGCAAGTTGAGCGCCTCAGACTGGATACCTACCTATACAGGTTGCTGTGATTGGCAAAGGATAGCAAGGTATAGTGGCAGAGTGAGGACTGACTTCTCAGGTTCAAATCCCAGCTCTGCCTCTTCCCAGCTGTGTGACCCTGGGTACTTTTATCTACAAAATGAGAGGACCGAGTGAGAAAAGGCATGTGATTGTGACAGAACAGAGTCAGTAGGAGTCTGATCAGAACTTGGTCACAGTGAGTATTCAGAGGTCCAGATGGGAGGGAGCTCCACAGCCTGTGGGGAGCTCTATTTTAGGGATGGCGTGAGGGCATCTCTTCCAGTGCATGGAGGGTAGCGGACCCTTCTGCTCAGCCTGCACGCTCCTCTCCAACCTCAAGCAGACTCCTGGGCTGTGATGCCATGTGGCAGTGACTCCCGCCCCACCCCGTAGGCAGGGCCACTGGAGGCCTTTTCGCTGTTTTCTTCCTCCCTCATCTTTTTCTCCTGCTGGACAGGGACCTTGCTAACTCAACGATTTGCACCTTCCTTGGGGGTGGGTATCCAGAAATCTCAGTACAAGGAAAATCCATAAATGATTTTCTCTTTCGCAAACTGGGCAGCACATATAGGGTATATGTATCTCTTTACCTGTATGTATTGATAGATTCCTCTCACAAAACAGGATCACACAATAAATATTATTGCTCAAAAAATATCCAATATTCCATGATCATATTTTTTTTGTGATCAGTTATACTTCTAAAATATCATTAATACCGCATAGGATTCCAAAGTATGTGCCAAAATTATTTAGCCAGGGCCCTACTGTTGGGTACTTAGCTGCTTCCAATTTTCTGCTTATAAGTACTTCTACATTAATAGCACTGTGTATCTGCTAATATAATTTCCTAATGACAAATTCCCAAATGTGGCATTGCTGGGTCAAGTGATATACAATTTTTAAAGCTTTTGCCACATATATTTTCAAATTGCCCTCCAAAAAGGATTTTGTTAATATATAGTCCCACAAGGAATGTACTAGAATGTCCTTACCCTTCCAGCAATAGGTGGTATCAATTTTTAAAATGCTTTTGGCAAACTGATAGGTGATAAGTGATATCTGTGACTAAAGTATGCTCATTATTAGAATGTTGCAGGAATTTTCAAAATTTATCACCCCATTTCATTTCTCCCTGAGAGGAAAGCATCGATGTCTCCATTTTATAGATGGATGAATGGTTCCAGGTGAGAGTTTTAGGAGCTGGCTGAGAGTTATGTCAGGTTTGGTGGGGGTGTTGGCAGCTGTCTGCTGCTCATAGCAGATCAGGGAACCCAGCAGATCAGTGCAGGTGAGTCCTGGCTCCAGGACATCCCTCCAGAGTTACACCTGGTCCCTGGGACGTACTTTTCCTGCCACCATAGGAGAGGGAAGTGAACTGGGGCCCCCTGTAGGTGACATGATGTGGTACTGAGTAAATTGCCCCAGGGTGAGCTCCAAATCTACCTTTTTTTTTTTTAGCTTTTTTGGGGAGGGGGGGGCTGGAAGTGCACAGGCCTGGAATCGAACCAGGATCTCCTGCATGTCAGGTTAGAATTCTACCACTAAACTACCCTTGCACCCACTTCCAAATCTACTTTTGATGTCTTTTTTTTTGAAATAGTGTTTTTTAAAATTTAATGAAAAGTTTGGAAAATGAAAAATTTGAAAAACATTCCAGAATAGGAAATTAAACTCAATCCTACCACCTTAAGATATAATTTCTAGTTGTTCCTTCCTTTTTCATTTCTTTTGTTTTTTCATACTAGTTATAGTCATAGCATGTATGTACTGTTTTGCATTCTGCTTTTCTTATCTAATAGTGAATAAGCATTTTCCTGTGTTTGAATTCAGCCTTCCTAATTATTTTCAATGGCTGCACTGTAGTCCATCGAACGGTTGTACTGCAATTCCTTATTTGGCCTTTAGATTATATCCAGGCTTTTGCCTTGATGTATGTGAGTCTTCATATGAATGAACTTTTGCCTTTGTTTAAGTAAGATAAAGTTCCAGGGGAGTGGGGGTTTTTTGTTTTTCGGTTTTTTTGGCACGGGCAGTCATCGGTAATTGAACCTGGGTCTCCAGCACGGCAGGCAAGAACTCTGCCACCGAGCCACCGTCGCCCGCCCTGGAAGTGGGTTTTTGAAACAATCATTTTGGTCCATACTATGTATTGCCAGTGTGTTTTTGAAGAGCTGTGTCAATATACATTGTAGTGTTTGAGTCTCTCCATTTCAGCACAATCCTTCTAGTTTGCATAAACTCATTCAAAAGAAAATGTTTTCTTTTTTATCTTTCAGGGAAGAGAAATTATAGATTTACTTATGCTTTTTTTTTTTAAGACTGCTAAACATAGTCCTTTCCTTTATTAATCATAGAGACTTAAAGAAGCTGGGCTTAGAACACTTTTTCAGGGTAAATGATGAAGTATTTGAGTATCTCCTACAAGCAAGAAAGTCATGGACTCTTTCCCTCAAGATCTTTGCAGAAGTCATCCACATTCAAAGTCTCCGTGATGTAAAAGATGTAAAAATTTAAATAATACTAGTGCATTTAAATAATAAATATGGTTTAAATAGTGGCCCAAGAAAAAACAGACAAGCTGTCACTAGACAGAAAATGATTAATCATCTAATTAATCATCCAGATAATGGGCATTAAGGAGTTCAAAGGATCACTTCAGGGGTGGTCAGAGGAAGCCTTATGGGGATGGGATTGACATGTACCTTAAAAATTGGTTAGTGCTTGTGTGGCCAGAGGAAAGGTCAGGGCATTTCCACAGTGGTGCAGAGATAAGAAAACCCAAATATAGGTGAGGTCAGAGCTGGAAGTTCTGGAAATCAGAGCTGGAAGCTGGAAGCCAGAGCCGATCTTGAGAGTTGCATTAATCAGGTTTCTCCAGAGAAACAGAAGCAACAGGAGATATATATGTAAATATTAGAGATTTGTTATAGGAATTGGCTCATGCAACTGTGGAAATTGGCAAATCCAAATACTATCGGGCAGGCCACAAGCTGGAATCTCTGATGACGGTGACATTGAATTTCCTAGGAGAAGTGGATTGGCTGAAGGAAGGAGAGAAATTCTTATTTCTGACTATTGAAATCCTAAATTCTGACTTTTAAGACATCTGGCTTATTAGGGGAGAGCCCTCCTTGCTGAGGGCCATCTCCTTTGTTAATTGTAGATGCAGTCAGTGGTAGATGCAAATCAACTGACTAATAATTTAAATCCATCTATGAAACACCTTCACAGTAACAATCAGGCCAGAGCTTCCTTTGCCAAACAACGGGAAACCATAATCTAGCCAAGCTGACACATGAAATTAAGCATCGTAGAGGTTGTCTAGAGCAGTGCTTCTCAGACTTTAATCAGCCATGGGTCTTGTTAAAATGAAGTTCCTGATTTAGTAGGTCAGGTGTGGTGCCTGAGATTCTGCATTTCTTTTTTTTTACCTTTTTATTTTAAAATCGTCAAAATTCTAGGACAGTTGCAGAAATACAGAAACCACAATATATCTCCCACTCTACCCCCATATACCCAGACCTACCAATTTTAATATTTTTCCACCTTTGCTGTGGCATTCTGTCATCTATTTATCCATTTAGCAATCATCTGCTTTCTGACCATTTCAGAGCAGGTGGCACACATCATACTCCTCGAACACCTATTACTTCCATGAACATTTCCTGCAGACAAGGATATTTACTTATGCAATCATCTAAGTGCAGTTATCAAGTTCAAGATATTTTCTTATGTCCCAATAATGTCTTTGTGAGCCTTTTCTCTTCCATTCTTAGATCCATCCAGTATCAAATGTTGCATTCATTGTATCTTTCATTTCTCTCTTCTTTAAAAATTTTAACTGTGGAATCATATATGCAACATAAATCTTCCCATCCCAATCCCTCCAAAACATACCATTTAGTATTGCAGTACCCTCACCGCGTTCCATTGCTTTCACTTTCCCTTCACCCCAAACAGAAACCTGACCTCATTTAGCATTAACTCCCCACGGTCCCTGGTAACATGTTCTTGCCTTTAAGAGTTTGCATGCTCTCTGATATTTTCTTTGTGGTTACTGTGGGGCTTAAATTTAACACTCTAAATCTATAACAGTCTTGTTTGCTTTGATACCAACTCAACTTCAGTACCATGCGATACTTTCTCATACTCCTCCACCACCCACCTTTATGTAGTTCCTGTTACAAATTAAATATTTGTATATGATGAGTCCAGAGCCATTGCTTTATCATTATATTTAATGCATTTGCCTTTTAGATCCTGTAGGAAT
Organism: Tamandua tetradactyla; assembly: GCF_023851605.1. Taxonomy (NCBI): domain Eukaryota; kingdom Metazoa; phylum Chordata; class Mammalia; order Pilosa; family Myrmecophagidae; genus Tamandua; species Tamandua tetradactyla. The sequence goes on along the minus strand of NC_135346.1, from coordinate 60,131,480 downwards.
TAAAAAATGGAGTTATAAATAAAAAATAAGTAGGACTGGTATTTGTATTTATTCATGTTGCATTCTTTGCTGGAGATCATTATTTCTTCACAAGGCTTCAGCCAATATTTAGTGTTCTTTCCTTTCAACCTTTAGAACTCTCTTTAATATTTCTGATAGGACTACTTTAATGGTGACAGACTTTCTTAGCTTTGTTTATCTGGGAGTGTCTTAATTCCGCTCTTATTTTTGAAAGACTGATACAGAATTCTGAGTTCGCAGTTTTTTGCTTGCAGCACATTAGATGTATTTTTCCCTGCCTTCTTGCCTCCGTGGTTTCTAATTTTATCGAGGTTCCTTTATATGTGACATGTCGCTTCTCTTTTGTGGTTTTCAGAATTCTATCTTTGGCATGTAACAGTTTGATTATAATATGGCACATTGTGGATTTTGGGGGGGTTATCCTGTTTGGAGTTTATTGAGAGTTTTGAATGTATATATTCATGTCTTTCACTAAATAGGGGACGTTTTCAGCCATTATTTCTGTTGGTATTCTCTCTGCCCCTTTCTTTCTTTCTTCTCCTTTTGGGACTCCCACAGTGTGTGTGGTGGTTTGAAATTGTTATGTACCCCAGAAAAGCCATATTATTTTAATCCAGTCTTGTGGGGCAGACCTGTTGTAGAATAGGGACTTTTTTTATTTTTTAAAAACATTTTTATTGATGAATCTTCACACATATACAGTCCATACATGGTATACAATCAGTGGCTCACAATATCATCACATGGTTTTATATTCATTGCCACGATCATTTTAAAAACATTTGCATCACTATAGAAAAAGAAATAAAAAGAAAAAGAAAACTCATACATACCATACCCCTTACCCCTCCCTCTCATTGACCACTAGTATTTCAATCTACCTACCAAATTTATTTTAACCCCTTATCCCCTCTATTATTTATTTATTTTTATCCATATTTTTTTACTCATCTGTCCATACCCTGGATAAAAGGAGCATCAGACAAAAGGTTTTCACATTCACAGTCACACTGTAAAAGTTATATCATTATACAATCATCTTTAAGAATCATGGCTACTGGAGCACAGTTCAACAGTTTTCGGGTACTTCCCTCCAGCCACTCCAATATGCCATAAACTAAAAAGGGCCACCTATATAATACATAAGAATAATCTCCGGGATAACCTCTCAACTCTGTTTGAAATCTCTCAGCCACTGACACTTTCCTTTTTCTCATTTCTCTCTTCCCTCTTTTGGTTAAGAAGGCTTTCTCAATCCCATGATGCCAGGTTCTGGCTCATTCCAGGAGTTCTGTCCCACGTTGCCAGGGAGATTTACACCCCAGGGGTCATGTCCCTCAAAGAGGGTGAGGGCAGTGAGTTCACCCGCCGAATTGGCTTAGACAGAGAGAGGCCACATCTGAGCAACAAAAGAGGTTCTCTGGGGGTGACTCTTAGGCATAATTTAAGTAGGCTTATCCTATCCTTTGCAGGAATAAGTTTCATAGGGGTGAACCACAAGATCAGGGGCTCAGCCTATTGATTTGGTTGTTCCCACTGTTTATGAGACTATCAGAAATTCTCCAAATGGAAATGTTGAATATTTCTTTTTTTCTCCCCAGTTCCCTAAGGGGACTTTGCAAATACTTCTTTATTCACTGCCCAAATCACTCTGGCATATATCAAGGCATCACACTAACCAGGACAAACCAATAAGATTTCACATGTAAGGTGGGAACTTTTGATAGGTTGTTTCCATGGGGATGAGACCCTGCCCATTCAAGATGGGTCTTAATCCACTTATTGGAGTCTTTTAAGAGAGAGAATTTTTGGAGAAAGCACAGATGCTTGGAGACAGAAATGACCCAGGAGATTCTGGGTCATCCTAAGCAAGGACCCAGAAAAACTGAAAAAGCCAGAACCTAGACAGAGCCAAGGGAAGCTAAGAGATGAAAAAGCTAAGAGAGGACCCACAGGACACAGAGAGAAGTCCGCTGGAATCAGAAGCTGAAAGCAACAGAACCAGGAACAAGAATGAGCAGATGCCAGCCACGTGCCTTCCCAACGGACAGAGGTATCCCAGATGCTCGTAGCCTTTCTTCAGAGTCCAGGTATCATCCTGTTGATGCCTTAATTGGGATATTTTCATGGCCTTAGAACTATAAATTTGTAGCTTAATAAATCCCCTTTGAAAAAAAAGCCAGCCCATTTCTGGTATATTACATTTTAGCAGCTTTAGCAAACCGAAACAGTGCCGGCTTGATGTATCCCACAGGTTCCATGGGCTCTGTTCACTTTTCTTTATTCTTCTTTCTGCTCCTCAGACCAAATGACTTCAATTATCTTATCTTCAAGTTCACGGATTCTTCTATCTGCCAGCTCCAATTTTCTGTTGAATCCCTCTAGGGAATTTTTCATTTTTCTTTCTGTGTTCTGTTCTGTTGGATTCCTTTCATAATTTCTATCTCTCCTCTATTGATCTTCTTGTGTTCATCTATCATTTACCTGATTTCCTTTAGTTCTTTGACCATGTTTTTCTTTAGCTCTTTGAGCATATTTTGGACCTTTTTTTGGTTAAGTCTGTGTCCCAGGTCTGATCTTCCTCATTGATGAAACTTCTCCTTTGCCTGGGCCATCACTTTCAGTTTATTTGCATATTTTCTAATCTTTTGTTGAAACCCTGACATTTTGATATTTTAATGTCTTATCACTGGAATTTAGACTCTGAGGCATCTACTTCTTTAGCTTATACCCAGCCAGTGCAGTGGCAGACCTTTCCTCTAATGTCAGGAGCTAACAACTACAAAAAAGAACAAGATGGAAAAAGTATCTTTCCCAGAGTTTGCAGAATGGGCTGGGTGAGTGCTCTCCTTTAGGGCTTATGCATACAATGAATTTGGAGAATGCTTCCAGGCCAAATCAAAGGGGCTTCCTTGATCCTTTCTGTACTTGTCTCTGTCTTGGCTTGCGTGGGTGGTCCTAGGAATTTCCCTATTTGCATAGATAGGAATGTCCCCTCTGTCCTAGTCAACAGTTTTCTCGCAGTCCCTGGCACTGCACTGCATGTCCTACAGCCAGCAGTCCCGTGCCACAAACAGACACTTGACTTCTCTCCCACAGCATTTATAGGAGAGCTCTGTGAGCTGCTTTCTACACACGGGGCAAGCTTTGGGACAGCAAGTCTCTCAGGCCACCCCCAGACGGGATGGACCAGACACACATTTGGACACAGAAGTAGGGAACAGGATGAGGCCTGTGGCCCTGTGATTGAGTTGTGGATTGTCTGCAAGCGCCCATTGGAACCCTATAGACTTTGGAGAAAGCGTGACCTGCCCATCCCTTGATTTTAACTTCTAGCTTCCAAAATGTTGAGACAATAAATTCCTGTCCCCAAAACTTTGAGACAAAAAAATTCCTGTGGTACTTTGTTATGGCAGCCCTAGCAAACCAAGATACATCCTTATAAGATCATTTGTTTGGTGTTTTTTTTTTTTTTTAGAGTTTTTTTTTATTAGAGAAGTTGCGGTTTTACAGAACAATCATGCATAAATTGCAGGATTCCCATATATTATGCTGTAATTAGCACCTTGCTTTGGTGTGGAACATCTGTTACCTTTGATAATGCATAATTTTATAATTATACTGTTAACTATAGTCCATGATTTAACTTCAGGTTTACTGTATAACATAGTTCAATGAAATTAAAAAAAAAATTTTATCCTTTTACTATGGATACAATCTAACAATTCCTCCTTTTAATCACATTCAGATACATATTTCAGTTCTGATAATTACGTTCACAAAGTTATGCCACCATCACCACATCCATTACCAAAACATTTCCATCATTCGAAATAACTACCCCTTACATTTTAAGTCTTAATTTCTCATTTCCTATCCACATCCCATCCCCTGGAAACCTTTGTTCTAGATTTTGTGTTTTAGTTTCTGACTCTCTGAGTTTGCTTATTCTAATTATTTCAAATTAGTGAGCTCATATCATAGTTGTCATTTTGTGTTTGGCTTATTTCACTCAACATAATATCTTTAAAATTCATCCATGTTGTTGTATCTATCAGGATGTCATTCTTTTTAACAACTGCATAACCCTCCATTGTATGTATGCACCACATTTTGTTCATCCTTTGATCAGTTAATGGGCACTGGGTTGCTTATACCTTTGGCTGTTGTGAATAATTCCACTGTGAACATCAGTGTGTAAATAGCTGTTTGAGTTCCTGCTTTCAATTCTTTCGGGAAATATACCTAATAGTGGGATTTCTAGATCATATGGTAGTTCTAACCTTAGTTTTCTGGGGAACCACCAAACTATCTTCCGTTGGTTTTTTTTTTTTTTTGGCATGGGCAAGCACTGGGAATTGAACCTGGGCCTCTGGCATGGCAGGTGAGAACGCTGCCTGCTAAGCCACTGTGGGCCATACATCGTCCATTGGTTTTAATTTTGCAGGCAGAAATTAGGCTTCTGAAGCCCAAAGCAACTTGAGTTCTTGGCAAAACCCTGTTAAGACAGTGAGAAGGCAAACCACAGACTGAGAGAAAATGTTTGCAAACCACATGTGTGATAAAGGATTCATATCTAGAATACATTTTTTAAAAGCTCTCAAAACTTAATAGTTAAAAACAAATTGAACAATACAGTTAGAAAATGGGCAAAATATATGAAGAAACATTTCACTGAAGAAGAGAGGTTGATGGCAGATAAGCTTGTGAAAAGTTGTTGATCATTAGCCATTAAGGAAAGGCAAATTATGATAAGATGTCATCACTCACCTATTAGAATAGCTAAAATAAATACAATAACAAAACCAAGTGTTGGCAAGGATGCGGAGAAGCTGGAGCTGTCATATATTGCTGGTGGGAGTGTAAAATGGTACTGCCACTTTGGAAAATGGTTTGGCAGTTTTTTTAAAAAAACTAAACATGCACTTGCTTTATCACTCAGTAAAGGCACTTCTGGACATTTTTCCTGAGTAGTGGGAACTCATGTCTGCACAAAAATGTGCAGGATTGTTCCTAGCAACTTTATTTGTAATAGCCCAAAACAGAAATCATTAAGAATACCCTACTACAGGTTAAATGGTTAAGCCAACTGTGGTACATCCATATGATGGAATCCCACTCAGCAATGAAAAGGAATGAACTATAGATACACAAAACAAGTTGATTGGGTCTCAAGGGCATTATGCTAAGTGAAAAAAAAAGCTGATCCCCAAAAGTCACATGCTGTATGATTCCATGTATATAACATATTCAAAATGACAAAATGATAAAGATGGAAAACATTGGCAGTTGCTAGGGGTTCGTGATGGTGGAGGGGAGGGAGGTGGTATAATTGCAAAGGGGTGATAGAAGGAAGATCTGTAGTGATAAAGTAGTTGTGTACTTTGGATGCAGTGGTGGTTACACGAACTACACATGAGATAAAGTGACATTGAAGTATATACATACATTGTACCAATGTCAAAATTCCTAGTTCTGATATCATACTATAGTTATGTAAAATATAACCAATGAGGAAAACTGGGTGAAGGATCAAGAGACCTCTGTACCTCCTGTGATTCTATAATTAGCAAAGTAGCAAATACCAGTTTCTCAAGCCCCTCCACCCCCTGCCCACCATCACCTCTAAGTCTGAATGGCACAAGCCTGGTCCCTTTTATGCAGCTCACCACAAGCCATTATATGGTTTCTTTCAGTCAGGCACCTAGCAAAGCCTCATTTGCAGATTTGCTGTGGAAAAGTGGCATTGAGCAAAAAAAATAATAAAACACACACACACACAATATGGGAACATGAAAAGAGAGACTTCTAGAGCATAGGAGGCTTTGAAAACCAGAGGGTTAGGACCATGGAAGCCTCAGGGTAAAATGCAGGTGCTGGTTATGGCTGCACTTGGCTGCAGAGAGAATGTGCATGAGGGCATCTGGCAGACTGTGAGGGGCCTGAGCTGTGCTAGCAGGTGCTGTGGGCTTCCAGAGCTTGTGGGGAACGGTTCCCAGCCTCAGCTGGGATGTGAATCTCTATCACCACCACCAAGGGCTCCACACATTCCTGTGTGATACTGGTGTCCCTTGGCTGATGATTTTTCCAGGTCACAGCTCCCTGCCCTTCCCCAGGATCCAGAGCCCAGCCATCCAGGTGAGATGCTGGGTTTTGGCTCAGCACCACAGGCCCTACTTTAATTAAAGGTATAAAAGAGGTGGAACTGCTGTATATATATATATATATATATGAGGATCTGAAGGATGCTCAGACCCTTCCCCCATGCTCTACCGTCTGTTGAAATGCCTTTCCCTTCCTTGCCCTTGGAAACTAAGCTTGGTAGTTAGGTTCTGGTGTCCACTTGGCAGGTGGTGTGCCTAATTCTGTGACTGTGGACTTGAATCATTAGCATGTGAAATTCATGTATGGCTGATTATATCTGCAGTCAGCTAAGGGGATTGCTTCTGCATGCAGTGAGTGATGTTTAGTTTAATTGCTGGAGGCTTAAAAGAGAGAGCTCAGTGCAGCACAGCCCAACCTCATCTCAGCACTCACAGCTCAACCCAGACATTTGGAGATACAAAAAGGAATCACCATCCCGGGGAAAGCTGTTGGAACTCAGAAGCAGGGGGAGAAGGTCAGCAGACATCACCTTGTGCCTTCCCGTGTAAGAGAAAACCTTTATAAGTTTTTAACTAAATAAATCCCCTTTTATTAAAAGCTAGTCCATCTCTGGCGTGTTGCATTGTGGCAGCTTTGGCAGACTAAAATACTAAGTTTCAGACCTCAGAACCCCTCTGTCTTATCTCCATCACTCTGATAGAAATGAAACATCCAATTCAAACTGGCTTAACTCGAAAAGGGATTTTTTTTTCCACTCACCCAAATGAAAATCCCCTGTGTCCAAGGGAGAATGTTGGGAATCTGTCCATCTCCATCTCTTAGCTTTGCCACTTGGTGGCCTCTGGCAGCTTTTATCCAATGAGATTAGCATCCCCGGGCGAAATAAGAGAGCCTCTTTGCTGATTGTCCCTACACAGGTTCCAGGATTGACTCTCACTGTTTACCATAGATGATGTTCTCTGGTTGAGAGCCTCTGTTATGGACTGAATCACGTCCCCCACAGAGGCATGACCTCCAGCTTCTCCGATCCCCAGACAAAGCAGATGAGCCCTTCTGTGACCTCAGCCGGCACTTATTCCTGTCACTGCTCTTAACATCATAAGGCAACGAAAACTTCACATACCTCTCTCCTTCCAAAGGGTGAACTTTTAAAGTATTCAGGTATGAGCAATTAAAACAAAATGAAGGGCAGCGCGACGGTGGCTCTGTAGCAGAATTCTTGCCTGCCATGCCGAGACCCAGGTTTGATTCCCACTGCCTGCCCATGCAAAAAGAAAAATAAAAGGGCAAAAACCGTAATATTTCTTGACTGCCTACAATGTGTCAACCGCTGGGTGAGGTATTTTTAAACACAAGCTCACTGTGAAACGTGAACTAGAACACGATAAAACCATGTTGTTATCCCTGGTTTACAGACAAGAAGCCTGAGCTCTGGAGCTTTAAGTGACCATCCAAAGGTTTCCTGATGAGAGAATGTATACTCCAACTGGAGTCTTCTCAAAACAATAAAATGATACATGAGCAAGGTCATATATATATATATATATGACCTTTTATATATATGTATTATAATATATATATATTTTCTGTTTTTGCAGCACTATTTGTAAAGGAAGAGATTGAAGACACAAGTATTCATTCAAGGGGGGTTTGCTGAACAAACCTGGTACAGCCACACAGTGGTAAAGTGTGTTGCTGTAAGAGGGAATCAGAAAGGTCTCTTTATATCACTATGAAAGTATTGTCAGAATATATTGTTAACTGAAAAAGGCCAGCAACAGAACCATCTGTATAGTATGCTACCTTTTATTTGGAAAAGGGTTGGGAAATAGGAATGTGTGTATATACGTATGGCATATTACCTTTTATTTAAGGTAGCATTTTCATTGTAAAAGAACTAATGAAAGAATAAACCACAGGAGTCATAGCAGCCTCTCTGAGTTCACCGTCTTTTATAAGATGGCTCTGGAACTATATAAAAGTTTTTACATAACTAAGAAACAAAGTTAAACCAAGAAGAATAGAAACAGCTTCTTAACATTGAAAACAAGCAGAAACAAATGGTCCCACATATAATGGATAGCACAACCTCACAGCGAATTGTCTTGAGTGACTTTGAAACAGCCATTTATGCATTTTAAGTGGGACAAAAAGAGAAAAAGAACCACAAGTAAAACTGCATTCAGTAGTCTTATTGTTGGTAACAAAATCGGTATTGTTGTTTCAAAACAATTGTATATACATATATACATGTCAAACAGTAAGTAATTGTATTAATGACTTCGGGAACCAGTATTTTCTTTCTAAGGGGAGAGGGGCAAATATCAAATCTTGGAAATTAAGTAAAATCTTGTCAACTTTAATGAGAACTAGAAACAGATTTCCTGGAATAAACATTACTGCTTTTATTCCATCAGTAATTGTGTTACTGTCATGAGGAGCCTCTGCTGACCCATACTGGGCCTCACGCTTGAGTCGGACCTTCTTCCTTACTTCCCACTGAGGCTCCATTTTCCCCTGGCCCTGGGATTCATCTTTGCACACAGTAGGCTCTGAGTGGATGTTCGTTGGATGGATGGTGGAAACAGGCGACAAGACGATTTCCATGGTGCAACCCCCAAAGTCCATTTGGAGGATTTGCCCTGAGGTGCCCTGGGCAAATCCAGTGCAGACCCCAGCTGCTGCCCATGTGTGCAAGACATAGGGCACCCAGGAAGCCGGCAGCCTCAAAGAACTGTCAGTCATTCTGTCAAACTTGAAAAACCACCCTTGCCAAGTCCTGGAAGATACCTCCCAGGCTGAGCCCTGACTGCCAGGCTTCAGGATTCAGTCCTGGAAAGTGGCATGATAATTTAATCCTGGTTACAAAGCAGGCATGGGCTGGCTTTAGATTTTTTTTGTTTGTTTATTTGTGCAATCCAACTTCTTGAGGCCTTCAGCAGATGTGGCCTCTGATGTGCTTCTGGGTGCAATACTCTGGTAGGTGTGTCCTGAGAAGCAGCTCAGAGTCTTAAGGTCCTGGTAGCCCCAGCCTGGAGGGTCCACCTTTACGGTGGGCTGTGGTGTCTCTGAGACGCAGCATAAGATCACAGCCTGCCAGGCTTACTGATCCTGTATTTTGTTTCCTCCATGGGGCTTGGGAGAGGTCTGAGCCCTGTGACAGGCTCGACCTGGAGGCAGCTCCCAGCCTTCTATCTCTCTGAATTCCATGATTGAACACCCCATTACTGAGTCTGAACCCCAGCCTAAAACCGAATGCAATCCTCCCAGGCCCTATTACTGCTTTGATCATCTGCTGATCATCCTTTGTCTTAGTTTCCCAGAACTGCTATAACAAATACCAGAGACCTTCATTGGCTTACACAACAGGAATTCATTATTCCAATTTTGGAGGCTAGAGGTTCAAAATCACGGGGTCAGCATGTCATGCTTTCTCCAAGTTTTGGAGGCTAAAGGTTCAAAATCATGGGGTCAGCATGTCATGCTTTCTTCAAAATCTATAATGCTCTGGTGGTAGCTTGCTGTGAATCCATAACTCTATCTCTGCCTCTGTCTCTTGACTGTCTATCTCTCTGTCTCTTTCTCACTCTTCTATGTCCAAATTTCCTTTGCTTATGAGGACTCCCATCATATTGGATTAAGAACCCCAATTCAGTTTGTCCTCTTCTTAACAGAATCTTTGAAGGTCCTGTTTACAGGTGAGTCCACATACTGCAGGACCCAGGGGGGTGTTAATCAGAGCCCTCCAGAGAAACAATACTCACAGGTCTCTGGATAAATATACTAATATTAACAAATTTATTATAGGAATGAATTTGCATGACCGTGGGGAAATTGGCACATCTAAATTCTATAGGGCAGGCTACAAGTTGGAAACTCAATGAAGTTGAAATTGAATTCCCCAGGAGAAGTAGGCTGGCTGAGGTAGAGATAGAAATTCTTTTTGACTACTGAAAATCCTCAGTTCTGGCTTTTAGGCCTCCAACTGACTGGATGAGGAAACTCCCCTCATTGCTGAGGGCAATCTCCTTTGTTGATTGTAAATGCAGTCAGCCAAAGATGCAATCAACTGACTAATAATTTAAATCCATCTACAAAATACCCTTACAGTAACAATCAGGCTAGAGCATGCTTGAACAAACAACTGGACAGCATTATGTGGTCAAGTGGACACATGAAATTAACCATCACAGTGGATTAGGACTTGAACATTTGTTTGTGGGGGACATAATTCAATCCAGAACACCTTGTAAGGAGGTCACCAAATGGTGGCCATCACATATTTGTCAGGCCTGCCTATTGTTTTCAAATGTCTTGAACCAACATTTGAGAACCAGTAGATACAGCATGTAAAACTTGTGTCTCTTGAAAAGTCAGTAGATTTGACAACACAGAGCTTTCCCTGCTTGGCCACAGTTGGCTGGAGGAGTGTAGTGGGCCACCCCTTTTGTGGACCCCAGATCCACCACCAACTCAGCACATACTGAAGTGGACACACAGTACACACTAGGGTCCATCACTCTGACAGATGCATTAACTTCACTCAATGGGCCCCAGTAGACATTCTTATCTTTGCCCCAATCTTTGCTGTAGGACCAGCGCTGTACCTTCTCTGTTCTCCACACCCACTGCCAGTCTGCTGCCCCCAACATTGGTGGTCAGCATCACCCACTGAGATCCTAGCATACTGCCTGTGCCCAGAGCCCTGGACCTCGCAACTTGCTGTCCATCTGACATGCAGTCTTTCTCCATGAGTGAACCTCACTGGCACCACCCACTGCCTAACCCCATCCTCCCCAGATTCCACATGCCACCTATTTCCAGGGCCTGCCCTGCAGTGGCAGTATAGTCGCAGTCAGGTCAGAACTTCTGGTCTACCCCATCTATGTAGATGAGTTATATACCCCAGGGGGGAAAAAAAAAGACATGTTCTGGGCCACAGTGGCTCAGCAGGCAAGAACGCTTGCCTGCCATACCAGAGGACCCGGGTTCGATTCCTGGTGCCTGCCCATGTATTTAAAAAAAAAAAAAGACATGTTCTTTTAATCTTAATCCTATTCTTATGGGTATGAACCCATTATAATAAGACCTTTTGAAGATGTTATTTTTAGTTAAGATGTGGCCAACTGAGTCAGAATCAGTTTTAATAATATTACTGGAGGCCTTACAGAGAAAAAGCCACAGAGGGGACAGGAAGCTGGAAACCTATGGGAACCTGGAAGAGAAAGGACAGGACACTGCCATGTGATGGGGAAGCCAAGGGACCCCAAGGATTGCCAGCCAGTCTGAGAACACTACTGACCCTAAGGAAGCAAGCCTTCCAGGCTCTGAGACTGTGAGCCAATCAATTCCCGTTGTTTAAGCCAACCCATTGTGTGCTGTTTCAGTTTGCTGGATGCTAAAACAAATATCACGCAGTGGGTTTGTTTAAACAATGGGAATTTATTGGCTCACACTTTTGAGGCTAGAAGAAGTCCAAAATCAAGGCATCATCAAGGCGATGCTTTCTCCCAGAAGATGGTGGTGTTCGGGGGCTGACTGTCATTTATCCTTGGACTTTGTCTTTTGTCACGTGGCTGTGCCCATGGTGGCCTGTGCTGGCTCCTTGGCTTTGTTGACGTCTGGCTTCTTTCTCTCCCTGCATCTGAATTTCATTCTGCTTATAAAGGACTCCAGTAATAGGATTACAACCCATCCTGATTGAGTTGGGCCCACCTTAACTGGACTAACCTCATTGAAAAGTCGTATTTACCTTGGGTTCACACCCACAGGAATGGATTGAGTTTAAAAACATGTCTTTCTGGGGAGCATAACTTCAAGCCACTACTTGTGGTTGTTGTCACAGTAGCCAGGAAACTAAGATACCTATCCCATTTGCCTATGGCAGGCAGATCCACAGTTGACCTTTCACCAAGGAAAGATACATTTTTAAAAATTGTCATTTTGAAACTCAATGCAGTGAACTAACTGTCTGTCCAACTTAGCAGTTTCTCTTACACCTCTACTTGTCCTGCCCCAAACACAAAAACATATAAAGGGGGGAGCGGGCAGGGAGAAGTACGGGAACTTGAAAGGAATACATAGCAAACCAGATATTTGCTTCAAGTAAAACAATGATAGGAATTGAGTATATATATTCAGAGCTGCAGGGATGCAATTTTTAAATCTTTTTAAATACAACACTTGGTAACATACAAAAGACGTTGTCTGAGTTATAAGGCATAACAATATCATGGACACCTGAAAACTTATTTGCCAGATTAAGAATCAGAACAAAAATGAAAGTTTTCATCTCTTCCCTCCTGATTTATATTACCCTTCTGTCTGCCCCACCTCAGGTAATCATTATCTTGAATTTTATTTTTCACTTCCCCTTCCCCTCTTCTTTTAAACATGTATTTAAATAATTTCAAATGTACAGAAAAGTTGCAAAAATAAAAACAGTACAAAGGACATCCATATAGCCATTACTCAAATTCATGTGTTAACGTTTTATCCCATCCTCTTGGTCATTTGATCTCATTTTCTCACCTTTCCACTCCCCCCTCTCTCTCTCATCCTCCCTCCCACACATATATATATGCACTTTCACACACACTCATACATACATAATTTGGGGGGAACCATTTGAGGCTGTGCATTACTGTATGTCACCTCCTTCCTCTAAATACTTTGGGGTGTGTTTCTTAATAGGAATATTCTCTTGCATAGCACATCACAGTTTTTTTTTTATGCTGTATAGTGGGGTTACTTTTCGTTATTTTTCCATGTTAAGCATCCTGTTGTTGCAGTACCATTTGTTAAATTTTTGTTTGTTTTGTTTGTGTTTTGGGAAGTGCATAGACCAGGAATCAAACTCAGGTCTCCTGCATGGCAGGCCAGAATCCTAACACTGAGCTAGCCTTGCACCCTCACACATCACAGTTGTTGAGGTCAGTTAATTGACCTAATAATGATCTTTGTAAACTTTGTCACCCATACAGGATCTAGTCATGTCTCTTTAGCATCGCTTAATCTGGAACATTTCCACAGATTTTCTTTGTCTGCCATGACCTTGACATTTTTCAAGTATCCGTCTCTCCTCAGCCCCACCCTGATTTTTTCCAGAATTTGTCAAATACTTCTGGAGGTGCTCTTCTGTGATTCAGCATTATGTTTTTAACACTCACCCATGGTTGTTGCATGTTGGTGTAATTCATACATGTTTGGTCCTGGACCCACTGTGTAGGTAGACCACAATTTATTTGTATATTAGCATGCTGGTGGATATTTGGGTATTTCCAGTTTTTTGTTACTGTGAACAGTGCTCCTAGGAACATTTCCATACATGCCTCCTGGTGCACATATGAGAATTTCTTTAGGGTTTATTCTGTGAGTGGCACTGCTGAATCATAAAGTTCTGTGAATGTTCAACTTTTCAAGATAATTCCGTAAAAAAAAATAAAATAAATTAAAACAATTAAAAAAAAAAGATAATTCCGAATTGTTTGCCATCGTGGGTGTACTGCTTCATACCCCCACTGGCGATGAAGAAGCGTTCTTGTTCTACATCCTCTTCAATGTTTGATATTGATGAAATTCTTATTTTTTGGCAAACCAGTGTAAATTGTTGCTTCCTTATGGCTTTAATTAGCCTTTCTCTGATTCGTGATGACATGGAGCATCCTTTCATATTTTTTGAGCATATGTGTTTCTTTTCCTGCAAAATAGTCATAAGCACCATCACAGTAATGCCACCTCTTCTTTATCGCCTGGTGTGTTTGAGAGACTCTTTCAAGCACACACATCATTTGAGCCTGAAAACAGCCTGATGCAGTAGTTTGTTTTATTCTCTTCTTTTCTCGTCATGTATTTTGATCAGTTTTCCCATCAGATTGTCTTTTTCTCGTTTCCTTGTTTAAACCTTCTCTGTCTCAGCACGCTATCTGTGACACCGCCCCAGCAGCCAATAGGAAGGCGCCACCTCGTCCCTGCCAGGTGGAGGTAGAAATCCAGGTGCCAGGCTCGGCCTGCTGGGGTGCACGCGCAGGGGCGGGGCTCCTTGTTCCTGCTGCGCAGGCGCGGGGATGGGCGTTCGGCTCCCCACGTGGGCCCCAGGAGACTGGCAGGTGGAGGTGGTATCCCGGCTCCCTGCCTGCCTTTTTATGGCACCACCGCAGCCAGGAGTATTGGGGTGCCTCATCCCAGCCTCCTGAGGGTAGAAGTCCGGGTTCTCTGCTCAGCCTTTGGTGGGTGGCCGGATGATGCTGAGGGTCACCGTGTTTTTCGGTGGCGCCTGAGCATAGTTGTGACGGTCTTAAAGGTGGTCTGTCCTGCCGGGGAGCCGCCTTCCTGGTGCTTTGCCTGGGGAGGGCAGGCTGCTGAGGAAGGCTTGTTTTGTCTGCACCCATTTCGCCTTTTCGGGTTGCGGGCTTCTTCAGCGCCCCGTCTGGGAATATGAGGCCAAAGAAAAACCCAGGGAGCTCCCCACCTACCTGGTCCGCCCAGTTCCCCCCGCCCCGAGAGCCTGCCTGTGTTTGTTTTATGTATGACATTCAGGGTTTTCACTTGTGCTTTGTCGAAGGGATGGGGGAAACTAAGTCTGCTCCATCTTCCCCTACTGATTTGTAAGAGTTCCTTGTATTTTCTGAATGCTAATTTAGGGAGTAGCCTCACACCAGTTGAAAATTTCCCCAGACCCTGGCCTGCTTTTTTTTTTTTTAATTTTCTTTATGATATTTTGACAAACTTTTGATTTTAATGTAGACTTATCAGTATTTTCCTTTCTTTCTGTTTCTTGTCTAAGAAATCATTCTCTGCTCTGCATTTAGGGAGATATTCTCCTGTAGTTTCTTTTAAATATTTTAACGTTTTTGCATGTCACAGTGAAGACCTTAGTTCACCTGGAATTGATTTTAGTGTATGTTATGAGGTAGGGGTCCGATTTCATAGTTTAAAACAGCTTTATTCAAGTGTAATTTATATACAATTTAGTGAACATATTTAAAGTGTACAATTTGATAAATTTTGACATATGTATGTAAACACTTATGAAACCATCACCACAATAAAAAAATGAACAGATCCATCACCGCAGAAGTGACCCTGTGTCCCTTTATAATCCGTCCATCCTGTGCCTCCTTATCTTCCCTTCGTCCCCAGGCTACCACTGATTGGCTTTCTCTTACTGTACATTTCCTGGAATGTATATAAATTTAGTCATACAGCATGCACTATTTTTGCTTGGTTTCTTTCACTCAGCAAGCTAATTATGAGATGTATCCATGTTGTAGTATGTATCAATGTTCAATTATTTTTTATTGCTGAGTACTATTCCACTGTAATCTATAACACGGTTTGTCTGTCTGGTTACCTGTTGGTGGACATTTGCATTGTTTCCATTTTGGAACTATTAACATAAAGCTGCTGTGAACATTTGTCTAGAAGTCTTTACATGGACGTAAACTTCTCTTGGGTATGAGTACCTTGGAGTGGAATTATTAGATCATACAATAGTATAAACGATTAACATTTTTTAAGAAACTGCCAAACTCTTTTCTACCAGCAGGGTATGGAAGTTGTATCTGTACCACATCCTTGTCAACGCTTGATGTAGTGAGCCTTTTTAAGTTTAGCCACTCCCCTAACAGATGTGTTAAAAATCATTGTGATTTTACTTTGCATTTCCCTAATGTCACATGATAGTGAGCATCTTTTCATGTACTTATGAGTACGATTTTTTACTTAAATTAATGTTGCATTATATTATTAAATCTATACAAATATTATTCATAGTTGAGAATGGAATTCTGTTTCTTTTCCATTTTCTTGGAGTTAATATTTTCTTGGACTTTATATTTACTTGTCTGTATGTGTGTACCATTTACTAATTCTTGCCACAGCCAAACCTTTCAGTACAGTTTTCCTTAAGGTCAGTCACATCAGGTGATTTATCAGTTTCCATTTTATCCTTTTCAGGCTAGTGGAACACCTGACATTCCATGACATCTCTTTTTATCCTGCTCATTTGGTTCTTTTCTTTGTTTATTTCTTTGTTTTCATGGTGCATATCTTCCAATAGTTTCACTAGGTTAAATAATTATACAGTAGTAGAGAGAATGTTGATAAGACACCTTAGTGCACCAGACTCTTTATCAATGCTGTTCAAATCTGGACTGGTTTTCCTTTATACCTGGTAATTGTCATTATCCTGAGATGTTTCATCTTTAACTTGGAGGGCCTCTTATGTTCTTTCCTTTGTTATATCTCCTATTTTGGGGATCGTGGGTTTTTTTTTCTTTATTAGTCTGCTCCCTCATTTTGGTGGAATATATCCTTCAGTACCTTTCTCAGAAATGATGTATGGAAAGTAAAATTTTTGACATCTCTTACACCTGAAAATGCTGGGTACTCAGTGAATCCTTTCAGGTTGGAAACTTAAGACCTACAGTTCTGGAAAATTTTCATGAATTATTTTGAAGATGATTTATTATCTTGTTCTATGTGAACCTCCTATCATTTGGATGTTGGACTGTCCTCTCATTTTCTTATCTTTGCTGTCCCATTTTCCATCTTTTTGTACTTTTTTCTCTACTTTTTTTTAACCTTAATTCTACCTTGTAACCCTTTTATTGAGTTTTTTATTCTTCCCTCGTGCTTTTAATTTCAAGGAGCTGTTTTTAAAATAAACTAGTAAATTTTAGAATGTATTTTGATTTACAGAAACGTTGAGAACTTAGCACAGTATCTTATAATCTACATTCACTCTATCCTATATACTCTACACCACTTTATCCTATTATTAACATCTTACATTAGTATGGTACATTTGTTACAATTAATGAAGCAATATTGATTCTAATTATAGCATTAGCTAAAGTCCATATTTTATTCACATTTCCTTTATTTTTACCTAATAGCTTTCTTTTCTGTTCTAGGATAACATGTTATATTTGGTGATCATATCTCCTTAGGCAGCTCTTGGTTGCAACAATTTCTCAAACTTACCTATTTTTAATGACCTTGACAGTTTCAAGGAGTACTGGTCACGTTTTGTGTTTTTTTTGCAGAATTTCCCTCAATTTGGATTTGTCTGATATTTTTTGTCATGGTTAGACTGTGTTCTGAATTTGGGGAAAGCAGGCCACTGATGTGAAGTGCATTCTCATCACATCATGTCAAGGGAACTTACTATTCGCTTGACTTACCACAGTTGATATTGACCTTGATCACCTGACTGAACTAATGTGTCAGGTTCCTCCATTGTAAAATTATTCTTTTTCCCCTTTCCATGCAAAACTATCCTTTTTTTTTTGTTTGTAGTGGGGGAGGGATACATGGTCCAGGAATTGAACCTGGGTCTCCCACATGGAGCATTCTACCACTGAACCACCAGTGTGCCCCAAAAGATCTTTTGTTATTTTCTGATTTTTAAAAATAATACCTTGTCCCTGTTTCATGGATACATTTTTCCTGAGAGTATTGATAGCTGTTTTGTGTATGTGATGGTGGTGGTAGTGTTGTCATTTGCTGATATTCGTCAAGTATATTTTTTCCTGTTTTTTGCTTTTAATATTTCCAAGTCCTTATGCTTTGGGCATATCTCCTATAAATAGTATACTGTTGGATTTTTTATTATCCCGTCTCTCAATCTCTTTCTTTTAACTAGTGATTTTAGTCCCCCTGCAAATGTAGTAATTGTTGATATATTTGAACTTATTTCTTTGATCTTTTTTTTCAAAAAAAATCTTTTAACCCTTTCTCAACGTGAAAAAGTCAGAATGGGCATTGCCCAAAGAACCCTAGATTGCAAGAAGTTTTAAAAGAAAATGAGATTTAACAAGCAAATATGGCTGCTGAATCACTATTTTAATGTTCCTTCTAGCCTCCAGTGTTTTGGAACCCCTAGAAGGAAAAATCTAAGATGATGGAATGGCAGCCCATGACAAACCTTGGGATCTGTTCTGTAACTGCTTGTTGAAGTGTGCTTTGAAAATCATTACTTTTTTCATTCTTATTATATTTTACAATAAAAAGGTTTTTAAAATCTTTTAAATCTTATCTCCCTATTTCTAGGCTTTTTTTTTCTTTTCTAATTATCACCTTTTCTTTTGCTTTGTTTAGCTTCAGTTCTTGTTTATCATCTGTTCTAGTTTGTTAGCTGCCAGGATGCAACACACCAGAGATGGATTGGCTTTTAATAAAAGGGGATTTATTTTGTTAGTTCTTCAGAGGAAAGGCAGCTAACTTTCAACTGAGGCTCTTTCTTACGTGGGAAGGCACAGGGTGATCTCTGCTGGCCTTCTCTCCAGGCCTCTGGGTTCCAACAACTTTCCCCGGGTGATTCCTTTTTGCACATCCAAAGGCCTGTGCTGAGCCGCAAGTGCTGAGATGAGGAATGCTGAGCTGCTTAGGCTGTGCTACCTTGCGCTTTCTCATTTAAGCACCAGCCAATTAAGTCAAAGGTCATTCATTGCAGCAGGCACACCTCCTAGCTGACTGCAGATGTAATTAGCAACAGATGAGGTTCATGTACTGTTGGCTCAAGTCCACAGCAACAGAACTAGGTGCCTTCAGCTGGCCAATTTGACAATTGAATCTCACTACCACATCATCTTTCATTCATTTCTCTTTCCTGCTCTGGAGTATGCACACACTACCAGTGTCTTCCTCATTTTTTATGAGGTAAAGTTAACCAATAGTACAATGCACAGGTCTTAAGTGTACAGCTTGGCAGTTTTACTGGACATACAATTTTCGGCCATCAGTTGTTTATTATTTCTCAGCAATATGAAAATACTATTTTCAATATGAAAATAAAATATTTTTGGCTTCCAATGTTTGTATTAAGTCTGCTGTCATTCTAATTGCCATTCCTTTAAAGTGAAGCTGAGCTGTCTTTTTTTTTTCCTCTGGATACTTTTAAGATCTCTTTGTCTTTGGTGTCATGTAGTTTTGATGTACCTAGGTATGGATTTCTTTTTATTTATCATATTTGGCATACATTTTGCTTCCTAGAGTCATGGATTCACTTTTTTCCCCATTGGTTCTAGAAAATTCATAGGTGTATCTTTTTAAATGTTGCTTCACCATCTTCTATTTTTTTATTTGTGACTCATTCTGTTCATATTTCTTAATATCTCTTTCATCTTTTGCATATCTAGTTGCACTCCATTGCATTTCAGTAATATCTTTGGATTCCAGTTCATTAAATCTCACTTCATCTTTATCTGATCTGCTGTTTAACTTACTATTGTTTTATTTCCACCATTAAACTTTTCATATATAAAAGTACATTTTTCCCTAAACTTTTTGCACGTCTTTTATAGTTGTTTCTAGTTTTCTAATCTTTATGATCTTGTCATTTTTTTTCTGTAAACAATTTGTACATAGCTGTTCTTTAATTTTATTTCTGAAAATTCCAGTATGAGAGAGAGGGGATATATTTGCTATTAATTGTTTGGGTTGACTCTCATTCACATGCTCACCTTTGATTATGAGCCCATAGCTTGATCATGCTCGATAAGAATCCTGAGTCTAAATTAGGGAAGTTTTCCTCCAAATTAGATATGCTTCTCCTTCAGTTGGCAAATGTACGGAGTCACTGCCCTGGAAGCATTTCAACCACTTTTAAAAATCTTGACTCAGTACAGAAATTCAGCCCAAAGTTTCTTTTGCTATTGACCCAAGGCTCTTTGTCCAAATAGCAATGCTTTTATTATCATTCTCTTTAGGACAACTTGGCCTCTCCTAGCTCCTCATTGCTCAAGCTGCATGTCACTCATGGGTTTGTTTGGTATATAGAAGGTAGGATCTTTGAAGAAACGTTTACTTTTTTTGACAGCAGCACTGTCTCAAAGAGTTTATTCCTGTCCAGAGCACCTTGACAGCCATAATGCCAGAAGCAGAGTTCTGAGATGAGATTTTAACTCTTCGGGGGGGGGAGGGGAATCAAAATGTGATCATAGGAGCTCAGAAAGGTGTTCCAGTGGGACAAGGATCCACTCAGAGAAGCCTTTGGAAATCAGGTTGCAGGCTCAGCTATTTCATAAAACCATTAGTTACTATGTTCTCTGTGTACGAAGTCTGCATGAGAAATTTCTTTTAGGAAAAGTTTTGCCTTCACAGAGGGATTAGCTTTTTCCTTTGCCTTAGGGCAAGAGTTTTGTAATACATCTTATTTCCCTTTTTGCCCAAGCTGCCAATCTGGTTAAAACAGATACAGAATCATATCGGCAATTTTAATCATGATGACTAGCTTCCTTCTCTTTTCTCATAGTCATGATTTTTAGTTTGTATGTGTATATATGTTCATATACTTATAGCATTTCTACCTCTGTCTCTTTTATGGAAAGAGGCAAGTTATAAGTAAATAAGCTAAAGTTCATAAACATTTTACATTTATATTCGTTTCCCTTATGTTCTTAAAATATCTGAAGGGAAGGAATAATTTGAAATAGTTATGCAAATTGATTTGGCTGCAATTTCTGAAGCTTCATACCCCCAGCATGAGTAAGTGAGCACAACTTCCTGTAGTAGAGGAAGGTATTTTTGTGTCTGTTCCTTTCTCTTGAGGGCAGCTGTGTCCAGACTTCTGAACTGGGACTCTCTGCTCACCTCCTTTTGCCTTCATTGTGGACCAAAGGTGGAGTGAATTGTTCTGGGGATTCATTCTACTTCAGAGTAAGAACTAAGAAGCTGGGTATAGAAAGACAGTTTCCAATATAGTTAGAGTATTCTAATATACGTGTATTCATAACAGATGAAAGGGGGTATTTTCATACCCATTTTGTAAATACAGAACTAAGATAAATTTGACAAGGTCATTCAGTGAGATCTGACTCCTGCCCTGTGCATCCATTGATTCATAGTTATTGAGTATTCCCGTTGAGCAAAGGAGTGAAATGCATTTCTTAAGAACATGGATTTGAGAGCTAGACGCCTGGTTCATGTCTCTTCACCACCCACCATACACTACATGGGTTGAGTCTCCCTCATAATCTGATGATTCTGAATTCCTTTCCAGCCTTTCCTCTGGGCAGTGGTCCCTTGATTCCAACTCATCATCAATCTCCCAGCCTTCTTCTCTATCTCAGAGTAGCATGTAGCCTCCTTCCAGAGGATTCAGACTACTAGATTTTAAAAATTCATTCATTCATTTATTCATTCCAGCACACCCCCACTTACCTGAACTCATGCCTTATGCCTAGGCATCTTCCCTTCCTGAGGTTCATGACTGGACCAAGTTCATGTCAGACCATCCTCCCTCTACTCACACAGCTCATTTGTGGTTCTCACTACAAGCAGTATATTTAAACCACTTAATCCAAAATTCAGCTTCTCTGATTTGCAGTTTGCTGTGGCCTCCCCAGTCCTATCCTGGGCTATGCAGTGGGTTCTTCAGACATCTCAGCAACACTGGGAACCCTGCTGATGATGGATGGAACCTGGGTCTGGTAGCCCAAGGAACACAGCCTCAGGCAAGGGACAGGTTGGTGGCCAATAAGTGCCCACCTAAGAGAATGATTGCTGAGGTCCTGGGGAAAACCTCAAATTGGAGCTGGCAGGGCCAGGCACAAGAAGTGTCTCTGGTGGCCCCACTTTGCAGGGACCCAGCCTTGATAATGGCACACCATTACTGGTTTTTAAGGCTTTCTATTCCTGCCTGCAAGCTGATACCACCCACACATGGCTCCTGATTTACTGGGACCCAGAGACAAATGAGCATGTGTCTCTTCTGAGCAGGAGGAACATTTCTTTCTTCCTCATGGTCCATTTTGATGACAGATCAAGTCAGGGTGGGGTCAGGGAGGTGTCTCCCAAAGCCTGGCTCAGGTGGGAACTGCAATGACTTAACAGGAGGAATTTTGAATGTTGGAGAAGGTGGAAAGGGTAGCCATTTGAATGTGTTTGGAATGCACCAGTGAGGAGCTCTGTTTGTTTAGCGTGACACTGGGAAACAAGTCACCATGTGAGATGTGCAGTGCCTGGGCCCCCCACCCAGCATCCCTGATGCAGAGTTAGCCTCGACTTGGCTGCACTGATCTGAAACACATGCTTCCTTTGGAGTGGTGACCCACTATCCTGGCATGTTCCTTTCCTGCCATACGACCTGCTGCTATTGAGCCAGCCCTCTTCTTACCTCCTCACCTCTCCAATGAAGGGATGTACAAGGCTTGGCATGGCCTTGTACATAAATGTTCACTGAATAACACGGAATGTGTCTAAAATTAGCATATGACCTGGCACCTCCACGCTTGGGTGTGTATTTCAAAGAAATAAAAACAGGGACTCAAACAGATATCTGCACACCAAATTCATAGCACCATTGTTCATGATAGCCAAAAAGTAGGAAAAAAACAGATGAGAGGGTAAATATTAGATTTACTCTATCCATGCAATGGAATATTCCTCAGCCATACAAATGATTCAACTATGGATACATACTATAATGTGAATCAACCCCCAAAACATTAGGCTAAGTGAAAGAAGTCAGACACAAAAGTACAAAAATGGTTTGAGTTCGCTTATATGAAATATCTAGAATAAACAAAGTCATAGAGACAGAAAGTAGATTACCAGAGACCAGGGTGGATGAGGAATGGGGCACTGTAACTTAGTGGGCGCAGAGTTTCTGTTTGGGGTGATGAGAAAATTTTGGTAATGGATGGCAGTGATGGTAGCACACTGTGAATGCAGTTAACACCACTGAATTGTATACTTAAAAATGTTTAAAATGGGAAGTGTTATGTCATATAAATGTTACCATGGTAAAAAAAAATGCCAACTCTGCCCTTTTAGGTGAATAAAAGCAAATTTTATTGAAGACTGTTTTGATATTTTCACAACCCCATCGTGATATAATTGGAGAAGCCCTGGGGTATTGCAAAACTAGACTCACTCCACACTCCTATGTACCTTTCACGTGGCCCTGTTGTGGTTTCTCTAATGGTTGAATTGGAAACGGTGCAGATAACCAAAAGAAACCCTCGTGTTTCCACATGCAGGAAAGAGGGGCTTATATTGCACTTTTCTTAATTGGTGGCATTTACATTCGCGCTAGCAGTTCATACCTAATAGAAGACTGTTCTGGAATTTGTGAAAGAAATAGGTTTTATATTACAAGTGATGTGTGGACTGACGTGCTTGTATGCTTTGGCCTGAACTGCTGGGGTTTGGTTTCCCTGGGAGAAGATCCTGCCAAATACCAGTGGGGCTCAGTCTATAAGGCTGCGTAAGATGGTCCCCCAGGAGGTGGGCAGCTCCGCCTTGACAGGACCTGTGACCCTTCCACTGTGGCTGCCTCGGCATTTCCCAGGTCCAGATGGACCCACAGAGAAAGTGCTTTCCTTGAGCTCTTCTCTCTGGCGCCCTCAGACTGTGAGGCCACCAGGACCGTGGGACATGGACTGGTCTCTGGAAGCGCCTGCCGTAGAGGTGCTTTGATGCCGGCGTGTGAGCCCGCATGTGGGAAGGGTGGCTGGCTGGCCTTGAGACGCTATGAATGAGGCTGGACTATCCAGGTGGACAGAGACCCATGGCTGCACCTGAGGTAAGAATTCCTATTTGCCCATGGCTCCCTTAACAGTCTCGGAGTTCCCTCGGTTGGGATAGCATTGAATGCACTTCTGACACTAACTATTGGGGTTAATGCAGACAGAATCAGAGATTAAGGATGCAGTCCTCCTCAACTCTGATCTTGCTTCAGGCACCAGCCACAGGTTTCAGGAACTCCCAGGATCGTCCTCAGTTCTGACCAATTGGCTATAAATTCAGGGGTTCTCATGACCCTGCCAGGTTCAGCAATTCACTAGAACAACTCACAGTACTCAGGACAGTGCTACACTTATGATTGCAGTTTTTTTCTAATAGCAAAAAAGGTACAAATAATTGATATTGATCAAAATCAGTGAGTTCTTGGGTGGGCCATGGTGGCTCAGCACGCAGAGTTCTTGCCTGCCATGCCAGAGACCAAGGTTTGATTCCCAGTGCCTGCCCATGCAAAAAAAAATTTTTTTTTAAATAGTGGGTTCTTTACCCAGTGCACATAACAAGCAACCTATGATAGCAGGGTTTCAAAGAGAGAAAGCATTTAATGCCACATGCAAAGCAGGAGAGCAGATGGCCTATTGGCCCCCAAAATCTGGCTCCTCTAGTTCAGGGATTTTATGGATTCACACAAGGGGGGATGGAGTTGTTACCATTACAATAGTAAGTATAAGCAGGGCTGAGACTAGGCTGGGATAACCATTATGATATAAAGGGTTTTGGTTTTCTAAAGCTGCTGGAATGCAATATACCAGAAATGGATGGGCTTTTATAAAGAGGATTTATTGAGTTACAATTTTACAGTTCTAAGGTCTTAAAAATGTCCAAACTAAGGCATCCAGAGAAAGATACCTTGACTCTAGAAAGGCTGATTCTGTTACATGGGAAGGCAGGTGGGTGGCATCTGCTGGTCCTTTTTCCTGGTTCCATTGTTTCCAGCTTCTGATTCCAGTGACTTCCTCTTTAAACATCTGTGGGTCTCACTGAGCTGTTCCTGGGCAAAACTCTGGGTTTCATCTCTTAGCTTAGCACCTCCCAGGGCTGGAGATTTCTTCTGTTCAGGTTCTGGCTATTTCTGTGAGTCCTTGCTTGGCACCCAGACTATTTCTGTCCCCATCTCCAAAGGTCTGTGTCCTGGCTTCATTTCTCTAGTTTCTCTGTTGGTTCTGAAGTCTTTCTCTGTTTGTGAGCTCTTACAAGGGTAATTAATTACCTTTATTTATAGTATACCAGTAAATTAATTAGACCCACCTTGAGTGGGCAAAGTCACAACTCCATGGACATAATCTAATCAAACAATCATGCCTACAGTTGGGTGAGTCGTGTCTCCATGGAAACAACATAATCAAAAGATCCCATCCTAAACAATGGATCTGCCCCACAAGACTCGATTAGAATTAAAATAACAGGGCTTTTCTGGAGTATATAATAGTTTCAGATCAGCACAGTAAGTATACAGGGTAAGACTAGTTGCGTTTCAGTAATTTCAGCTATCAACTTCTGCCTATTCTACAATATACAAAGAAAAATATCTATATAATGATTCGTTTATCATAATCATTTGTTAATTCTTAATTTCTTGATTTTGTTTTTGTTCATTCCCCAATCTTGAGGGATATCTGGGTGATGACCACTCTGACTTTTTCCTGCTGAAAAGGGGCACCAAGCCCAGGAGTTGGAGGATTGACACTTTTTAGATTGTAGTTGTACACATTCCTTAACTTCAGGCTTTGATTGGAGTATTAATGTTTTTTTCTATAATTCTGTTGTGGCCAGGCTAGGATTAAAAACAGAAACAAGTTTTGAAGATAAGTATGCTTGTAATCACTAGTTGTACTATCATTAGTCCTGCTTGTAAATTGAACGAAATCAAGATCCTATTCCTATGGGAAGCCGTTTAAGTAAATCAAGTATGCGAAAGGAGGTGGAACCGGGGTCTATTGCATTAATTTGACTTTTCATATGTTCTAACGCTTTAATTACATTATCCAATTCATCAGGTATATAGGTACAGCATTCAGTTTTTATTATAGCACATGTCCCTTGTTGCGAAGCTGTCAAGACATCTGGAGCCATTTGGTTTTGTAGTACTGCTTTATGCGTTAAAGTTATTTCAGTATTTAAAAGAGATGTACTGTTAGGGATATCATTTAAAGCTGGTTGTGTAAAATTGTTCAGTGCTTCTATCCTAAGTAAGACATCATCTAATGAAAGCAGAAAGATAGCAAAAACTAGGTGATCATACCAATGAAATATTGATTGGCCCCATTGAGATTTTTAATAATCACTGATTTGCCCTTGATGCTAAAGTTTTGTGAATACTTCCTTGAGTCCAGGGCAATCCTACAGTGCGTCTGCCTATCCAACCTGGGGGCAACCACCAAGCCTTGAATTGGTGTCACATAACCACTGAGTTCCATTCAGAGCTACTCAGCAAACATCACATCTATCAACCCAGTGTGTCCCAAACCACTCACTTTCCTGTAATATTATGGTTTGGAGACATTGCTGTGGAGGCAGCCATCCAATTTTCCTTGTATTGAAGGAATTGTGTTGTTGGGTATGGTTTGGTTATTCTTAAAAGAGTGGAGATTTCTGGCTTACTCTATCATACCCACATGTTAGCCATACCATGCCATCCCAAAGTTGTAAATGCCCCTCTTGTTCTCTAATAGTTGAATGGTTAGCCTTACCGTCTAAATGTTTTGCATGTTGAATGGCTCTCTCTACTGTTATACTTGAAGAAAAAGAAATTTGATGTCCTGGGGTTCCTAAATTAATTGGCCATTTCTTTGGATATGCATTAGTTATGTTTATGGTATCTAGAATCCCTTTTTCTTCATACATCTTTTTTATTCATTTTCTTAATTCCATCCAGTCAGCTCCCTGATGGGATGTTATCTACAAGGATGCCCCAGAACCCCAGACGTAGTTAGGTAATTGGCCACATACCCAATAATCTGATTGATCCAAAGAAACTGCATAAGAGTATGCCTATTATTAAAATATATATATATAGTGTTTGATGATATGTCAGTTCCTTGGGCTATACCATAGCAGAGATACAAAACAAGGATATGCCACAAATGCATGTCGGGAGGAGTCTAATAATTTTGTAAAGTAATCTGTTTGGTTATAAGTGGAGGTATTTTGCTCTTTAGGCAACACACACGTTTATGAAATTTTGTTTATACTTAACGGAACTCAGATAAAAATAAATACTCAAGGAGAAAGCCACAGAAGCAAGGAGCTAAAAGCAACATAAGAGAAGGAAGAGACCTGCAGATGCCACTATGTACCTTTCTATGTGGCATAGGAGACCAGGATTGCTAGCAGCCCATCTTCACGAAAAAAGCATCGTCTTGATGATGCCTTGATTTGAACATTCTCACAGTCTCAAGCTATTATCATTTTGGATTGCTCTTGGCTTTACCTAACAGAAGTCATATTATAGTGGTTAATTTATCACAAGAAACAAAAGTATGGGATAGGCAATTCAGTACTGAAAGGAGACACAGCTATCCTGGAGAACAAGTGACTCCACTTTCTCATGCCACCATCATTTTTCAATTGCTGCTGCACCTCCAAGCTCCAGCCTGAGTCCTTGCTAGAAAGAAAAACGAAAAGAAGCATTACCAGCAGCCTGCAGCACCAAATCGTGCTCACAGCTGAGTCATATGGCCACCTTCAGCTGTATGAGAAGTTAAAAATGGATATTTTTGTTTTTTGGTCACTACAATCATTGACATGAGAGAAAAATCTTTGGAATAGGTATTGAGCAAGTCCAAATATAACTTTTGCTAGAAATTATGCAGATTTTCTATTATTTGGGGATCAATTTCAAAGATTATAGCATAAAATACTAATAACCCTCCAGAATCATTCTGCCCTTATTGTCTTTATTAATATATCTGTAAGTTGGGTGAACAATCGTCTCAGTTTGCCCAGAACCAAGGGGTGATTATGGGTAGAAAAAATTAAGAATAAATTGAAACATGCTAAATTCTTCAGCATACCTGGATGGCATCAAATGATCATCTCTCTCTTTTTTTTTTTTGTTCATATTCCCTCTTTGAAAATGATAAGTCAATGGTACTAAATTCAAAGGTGAAGTTTTAAATTTAAATTCATCTCATACCTTATTAAATATGAAAAATATCAAAAAGTAACTGAAGAATGACGCTCTAACTAAAATTATTGACAAAATGGTAAACAGCAAATAAGAACATAAAAGTAGAGGTGGTATAGTGAATCAGAATGATGGTTGAACTGTAAAAGAATCTGTTTAATAAGATAATCAGGATGATTTCGCATTGAAAAAATGTCCCAAATGCAGTTAAGATATTATGTGGTTCGGAGCTGTATGTACCACTGAAAAACCACGTCCTTGAAGTTGATCCATTCTGTGATGTGAACCCTTTGTAAGTAGGGCCTTTTAATGAGGTTACTTCAGTTGAGGTATAGCCCACCTCAATCAAGGTGGGTTTTGATTCTGTTACTGGAGTCCTTTGTAAGTGGAATGAAATTCAGACAGAGGGAGAGAAAGCAATGGGAAGAAAGAAGCTGAAATTCAAGGGAACCTAGAAGAGAATTCAGATTAGGAGAGGCCACTGTGCGCATTGCCATGTGACAGAAAAATCCAAGGACCATGGATTGCAGGCAACCAACCCAGTATTTCAATCTTCAGGAACAGCAGCTTGTTGATGACTTGATTTGGCCTTTCTCTTAGCCTCAAAATTGTGAGCAAATAAATGCCCACTGTGTATGCTCATCACATGGTATTTGCTTGAACAGCCGAGAATCATAAACAGATACATAATCCTTGATTTAAAAACAATAGTATACAATTACAATTTAGAGCTATGAAGGAAATTATGGTTAACACAAAAAATTGCTTTCACTGAATTTTGTGTTTAAGATAAATATCTTCATGGAAAAGGGAAGCTGCATATGGGAGATCAATTATATATTTATATAAGAGAGCAGTGAATCTATCGCAAACATACATGTGCACAAATGTTTTGCCACAAATTGGGTTTTCCTTCCTAAGTTTTTCAGTAAAGATATGAAAGGTATTAGGCAAAACAAAGAATACTTTAATAGTTATCGTTTCTCACCTGTTTTCCTGAAGATGTGTTTTAAATCGTCTAGGAGTTTGCATTGATATCTGCCTGCCAGAACTGTGTCAGTTTCCTCTTCTTCTTCAGGGTTCTCAGTAGTTTGTTTTTCAATATTTGTCCTGTGAAGGAGTCTAGGAGAGACAAACTAGTTAGAGTGCTATTTTTACTTTACCATGGTGTACCCCTGGTTTCAGTCTGTGCCAGTATGAAAGGATTACGTACCCTAGAAAAACCATGTTTTAATCCTAATCAGTCATATGGAGGCAACCACTTCTATTAATCCCTATTCAATAATGTAGGTTGGACACTTGATTAGATCATCTCCATGGAGACGTGACTCCACCCATTCCACGTGGGTCTTGATTCGTTTACTGGAATCCTTTATAAGAGGAAGCATTTTGGAGAAAGTTTGAGAATGACGAGAGAACCACAATACTTACTAACGTAATGAAAACAATTCCATCTCCCCTTGTCTGAAACCATAAAAACCTTGAACCCCCTAAGCTCGGTGTTTTAGTTTGCTAAGGCTGCCAGAATGCAATACATCAGAGATGGATTGGCTTTTATAAAAGGGACTTTAAAAAATTTACTAATTTGGAATCTGTAGCATTTCTATACACTAGTAATGAACAAGCTGAGGGGGGAAATCAAGAAACAAATCCCATTTACAATTGCAACTAAAAGAATAAAATACCTAGGAATAAATTTAACTAAAGAGACAAAAAATCTATATAAAGAAAACTACAAAAAACTGTTAAAAGAAATCACAGAAGACCTAAATAGATGGAAGGGCATACTGTGTTCATGGATTGGAAGACTAAATATAGTTAAGATGTCCATCCTACCTAAATTGATTTACAGATTCAATGCAATACCAATCAAAATCCCAACAACTTATTTTCAGAAATAGAAAAACCAATAAGCAAATTTATCTGGAAGGGCAGGTTGCCCCAAATTGCTAAAAACATCTTGAGGAAAAAAAATGAAGCTGGAGGTCTCGCGCTGCCTGACTTTAAGGCATATTATGAAGCCACAGTGGTCAAAACAGCATGGTATTGGCATAAAGATAGATATATCGACCAATGGAATCGAATAGAGTGCTCAAATATAGACCCTCTCATCTATGGACATTTGATCTTTGATAAGGCAGTCAAGCCAACTCACCTGGGACAGAACAGTCTCTTCAATAAATGGTGCCTAGAGAACTGGATATCCATATGCAAAAGAATGAAAGAAGACTCATCTCTCACACCGTATACAAAAGTTAACTCAAAATGGATCAAAGATCTAAACATTAGGTCGAAGACCATAAAACAGTTAGAGGAAAATGTTGGGAGATATCTTATGGATCTTACTACTGGAGGAGGTTTTATGGACTTTAAACCTAAAGGAAGAACACTGAAGAAGGAAATAAATAAATGGGAGCTCCTCAAAATTAAACACTTTTGTGCATCAAAGAACTTCATCAAGAAAGTAGAAAGACAGCCTACACAATGGGAGACAATATTTGGAAATGACATATCAGATAAAGGTCTAGTATCCAGAATTTATAAAGGGATTGTTCAACTCAACAACAAAAAGACAGCCAACCCAATTACAAAATGGGAAAAAGACTTGAACAGACACCTATCAGAAGAGGAAATACAAATGGCCAAAATGCACATGAAGAGATGCTCAATGTCCCTGGCCATTAGAGAAATGCAAATCAAAACCACAATGAGATAATGGCCATTATCAACAAAACAGAAAATGACAAGTGCTGGAGAGGATGCAGTGAAAGAGGCACACTTATCCACTGTTGGTGGGAATGTCAAATGGTGCAACCATTGTGGAAGGTAGTTTGGCGGTTCCTCAAAAAGCTGAATACAGAATTGCCATACGACCCAGCAATACCATTGCTGGGAATCTACTCAAAGGAATTAAGGGCAAAAACTCAAACGGACATTTGCACACCAATGTTTATAGCAGCGTTATTTACAATTGCAAAGAGATGGAAACAGCCAAAATGTCCATCAACAGATGAGTGGCTAAACAAACTGTGGTGTATACATATGATGGAATATTATGCAGCTTTAAGACAGGATAAACTTATGAAGCATGTAATAACATGGATGGACCTAGAGAACATTATGCTGAGTGAGTCTAGCCAAAAACTAAAAGACAAATACTGTATGGTCCCAATGATGTGAATCGACACTCGAGAATAAACTTGGAATATGTCATTGGTAACAGAGTTCAGCAGGAGTTAGAAACAGGGTAAGATAATGGGTAATTGGAGCTGATGGGATACAGACTATGCAATAGGACTAGATACAAAAACTCAAAAATGGACAGCACAATAATACCTAATTGTAAAGTAATCATGTTAAAACACTGAATGAAGCTGCATCCGAGCTATAGGTTTTTGTTTTGTTCTGTTTTGTTTTGTTTTGTTTTGTTCTTACTATTATTACTTTTATTTTTTTTCTCTATATTAACATTTATATCTTTTTTGGTTATATTGCTAGTTCTTCTAAACCGATGCAAATGTACTAAGAAACGATGATCATGCATCTATGTGATGATGTTAAGAATTACTGATTGCATATATAGAATGGTATGATTTCTAAATGTTGGGTTAATTTCTTTTTTTCCGTTAATTAAAAAAAAAAAAAGAGAAGGGGTGATTGGAGCTGAAGGGATACAGACTGTGCAACAGGACTGGATATAAAAACTCAGAAATGGACAGCACAATACTACCTAACTGTAATGTAATTATGTTAAAACATTGAATGAAGCTGCAAAAAAAAAAAAAATTTACTAATTTGGGAAGATACACAGTGCCATCTTCTGGCCCTCTCTCCTGGCCTCTGGGTTCAAATGGTTTTCCCCAGGGTGGTTTCTTTCTGATCTCCAAATGTCTGGGTCTGAGCCGGCTCTGAGCTCTGAGCTGAGTTGTGTTGGACATGCCAGCAACCTTTAGAAGGAAAAGCCCCCAGGGAGCTTCGTGAAGCAAGCGGCCCAGAGAGGAAGCTAAAGCTAAAAGATGTTGCTACATTCCCCATGTGCCTTTCCAGTTGAGAGAGAAACCCTGAACTTCATCATTCTTTCTTGTGTGAAGGTAACCTCTTGTTGGTGCCTTAATTTGGACATTTTTATAGACTTGCTTTATTTGGAACATTTTCTCAGTCTTAGAACTGTAAACAAGCAACTATTATATTCCCCTTTTTAAAAGCCATTCCATTCCTGGTACACTGCATTCCAGCAGCCAGCAAACCAGAACCCAGTCCCATCGGTTTGACAGGGGAGTGAGCTTTTAATAAAACGTCATAGGGACCTTCCTGTTTTGGTTCCAACTGATCTGTTAGATTTTGATTTTTCCATTTTAGCTTTTCAAAGAACTCAGTCACCAAGCTTAAATTGTTGTAAGGGATCATCTGTAGGAAAACAGAATCAATTTGAGGTGTAGTGGTAAATTGCCTCTAATGGTGGCCCTTCGTGACTGAACACATCTCTTAGTTTCTAATTCTTGGACTTGTTCGATCTAGGTGTACATGCTACCTTGTTTTAGGAATGTTCTCCCATACACCATTTCAGATGGGCTCAAAGGAACCTTGCTCTGGGTGCTACTTTTACCTCGTCAAAGCCACTGGGTGTGATACTGGACAGAGGCAGTGAATTCTCTGCCAAATGGCTAAAATGACCAATTTCTTAGACATCAGGGTTTTAAAGAGAGAAAGACTTTATCGCTAGGCACAAAGCAGGAGATCTGATGACCTAGCTGCCCCCACCAAAATTTCTCCTCAGGTGTGGTAGTTAGGTTCAGTTGTCAACTTGGCCAGGTGATGGTGGCCAGCTGTTTTGTTGCTGGGGACCTAAATCATCACCATGTGAATTCTATGGCTGATGACATCTGCATTGGCTTAAGGGGAGTGTCTTCTGCAATGAGTGATGTTTAATTTAATTAGCTGGAGGCGTAAAAGGAGGTCAGAAGGGGGAGAAGGCATGCTGCATGACCAGCACAACTCAGCTCAGAGCTCAGAGCCGGCTCAGACCCAGACATTTGGAGATCAGAAAGAAACCACCCTGGGGAAACCCATTTGAACCCAGAGGCCAGGAGAGAGGGCCAGCAGGTGGTGCTGTGTGTCTTCCCAAATTAGTAAATTTTTAAAAGTCCCTTTTATAAGAGCCAGTCATCTCTGATGTATTGCATTCTGGCAGCCTTAGCAAACTAAAACACCGAGCTTAGGGGGTTCAGGTTTTTATGGCTTCAGACAAGGGGAGATGGAATTGTTTTCATTACGTCTGTAAGTATTCACAGGGCCGAGACTAGGCTAGAATAGCCATTACAATAGTAAGTGTAAACAAGTGTG
Organism: Tamandua tetradactyla; assembly: GCF_023851605.1. Taxonomy (NCBI): domain Eukaryota; kingdom Metazoa; phylum Chordata; class Mammalia; order Pilosa; family Myrmecophagidae; genus Tamandua; species Tamandua tetradactyla. The sequence continues at coordinate 60,098,356 of NC_135346.1, read as the reverse complement.
AGACTAGTTCAGTTTTAGTAATTTCAGGTATTAACTTTTTTGATGATATAGAAAGAAAAGAACATAATGAATTCAGCAACCATAATTACCCCTTAATTCTTAATTTATCCCTTAAATCTTCATTTCTCAGTAACAGGAGTATCTTGTTCCATGAAATGTTAGTCACCTGACAGAGTTTAGTTACTCTTTTTTCGGGATATGATTCATCTTCTCCATTTTCCTGGTAGATTGTGGTCTCTAAGATGCGTGTAATTTTCAATGCATGTTCAGTACTCCTGACAGTTCCTATGAAATTTTTTATGTAAACTATCCCTGATTATCATTTTGTGTTGAAATTGGGAGTTCAAACTGTGGGATTATTTCCTTCAGAGGAAGGAAGTAACCTTAGTTACTTCTGAGGCTCATTCTGTACTGCATGGAAAATCTTCTACCCATCCTGTGACTGTATCTACAAAAACAAGAAGATATTTGTAATTTCCACATACTTTTGGCATGACAGTAAAGCCTGTTTGCCAGTCGTCAGCTGGTGGTGTGCCTCTGGCTTACACTCCTTTTACAGGGCAGAGGCTTGGGTTTGGGGGTGTTTGTAGTGCAAGTTAGGCAGTTTTGTGTTATTTTCTGCATCTTGGGTCCTATAATTCATTTTTTCAGCCATTAGTACATGGTATCTCTTCCATGAGATACCATGAGTGCTTTGATGTAAATAAATAAGAATTCTTACTTTTAAATGTTCAGGAATAAGAATTATTCCCTCATTATTATAAATCCATCCTCCCTCTGTTCTTTCGTATGGAATGTTTGAGAAGTAACATCTGTTTCTTTTAAGTCAAAGCCCCATTCTTTTGCTCTCAACAAATATGGGCTGAATACTGAGGAGAAAATTTTTTAGTTTTATATCTAGTGTCAGATAAAGGACCGTTGATGAGAATGGAGGTTTCAGTTTGTGTGCTGCTCTTGCTTCTCGATCTGCCATGCAGTTGCCTTTTATAGGGTCCGTTTCTCCTTTCTGAGGACTGTAGCAGTGCATCATGGCAACTTGTTTAGGCAACATCACTGCTTCTAATAAGTCTAAGATTACGTCTGCACGTTTAATTTCTCTTTTTACCAGATGTTGAGTTCTCTTTCTTTCCAGATGGCTCTGTGAGCATGAACTATATGAAACGCATACTTAGAATCTGTATATATGTTTATTCACTGTCCTTCCCCAGATGTAAAGCTCTCATGAGTGCAATAAGTTCTGCCCATTGTGTGGACATGCCTGATGAGAAGGCCCCACTCTCGAGTACTGTTCGTAGAGTTACCGCTGCATAAACCAGCCTTTTGAAGTCTTCGATCCATGAAGCTGCTTCCATCAGTATACATGTCTGGATGTTCTAGAAGTTGGGTGATTAAATTGGGACAGCTGGAATAGACTTCATCAATTGTTTGTGAACAGGCAAGCACAGGTTCCCCTTTCCCACCTGGATGTAAGGTAGCTGGGTTTAAACTAGAAGAAATATTCAGTGATGTTAGAATTATCGAGTAGAATAGCTTGATATTCACCTTGATTTTGCTATTTAGCTTGATATTGGTGAGCCAGTATCCGCCTTTGTATTCTAACAATGGCAGTGTGGCATATACACAGTTGTAGGTTGACATATAGTGAGTTTTTCTTCTTCTTTGAGTATGTCACAGGTGGCCACTACAGCCCTTGGGCATGCTGGCCATCCTTGGGAGGTATTGTCCAACTGTTTAGAAAAATAGGCCACAGGTCATCTGACATTTGCTAATTTTTGAGTTTTCACTCCTAATGCAATCCCTTGTCTCCAACGTTTGAAAAGGTCCAAGTGTTTTCTTGGGTCTGGGAGGCCTAGGACTGGGGCTAAGAGTTTTCTTTTTATTTTCTGGAAGGCATTTTTACATTCAGTAGTCCAAGTTAGAAGTTCTTGCTCAGATCCTTTCAAGGCTCTCCTATATAAGAGTTTTTCTATGAGTCTAAAATTAGGTATCCACCTTCTACAGAATCCTGCCTTTCCTAAGATTCATCAAAGCTGCCTTCTTGCAAGTGGCTCTGCTGCTTGGGCTAAGGCTTCTCTCCGGTCTGGCAATAGATTTCTCTATCCTTTGGATAATTCAAAACCTAAATATTTTACTGATTCTTGAGAAATTTGGGCTTTTCTCTTTGAAAACTTGTAACCTTGGTCTGCTAAGAAAATCAGAGTTTGAATACTGTTCTTATCTGATGTTTTTTTCTGGTATGACTTGTGACCAAGATATCATCTCCATACTGTAATAACACTCCTTCTGGCAGCAGTAATTCCCTTAAACCTCTAGCTTTAGTTTCTTCAAATATTGTGGAAGCATTTTAAAATCCTCATGGAAGAGCAGTCCAACAGCATTGTTTTATGTTAGTAATGAGGTCTCCCCATTCAAAAGCAAAGAAATTGTTAAGATTCTGGATCAAGGGGTATGCAGTAAAAGGCATCTTTCAAATATAAGATGGTAAACCAACAAAAATCTCCAGATAATGTAATAAGTAAAGTATACAGATTTGAAACTACAGGATGGATCTCTTCTGCAATTTGATGAATAGCCGAGAGACTTGTATGAACGAGTATTCATTTAGGGTGCCTGGCCTTTGTACCAGCAGTATTGGAGTGTTTCATGGAGAGTCACGGGGTTGTATTAATTGATATTTCAAAATTGTCTTTATTAATGGAGCAATTCCTTCTCTGGATTCTAGTTTAGGTTGATATTGTTTAACATGACGTACAGCACCTGGCTTTTGAAGTTTCATTTGGACCTGCCTTACTGTGTTTGCATGTCTGGGCTTTGCATCAGCCCATGCCTCTGGTGTACAGAGTTCAAGATTTCTGTTGGGATAGTGTGGTCTGCTATCTCCTTCAGCAAACAGCAGAGAGCTTGCAATGCACAAACTTGTCCTGGAGGCATTTCTGTGGTTAACCATCTGGAAAAAAGGTTATCTGGACATTCAACTTGGTTAATTGGTCTCTTCCCAGCAAGGGAACTGGGCATTCCAGTGCATAAAGGAAACTACGCTTTAAATTTTTGGTCCCAATTAGTCAGTCTAGCAACTGGAAAAAATGTTTTATTTGCTCTTTTACCAGATGCTCCTGTTATGGTAACTGATTGGTTGGAAATCCCATTAGGTTTTTAGAAGTACATGGCTCCTGTATCAACGAGAACGTCAATTAATTGTTTTCTCATATTGTTACCAAATTACTTGTTTTGCAGGAGTATACTCAACAGACAAACTCAGGTCAGGACCCTGAACTCTGTACCCAGAAAACAGAAGCATGTAGGGGTCAGAGCCGGGGTGGGGGGTCTTTCTGGAAGCAAAGCCCAGGGCATCTAGCCCAGCGCCAGGGCACTTGAACTGCCCAACTGACTTCCAGATCCACTTTTTTTTTTTAACATGGGCAGGCACTGGGAATCGAACCCACGTCTCTGGCATGGCAGGTGAGAATTCTGCCACTGAGCCACCATTGCACAGCTCCCCATTCACTTTTGCCTTGATGACCCTTTCACTGTCAAATGTCTGGACTTAGAACCGGAAATTGTTTCTCTCCTTGAAGCTTTTTAAAGTGCGAGAATAGAGAAAAATCAGTGTCCGAGCCTCTAGACTAAAAGAGTCTAGTGGCCACAAAGGCTTAACACATTTACCTGTCCAGCCGGGGGTCCAGAACTTCAGACAGTTGGACTTCTTGTTTTTTAGGAATCTATGGCCCATCTGGGTCGCCAAATTGATACGTATCAAAAGTGGCCGTATTCTCTGCCCGATGTGTATAACAGCCAATCTACCACACCAAGGTTTCAAAGAGAGAAAGAGTTCAATGTTGCATGTGAAACAAAGAGCAGATGGTCTGTCAGCCCCAAAATTTGTCTCTCTGAGTCTAAGGAGTTCAGGGTTTTTATGGAATTAAAAAAGGTCAGATGAGAACACCTTGTGTCTGATGCTCCTTTTATCTACCTTGCCAAGAAACGAGTAGAAATATGGAATAAAAATAAATAATAGGGGGAACAAATGTTAAAATAAATTTAGGTTGAAATGCTAGTGATAAATGAAAGTGAGGGGTAAGGGGTATGGTATGTATAATCTTTTTTTTCTGTTATTGTTTTATTTCTTTTTCTGTTGTCTTTTTATTTCTTTTTTCTGAATTGATGCAAATGTTCTAAGAAATGATGAATACGCAACTATGTGATGATATTGAGAATTACTGAATATATATGTAGAACGGAATTATATGTTAATATTTTTGTTCTTAATTTTTTTAATTAATAAATAAATTTAAGAAAAATAAATAAATAAACAACAACCCACCCCGCCCCCCAAAAAAGGGCAGGATGGAGTTGTTACCATTACATAATAAGTATAAGCAGGGCTGAGACCAGGATAGAATAACCAGATAGAATAACCATCGTAATATCGTGCATTGGTGTGGAACATTTGCTACAATTAAGGAAAGCACAATTTAATAACTGTACTGTTAACTGTAACCCATGGTTTAAATTAAGTTTCACTGTTTGTCTTGTGCAGTTTCATGGATTTTTTTTCAAAAATGTTTTATTCGAGTAACATATGTGCAAGCTAAAATTTCCTCCTTTTACCACATTCAAATATATAATTCAGGGCTGTTTATTATGTTCGGAATGTTGTATCAGCATCACCACCATCCATTACCAATACTTTTCCATCATCTCGAATGGAAACATACCAGTTTTACTGTTTTAAAGTGGACAATTCAGTGGCATTTGGTACATTCGTGATGTTGTGCAACCATCACCGCTATTAGTTCCAGAACATTTTTATCACTCCAAAAAGGAAACCCTGTACCCATTAAGTAGTCACTCCTCATTCCCTCCTCCCCAGCCTCTTGGCAACCATTTATCTGCCTTCTGTCTCTATGGATTGACCTATTTTGGATATTTCACATAAATGGAATCACATGATGTGGGACCTTTTGTGTCTGGCATCCTGTATTTAGCATAATGTTTTCAAGGCTCATCCATTTTTCACATACATTGGTACTTCATTCCTTTCTTGGCTGAATTGTCGAAAGGGTTATTTTAATCCCAATGCCCTTCATGGGTATCCCATGTAGTTTACATCCAATAAGAGTTACGGACCCTTTGCACAGTTGTGTCTAATTAAGCAGCAACCTACCGTGCAATCAGAGTTCGGGGATAAGAAAGTCAAATCAGTTCACAACTTCGATGCTAGATCTGACACTGCATTTTTAGAGCAAATGTTGAAAATAACTTGCAACTGGCAGGGGTGAAGATGAGGGAGGAGAAAAGAGTACTGTAATCTGCCTGGAAGGAGCTCTAGAAAACATCATGTACAGGAAAGTGAAAGGCAGTCTGGTACCTGAACTTGGAGATTTGGGATCTGGGGTCAGGGATTATGTTCTGGTCTGTGTACGTGTTGAAGAGGATGCAATCAACAACCCTATATCCGTAGGAGACTGACGAGAGGGCTGTTTCTGGGCAGAACTATATATCACTAGACTTTGCTAGGGATTTTGTTGTCCGCCCTTCATTCAGTTCTGACTTTTCCTATAAATCGAGAGGACCAGGAAGCGGCGGTTTATTCTCAGGTTTTTGCCCCCTCTCAATTAGGAGTGAGACTGTTAGCTAACTCAAAGGCTTAGTGTGTGACAAGGCCCCTGCTGTGTTCTCTCATGCATTATTCCACGTCATTCTCACAATAGCCTAATTTCCTTACATACCCTTGTTTTACAGTTTCAAGGAGATTAAATAATCTACCCAAGGCCTCACAACTAGGAATGTCTATTTCTGCATGGAGCTGATGGGGCATGGAGGTGACATAATATCTCAAAGTCTGTGAACTTGAACAGAGGTGATTTTAAACATGGGCCATGTCTTCCAGGCCGCATAACCTCCTTCCAGGGTTTTCTTTGTATCTTAGCCTGTTTATTCTCTGTTTCGAGTTTGATTGAAATTAGGCTATGACGTCATCATGAAAAAGTTAGGAGGAAATGCTGACTGGCTGAATGGAAGCATGTTTTCCTTCACAGTCAGTTATTAATCCTTCTAGTTTTCCCAGGAGGGGTGTGAAGCTCATGGCATGTGGGTCCCAGGACTCTCTGGAGTCACTGCCAGGGCAAGAATCATGTTGGGGACCTTCAAGCTTTTATAGGTGCCTGGCTGCCCTGGGGAAGGTTTACAGTTGGCCCCAACATCTTTTAAAATTTCCAGAGTGCGTTGATGGTAGGCATGTAAAATGGGGCCGCCCCTGTGCAGAGCACTTGGCAGCCCCTCACAATGCTAAACATAAATAGGACTTGGCAATCCCACTTCTATGTACAGAACTAAAAGAATAGAAAATAGAGATTCAGACAGATGCTTTCACACCAATGTTCTTAGCAGCATTATTCACAGTAGCCACAGGTGGACGCAATCCAAATGTCCATCAACAGATGAATGGACAAACAAAATGCGGTGTATCTGTATGAGGTGGTCTGAAGCTGTAGGTACTCCAGAAAAACACATTCTTAAACCCAATCCATTCCGGTGGGTGTGAACCCATTGTAAGCAGGACTCTTTGATGAGGCTGCTTAAGTAAGGTGTGACCCACCTCATTCAGGAAGGATCTTATTCCTCTTACTGGAGTACAGAAAGAGCGTGCCACAGAAGCAATAAGCTGAAAGCAGCGAAACCTGGAAGAAAAGGAGGAGACCCGCAGATTCTTCCATGCACCTTGCCGTGTGGAAGGGGAGCCAAGGATTGACAGCAGCCAGCCTTCGGGAAGAAAGCGTTCCTTATCTGCCTTGATTTGGGCATTTTCTCGGTCTGGAAACTGTAAGCAAATAAATTCCCATCGTTCAAGCCAAACCATTTCATGGTATTTAGGCAGCCTAAGAAATTAAAACACCATTCCATTGTATGGTATGAAGTTAAGAGCCATGCTTTAACATGGACAAGCCTTGAAAACATTCTAAGTGAACGACGCTAGACGCAAAAGGACAAATACTGTATTATTTTACTTATATGAAATATCTAGAGGAAGAACATTCATAGAAACAGAAAGTGGATTTGAGCTTACCAGGGGCTAGAACTGAGGGTTGGGGTGTGGGCAGTGGGGAGTTATTGCTCAGTAGAGACAGAATTTCCATTTGGAGTGATGAAAAAGCTTTGGTCATGGATGGTGGTGATGGTAGCCCAGCACTGTCAATGTGAATGTAATTAATATCACTGAACGATATGCTTCAACAGGGTTCCAATGGGAAATATTGCGTTACCATATGTTACTGAAGCAACATTTTTAAAACATTCTAGAAAGACCACTGAGTCTGGCACTGTGGCTCCATTCTGATTTAACAGAGAAGACTAACTGTATGTTGGCGACCGTGTGGAGGGAAGGAACCCTCACTGAGGAGCATCTAGATTCTATGACGCTCATGTGGGATGGGGTCATGTTATGTGTAGGTTGATTCTAGAACTTAAGCCCCTGGTTCACTGGCATAAAATGGATTTGAACTGAAAAACCAGGTGCAGAGTGTAATTTCCAAGTCCCATGCCATAAGTGTGACTGTTAGTGGAGAGGTGAGCATCGTGTTTCTGTGAATCTCTTTTACATTTTTAAATACACCTTCCCACTGGTCCTACTCACTTTATACATGGCCCTTTATTTACCTAAGGAGCCTCTTAGCATATTTGAAAACCCCTGTTCTAGTTCGCTAGCTGCCAGAATGCAATATACCAGAAACAGAATGGCTTTTAAAAAGGGGAATTTAATCAGTTGCTAGTTTACAGTTCTAAGGCTAAAAAAATGTCCCAGTTAACACAGGTCCATAGAAATATCCAATCTAAGGCATCCAGGGAAAGATACCTTGATTCAGGAAGGCTGATGAAGTTCAGAGTTTCTCTCTCAAGTGAGAAGGCACATGGTGAACACAGTCACAGTTTCTCTCTCCACTGGAAGGGCACATGGAGAACACGGTGTCATCTGCTAGCTTTCTCTCCTGGCTTCCTGTTTCGTGAAGCTTCCTGGGAGGCATTTTCCTTCTTCATCTCCAAAGGTCGCTGGCTTGTGGGCTCTCTGTTTATCGTGGCTATGTCATTCTTCTCTGCTCTCTCAGAATCTCCTTCATTCTCCAAAATGTTACCTCTTTTATAGGACTTCAGAAACTTATCAAGACCCATCCAAATGGGTGGAGACATGTCATCACCTAATCCAGTTTAACAACCACTCTTGACTAAATCACATCATCCAGGGAGATGATCTGATTACAGTTTCAAACATACAGTATTGAATAGAGATTATTCTGCCTTTATGAAATGGGATTTAGATTAAAACATGGCTTTTCTAGGGGACATACATCCTTTCAAACCAGCCCAACCCCTTTGGGTTTTCTTTGGTTATATAGCTTCTAGCTTTCCCCTCACCCCATCCTCCATGGATGTCATCCCTGCAGCCTGGATTTAGCTCCATTTTGACTAAATGATCTGTCTCTCCCTGAATGACAACTTCTTTTGACTTTGCCAATTATCCATTTGATTTAAGCCCCCAAGCTTCTTTCTCTTGTTTAGCTTCTAAACCGCCCCCCATCCAGCCTTTCCCTAATTAATAGCCAATATCATTTCCATGTTTTCCTTTCCAAAACTTGATAATGCACAGTGGATTTCTCTGACTTCTCTCTGGACCTTCATCCCAAGGAGATCACATTGTGGCTCACTGTGGCCATTTTTTGCACTGGGTCTTGCTTGTGGCACAGAATTTTTTTTTCCACATGAATGCTAAACCTCCCTCCAAAACCCTCATCTTAACTACTCCTCGGGGCAAGGACCTTGGAAATCTGTGTGTATTGCCTGATGATAGCTGCCCTAATTTTGCAGCTTTCTGAATCTTGTTGAACATTTTCACATCTTCCAAACAATTTGATTTTGTAGTTCTCTAGCCTCAAAACCATGAGCCAATAAATTCCCATGGTGTAAGGCAACCCATTGTGTGGTGTTTGTTTTAGCACTCAGGAAACTAAAGTACACAGTGTGATGGTCAAGTTCATGTGTCAACTTGGCTAGGTGATGGTGTCCAGTGAGTCAGGCAAGCTCTGGCCTGACTGTTACTGTGAAGACATTTCATAGCTGGGTTTGATTTATAGTCAGTTGACTGCGTCTGTGGCTGACTGGACCTACAATCGGCACAAAATACCCTCAGTAATGGGGCAGTTTCCTCGTCCAATCACTTGGCGATATGACAGCCAGAATTGAGATTTTCAGAAGTCAGAAAGAAGAATTTCTATCTCCACTTCATCTAGCCAGCTTCTCCTTTATTCATCTTGAATAAAGATGAAATTCAATATCATCTTTATTGGAATTTCTAACTTGTGGCTTCTCCTGGGGAATTCAACTTCATGTTCATTGGAAATTTCTAACGTGCAGCCTGCCCTATAGAATTAATGCTAATCTCATAGTTGTGTGAACCAATTCTTTTTAAAAATCTCTTAATATTTATATCTACATATCTACTGTTGGCTCTGGTTCTCCGGAAAATCCTAATATGCAGGCCATCATGATTTGGGGGCAGAAGTTTTCACCACCTTTCAAAGGTCTTGGAATATCTACTTATATTCCTTGCTGCTGGGATTCTTTTTTTCTATAAAGTTCTCACCACCACCACTGCTCAGTGCAATGAATAGTTGGAAGATGCAATTCCACCTGCCTACTCAGGATTGCTGGCAGATTTAATGTAAAAATTTATATCTCTACTTACCTTGCTGATCCTGACATTTCTTGTTGAACAAAATTTAAACCAATTTCATATCATTGACGTGAAGGAGGAAGTAAATGCATAAGCTGACAAATATCAAATTGTTGGAATGTTAGGGGTACATTTTTATATTGTTCAGCAATTTTTCAGAAGGTCAGATTGCCACAGCCTTGGGGGTAATCCTTCTAATCTGGCAACGTCTTCACTGCCTCACCATGTACTTCCACCTGCCAGGTGCATTTGTGGCCATAATGCCATCTGGTAATTGCTTATAGTTTCTTGCACAAGGGGTCATGGTTGAGGGAGCAACTAACTTCACGTGGGTTATTCAGGAAAGAATTCACAGAGCAGACTCTGGAGCCAACCTCTGAGGACACCCTATCCTTGTTCTTTCAACAAACTGCTTGTTGTTGTTTTTTTTTTTAAACAATTTTATTCGTGCATCATACAATCCAACCTAAGTAAATAGACGTGCCTTCGCCACCATAATCTATATGAAGACATTTCCTTTCCTTCTGTACAGAATCTGTATGCTTCCTCCAAGCTCCCGGTTTGTTGACATTTAGTTTTGGCATAATACCTTTTTTACATTCAGTGGAAGCATATTACACTGTTACTGATGACTATTAACCCTAGCTTGCAATTTCAACCCTTTGCAATGTTGACATTCAACCCATTGCAATGTTGGGTATTCCACTGTATATATCTATACCACAGCTTGTTTAGCCACTCGTCCACTGGTGGATATTTGAACTATTTCCATCTCTTGGCAGTCATACACAATGTTGTTACAAACATCAGTGTGCAAGTGTCTGTTTATTCCTTACCTTAAGTTCCTCTGAATAAATACCTAGTAATAGGAATGCCGGATCATATGGCAATTCTATACTTAGCTTCCTGAGAAGCCACCAAACTGCCTTCCACAGTGGTTGTACCATTTTTCATTCCCACCAACAGTGGATAAATGTGCCTCTTTCTTCACATTCTCTCCAGCACTTGTCATTTTCTGTTTTATTGATAATGGTCATTCTGGTGGGTGTGAGATGATATCTCATTATAGTTTTGATTTGCATTTCCCCAATAGCCAGGGGAATTGAATATCTTTTCATGTGCCTTTTAGCCATTGTATTTCCTCTTCTGAAAAGTGTCTGTTCATGTCTTTTGCCCATTTTTTAAATGGTTTCTTTGCCTTTTTGTTATTGACTTAAAGAATCTCTTTATGTATTCTGGATACTAAACCCTTATCTGATATGTGGTTTCTAAGTATTGTCTCCCTGTGTGTAAGGTACCTTTTTACTTTCCTGACAAAGTCCTTTGATGCACGAGAGTGTTTAATTTTGGAGAAATCCCATTTACCTATTTCTTTCTTCAGTGTTTGTGCTTTGGGTGTAAGGTCTAGGAAACCACCTCCTATTACAAGATTTATAAGATATTTCCCTACATTTTCTTCTCAAAGTTTTATAGTCTTAACTCTAATGTTTAAGTCTTTTATTTGTTTTTAGTTAATTTTTGTATAAGGTATGAGATATGGATCCTCTTTCATTCTTTTACATGTGGAAATCCACTTCTCCAAACTTTTTTTTTTTATTGAGGAAGCTGCTCTGTCCCAGGTGGGTTGGTTTGACCACCTTACCAAAAATCAATTGTCCATAGATGAAAGGGTCTATTTCTAAGCACTCAGTTTAATTCCATTGGTCAGTATACTTGTTTATGCCAGTGCCATGCTGTTTTGACCACTGTAGCATCATAATATGCTTTAAAGTCGGTAGTATAAGATCTCCCACTTCATTTTTTTTTCTCAAGATATTTTTAGCTATTTGGGGCACTCTGCCCTTCCAAATAAATTTGGTTATTAGTTTTTCTATTTCTGCGCAGTAAGTTGTTGGGGTTTTAATTGGTATTGCATTGAATCTATAAATTAATTTGGATAGAATTGACATCTTAACTCTATTTAGTCTTCCAATCCATGAACACGGTATACTCTTCTATTTATTTAGGTCTTCCATGATTTGTTTTAGCAAAGAAATCCTTTGTATCCTTAGTTAAATTTATTCCTAAATATTTTATTCTTTCAGTTGCTTGTAAATGAAAATTTTTTTTATTATTTCCTCCTCAAATTACTCATCAGTAGTGCATAGAAACAGTACTGATTTTGGTGTATTGATCTTATATCCTGCCACTTTGCTGTACTCATTTATTAGCTCTATAGCTTTGCTGAGATTTTTCAGGATTTTTGACATATAGTATCATGACTTCTGCAAACAGTGAAACTTTCCTTTCCAATTGTATGCCTTTTATTTCTCTTTCTCTTCCTTGTCTAATTGCTCTGGCTAGAACTTTCAGCACAATGTTGAATAATAATGGTGACAGTGGGCATCATTGTCTTGTTCCTGTTCTTAGGGGGAAAACTTTCAGTCTTTCCCCATTGAGGATGATGTTACCTGTGGGTTTTTCAATTATTCCCTTTATCATGTGGAAGTTCCCTTCTATTCTTATCTTGAAGTGTTTTCATCAATAAAGGATGTTGTATTTTGTCAATACCTTTTGTGCATCAATCAAGATGATCATGTGATTTTTCCACCTTGACTGATTGATATGGTGTATTACATTAATTGTTTTTCTTCTGTTGAATCAACTTTGCATACCTGGAATAAACCCCACTTGGTCATGCTGTATAATTCTTTTAATGTACTACTGGATTTGATTGGCAAGTATTTTATTGAGGATTTTTGCATCTATGTTCATTAGGGAGATTGGTCTGTAATTTTCTTTTCTTATAATATCTTTGTCTGGCTTTGGCATTAGGGTGATGTTGGCTTCATAGAATGAGTTTGGTAGCTTTCCCTCCTCTTGAAATTTTTTGAAGCATTTAAGCAGGATTGCTACTAATTCTTTCCTGAATGCTTAATAGAATTCACATGTGAAGCCATCTGGTCCTGGGCTTTTTCTTTCTGGGAGCTTCTTGAAGACTGATTCAATCTCTTTGCTTGTGATTGGTTTATTGAGGTCATCTATTTCTTCTTAAGTCAATGTTGGTTGTTCATGCCTTTCTAGGAAGTTGTCCATTTCATCTACATTGTCTTGTTTGTTATATATAGTTGCTTATAGTAACCTACCATTACTTCCTTTATTTCTGCAAGGTCAGTGGTTGGATCCCTTCTTCATTTCTGATTTTATTTATTTGCATCCTATCTCTCTGGTTGTTTCTTGATTTCATTTATTTCTGCTCTGATCTTCATGATTTCTTTTCTTTTGTTTCATTTGGAGTTAGTTTGCTATTCTTTCTCTAATTCTTCCGAATGAACAGTTAATTCCTCAATTTTTGCTCTTTATTGTTTTTTAATATAGGCACTTAAGGCAATAAGTTCCATCTCAGCATTGCTTTTGCTGCATCTCATAAATTTTTATATGTTGTGTTTTCATTTTCATTTGCCTTGAGATATTTACTGATTTTCCTCCTTGAACCACTAGTTGTTTAAGAGTGTGTAGTTTAGCCTCTATATGTTTGTGAATTTTCAGCCTTCTGCCATTATTGTTTTCCAACTTTATTCCTGCATGATCCAAGAAAGTGTTTTGTATAATTTTAACCTTTTTAAATGTATTGAGACTTGCTTTGTAACCCAGCACATGGTCTAGCCTTGAAAATTATCCATGAGCACTTGAAAAAAATGTGTAGCCTGCTGTTGTGGGGTGTAATGTTCTATAAATGTCTGTTAAGTCTAATTCATTTATCATAATATTCAAATTTTCTGTTTCCTTATTCATCTTCTGTCTAAATGTTCTATCCATTTATGAGAATGGGAACTTAAAGTCTCCCAACTATAATGGTAGAGATTCTACTTTTCTCTTCAGTGCTGTCAGTGTTTGCCTCATGTATTTGGAGCATTCTGGCTTGGTGCATACATATTTATATTTATTATGTCTTCTTGTGGAATTGTTCCTTTAATTAATACATAGTGTCCTTCTTTGTCTTTTTTAATTGCTTTACATTTGAAGTCTAATTTGTAATAGCTACCCCTGCTCTTTTCTGGTTGTTATTTAAATGAAATATCTTTTCCCAACCTTTCACTTTCAACCTTTTGCCCTTAGGTCTAAAGTGAGTCTCCTGTAAACAGCATATAGATGGATCCTGTTTTTCAATCCATTCTGCCAGTCTGTGTCTTTTGATTGGGGAGTTTAACCCATTGACATTTAATATTATTACTGTAAAGGCAGTTTTCTTCTACCAGTTTGTCTTTTGGGTTTTATATATCATATCTAATTTTTTTTCTCTTGTTACCTTTACTGATAGTCTTCATTTCTACACTGTTCTCCAGATGTCTCTCTTCTGCTTTTTCCTGTCTGCCTGTAGTGCTTCCTTTAGTATTTCTGGTAGAGTCATTATCTTAGTCACAAATTCTCTTAGTGATTATTTGTCTGAAAATATTTTTAATCTCCCCTTATGTTTTAAAGACAGTTTTGCTGGGTATAGAATTCTTGGTTGGCAGCTTTTCCCTTTCACAATCTTAAATATATCATACCACTGTCTTCTCACCTCCATGGTTTCTAATGGAGATTAGAAAGACTACACATAGTCTTATGAAGGTTCCCTTGTATGTGATGGATTGCTTTTCTCTTGCTGCTTTTAAAATTCTCTCTTTGTCTTTGACATTTGACAATCTGATTAGTTAGGTGTCTTGGAATATGTCTTTTGGTTCTATTCTGTTTGGGGTATGCTGCACTTCTTGGATCTATAATTTTATTTCTTTCGTAAGAGAAGGGAAATTTTCAGTGATTATTTCCTTCATTAGTCTTTCAGCTCCTTTTCCCTTCTCTTCTCCTTCTGGGATACCCACAACATATATGTTCATGTGTTTCGTGTTGTCATTCAATTCCCTGAGACCCTGCTCATATTTTTCCATTTTTCCCTACATTTTCTTCTGTGTGTTGGATTTCAGATGTCTAGTCTTGTTCACTAAACTGTTGTTGTAAGTTTCCATTGTTTTTTTTTAATCTCTTCTATTGTGCTTTTCATTCCCATAAATTCTATTTATTTTTTTCAAACTTTCAAGTTCTTTGTGTTCACCCAATGTCTTCTTTATATCCTCCTTCAACTCATTGATTTGATATTTGATGAGATTTTGCATGTCTGTTCAAACATCCTGAATTAGTTGTTTCAACTCCTGTATCTCATTTGAAGTGTTGATTCTTTTCCTTTTACTGGGCCTTATATTCATTTTCCTAGTATGACGCATTATTTTTTGCTGGCACCTAGGCATCTAGGCATTTGATTTCCTTAATTTATTCTGGAGATTGTTTTCACTTTTTTACCTAGAGTTTTCTTGCTGGATTGGTTTTTTTTTTCTATCTGTTCTTTGACTTTCAGTTCAACTTATTCAGGACCTCTATGCCTATATGGAGCCTTTTTCTTCTTGAGGAGGGTATCCTCGGATATCATAGGCCCCTGTCAGATTTTCCCAGATCAGACAACCCATGTCTCAGGAGGAAAGAGTTGCCAACATCAGTTTTTCCTGAGGGTGAGACCCAGCAGGTTGTCAGACTTTCCTATGAAGCCTCTGGACTCTGTGCTTTTCCTCTCCTGCCCAGCATGTGGTGCTGATCTGCCTGTTGCTTCCCACCAGTGTAAAGTGATGCTGTGACTTTAATTTCAGCAGATGCCCCCTTCCAGGGTCATGGTTGAGACAGAGGTGTGGCAGTAATTGAGCTTTGATTGCTTCTGTTTTGCCCTTGGGGCCTGAATTCCCTGAAGGAGGTCCTCCATTTGAGCTGGGCTCTGTCCCCCTTTTCTTGGTGAAGATACCCCTTTAGGGAATTAACCCCTTTCACCTGCCTAGTTACTTTTTCTCTCAGACATGCTTGGTTCCACCCTTACCTGGGGCAGCGCTGGAGCCTGTGAGTGCTTCCAATTCTATCTAATGAGCTGTTAAGAAGTGAAAAAAAGCCTTTTCGGAGCTGAACCCCTGCTCATCTGGTCTGCCAATCAAGAGCTTGAGTTGATACGTAGCTGTATGTATCTCCAGGTTCTATGTGCCCCCTTTTCTTGAGGTCCAGCTCTTTTCCAGTATTTTTTTGTTGTCCAACTCAAAAAGCCTCTGTTCACTTGGTTTTTTCCCATCAGCCCCAGCCCCTCTCTTTCAGGACAAAAATTCTTAGTTCCCTTAGTGCATATGCCAGGTTTATCTATCCTGGGGCCCTGTTTTCAGTAGTCAGAATTTGTTCATTAATTCTACAATTAGAGCTTGGTTGAGCTAATCTCTTGCTGCTAGCAAAATCTGATTCCTTTTCCATGGGGTAACCAGCCCGCCATGCCTGTGGGTGAGGAGCACTGGCCTCCATGGTTTGGGGGACTTACAGTTCTGTGTGGGGTCTCAGCTGCTCTACCTGGTCAAGACCTGTGTACACCGTGTCCAGTCACTGATGTGGCCCCAGCAGTTGTTCTTTTCTGTTCCTGGCTATTTACTAGCTGCTTATGGAGATGAACTAAATTCCACCCACTCCTACCTTTCTGTGGCTATTTTGCTTTGCTTTAAATATCACAAGAATCATCTTCCCAAAGAATAAGAGTGAAAACAAACTCCTTTTGAAAAGCTGGGTTCCCAGGAAAATGTGAGCTTGAATAGAAGAAAGCCAATTATGATGATTTAGTGTTCTAGTTTGCTAGCTGCTGGGATGCAATATTCCAGAAACAGAATGGTTTTTTAAAAGGAGAATTTAATAAGTTGCTAGTTTACAGTTCTAAGGCAATGAAAATGTCCAATCTAAGGCATCCAGGGAAAGATACCTTGATTCAAGGGCAATGAAGTTCAGGGTTCCTCTGAGCTGGAAAGGCACATGGGGAACATGGTGTCTGCTAGTTTCCTCTCCAGGCTTCCTGCTTTACGAAGCTCCTGGGAAGCATTTTCCTTCTTCATCCCCAAAAGTCCCTGGCTGGTGGACTCTCTGCTTCTCATGGGTATCTTTCTATCTAGCTTTCTCCAAAAGCTTCCTCTTTTATAGAATTCTGGTAAACTAATCAAGACCCGCATAGAATGGGTGGAGACACATCTCCACCTAATCAAGTTTAATACCCACGCTTGATTGAGTCACACCTCCATGGAGATATTCTAATTAAAGTTTCCAACATACAGTGCTGAATAGAGATTAGACGAAACGACTGTCTTTACAAAATGGGGTTAGGATTAAAACATGACTTTTCTAGAGTACATACATCCTTTCAAACCAGCACACCTAATGTGTGTTCCTTTTCCTTTAGTGCAGTTACTAATTACAGTAGCAAAGTTTTCTTTTAAAATCAAGCTCTGTTGCACAATCCTCCATTCCACTTAGTGGAGTAAAGGTGGTGAGTTTAGAATTGGAACTGTGGTAGGTTGAGTTATGTACCCCAATTTAGACATTAATATTCTTCATCTTAAGCCATGTCCCATGTCCCATTGTAAATAGGACCTTTTGAAGATGTTATTTATAATTCAGTTGTGGCCCAATTGGAGGGGGGTGGTTTTAATTGAAAGTACTGGAGACCTCATAAAGTGGAGGTCATTGCCATGTGATGGGAAAGCCAGGGAACCCCAGTTAGCACCAGAATGCTACCGACTCTGGGAGGAAACAAGCCTTCTACTTCCAAAATGATGAGACAATTAATTCCCATAGTTTAAGCCAACCCATGGTATGGTATTTGTCATAGCAGCCTGGCAAACCAAGACAACCAAATCAAACTCAACCTTATATTGGAAAGATAAAGAAAACCAAATTAAAATCAAAATAAAATAAAACAGACAAGGGCAGGCCATGGTGGCTCAGCAGGCACAGTTCTTGCCTGCCATGCCAGAGACCCGGGTTCAATTCCTGTGCTCGTCTATACAAAAAATAATAATAATAAAAATAAATAAAAAATAAAACAAACATTGGAGACCCAGGGCAAGGGAGGGAGCTTCTACATAGGAATAGAGGCTAGACTCTTCTGATAAAATAACTTTAAAAACCTAGGCCTCATACTTTCTATGTATTTGTCACTTATTTTTTCTCATAAGTCTTCCCACTTCCAAGTTGTAGCTGTCCAAAGATTGGAGCAAAGAGAATCAAGAAGTAGTGGATATTGAGAGAGAGTTTATTTCTATGAGACCTTTTTATCCTTAAAGTTGAATTCCAGTGGCATCTCACTGGGGATACCTGTCCAGTACCAAGTTTCCTACCCTTTGGAGATTTTTTTTTTTTGATATGTTGTATGGCGTGGTCACATTTCATTATTTTTCCAAGTGAGTATGCAGTTACCGCAGCACCTTTTGTTGAATTTTTTGTTTGTCTGTTTGTTTGTCTTTGGGGAGGAAGTGCACAGAACAGAAATTGAACCCGGCTCTCCCGCATGGCAGACAAGAATTCTACCACTTAAATACCCTTGCACCCCACTCTTGGAGACTTTTTAATCCCTCTGCTTCATGTGGCTTCTGGTGCCTTCCCTAACAAATTCCTGTTTAATTTTCTCTGTGACAGTTCCAAAGAGACCTGTTTTGGAGGAGAATTATAGGAAATGACATGCAAATGTTTAATTCTATTTAGGGGTCTGCATAGCTCAAAACTGATCCTTTACAAGACTTAACCTCACCCCACAGTAGTCATCAGTGACCTGTTTGTTTATTTGTCCTATTCATGTTTTTTTTTGACATTAAAAATGTTTATGGATATCCTTGATATCAAATCCCATGATGGCTTCCTGCCATTATGCCTACTTAGACCTATGGAAAGCAAATATTTCTCAGCCTTGTTGAAAAGATAGCTGGATATCATCTGTAACAATTTGACTTTATTTATCTTGAGATTTTCTCCAAAATTTCCTTTGGAGTTTGGACTCGGAAAACAGACACTGCTGTTAACTGTCCATGAAACTATGCAAAGATATGTCTGTCAAGGCAGGAGAATGAAAAATATCTTTGTGGTCATTTTTAGTTGGTTCTAAGAGGAGACTGCCCCCTGGCCTGGTTCTTTTCCATTGCATTGTGGTGGTATGGCTGCATGGGTCAGGAAACCTAGAGTCAGGCAATGCACCAGGTGGTGTCCAGTGACTGGGAACACTCTCTCAGCCTCCAGGGAAACAGAGTAGGCACCTGACAATGCAGTGAGCCCAAGACAGCAGGTCCTGGACCTGGACGGAAGCTGGACGTCGAACCTGATGTTCTGTTTGCTGAAGCTGCCGAACGCCATATACCAGAAGTGGAATGGCTTTTACAAAGGGAATTTATTATGTTACAGATTTACAGTTCTTCGGCTATGAAAATATCCAGATTAGGACCTCAACAAGATGATACCTGGACTCAGAAGAAAAGCTGCCAGCGTCTGGGACACCTCTGTCAGCTGGGAAGCTATGTGGCTGGCATCTGCTTCTCCTTGCCCCTGGCTCGTTGCTTTCAGCTTCTAATTTCAGTGGCTCTCTCTGTGTCCTTCAGGTCTTCACATTGTGTCTCCAGGGCATTTCTCTTTCTAAGCATCTGTGGATCCTCTCTCAGCTTCTCCAAGGCAAACTCAGGATTTCATTTCTTGACATCTCTTGGGGTGTTTTCTGTCTCTGAACATCTGTGTTGTCTCCAACATCTCTCCTTCTTGAAGGACTCCAGTAGATGGATTAAGACCCACCTTGAATTGGCAGGGTTGCATCTCCATGGAAACAAACTCATCAAGAGTTTCCACCCAACAATAAGTCTATCCCCACAAGATTGCATTAAAAGAATATGACTTTTCTGGGGCACATAACAATTTCAAACTAACACACCTGGGGTGGCTGAAGGGGGCCTCATTAAGTTGAGTTTGGTTTGGAGAATAATCTTATTATCCCCCCCATGAACCCATGCCCCAGCTTCAACAGTTAGCAGTTTGCCAATCTGGTTTCATCTATAGCTTACACTTTTTTTGCTTTGTTTTATTTTCTGGAGTATTTTAGCACAAACCCTGGACACCCTCGTCCTTTCACTTGTGAGTATTTGTGTGCACATCTAAAGGATTAAGCTTTTTTAACATAACCACAATGCCATTACATACCTAAAATGGATTCCTTAATAATACATTTCAGCCCAAAAACAAATTTCTCCATATATCTCCAAAATATATCATCTCAGTGTGGCATTATCTATACTCTCTTGGACTACTACTTGGGAACTGGCCCCATGTCCTCTGGCCTGAAGGGGTCAGAATTCTTTCTGGAGTTTCATAAAGTTGTAAACACCTCTTTAGGGAGAGTGGCCTCTCCCTCCCCTGCCACTGTGAGCCATGGCACTCCCTGATACAGCTGATAAGTGAGGCTGCCCAGCAGAGCAGCCAGGAGGAGAGTGGAGCCCCCAGCTCAGGGGGATTGTGCATCAGCTATGGCTGGGAACACACGTGCTGGAACAAGATGGCCTGGCTTTATACCCAATAGCTGTGCAACCTTGGGCAGGCAGCTTAACCTCTCTGTGCCTTCATTTCTTCAGCTGATAAAGTACCTGCTTCATGGAAAAGGGGTAAATTAAATTGTATACATAAAGTGCCTGGAAGTGGTGTTGGGTATTCAGAAAACCTCAGCTTTGTCACCTACCACATCATGACCATAATCATTATTGGGGTGATGATTGTCATAAATAGGAAGATAACAAGCCACTGAGACTGGTGTCCTGACTCTTAGCTATGCTCCAGGGCAGACATAGCCTGGCAAAGTCAACTACAATCAATTGACTTAAGTAAAGGAGATCATGAGGACATGCAAGTTTTTAGAGAGTGAATCCTAGGAAAACAATGAATTTTTTTCCCCATTAGTTCTAACCTTTACTGTGATTCTATTTTCAGGCCTACATCAGAAAAGCCAGGTTCATTTTTTTTTTAATTAGGGAAGTTGTAGGTTTAGAGAACAGTCATGCATAAATTACAGGATTCCCATTGTACCACCCCATTATTAACAACCTTGCCTTGGTGTGGTACGTTTGTTAACAATTGCTGAAAGCACATTTTTTCACTTGTATCCTTAACTGTAATCCATGGTTTAATTTAGGGTTTGCTTTTTCTGCAGTGCCATTCCATGGATTTTTTTAAAAATTTATTTGTAGTAAAAGATATAAACCTGAAATTTCCCCCCTTTTAACCACGTACAGATATATAATTCAGTGCTCTTGATTATGTTTACAATGTTGTGCTACCATCACCATCATCTACCACCAACACCTTGCCATCACCCCAAATAGAAACTCTGTACAATTGAAGCATTAATTACATATTCTCTACCCTGGTAAGTTATAGTCTAGTTTTTGACTTTGTGAATTTGCTTATTCTAATTATTTCATAGCAGTGAGCTCATACAATATTTGTCCCTTTGTGCCTGGTTTCTTTCACTCAACATGATGTCTTTAGGTCCATCCATGTTCTTGCATGTATTAGGACTTCATTCCTTTTTACAGCTGAATAATATTCCATTGCATGTATACACCATATTTTACTTATCCATTTACTGATTGATAGACACCTGGTTTGCTTTATCTTTTGGCAGTTGTAAATAATGTCTCTGTGAACATTGGTGTGTAAATATCTGTTCAAGTCCCTGCTTTCAATTCTTTTGGGTACATACCTAGTAGTGGGATTGCCAGGTAATATAGTAGGTCTATAGTTAGCTTTCTAAAGAAGTGCTTCCACAGTGGCTGCACCATTTTACATTCCCACCAACAATGAGTGAATGTTTCTCCACATCTTCTCCAACATTTAAAATTTTCCTTTTTTAAATAGTAGCCATTCCAGTGGGTGTGAAATACCAGTAGGGTTTTGACGCCCAGTATGGCACCTGCAGCAGTTGCTTTTACGTGTCAACTAGGCTAGGCTGTAGTTACCCAGTTGCCGTGAAGGTATTTTGTTGATGTGATTAGCATCTACAATCAGTTGATTTTAAGTAAAAGAGATCATCCTCAATAATCTGAGTGGGCCTCATCCAATAATTTGAAGGCCTTACAGGGAAGAAATGAGGTTTACTGTAGAAGAAGAAATTCTGCCTTGACCCTACAGTGTCACCTCTGCCTGAGTTTCCAGTCCTCCAGACTGTCTATGGATTTTGGATTTGCCTGTCCCAACAATTGTGTACATTGACTCCTTAAAATAAATCTCTTTATATGTATGTATATGTATAGGAAAATTTACATAGAGACATTATATCCTGGTGGTTCTGTTTCTCTGGAGATCCCTGATTGATAAATTATCCAAGTCAGAAATTCTGGCAGGCTATGCTGATTTGCATTTGGGGACCCTGGGATTTCTGAGCCCTCATTTCCTGGGTGAAGCTTTTCGATAATGTCTCCTCTAAGTCATCATGGGGGATAAACTGAAGAAACCCATACCTTCAGAGGGCCACATCAGCTTCTTTCCTGCCTCTCTTTCAACTGAGTATGCCTGGTTTCAAAGATAAAATGGGCCTCAGGTATTTTCCTCTAATCTTAATTAAACATATTAATTTGACTACTCCAGGCGCTTTGCACTGGACACAGGATAAGTTGGCATAAGAAGTGTTTGCCAACCACATAGGATCTTTTTCTTCTTCTTTTATTTATAATATAACATATATGCAAAGCAAAGAAAGAAAAAAGTGACAATTTTTCAAAGCACTCTTCAACAAGTAGTTACAGGACAGACCCCAGAGTTTGTCATGGGCTACCAAACCATCATCTCAGATTTTTCCTTCTACCTGATCCAGAACACTGGAGGCTAAAAGGGATATATATATATATATATATATTTATCATCACAATAGACTTTTTTCTCTTTTTAAAAAAATAACATATATACAAAAAAAATAAATTTCAAAGCACGTACAACAATTAGTTGTAGAACAGATTTCAGAGTTTGCTATGGGTTACAATTCCATAATTTTAGGTTTTTACTTCTGGCTGCTGTAAGATGCTGGAGACTAAAAGAAATATCAATGTAATGATTCAGCACTCATACTCGTTTGTTAAACTCTACTTTCTCTGCATAACTCCACTATTACCTTTGATCTTTCTCCCAGTCTTTTTTTTTTTTTTTCCGGGAATTGATTTTATCTAATATTACTGTAGCTGCCTAAAGTTTATTTCTTTTGTTTGTTTCTTTCTTTATTTTCATTAATTCTCTATAATGTTTTGGGTTTGTTTGTTTACCTTTTTGTTGCTGTTGTAAAATACAACATATATGTATATACAAAGAAGGAGTATTTGGGCTATGCCCATTCTAGCTTTCTCATGTTGGAAGGGGCTGTGGATAACATGAGATGGGGGACGGAACCAGTGGATGTTCTGGAGAGCCTGGTCCCTCTGCGATTCAGGATTTATCTGGTCCAGGGCCCCTGGACGAGATATTTTCTAAGGGAACCCACTGCAGATGTTTCCCGGGCTGTGGGCGGTGAGGCTGGTGTTTAGGGTCTTGGAAGGAAAGAGAAACTTCCAAGGCAAAGGGGCCTGAGCTAGGAAAATCCCCAGCATTAGAAGAAAAAGTAAATACCAAGGAGGTTATGTAAAAAAAACCAGCTATTGTTTCTGAGTCTGGAGCCCAGTTTCTTCTGCAGCAGTCAGACCCGTAGCCCAGGGGGACAGTTGTTCCTGTTTGCCCGGGATAATCCTGGTCGGGTTCCATTGTGTCCCAGACCCTCCCCGAATTCTCCTGACCTCCACACCCCCTCCCCCAGGCATCTTGAGCAACCCGTTAGTTCCTCCCACACATTCTATCTCCCCATCTCACCAGTAAATCTCCTCCAGGGGGCTCAGGAAGCTTTCATCTCCAGCCACCCCAGTGGGGTCCAGTGGTGCCCGCCATGGTACCCGCAGGCGCCGTCTGGCCCAACTGGGCTGGGCCCTGCCAGACCCCCAGCCCCGGCCTCTTCTCTCCCTCCTTCCCCCCATGACGGAAGCTTCTTGCTCTCCTCCATCCCCCACATCTGTGCACCTAATGGTCCAGGCCCTGAGCCCCTTATGAGTCCGAAATAGGGGCCTCTGATGGCCGGCACCTGCTTTCTCACAACTTTCATTCTGAGACCTCAGTTCCCTCATCTATGCAAGGGGTTCTTTCTGGCTTTCCTATCTCACACAGCTGCCACCGGCATCAGAGTGGCAAACTGTTTCCGTTAGAATTAATGTCCCCCAACCATCGCATGAAACCAGTGTCCACTCTATTTCAAAATGTTTTTCTTCTCCTTATTTTATGTTCCTTCGAGAAGACAGGGAAGTGAGGAGGGATGGGTCGGCTGTTGTAAACAGACATGTTTCCACTTGAAAAGGGGTCAAGCTGTTCAGTGCTTCAGAGATGCATCTTCAGATGTCCTTCAAGGTCTTTGCTTCCCGATTAGGCAATAGCACAGGGACTAGTCACCCCTCCCTTGAGGGCCAGTCTGTCCACTGGCGCCTAATAGGGAGGTCTGAAAGCCACTCTTCTGGGGACAGCTCTACTTAAGCCATCTGCTCTTCATTTAAACAAGCCGTTTGTTTTCAGGCGAGTTGGATTGTTGGGTTCATTCGGTGACTCAGTACCCGGAATAAATAGGGGGACACTGGAAGACTCCATGCCCACGCGCGTCTTTGGTTTGCCTGGCCGCTCTGCCTCCCTCCTAGCACGGGTTCATGCCTTTTCCTCAAACCCCAATCGCTGTTTCTCCTTCCCAGAGCTTTGTGACTTAATGATTTGGTTGTTTTCTGAATCCTTGGATTGCTTAGAAACAGTTTCTTCCAGTAATTGGAAATGAAAGTGCTTCAAAGTAATGTCAACAATTACAGTCTTTCAACCTTTTAGGGCTCTTTGCTGTTTAAAAGATGTTATTCTCGTCATTACTACTTATAGAATCCAAACAATAGCCTGATGGGGGAGGAGGCACAGATAGTGTATTGTTCCCTGCTGTCTGGGCAGACGAAGCAAAGTGCAGAGCTGTTTAGTGACACAGGCAGAAAGTCATAGAGCTAGAGCCAGCATCCAGACTCTCTGACACCCGGGTTCAGATTCTGGCTTCTGCCACTTTATCTGTGGGACCTTAGAGAAGTATTATGAGCAGCTTGAGCTTTAGTTTCCTCAGCTATTATATGATAGAAAAGTAAATCATGCCATCACTGAAGGAAAGATAAAATGAAATTTCATATATGAAGGCCCTGTGCCATGGGCCCTTATTCATACTCAATCAGTGACAAAGGGTAAGGGGCTCCACTGGCCCTCTGCAAAGTGCTGACAGGCACCGTGCACAAACAAAGGAATGTTTGCGGTTGTAGCAATGCAATTAGAAGACAGGGCTGGTGGGCAGAATTCTAAGACCGCCCCTGTGATTGAATTTTGTAGCCCAACAAACACCTGTCCTTAATCTGCATGCCTATGGGTGTGAACCCATTGTACATAGGACCTTTTGAAGATGTTATTTTTAGGTAAGGTGTGGCTCAGCTAAATGAGGGTAGGTCTTAATCTGGATTCCTGGAGGCCTTTATAAACAGAAGAAAAATTAGATACAATAAGAGGAAGCCACTGGAAAGCCAAAGCATCCAGGATTGCCATCTGGCCAGAATGTTACCGATCCCAGGAGAAAACAAGCCTTCTAGCCTCTGAAACTGTGAGCCAATAAATTCCATTGTTTAAGCCAACATACTACTGTGTCATATTGGTCTTGGAATTTATCTTGGAAACTAAGATAGTCCTCAAGATTCCTAAACCCTGGTATATGTGTTTCATATCATTCTCTTCCTTTGAGTGTGAACAGAGCTTGTGGCTATGATGGGATACTACATAATGGTTATATGGCAAAAGGGATTTTGCAAATGTAGTTAAGGTTACTAACATTTAGTAGTTACTAACTACATGAGTTAATCAAATGAAGAGTATCTAAGTGGGTCTGAGCTAATCATGTGAGCCCTTTACATCTGGGAGTAGAGTTCACAGGTAGAAGAAATCGAAGAGATTTGCAGTATGAGAGGGCCTTCGGAGGGGCCCACGTGGCAAGGATTGTGGGTGGTCTCCAGGAGCTAAGATTGAACCCTGGCTGTGGCGGATGGAACTGTGCACCCCAGCTTGGGCGTGTTTGTGGTCTTGGTTTGCAATCTGGTGAGTCTGGACCTATTGTAAATAATATCTCTGCAAGATGTTCTTCCAGTTATAGTACGACCCAACTAAATCAGCTGGGCTTTAATCTGTGTTACTGGAGACCTTTATAAGAAGAGTAAATGTCAGGTGAAGAGAGAAGCCATGGGGCGCGGGGGTCGGGGGGCAGCCGGAAGCTGTTTTTCCTTCTCTGACTGGGCATCAGAAATGTCTGGTAAATATTAAAAATATTCGCAGATATTGGGCATTGAATCATGCTCAAGTCCTAAAGCTAGTCCTGTTGGGGTGAACCCGTTTGTAAATAGGACCTTTGAAGAAGTTATTAGTTAAGAGGTGGATTTATTTGTGAATAGGGTCTTTAAGGATCTTATTTAGATGAGGCCAAATTGAATCAGGATCCATATGACCGAAGTCTTTATAAGCAGAGGAGACTCGGGCACAGCCAATCAGTAGAAACCAGAAGAAAGGACTTAGAGAGAGAGATGGCCTTGGGTCGGAGGATTCCCATCCCCAGAACCTTACAGACTTTGGAGAAAGCATGGCCTTGCTGACATCTTGATCTTGGACTTGTAGCGTTGTTTTAGTTTCCTTGCCTGCTCAAGCGAATACCATGCAATGGATGGGCTTAAACAATGGACATTTTTTAGCTCACGGTTTTGAGGCTAAGAGAAAGTCCAAATCAAGGCATCATCAAGGTGATGATTTCTCCCCAAAGATTGGCATCCTGGGGCTGGCTGCCAGCAGTCTTTGGTCCTTTCCTCCTCTGTCACATGGCAGTGTTCATGGTGGCCTCTCTTTTCTTTTTTTTAATTATTTTTTAAACATAACATACAAACACGAACATTCTTACCATATGATCATTCCATTCTTGATATACAATCAATAACTCACAATATCATCACATAGTTGTATATTCATCATCATGATCATTTCTTAGAACATTTGCATCAATTCAGAAAAAGAAATAAAAAGAAAAAAATTCATACATACCATACCCCTTACCCCTCCCTTTCATTGATCACTAGCATTTCAATATACTAAATTTATTTTAACATTTGTTCCCCCTACTAGTTATTTATTTTTAATCCATATGTTTTACTCATCTGTCCATAAGGTAGATAAAAGGAGCCTCAGACACAAGGTTTTCACAATCACACAGTCACACTATGAAAGCTATATCATTATACAATCATCATCAAGAAACATGGCTACTGGAACCAGCTCTACATTTTCAGGCACTTCCCTCCAGGCTCTCCATTATACCTTCACTAAAAATGTGATATCTATATAATGCGTAAGAATAACCTCCAGGATAACCTCTCAACTCTGTTTGGAATCTCTCAGCCACTGACACTTTATTTTGTCTCATTTCTCTCTTCCCTCTTTGGTCGAGAAGATTTTCTCAATTCCTTGATGCTGAGTCCCAGCTCATTCTAGGATTTCTGTCCCATGTTGCCAGGAAGGTCCACACCCCTGGGAGTCATGTCCCACATTAGAGAGGGGGAGGGCAGTGAGTTTGCATGGTGGCCTCTCTTGCCTTCTCTCTGCTCTTCCGGGTTCCTTCAGCTTCTTATTTCCAGTGGCTTTCTCTTTCTCTGTCTGAATTTCATGTGCTTTTAAAGGACCCCAGTAATAGCATCAAGACCCATCCTGGTAGATTTGGGCCACACCTGAACTGAAGTAACCTCATCAAAATGTCCTACTTACAATGGATTCATACCATTGAATGGATTAAATTTAAGAACATGTTTTTTGTCTGAGCCTCCAAAACTGAGTCAATAAGTTCCTGTTATTTAATTAAAACTAATCAGTGTGTGGTATTTGTTGTAGCAGCCCTGGCACACTAAGACATCAGGCCCCAACCAAGAACAACTGGATCAGAAGTTCTTGGACTAGGGCCCCGGTGTGCTGGGCATTTGCTATTTCCTCATTCAGGCCTACTTCCCCTGATTCTTCTAGGTGGTCTTCCAAGCAAGGAAGACGGTACTAATTGGAGCTGCTGATGGGTGCCATGTTCACCCATGGTGCTGGCCCCACGTCTCACCTCCAGCCAGGACTCAGGTGCTAGTTCCAGGCTAAGGAAGTATGTAGAGGCAGTGTTTTAGTTTCCCTTAGCTACTCCAGCAAATACCATGCAATGGGTTGGTTTAAACAATGGAAACCTTATGGCTCACAGTTTTGAGAACAGCAAAATGCCCAAATCAAGGTGTCATCAGGTGATGCTTTTTACCTGAAGACTATGGTACTCTGGGGCTGGTTGCTATCCTTTTCCTTAGCTTGTCATGGTGTGCTGGTTTGAAACTGTTATGTACCCAGAAAAGTCATGTTCTTTTATTCCTAATCACAACTTGTGGGTGCAGGTTTATTATAGGATGGGATTTTTTATTAGTTTCCATGAAGATGTCACCCATCATTGTGGTGCGTGACTTTTTGATTAGATGGAAATATCACCTTGCCCATTCAAGGTGGGTCTTAATTAGTTTACTGGAGTCCTTGAAAGAGCTCACAGAAGAGAAAGCACGCAGAACCAACGCCAAAAGCAGAGAAGTGAAACCAAGACACAGATGTTTAGAGATGTTAAGCTAAGAGATGAAATCCAGAGTTTGCCCCGGAGAAGCTAAGTGAGGACCTACAGATGTTCCGAGTGAAAGCCGCTGGGATCAGAAACCGGAAATAATAACAGGCAAGGATCAGTTGATGCCTGCCACTTGCTTTCCCAGCAGACAGAGGTGTTCCAGATACTGGCAGTACTTTTCTCCCAAAAGACATCCTCTTATATTGATGCCTTATTTTGGACATTTTCATGACCTTAGAATTGTAACTTGTAACTTAATAAATCCTCTTTGTAAAAGATAATCCATTTCTGGCATATAACAGTCTGTCAGCTTTAGAAAGGCACGTGGCTGTGTCTTGTGGTCTCTCCCTTCTTTTCTGGGTCCCCTTGATGTTCAGCTTTTGGGTGCTCCCTCTGTGGCTTTCTCTCTCTTGTGTCTGAATTTCATTCCATTTATAAAAGACTCCAGTGATAGAATTAAGATCTGTCCTGAATGAGATGGGTCACACCTGAAGTAGTCTTATCACAAGGTTCTACTTACAATGGGTCCCTACCCACAGGAATGGATTAAGTTTAGGAACATGTTTTTATGGGGTACATGCAGCTTCAAACCAGCCCAGGCAGGGAGGATGAAGCCAGGAGAGGACCCAGAACCTCAATGGTAGCTGACTTAGTGGGAGCTGTAAATCTTAGATCACCAGCCCAAGGCAAGCTACAGTCCTATGGAGGGGTCTTACAGAGGGCTAGCCAGACCAGATGTCTCAGCCAGGATTTTCTATTCATTTATGAGGTTGCCGTGGCAGCAATTCTGTGTTTGTCAGAGTTGTGCCTCTCAGCCACCGGCTATGGGAGGGATGAAATTCTTGGAATTTGAAAATTTTTTTGAAAGCTTTTATGTTTTATTTTATTGAGGTAACATTTATAGAACATAAAATTTGCCATTTTAGCCTTTTGCAAGGGTACAATTCCATGGCATTAAATGTATTCAAAGTGTTGCAGAACCATCACCACCATTTATCACAGTCTTAGTTTGCCAGAGCTGCTGTGACAAATACCTCCGACTGCTTGGCTTAAACAACAGGAAGTTATTGACTCTACATGTGGAGGCTGGTTGTCCAAAATCAAGAGGTCAGCAGGCCAAGTGGTTTTGATCTCTGCCTCCACCACATGGTGATATAATCCTCCTTCTCCAGCTTGCACTTCTGGTTTCTACTCCTAGATCCAGTTTCCTTTGCTTATAAGGACTCCATCTGTACTGTGTTAAGGCTCCCCTTCATGCAGTTTGGTCACCTTAACTTAATAACATCTTCAAAAGTCCTGTTTACAAATGGGTTCTCCTGCACAGGACTCGGGGTTAGGACATGAACGTGTCTTTATGGAGGACACAATTCAGTTCGCAACATCATGCCAAACAGAAGCCTGCACCCATTGAGCAGTAACGTTCCATTCTCCCATTCCTCCATTGTCCCTACTCCTGGTAACCTCTGATCTATTGAAATATAAAGTTTTAAAAGAACTGTCTTAGCCACTTGGAGTGACCACTTCCACTGTTAGACAAATGGGAGTGGAAACATGTTTAAGCTAATGAACTGTATTATGATAAGTGCCATGAGAAAGGCTAGCGAGAGGTGATGAGTAAGATGTTAAAGTGGCTGAAGGCTCCCGTTGGCTTCTGCATGGCGGGTTAGTTGGCTGGGATGTTTCTGTGGGCCGTCCCTGCTTGGTCTTTCCAAGATTTTTAGGACTGACCCATCTCCTCCCCATGACTGCTTCTGATTCTCATCAGCTGGGACCAGTTGGACCAGGAAATGGTCAGCTTGACTGCTATGTTGTCAGGACAGGGGCTATCTGAAGAAGATGGGTAGATGGTGGGATCTCCTTGGGCTTTGCCAGAAATGTTGGCAGATGCAAGATTTATTTCTTATGTTTCACAAGTACTGTGAAACATAAGATGTGACAAGTACTGGTCACATCTGCCTGTCTTGCATTTGGTTCACCCAAGGATGCCAGGCTGGGGTCTTTCTCCAAGGTCCTAGTTGCAGATTCCCCCATATCCTGCTTGTCACCTAATTCCTATTCCTGGAACTGATGCATCTTGAAAATTTTGGTTTTAGTCTTTGTGGGGTGTATTAAGAATGTGGCAGGATGTATACAAACGTATCTCAGGGTAAGGATATGAATATCCTTAGCCAAGGCTGACTTAAACTAAGACCAGGGAGACATTGAAAAGTGATGAATGCAGGAAACCTGTTCATTATACCATGTCCCAGAGGTAACAAGGTCCTTTCTAATAATGCTTAGAAAGGGCATTTATAATTTTATAAGTGTCTGGTCGTGTCCTCACGCACACAATCGAAGGGAAATGTGTCCTCATGCACACAAGGCTCCGTGACCTTGGAGGTCCTTTAAGCCTCAACGGCAGAGGAGACAGTCCAATGTCTGGGTTGTAAGGGTGCTGTGTTGGCAGGGCCATGCTCCCTCTGAAGGCTCCAGGGAAGAATCTGTTCCGTGCCTCTCCCCTTGCTTTTGGTGGTCGCTGGCAGTTGTTGGCGTCCCTTGGTTTATAGCATAACTCAGTCTCTGCCTCCATCTTCATGTGGTCCTTTTCTCTGTCTGCATCTCTGCTCTGTGTCTATTTCTGTTCTCACCATCTTATAAGGACCCCATAATATTGGGTTAAGAGCCCGCCCCACTCCAGTATAACCTCGTCATTGCAGATTCCATCTGCAATATCCTGTTTCCAATGAAGGTCAACATTTTGAGGCACCAGGGGTTAGAACTTCAGCATATTTGGGGGAGGGATCCAATTCAACCTCCTTAGCAGGTGCTGAGAGTGAGGTCCAACGTGTGTGTAAGGCATGGGCCCCGTGTTAAGAGGATTTCACAGAGTAGAGCAATGTCACCGAGGATTTTTGAAACTTCAGGTCAAGGTCTATAAGGTCTTAAACCAATCAGATAAGAACATCCCTTTATGGCTTTGTTGCTCCCTCTTGAGGGTCTGGTGAGGTTGAAATGAGATGATGCTAACAGCACCTGGCACCCTGGAAGCCCCAGGTCAGTGTTAGCTGTTGATGTCGTTGTCACCACCATCTTCTCTGGTGGTTTCCGCCACACACACTCAGCATTTCACTCCTTCCACAAACTATCGGCCACACTCGTAGCCTTTGCTCTTTTTCTGGCCTCGGGAACCTCCGGTTACACCTCTTGTGGTTACAACAACTTCTCTCAAAGTGAGGGTATGTACCAGCAGGAGAGGTTGTTATATCCTGCCCAGATGGGGCATTTAATGACACCCATGCACATTCTAAGAAATGACATCAAAGAGAAAGTCTCAGATTGGTGCTAGTGTGTACTTAATGCCTTTCTAACCCTCGCTAATTTCCCTTTTTTTTTTCTTTTGTATGCTGTATGTTGGGGGTCACATTTCATTCTTTTTCCGTATGAGTATCCAGTTATTGCAGCACCATTTGTTGAATTTTGGGAGTGGGGGAAGTGCATGGTCCAGGAATCAATACTGGGTCTTCCATGCAGGCAGGTTAGAATTCTGCCACTGAACTACCCTTGCACCCCCTAATTTCCCTTTTTTTAAAAGAAGGAGCAGCCCTCAGCCTCTGAGCCTACAGCTAGCCGCAGTATCTGATTATAATTTAAAGCACTCTTTTTTGGGGAGGATGCATGGTCTGGGAATCAAACCCCGGTCTCCTGCATGGAAGGCGAGCATTCTACCATTGAACCACCCGTGCACCCTGATTATAATTTAATAACTTCCTTTTCTTTGTATTTATTTTTAGAATTTCTTTCTATTCTTGGCAAGCGGAACAGGTTTTCTACTTACCACAGTATATAGAGTTTACTTTAAAATAACTTTAAGTAAAAAAATATGAATCAAGTTAAAGCAAAATATTAAATCAGCAACAGTAGAAGAATGTGGCAGAAATCATGAAAGGATTGTGTGGTGGGATGCGGGTTTGGCCACACTCAAGTGCAAATGTGGGAAATACTGAATTAGAGAGTTCTTAGCCATCCATCAAGCTCTAATGCAAAATATTACCTCTTCTCTGAGATACCCTGGTCCCCAGACTAGACTGCATAGCTGGCAGCCCATGTTCACGGCAGATGTCACACTGTGTGGAAATCGCCACTTCATCCGTCTAAAGAGTACGTTTCCCAAAGGCAGAGAGCAAGGCAGTGTCCGCTTGGTGTCCCCAGCCCCAACTCAGAGCCAGTGCAGAGCTGTCATCAGGAGTGTCTGTCATCGAAAGGTTACTGATTGAGAGAGGTCAGAAGGATCTCTCTTAAAGAGCAAGAAGCCAAGGAACCAGGGCCCATGCATTTCTACAAAGTGAGGTCAGCAGTCCCAGACCTTTCTCTTTCTCAAAGACCTCACTGGTCCAGGCAACGGAAGATTCTGTTCGGGTCTCTGAAGATGCACGTCCAAGAAAGGAATGCTGAGCTTTCTTATAAAAGTGAGGTGGCATTTTAATCTCAGCCTCTAAAGCAGACTTAATCTAGTGCACATGTCTCCACTCACCTTTCTGAGTTTCTATGACTTAAACTTATGATAACAGTCATTCTGTTGATATGGCATTTTACATTTTATATCTTTGCTTTATATCCATGATTTCATTTACTCTTCAAAATTAATCCCCAACATAGAGACTATTAACCCATTTTATAGCCTGGGAAACTGAGGCTATAGCTTGCCGCATGGTCACACAGCTGGAATACGGGTGCAAACAAGTATGTCCTAATTCCCGTACCCATTCTGCTGCCCCACGAGACTTTCTGTCACCATTAGCCTGAAGGCATGGCTGCACTTGACCTCCCTGACCTGCTGACGATGGAGCTGCTGTGACAGTCCCTCTCAGCTGGGCGGGAAATGTTCTGGATCCCATTCGGACATGCACTCGGCACCAGATGGGCCGTGACAGTGGCTCAGATATTTCCCAGTGTGACTAAGGGAAAGCAGAGCGCAGGGCCTTCACCCCCAGCAGCAAGGACCCAGAGATAGCAATGTGCTTGGCCCATGGGCTGGTGACACCGAGAAGGAGGGGTCTAGGCGACTGGGGCTGAGGATGCAGGTGCTGCTGCCTCCTGCTCGTGTGTTGGCTCCTGGAAGACACTGAGGAAGGGGGTGCCCAGGCCTGTCTCCGGTTTGTGCAGCTGCACTGGGACCTTTCAGCTTGGGAAGCCTCAGAATGATCACACGGACAAAGGTCAGCTCTTTGTGCTGTGACAGCTTCAGGTTAAAAAAAAATCTCAGCTTTAACAAAATAAGCTACAAACTCCTATTGCTTTTAATGGTAGCAGGCACCATTCTAAGTACTTCAGGTACACTGGCACGTCTAATCCTCCCAACAACCTCATAAACCCTATTATTGTACCCATTTTAAAGGAGAGGAAATGGAGGCGAGGTGGAGGGAGGAGGTGGCAGAGGCATTTAAAGGGAGGCCCTGTGGGGCAGTTGGTCATGATGGGTGACTTTGAGAATGGAGTTAAGAGGTCTCTGAGGTTTTACAGCTTGGGGGGCGGATGAGAGTCATTGCTTCCTAAGACATTGTTTACTAAGGCATTCAGGAAAGAGGAGGGACATGAGGGAAGCTGGGGGAATGGGTAGGTGCAGACGCGTTGAGTTTGAGGTGGGCTCATTTTTACGACATAATAAGCTTTCCCAAAGTTTCTGAGGTGGTTGGCTTTTTTTTTTATTATTAATTAAAAAAATTTAACAAATGAAGTAAAACATTAACATAAATAATCAATAATTCACAATATCATCACTTAGTTGCATATTCATCATTTCTTAGAACATTTGCATCCATTCAGAAAAAGAAATAAAAAAACAATAGAAAAAGAAATAAAATGAAAACAGAAAAGAAAAAAAAAGATTATACCTACCATACCCCTTACCCCTCACTTGGTGGTTGGCTTTTGAATGGCCTTTTGCAAAGGGTCTGGCCTCAAACGTGAGGCCGGGACAGGCAACAGGCTGGCTGGTCACTGATGCCCCAGGGTTGGTCACTGCTTAACAGTTGGTGCTGCAACTCTCCCTGCCCCTGGCAGGCCACACCCCCTAGACCACTTGTTCTGCAGTGGAACCACGTCCCCCTCGAGAGCATGGCCAAGTCCTAACCTTTGGTCCTATGGATGTGAACCCCATTTGCAAACATTATCAGTTCAGGGGGTGCCGCACTGAGTCAGGGTGGGCCTCAGTCCAAGACGACTGGAGCCCTTACAGGGAAAGGGAATTGGGGCACAATCAGTAGGGGACAGATGGAAAGACAGGCAGCCCTGTGACAGACACAGAGATGGAGTTTTCCTTGCCAAACCACCACCAAAATGCAACAGACTTCCAAAGGGAGCCCAGCCCAGCCAATACCCTGATTTTGGACTCCTAGCTCCCAGAACTGTGAGACAGACAGTAGATTCCTGCTGTTCAAGCCACCCAGCCTGTAGCATTTGCTATTCGCAGCCCTGGCAAATTAAAACAGGGCTCACCGCCTGCTAATGTACCAATAACCTACTCACTTATTACTCTTAGTGTTATCCGCCCACACTATCCCGCTAGAATGTGATGGCTCTGCTGGGACCCAACACCAAGGTGCTCACAATGTGTATTTGTTGAGTGATGTGGAAAGATGATGTGGAGGTCTCCTGGTACCCCAGCTAAAGGAGCCAGAAAACCCAGGCTCTCTCCTGCAGGCTCTGAAAGTGCCTTTCTCTGTGTGTCCTCAGGCTGGGCTGGGTCCCCAAGCTGGGCCTTGTGTCCTCAGTCTGGGTTGTGTGTTCAGGCTGGGTGGTGTTCATGCGTGATCCAGGCTGGGCCATGTGCTCACGCTAGCCATGTGCTAGGGCTGGGCGGTGTATTCAGGCTGGGCTGTGTATTTAGGCTGGCCATGTGCTCAGGCTGGGCCGTGTATTCAGGCTGGGCCGTGTATTCAGACTGGGCTGTATGCTCAGGCTGGGAGGTACATTCAGGCTGGGCCGCGCACTCAGGATGGACCATGTCCCCAGGCTGGGCCATGTGCTCAGGCTAGCCATGTGCTAGGGCTGGGCGGTGTATTCAGGCTGGGCCGTGTGCTCAGGCTGGGCTGTGTGCTCAGACCGGGCCATGTCCTAGGGCTGGGCCGTGTGTCCAGGCTGGGCTGTGTCCCTGGGCTGGGCCGTGTGTTCGGGCTGGGCTTTATCACAGCTGTCCTGCAGCAGTCGTGTCCCAGGGGCACAAGGCAGTGGGGTTATCTGCTGCTGTGTGAAGAATGCTTTTAAACCCATACTTGGATTCCTGACCTCCTGAGAGAGGAAACAGATGCACCATTTAACCCCTTGCTGCCACTGGAGGGGCACGGGGCCGGCACGGAGCCTCTGCTTCTAGAGAGTTGGGTCAAGCCAGAGAATTTCTGACCTTTGGACCCTAACTCTGAAGGTTAATGAGAGCCTGGGGTTCCCAGGCTGGTAAATCCCAGCGCTCAGGCAGCATCTCTGAACCCCTACTAGAGCGACCTGAGGCCAAGGGGCCTCCACCAGACTTCAGCCTCTGCAGCCCATCGTCACCTGTCAGGAACCTGATTAACAACCAGAAGGCCAGCTTTTTATTTCCACGAGTTAATGTACACATGGCACAAGGTCAGGAGGGTGGAAGTATTGTTTGCTTTTGCCACCAGGAGGTCAGGAGCACTTAATAAGACTCATGTCTCCCACCTGGCTGGGCTTTGGTAGGCTATTCAAATCTAATCAGTTCTTTGTAGGGCTCTACTCAATCCCACCTCTTCTCTCATGTTAACAATCAAGCGTTAAACATGTCTCACACCTTGTAGTTGATGCAGCATTTTCATACAAATGCAGCAGTGGCATTTTGAAAGGAGACTGAGCTTAGAGGTGAAGACTTCTTTTCAAGCACAGGTACTGCTGTGTGACCTTGGGAAATTCACCCTCTCTGAGCTTCATGGAGTTCTTGCAAGGCCAAAGTCACGCTGGGAGTCTGTAGCCAAACCCTGCTCCCTAGCCAGTTTCGTTAGCCTTGTACTATGTTTTAAAGCATCTGAATTATTAACAGTTAAAAAATCAGGAGAGGGAAACGGTCAGATGGATCCTGGAAAAGTTAGTTATAGAATTACCTTATGACCCAGCAATTCCCCTCCTTAGGTATACACCCTAAAGAATTGAAAATAGGGACCTGAACAGACACTCGTATGCCAATATTCCTAACAGCTCAGAGGCAGAAACAGCCCAAGCGTCCATCAGCAGATGAAAGGTTGAACAAAATGTTGTCTGTACACATACTGGGACAGTATTGAGCTGTAAAAAGGAATGAAGTTCCGATACACATGACAACGTGGATGAACCTTGAAAATATTATGCCAAATGAAAGAAGTCAGACACAAAAGGACAAATATTGCATGATTCCATTTCTGTGAAATGCCCAGAATAGGCAAATTCATGGAGACAGAAAGGGGACTAGAGGTTACCAGGGAGAGGGAGAAGCAGGATGTTATTGCTTAATGGGTACGCAGTTTCTGTCTGAGAGAATGAGAAATTTAGCAATGGATATGGGGGTGGTAGCTCAACATTGTGAATGTCATAAACACTACCAAAGTGTGCCCTTTAAAATGGCAAATTTTATGTTGTATCTGTTTTACTGAAATTTTTTTAAAGCAATTTGCAAAAAATGAGTGGGAATAAAATCAATGCATTGTTTTATAGTACAGCAAACTAGGAGCTATTTCTTAAAAATCCTGCTTTCCATGTTCTTTCACAAATGGGAAGCTCTAGCAACACAGGTTGCCGTGCCTGCATTTCATTTCCACAGTCGGGGCTGAGGGACAGCCTTCACCTAATCCAGGGGGAACCGTGCCTCACAAATAACCCCGCGCTTTTTGTACTCATGCATGTTACACCAGGGGAAGACTCTGAATGTGTCTTAAAGGGGCACATGCACATCATTTGCTAACGGATGTCCACAGGCTGGGGGCCACCCAGTCATTGGAACCCTGTGCAACAAGAGGCTTGCCCCCTCCCTGGGTGCCCTCTCCCCCCAGGATGGTCCCCGTAGATGCTGCCTCCCGGTATTTACACCGTGTCGGCTGGGCAGGCCAAAGGGCTCGTACCTGCACAGTGTCCACAGCTGCAGAGAGAGGGCCAGACATTTGAGCTCTTCCTTGTTTATAAACGAAACGTCTGTTCCCACCCAGACCCCCCTGTGTTTACACGATGGAAGGAGCTGGGGATAGCCGGGCCGCATTTGGAAAGCATCCGTGGGGAAGTCATTTGTCGGCACGCCCACCCCACACCCCCCTCTTAGTTGCCGCATGACCTTCTGTGGGTTAATCAGCATCTCCTACCTCAATTGCCTCATCTGTGAAATGGGGGCACCAACAATAAATACCCCCTTCTACAGATCATGTCTAAATTGATGTTTCTAAAGCACTGGGAATCATGCCTGGCATGCAGTAGGTGCTCAATTTATGTTTATCATTATTACTCCCACTTCTTTTCCTGCCCCGTTCCCTGGCCATTTTTTTAACATTGTGGTGGCATATATAACATAAAATTGACCATTTTTAAGTGTACAGTTCAATGACATTTTGATTTACATATGTATATATATATGTACATATGTATGTATTTTCATTTTGTCTAGCTCTGATCTGATCATTAAGATTTTATTTAAAAATTTTTTAGAGCAGTTAGATTATAGAAAAGTCATACAGGAAGTACAGAATTCCTATACTACCCCTCACACCCACAGTTTTTCCTTTTCTCATTTTGCATTTGTGTGGTACATTTGTTTCATTTGAACCAATATTATTATGATTATATTATTAACTAAAGTCTATAGTTTATATTAGGGTTCACTGTTTGTACCGTACAGTTCGATTGTTATTTTGTATTAGAGAAGTTGTAGATTTACAGAAAGATCATGCACAAATGCAGAGCACCTGCACACCTGCCCTAGTTTCTCACATTTGCGTCAGTGTAGTATCTTGGTACCATTGATAAGAGAATATTATTAAAATGGTACAAATAGCTATAGTCCATGATTTACAGTAGGGCTCACTGTTTGTGTTGTACGGTCGCGTGGTTGGTTTCTGTGTTTTTTTAATTGTTGTTCTAGCAACATATGTACCTCCTAAAACTTCCGATTTTAACCACTCTCAAGTATATAATCCAGCTGTGTAAAGTACATTCACGATATTGTGCCATCATTCATTACCAAGACATTTTTGTCATCCCAAATGGAAACTCTGTACCAGTTAAACAGTCAATCCCCATTCCTTCCCTCCACCCCACTCCCCACGCCCCTGATTTTCTCCCTTTTTGCTCCTGCTCCTTTTCCTTTTACTTGACCTCATAGCGTCGGCTCCGGGAAAGAAAACCAAATCCACCTACATCTTGGGTTTTCTGAGAAAATAAACTCATTCCCACGCATCTAATTAAAAGCAGAGTTTTCACAAACACTTACACTTCAGAAATGTTTGGTCGTTCTCCGGTGAAGTGAAAAAGAAATCTTTATTCTACTTACACTTTATTTCACTAGCTTACTGTGGTAACCTTTGTTACATCTGAAAGGTGAGTGACTCGCAAAATAACTGGGAT
Source organism: Tamandua tetradactyla (assembly GCF_023851605.1). Lineage (NCBI taxonomy): Eukaryota > Metazoa > Chordata > Mammalia > Pilosa > Myrmecophagidae > Tamandua > Tamandua tetradactyla. The sequence goes on along the minus strand of NC_135346.1, from coordinate 60,059,444 downwards.
CCCCAGAGCAAAAAAAAAATAGTCCACCAGTGTTGCTAAAGTTCAGTTATCCTTAAAAAAATTTTTTATTTCCTTTATTTAGCTGTGCAGTGAGGCATGAAATTGCACCTAACCAGCCCCCTCTGCGCTTTTAGGGTAAGGCAAATAGTGCCAGCCTTAAGCTGGTTCTGTTCTGCTCATTACTCCAAATAAATAGCAAATGTGGCCTTCCTAAGTCTTTTTTTTCTCTGCAGTCGTCTGCTCTTTGGGAATGTCCTCTGATTTTCACACCAATTTCCATTTTGGCTTTAGTTCTGAGGAGGGAACTGTGGGGGCAGTTGTTAATGAAAAATTCGGGAAATTTGATTGGGAAAATGTCCTTTCTACACAGGCATTTAATTGTTGAAAGGCTCTGACTTGTAATTTGTAGTTAAATTAGTTAAATCCTGCAAAGTTCTGATGGGGGGGAAGTTGTTGTTTCAGTAATGCAACTGAAATTAAGTTAAAAACTTTTCCAACTTTGTATTTGGCCCAATTTTGCATTTTCACCGGCTTTTATGGGTAGAGAGTGCTGAATAGCACAACAATAGTAATTTAGGGATTTCAGAGCTCAATGGGATGATTTATAGAAACCTGAAGCTGTTACCATAATATTTTGTTAAAAATGTTTCCTCTTGTTGTGGCTGATTTAATACAGATTCTTCTCTTTTGTTCTTTATTCCTTAAAATGACTGAAATAAGTTAAACGCATGCAGGTTTATCTTAGCCTCAAATGCGAAGATAAAAGGGAGTCAATTTGAAAAGCTCCCTATAAGTTATATCAATGACAGAAGAATGTTGAATTTTCATTACTGGCTGGGGTAAATGCCTCAGCTGCTTTTGTTTAAAAGCTGTGCTGGGGATTGGGCCTGATTGCTGGGGAAAAACTCTGACTTAACCTCTTGGAGACTCAATGACATCTGTGAAATGGCAGTAATAAAACGAGAGTTACAATATATGGAGATGTTGGGCAGAACACAGCACAATTGTCAAGTATGCAGCTGCGTTTGTCACAATTATTGCTTTCCAAAATATTTAAAAAGCTCCTACTATGCCAGGAGCTGTGCTAGGTTCCAGTAATAACAATACTGAGTAAACTCACTGATTCAAAACCAGACATGCAAGATCGTATCTGATGGCGGGGACAAGAAGTTTGGAGGTAGCTCTTTAAATACCTCAATTTATCCATATCTTTCCTTAACATTTTCATTAGGTTCTGTCAAAAACTTGCCTAGAATTCGCTATATGCTTTTTCTAATCATTTTGTATTATTGTAACAATTTCCTATTATTTTGAATAGGAAAAAAAGCAAAACGAATATCCTTAATATTTATCAAGAACATACGCTGTGTACACACCAAGACTCCTTCACCCTCTCACAAGCTCCCTGGGGAGTAAACATCTGCCTCATGTTGCAGATAAGGAAACTGAGGCCCAGAGAGGGTAGGCAAATTGCCCAAGGCCACACAGCTAGAAGGGGGCTTCTGGATGAGACCCTCTTGTAGGAACTGTTGTACGTTGGCTGCCACGGTCTCTCCAAATTAGAGAAATTATTTCAAATACCTGAAAGTATCCCCATGATTATCCAAGTTTTTCGGAGCACTCTATCTTATTCATCATGGGGGCCCTGTAGCCTTCCCCTGGGGCAGTTCTGAAGCAGACTTTGCCTAGCGGCTAACCTGGTCCAGCATTTGCTTGAACTTGAACCCCACTTGGGAAATTGAAGAACAGGTCCCCCAGCCCTGCCCTACCCAGTTCCCCTTCTCAGCTGCAGGTGATGGGTCTGGCTTTGCCGCTACTGCCTCTTGTGGTTGAAACGGGACAGGACATGGCTATTTACTGTCAGGAGAAGGGGACCTGGAGGTGGTCTTGATTCTGACCAGAACCCCAGGCGTAGCGCTTGCAGCTCTGGCGAGTCCTGCCTGCCTACCATAAAGTCAGGGGAAGTGACCCAGGAATTCAGCTCCCGGGCAGCAGCCAACTCCCATCCCTTCACAGTCACTGGAAAGGCACCTGGACCTGCTGCCAAACCTTCCAGCCCACGTCACCTTTCACCAGCCTTGGTTAGAGAATGGCTCTTATAAAGGCGATAGCATCCAGACTTTCCCATGGAAACTTTTCCTATTTATTTTCCTAAGTCAAAAAAAAAAAAAAAAGAAATGCTGGCATAAACTCAGATGCCCCCTCCAAGGCCCCCAAAGCTAGAATATCCTAAAATGGGGGTGAGGTTGGTGGACTATCTTTAAATTTTTTTTAATTAGTTTATTTTTTAGAGCAGTTGTGGTTTACAGAAAAATCATGCAAAAAGTACAGAGTTCCCATAGTCTCCCTCCACACACACACACATAATTTTCCCCATTATTAACACTTAGCAAATGTGTAGGACATGTGTTCCCAACTGATGAACCAATATTATTAAAATTATATTATTAACTAAGGTCGATAGTTTACATGAGGGCTCACTCTTTGGGTTGTGCAGTCCTATTGTTTTAGTTTTTAATTCTTACTGTGGTAGCATAGATATAACCTAAAATTTTCCATTGTAACTTCTTTCAAGCAATTAGTAGAACTGCAAACCGTAAGAAAGTATAAAACCGCGACTCTTATCACATGTCCTTGGGAGCGTTATGTTGCTAAGACCTTTTGTAAAATGTAAAGGACAAAATGATGTCCGTGCATCTCATGGGAGCAGGTATTTGGCAAGAAAAGAAGTGGGCAGGGATTCTATGGGTATGTTCGGTTTTTGTTGAAAACACAAGGCATGTGGGTACGGGGTAGCTGTAAGTCAACTGGGTGGTAAAGCAATTTGGGAGCTGGGCTTTCTAAACAGTTGGAATCTTAAAGCTGTTTTATTCATTTGGGAGGAGAATGGCCACACCCAAGGAACATCCTTTCTTTTTAGCCACAGCCGGGTGTGTTTTCTAGTTTGGTCATTAGGATTATTTTGGTTTGCTTGACAAAATTTTCTTCACAGGTGTTGTGTGCATTGGCACCCACCCCAGGCTTGTCTTGGGCTGGGTGACCCCTAACAGGCTCGGGGCTGTGTCCAGCTTTCCCTACTGGGGAGGGTGGTGGGGTGACTGATGTGCATATTTTTGCAAAGAATTTTTTTCTGTTTGGTGATTTTTCCCTTGAGGTAAAGAATGGTAGGCTCTGTGAAGCCTTCTTGGCTTGAGAAAGGTGCTTCTGCATTAGAGCTAGCCGTGTATTGTTTATTTTATCAAATCTGGGGATTCTCTGCATGTTGAAAGTCTCTGGGTTCATGGACAGTTCAGAAAGACTGCAGGGAATCAACTAAGGCAGAACTAAACACATCATGAACATAACTTGACAAATCCCAAGTAAAATGCTTTTAAAAATACATTTTTGTAATTATGAAGTAAGGCCTACTCACGTTAGAAAATAGAGAGAAAAAATACAAACCACTCGTCATCACTAAGAGAGAATGTTAACATGTTCATTTGAATTTTCTTTTCTATTTTTGCCTCAAAATTGTTGTTGTGTGAATAACAAGATCGAGGTAACACTCTCTATTAAGTTTTGTAGATTTTATCCTCACTGCTATATTGTGAACATTTCTTCATGTTGTTAAAGTGTCTGGAAAAACTCATTGTTAATATTTTTTAGACCTTGTATTATGGAAAATTTCAAACATTTTACAAAAGTAAAGAGAAGAGCATGAATGCTGTATTCCTGTCACCTGGTTTCACAATTACCAAACCATGATCAATCTTGTTTCATCGAGACTCCCACCCATTCCGTATCACATTTATTTTGAAGCAGATTACAAATATTACATCATGTCATTTTTTACAGGTTGTTTCCTTTGAATCTTTGAAAGTTAGAGACTTTTTAGAAAGCATGACTAAAATACCAATTATGATGCCTAAAAATGAACAAATCACTTAAATATCCAGTGTGTGTTCAAATTTCCCCAATTGCTTCATAATTTTGTAACAGGTTGAGTCAGGATCCAAAAATAAACCTTATGCCTTTTGATGGGTTGATATGTCTGTTAAGTCTCTTTTAATCTATAAATTCTGCCTCCTCTTTCATTTCCCTTGCAATTTATTTGTTGAAGAAACCTGGTCATTTGTCCTGCAGAGTTTCCCACAGTTGGGATTTTGATGATTGCATTCCTGTGGTGTCATTTAATATGTCCCTCTCCCCTCTGTCTTTCCTGTAAATGGGAGGGCAGATCTAAAGGCTTGATGAGATTCAGGTTTGATTTGGGGGTTGGGGGGTAAGTGGTGGTGTGTTCCCCCAACCAGGAGAAAACACACTGAATGTGCTTCTTTCTGTGATGTTAGCAGCTGTTAAAGTTCATTGACTTAGATCCATTATTTTATGAAGGGTTTGCAAAATTCTATCCTCAAATTCTCTTACTCCTTCTTTATTTAGTAGTTGGAATACTTTTATGAAGAGAAACTTTCCTTCATCAACTGTTCAGTTCCACTGGGGTATGGTACACTTAAGAAACAGCAGGATAGAAGTTTTATTTCTTTCCCTTTCTTTCCAATTTTCAAAAACTATGAGTTTGTACCCTGGTATCCTCCAAAGGTGACCACTGAGTTCTATTTTTAATATCATTAGGAACTCATACATTTAAACATACTTGATTGTTTTGATCCATTGCAGTTATTTTTCTTCTTCATGCTTAATGAGTCCCATCTTGGCCAGTGGGAGCTTCTTCAAGTTGGCTTGTGAATCCTTTTGCCATGACTTCAGTGGTTTTTGATGGTTTGTTTGCTTCTGTTGTGATGAGATGGTCCAGAATGATCGTATATTCTTTAAAGTAGTAATTATATAAAGACTGTAATCTGGGTGGTATGGGTACCCATTGGTGTATTGGGTTGGTGATGATTTTTTCCTAGGTCTTTTCAGTGGACAGAACTAGAAAAATGTTCATTTATTTGTTTTTAAGATAAAATGCATTCCTGAGTGCATCCAGCTGTTTTCAATTTAAATTCAGGACAACAAGATTTTTACTTAACACAGTCGTTTTTCCCCCAGTACTGAAAATTATGCTTTTTTACCACATCAGCCTGATTCACTTGCTTCAGCCCATGATACACCTTACAACAGTCTCCGAAGAACAATATCAGTATTTTCTTTAACAATATGATTAGAAAACACAGTTTAGACTTTTTTTAACATTTCTTTTTTGTCCTTAAGGAAAACTTTTTTAATGGGAGCATAATGCTTCATATTTAATAAAGAGTTCCCTCTACTTTGGACCTTAAGTTTGCATATAATTTTTCTTGTGTCCTGGTCTTTGACTTTTTTTTTCCAAATGTCATGTTATTGAGAACTATTCATGCCATACAAACCATTCAGAGTATACAATCAGTGGTTCATAGTATCATCACGTGGTTGTGCATTCATCACCATCATCAATCTTAGAACATTTGCACTGCTCCAGAAAAAGAAATAAAATGAAGAAAACCCCAAACACCCCATACCCCTTATCTACCCCCCCCCCCCCATTGATCCCCCTGGTATTGTGTTCTACCCAATTTAAAAACTTACAATAAAGGTAAGCTAACTAAGACAGTGTAGTATTGTCAGAGGTAGATATATAGATCAATGGAACAGAATGAAGCATCTAGAAAGGGATCCAAATAAACATGGGCAACCAATTTTTTTTAATTTTATTTTTGCTGTATAGTTATACATTCATTATCACAGGTCAGGGCTACTGATCACAGCTCCACAATTTCCAGCATTCCCTTCTAGCTATTCTAATACACTAAAACTAAAAAGAAATATCTGTGCAGTGAGTCAGTCGTCATAATCGTTTGTTAGATCCTAATTTCTCTTTTATACCTCCTCCCTCTCATTTGATCATTCTCTCAATCTTCAGGAATATCTAGGCAATGACCATTCCAACTTCTTCGTCCTGGAAAGGGGACAAAAAATCCTTACTAGGTAAGCCATTTGCAGAGACTTAGATGGAGCCCAGGGTATTCTTTAAGGTTTTCAGGAATACTGTTGGTTGGAGATTTTGCACCTTGTTTGCAATATCTGGCTGAAGCTTTCATGACCAGAATGACCTCTGGACTCTATTTGAAATCTCTTAGCCACTGAAACTTTATTTTATTCCGTTTCTTTTCCCCTTCTTGGTCAAGAAGGCATTCTGAATCCTACAAAGCCAGGGTCAGGCTCATCCCTGAGTTATCTTTACTTTTATTTCTGATAAATTATTTAGATTAGAATTTTAGGAATGAAATGAGATAGTCAAAGGTGGTAGATATTTTTAAGCCTCATGTACATATTGCCAAATTCCTTTCTGTTAACTGGCTGTGTATGAAAGTACCTGGATTCTTATCCCCTTATTCATTATCATTAATAATAATTAACGGTTCTGTTTCACTAGACTCACAAAAGGATACCTTGATATTTTATCATTGTGTGTATTTTTTTATCAGCCATATGTTTATTAGAAGTTATAGTCCTTCTATTTTGAATTTTCTGCGGTGGTGGGGAGTCAGGAGTTTTGGGTGATTTTCTTATTGATTTGCAAGTCATATTTAATATGTCAAGGACAACAATCCTTTGTTATAGTAGTTGCGAATGCTTTTCTTACTTTTTCTTTTGCCCTTCAAATTTTATGATTTCTTAAAATGTGAAAATTTTAAACTGATCAAATTTGTTGATTGATTTCTTTCATTGCTTTTTGGGGGGTAGTGGGTGCGTGGTCCAGGAATCGAACCCAGGTCTCCTGCATGGAAGGCAAGCATTCTACCATTGAACCGCCTGTGCACCTCTTTCATTGCTTTTATGCTTAAAATGTCCATTCCCACCTGATATCGGTTTAAGGTTTACCTATATTTCCTTCTAGTTTATATAAGACTTTATTTATTTTTACATTTAGCTCACTTTAATCTGTAATTAGTTATGGCATAGGCTGTAAAGAGAGACTCTGATTTGAGAGCCATTCATATAACCAGTTATCCCAATACCATTTACTGAATAATCTGTTTTTCTGATGCATTATACACTAAATTATTTGGTAGGCTAGGGTTTTTTTTTTTTTCAAAATCTGTACCGGTGTGCATTGTTTTGATCCTTGTGGTTACATAATACTCTTTAACAACTCAAGTCACTTTCTTGTTACTTTTAAAAAAAAAATAAGTCTTCGCTATTCTTTTCCATTTTTTCTTCTAAATACACATAAGAATTATTGTGTCAAGTTTTACTTTCCCAGTGCTTTATCAATTGGAATTTCTTTAAGCCAGTAACTAGCTCCTGCCAGAGTTTGGACCTTTTCCTTCTGGAAGGGGCTGCTGGGTCAAGGACGAGTTTCACACAGGGAGTGATGTGCTGAGATTTTTGTTTTGGGTGGATCCCTTGGATCTGACAGCTGGGGTGGAGCATGGAGGAGGGGTGGGGCAGGCAGGGCAGGGAGACAAGCCAGAAAGAAGGCTGGCTGCAGTTGTTCAGAGAAAGATGCTGGGCTCTCAACAGCGCGGTGAGGTTTTGTTGGAATGGCCTGGAGGAAACACAAAACAAAAGAGATGGAAAGGAGGGGGCGTGATGTCATGCTTGGAAATGGAGACTGAAGTAGACATAACCCTGGTGACTCCTGAGACCCCATGTGATCAATTAATTGGGGGGGGTGCTTTTCATGGAGATAGGACGAACTGTCTCCGATGGTCTGTGATTCTGTGATTTGAGAAGAAATGCTTTCATGTCCTGTGTACATGGACCTGCAGGGGTTTACCTAGGTGGCGAGGTATTATTATTGTTATTATAACAGCTAGTTTCACACCCTGTTTATGTCTGGCCAAAGCCAGAGCTGGCTCTCCCATGCACGGTCCGTGATGTGACCTGGTTCCTCCCATCCTCACTTTGTGTGAGCATCTCTTCTCCCCAAACAGACAGCTCAGGGGACCAAAAAGGTCTAGCGTGGGCCCTGGGTTTCCTTTGCCACCCTAACATTGAAGAACTGAGTTAAGAATTGCTCAGCACATTTGTTAGTGTTCTGTAGAGAAATAGGATCAACAAGATATATACACACACACACACACAAATATATGTAAATATTAAGAGATTTACTATAGAATTGGCTCATGCTACTTGTCATGGGGGTTGACAAGTCTGAATTCTGTAGGGCAGACTGCTACGTGGAAACTTCAGTGACGGTGAGGAGAAGCTGGCTGGTGTAAGTGGAAGTAGGAACTCTTCTTTTCGACTTCTGAAATCCTCAGTTCTGCTTTAAGACCTCCAACTGATTGGATGAGAAGACTTCCCTCGTTGCTGAGGGTGATGTAGATGCAATCCATAAATTTAATCAACTGACTGTAGATGCAAATCCATCTATGAAAATACCCTTACAGGAGCAATCAGGCCAGGGCTTGCTTGACCAAACCACTGGACATCATAACTGAATCACATTTACGTATGAAATTGACCATCACAGTAAAGGATGGGGAACATTTCTGTAAAACAGCATGAAATTTGGGGTGATGTTTTTCACCCATTCTGTTAAATCTTCTCTCCTTCATAGGAATGAGAATGTATTTTATCTCCAGGGGCCTATGGTGATCACTTGATTTGGAAAGAAGGAAGAGAATATCCTACTCTGAGCCTCACAATTCTGCAAAAAAGGACATTATTATCCTCATTTCATAGAGAAGGAAATGGAGGTCCACAGACATTAAATGCTCTCCCCAAAGACTGCTAAGCCAGGTACCCCCTGCCCACTTGTCATTGCTTGGGGAGCTGTTCTCGGTCACACATGTGTTTCAGCTGACAGCATGCAGGTCCACGGGCCTGGGTTTATTAGTACATTTGATAACTATAAAGAAAATGCCCATTTGTTCGCTTTTTTTATCTGTTATTTTTTTATAGGCTTATAAATTTAGAAACTGGTTCAAATGAAGTACCATAATGAGCTTTTTTATTTCATGTCAGCAATTCTCAAACATTGCCTGGATTTATTAGCCTGGCACTTGAGGTAGGACTAGGGATGGGTGGGCTGTGTGGTTTTAAAATACAAACAACAAAAAAAGTGCTTTCAACTTTATCTTGTGATCAGTTTTTCAGGGCCATTACTTAATCACTCAAATATTGTATTTATGTGTGACAATAATTATCATGTTGCACTGTAGGAAGAAAGAAAGAGGTTTTCAAAGACAAAGATAAGCACGTTTTTATTCTGAAAATGTATTATTTGAACGCTTTCTAGGAAACAGCTTTATCACATTTTGTAATTATCTGGCCACGTGTATCTATACCCCTTCTCCTAGATGGGAAATCTATTACGATTAAGGACTATTTTTTCCTTTATTTTTGTATCTCTAGTCCATCACAAGCATAGTATAGAGGAAGCATTGCAAGTCAGTATAGAATGACAAGGAGGAAAAAGAAGCCTTAGAGTCATACTGCCTCAGTTTCAATCCCTGCCCTGCCACTCCTACAGAACAGTCTGTGACCCAGGCAACTTGTTTTACTTGCTGTACCTCAGTTTCATCATCTGTAGAATGGGGCTAGCATCCATCTCCATCTCCATCATCTTTATCTTCATCTTCATTATTATGTGTTGTTTGATTGAATGAGCAAATGAATTGACCCCTAAATAAGTACACCACGGACCTATCTTAAGAACCCTCCTACTTCTCTGAGTCTATGGAACTTGAGATTTTGTAATGAAGAGAAGTTTCCACCGAAGCTTGGGTGTTTGGGAATAACTACTGCAATTAAGAGGGTGAGCTGGATAAAATTCCGAATCGACATTGCCGGCTACAGCAGCACCGCACACACAAGAACTGCCTAGAAAATGAATGGTTCATTGAAGCAAAAAGAAAAGATGCCCCAATGTTTTTTGTGGGTTTTTTTTTTTTTGTCTAATGGTGGAAAAATATTTTAATAGGTAATTTATTCACAGGGTTCAAAAATGTTCAAGTATGTAAGATACACTATGAATAGATTCCCTCCCCTCTGTATTCTAACTGCCCAGTTACCTTCCCCACAGAACACCAATGCTTTCGTTTTACTTTAGATTCCTCCAGAGATTTTTATACATACACCAGGATATGAATGTATATATAGCATAAAAATATATATACATTTCTTTTTCGTACTTTTTTTTGCAGCACAACATGCAACATACAGTGTTCAGTGCTTTGTTTCTTTCACTCAACAATGTAAGTGGAGATCTCTCCCTATTTATTATAAAAAGACCTTCCTCATTCATTTTTATAGCTGCATAGTATTCCTTTATGTGATGTACCCAGATTTCTTTAACCAGTTTCCAACTCAAGGATATTTAGGTCATGTCCACTCTCTATCTGCTATGAACAGTTTCATGAACTAAATTTTTGTTTATCATTTCATTTAAGTTCATCCAGCTGATCAATTCCAAGTGAAAACAGTGAGTCAAAACATACACACTTTACTAATTTTGACGGATAGTGACAAATTGCCTCATCAAGGTTTTACCTTTCTAGGATGATGATTCAATACACACTCCCCTGAGTGTAATAGGTATTGCATCTGGGCCATTCGTGTGGGTCAAAAATAGGATCTCAGGGAAGATTTATTTTGCACTACCTTTCTTATGAGTATGGTTAAGCATTTTTTTTCTTTTCACTAAGTTTTGTCTGATTGTAGCTCTTGTTTCTGTTAGGTTGTTGAACTTTTCCTTAGTGATCTGTAAGTGTTCTTTGTATATTAGGGAACTAAGCTCTTTATGAAATTAGTTGCGTATATTTCTTCCCAATGCATCATTAATCTTTGGATTTTACTTTTGATAGTTTTTAGTTATGCAGGCAAGTTTAATTTTTATATAGTCTAATAGTCTTTTCTCTTATGGCTACTGGATTAGAAAAATCTTCATCACTCCTAGTTTCTAAAATAATTTTTCCTTGTTTCTTCTTATTATATTATGGTCTGATGGTTGTTATCCTTAAATCTTTGATCTATTTGGAATATATATATATATATCCTATAGATATCTATGTATGTCCTGAATAAAGTATGAGTTGAGAATCCAGCTTATTTTTTTTCAGGTGGCTACCCAACTGTTCTAAATGTTTATTGAACATTCCAGTTTTCCCAATTAGTTTAAGATGTCACCTTTCTCATAAATTAAGTATTTGGAGATAGTTTTGTCTGTTTCTGGATTTTATTCTGTTCCATTGATCTGTCTACTCAGGTTTCAATGCCACACTTTTAATTACTGAGACTTTATCATGGATTTTGCTATCTGATGGGGCTTTTCTTGCCTTAATATACTTAACGTACTTTTTTAGAATTTCTCTGACTAGTCTTGCATGCTTAGCTTTCCATATGAACTTTAAAATAACTTTGTGTAATTCTAAGAAATATCTTGAAGGAGTTGACATCTTTATGATGTTGAATTTTCCTTTCTAAGAACATTGTATGTTTCTCTATTTGTTCATGTCTTCTTCTGGGTAACTTAGATTTAAAATTTTAAAATAGAAAATGAATCTTTTCTTCCATTATATCTTCTAACTGGTTATTGTTTTATAGAGAAGAAAGCTATTGATTTTGTTTTTTGTTTTTTGTGGATTTTTTTGCTTGGAGATGGTTCCTTTTATTTATATTGTAACAAAATCTCTTAATTCCTACGAAGAATTTTCTAACACTAAGTTCAAACATTATGCCATTTCTTTGGACCCCTGACTCTTTGAGTAAATGGCAAATGCTGTTTGTTTGTTTTTTTAACTTTTTATCATATAATATTATATATATATATATATATACATACATATATATATATATACACACAAAGCAAAGAAAGAAAAAGCAATCATTTTCAAAGCACTCTTCAACAAGTCATTATAAGACAGATCCCAGAGTTTGTCATGGGCTACCATGCCATCATCTCAGATTTTTCCTTAGCTGCCCCAGAATATAGAAAGCTAGAAGGTGTAAATATTTCTTTATCATCACAATCAACTTTTTTCTTTTTTGTGAAAAATAACGTATATACAAAAAATCAATAAATTTCAAAGCACAGCACCACAATTAGTTGTAAAACATATTTCGGAGTTTGGCATGGGTTACAATTCCACAATTTTAGGTTTTTACTTCTAGCTGCTCTAAGATACTGGAGACTAAAAGATATCAATTTAATAATTCAACATTCATATTCATTTGTTAAGTCCTATTTTCTCTGTATAACTCCACCATCACCTTTGATCTTTCTATCCCACTCTTTATGGGTATTTGGGCTAAGGCCATTCTAACCTTTTCATATCGGAAGGGGCCATCAATAATATGGGGTAGGGAGATGTGCTGGAGAGGCTGAGCCTTCTAGGTTTCTGGACTTATCTGGTCCAGGGACCCATCAGGATTGAGGAAAGCTATTGATTTTTTTTTTAACTTTTTTTTATTGTGTTGTATAACATATGTCCAAAGCAAATAAATAAAAAAGCAATAGTTTTCAGAGCACTCTTCAACAATTAGGAACAGGACAGATCCCTGAGTTTGTCATAGGCTACCATATGATCCTCTCATATTTTTATCCCGTTTTGTTTTTTTTTTTAACATGGGCAGGCACCAGGAATCGAACCCGGGTCCTTGGGCATGGCAGGCAAGCACTCTTACCTGCTGAGCCACCGTGGCCCCTCTCCTATTTTTAAAAGGCTATTTTGTCTGAGTTCAGAGAATTTAAGGGCCTTGTCAAAAATCAGCTGACCGTAGATTTGGTGGTCTTTTTCTGCATCCTCAATTCTATTCCATTGGTCAATGCTTCTATGTTTGTGCCAGTACCATGCTGGTTTTTTGTTTGTTTTTTTGTTAACATGGGCAGGCACCAGGAATTGAACGCAGGTCTCTGGCATGGCAGGCAAGAATTCTGCCACTGAGCCACCATGGCCTGCCTAGTACCATGCTGTTTTGACCACTGTGGCTTTATAATAGGTTTTAAAGTCAGGGATTGTTAATCCTTCCACTTCATTCTTCTTTTATAGGATGCTTTTAGCTATTCGGGGTCTCTTTCCCTTCCAGATGAATTTGGTAATTAGCTTTTCCAAATCTTCAAAGTAGGTTGTTGGTATTTTGATTGGTACTGTATTGAATCTGTAGATCAATTTGGGGAGAATTGACATTTTAACTATATTTAGCCTTCCTATCCATGAGCAGGGAATGTCTTTCCACCTATTTAGATCTCCTTTGATTTCTTTTAGCAATGTTATATAGTTTTCTGTGTACAAGCCCTTTACGTCCTTAGTTAAATTCATTCCTAAGTACTTGATTCTTTTAGTTGCTATTTTGAATGGAAATTTTTCCTTAAGTGACTCTTCAGCTAGGTCATTGCTTGTGTATAGAAATGTTACGGGTTTTTGCACATTAATTTTATATCCCACCAACTTGCTGAATTTGTTTGTTAGCTTAAGTAACTTTGCTGTAGATTTCTCGGGATCTTCCAAGTATAGTATCATATCATCTGCAAATAATGAGAGTTTTACTTCTTCCTTTCCAGTTTGGATGCCTTTTATTTCTTTGTCCTTCCTGATTGCTCTAGCTAGAACTTCTAGCACAATGTTGAATAATAGTGGTGACAGTGGGCATCCTTGTCTTGTACCTGATCTTAGGGGGAAAGCTTTCAGTCTCTCTCCATTAAGTATGATGCTGAATATCAATTGTTTATATATTCCCTTTATCGTATTGAAGTAGTTACCTCTGAGTCCTATCTTTTGGAGTGTTTTTATTAGGAAAGGATGCTGAATTTTGTCAAATGCTTTTTCAGCATCAGTCAAGATGATCATGTGCTGTATTACATTAATTGATTTTCCTGTGTTGAACCATCCTTGCATTCCTGGTATAAACCCCACTTGGTCATGGTGTTAATGTGTTGTTGGATTCAATTTGCTAATATTTTGTGGAGAATTTTTACATCTATGTACATTAGGGGGATTGGCCTGTAGTTTTTCCTTTCTTATAGCATCATTACCCGGTTTGGGTATTAAATTGAAATTAGCTTCATAAAATGAGTTAGGTCGAGTTCCTTTTTCCCCCATTTTTTGGAAAAGTTTGAGTAGGATTGGTGTTAGTTCATTTTTGAATGTTTAATAAAATTCTCCTGTGAAGCTATCTGGCTCTGGGATTTTCTTTGTAGGAAGATTTTTGATGACTGATTGAATCTCTTTGTGATTGGTTTGCTGAGATCTTCTATTTCTTCCTGAGTCAGTGTAACTTGTTTGTATGTCTCCAGGAATCTGTCCATTTCATCTAAGTTATCTAGTTTGTTGGCGTATAGTTGTTCACAGTATCCTCTTATGTTTTCTTTTATTTCTTCGGGTCTGTGGTAATGCATCTCTTCTCATTTCTGATTTTGTTTATTTGCATCCTCTCTTTTTTTTCTTTGTCAATCTTGCTAGTGGTCCATCAATTTTGTTGATTTTCTCAAAGAACCAACTTTTGGGTTTATTGATTCTGTTGTTCATTTGTTCTCCCATTCATCTATCTCTGCTTTAATCTTTGTTATGTCTCTTCTTCTGCTTGCTTTGGTGTTAGTTAGCTATTCTTTTTCAAGTTCTTCCAGGTGGGCTCTTAAGTCCTCGATTTTTGCTCTTTCTTGTTTTTTAATATAGGCATTTAGGGCAACAAATTTCCCTCTTGGCACAGACTTTGCTACATCCCATAAATTCTGATAAGTTGTATTCTCATTTTCATTCATCTCCAGATAGCTACTGATTTCTCTAGCAATTTCTTCTTTGACCCACTGGTTGTTTAAGAGTGTGTTATTTAATCTCCATATAGTTGTGAATGTTCTCATTCTTTGATGGTTATTGAGATACAGCTTCATCCCATCATGATCAGAGAAGCTGCTTTGGATAATTTCAATGTTTTTAAATTTATAAAGACCTGTTTTGTGCTCAGCATATGATCTGTCCTGGAGAATGTTCCATGAGCACTAGAGAAGAAAGTGTATCCTTGCGCTTTGGGGTGTAGTGCCCTATATGTGTCTGTTATGTCTAATTCATTTATCAAGTTATTTAACTTCTCTATTTCCTTATTGATCTTCTGTCTGGTTGTTCTATCTGTAGAAGAGAGTGGTGCATTGAAGTCTCCTACTATTATTGTTGAAACAACTATTGCTCCCTTCCATTTTTCTTGTCTCATGTGCTTTGGAGCTCCTTGATTGGGTGCATAAACATTTATGATTGTTATATCTTCTTGGTGAATTGACCCTTTAATTAGTATATAGTGTCCTTCTTTGTCTCTTATGATGTCTATACATTTAAAATCTATTTTGTCCAACATTAGTACAGCTACTTGTGCTTTCTTTTGGTTACAATTTGCATGGAAAATCTTTTTCCATCCTTTCACTTTGAATCTATTTGTATCCTTGTGTCTAAAATGAGTCTCTTGTAAGCAGCATATAGCTGGATTATGTTTCTTAATCTATTCTGCTAATCTGTATCTTTTAATTAGTAAATTTAGTCTGTTAACATTCAAAGTTATTACTGAAAAGGCATTTCTTAATTCCACCATCTTATTTTTTTATTTTATTTGTTAGATCTTTATATTCTTTTCCCTCTTTCTCTTTGTGTTGTTTAAATTACCCTTAGTGGTACTCTTCAATTCTGTGCCCCCCTCCATACCTCCCTCTCCTGTCTTTTTTTTTTTCCAGCTGGCAGAACTCCTTTTAGTATTTCTTGTAGGGCTAGTCTCTTGTTGACAAATTCTTTCAGGACTTCGTTGTCTGTGAAACTTTAACCTCTCCCTCAGTTTTGAAGGACAATTTGACTGGGTACAGAATTCTTGGCTGGAAGTTTTTCTCTTTCTGGATCTTGAATATATCATATCACTGCCTTTTCGCCTCCAGGGTGCTAGTTGAGTAATCTGAACTTAGTCTTTTTTGGTTTTCCTTGTATGTAGTAGATTGTTTTCCTCTTGCACTTTCAGAATTTTCTGCTTCTCTTCAGCATTTGAGAGTATGTGTCTTGGGAAAGGCCTATTTGGATTTATTCTGTTTGGAGTTCGTCGGGCTTCTTTGGCTTGTATATTTATGTCCCTTATGAGGGTTGGGAAGTTTTCCCCCATTATATCTTCAACTACTCTTCCTAGCCCTTTACTCCTCTCCTCTCCTTCTGGGACACCAATAATTCTTGTATTTGTGCATTTTGTTTTGTCTGCCATTTCCCTGAGATCCAGTTCAATTTTTTCCATCTTTATTGCCATTTGCTGTTTTGGGTCTTCGAAGTCAGTTATCCTGTCCTCTGTATCACTTATTCTTCCTTTTGTCCCTTTAAATCTGGTGTTGTGTCCCTCTAGTATGTTTTTTATTTGGTCAACAGAGTCTTTAATCTCTGTGATTTCTGCTATTTTTCTATTTTTCTTTCAAATTCCTCTTTGTGCTCTTCTACTGTCTTCTTAATCTCCTTTATGTCATTAGCTATCCCACTTATTTTATTAAGTAGAGTTGTAGGAACATCTTTGGTTAGTTATTCCAATGTCTGTGTCTCCTCAGGTGTTGTAATTTGGTCATTAGGCCGGGCTCTATCTCTCTGCATTGTGATATGCTTAGTGATCTTCTCCTGTCTTTCTCGCAGGTAGATGTCTTGATTGATTTACTTTGGGAGTTGATTTTTTTAGTAGTCTAAGGCCTTGTGTTTGCGGGATGGTTATACAGCAGGGAGCAGGGTGGGGCACTCAGTGCAGTGATTTGTTTCAGGGCAGGTATCAGCACAGGTTGGGGATGTTACGCTGATGCTTGTGAATGTGGGCACCCAGTGGCCAGGGAGGATGTAGCTGTGTGAATGAACCAGTCTGTGGGGCATAACCCTGGGGTGCACTGGTCGAAGCCACGGGGCTCTTTGTGCACATGTGTAGAGCTGTGGCAGCAGGTTGGCATTAGGCCTTCATGGATTGGGGCAGATGTGACCTGGCTGCATAAGGCGGCACTTTCTCAGAGCTGGGAAGTGAGACTGAGGGCTGTGTGCATGTGCGGTTCTAAAACTGCTCTAAAGTGTGGTTCCCAGAGCTAAATGATG
Organism: Tamandua tetradactyla; assembly: GCF_023851605.1. Classification (NCBI taxonomy): domain Eukaryota; kingdom Metazoa; phylum Chordata; class Mammalia; order Pilosa; family Myrmecophagidae; genus Tamandua; species Tamandua tetradactyla. The sequence continues at coordinate 60,042,456 of NC_135346.1, read as the reverse complement.
TGATTGAGGACATGTGAGCATGCACGAGCCTAGGAGTTCCATAAACCGATGCACAGAAATTAAAGGGTATAGGGTGAGGCTGTGCGGCACTATGGACAGGGGATGGGGGTAGCCTAGGTACGGAGGTTAGTGACCACAGCCTTTATCCACTGGCAACAGCCTACAGGGAACAGGAAGGGGGAGGTAGAGCTTGGGAGGGGTGCAGGAGAGGTGGGTTGAGCTGCACTTGGAGTGGGGGTGGGGGGCAGGTATGTGCACCGGGGGCTCGTGGGGTGGGGGCGCCTGGGGCACGGGGAATGGGATTAGGTGAGGGGGTTCAGGTGCTTGGGGTGTGGGGTGATTCTCCAGTCATGGGTTTGCGCTGGTGAGGGCAGCATGCCCAAGGAATGTGGCCTGGCTTACTTCCTAGTCCCCAGCTCCCGTCCATGCACTCCCACGGGTTCCGCGCCTCCGCGCCAGGCTCCAGCTTTCTGCCTCTCAGTTCCTCGGCCTCTGCAACCAGGGCTGCCCGCATGTGGTACAGAAGGCTCTCCCAGGTCAGCCGCTCTCCCAAATTGCCACCTCAGTCACCCTCCTGTCCCTTCTCTAACTTTTCCGTGGAGCAGGGCTAACCAGGCTACTCTAGTCGGCCATCTTCCCGGAAATCCCGAGATATTGAATGTTACATTAGTTTTTACGTCACTATGTTACTGTATTCTTCCATTGCTTCTTATTTCTGGGTAAGCATATAAATTAGAGTATTCTGTGATATAATTCAGATAGGGAAGGAAAAATAGGTACTAATTTTATTGATTAACAAGAAATTAGGGGTGAAGTGATGTTATGTCTCCTTTAGGGGTTTGTGTCTTGAAAATATCCATTCTTAAAATATAAACTGTTAAAGAGATTTAGCATTTTTCCTCTTTTCCTCCCTTTTAAGAAAAACAAAAGCTTTTTGAAAGCAAAGTCAGTTTAGAAGTGGAAAATTGAGTTCTGACAGTGTTGAGTTTTAATAAAGTGGAGACCTGCAATTGTTAATGCTGTGTGTATTCAGAATTAACTTTGATTTTAAAAAATAGTATGTTCTCCAAAATAATTTGGTATATAGGACACCTCCTAACTCCCAGCACAGTTTACTAGGAGGATCCCCAGTTTACTTTGCCTTAGTTAAGAGCTGTGATCACAAATACCCCAAACTGGTTTGAGCTCAAACAATGGAAATTACTGGCTCAAGGTTTTGTTACTAGGATAACTCCGCGATGTAGCTAGCACAAGACTTGCCTCTCCCCAAGGACCTTAGCATTCTGGGACTGGCTTCAGGCAATCCTTGGGGGTCCCATCAACCCCATTATCCTCTCCTTTCTCTTCTGGGTTTCCCTTACTTTCTTGCCTCTGGCCATTTATAAGGCCTTCAGTCATCTAGATTCAGATCCACCCTCATTCAGTTGGGTCATTTCTTAATTTAAAGAGCATTTTCTGTAACTTGTACAATGTGACTGTGTGATTGTGAAAACCTGTGTCTGATGCTCCTTTTATCCAGGGTATGGACAGAAGAGTACAAAAATATGGGTAAAAACTCAATAATGGGGGGAATAAGGGGTAAAATAAATTGGGTTGATGGAAATAATAGTGGGCAATGAGAGGAAGAGGTAAGCGGCATAGAATGTATGAGTTTTTTCTTTTTATTTCTTTTTTTGGAGAGATGCAAATGTTCTAAGCAATGATTATGGTGATGAAGACACAACTATGTGATGATTTTGTGAACCATTGATTGTAATTTTTCACCTGTACATAGGGCATTGCAGTGAGCATAATTTTTTTCAGTGTTTTGAATTATTCCTTGGGGATAGATTTAGAAGGTCTAAAGAATTTAATTTTATAAATCCTGATATTGCAAAATCAGCAGTGAGATGCTTAATAACCAGTTTGTACTGCCATTAGCAATGTATAAAAACATGTCAGTTTCATAGTTTCTGTTACAGCACTGGGGGTCATGATTTTTCTAAATTATTTTCCTGTTTTGAAAAGGTGAAGGAGTCACACAGTAAATACCGATCAAGACAGGGTAGTGTTTGTGGAAGGACAGTCATACAGATCAATGAAATAGAATGGAAAGCCCAGGAATAGACCCATGCAAATACAGCCAACTGATTTGTGACAAAGGGGTAAAGGCTATTCAGTGGAAAAAGGACAGTGATCACAAGAAGTGATGCTGGGACAACTGGACTTCCACGGGAAGAAAAAAGCTTAACCTCAGCCTAAACCTCACACCATAATCAAAGATTAACTCAGAATGGCTCAGAGTCACAAATGTAAATTATAAAATAATCAAGCTCTAGAAGAAACCATAGGAGAATTCTTAGCTGTGACAACCATTTTAAAAATCATTAAAAAAAAAAAAAACCTTGATAAGTTGGACTTAAACCAAGATTTAAAACTTGTTCTGCAAAGAACATCCTAAATAATATGAAAAGACAAGCCACAAACTGGGAAATAGTATCTGCAAATAGCAAATCCAACAGTGTGATTTGCATCCAGAATATATAAAGAACTATCAGTATTCAGCAAGGAAACAGACAGCCCACAAAAAACAAGGCAAAAGTCACTTAACTAGAGAAGATATATGGATATCGAATAAGCCCGTTAAAAGATGCTCAGTAATGCAATGAAATTATCTAAAATTGAGAGTATTGATGGACAATTGACTTTGAGCATTATACGTGATGCTGGCTGAAGGATGCACTGACTGAGAAGTAGACAGCGAACAATGGTGTATACTTATGATCAAATATTGTGCAGCTACAAAAGGGAACACAGTTGTGAGGTATGCAATGTTATAAATGAATCTGTGGGACACTTGGTGTGGCAAAAATAAGCCAGAAACTAAAGAGCAAATATTGTATGGTCTCATTTAGAAAATACTTATGAAAAAACAGAGCCTTAGATAGTAAACTCTTATAGCGCTCACATGAAGTCCAGAGTGGTAATTGTTATTTCTGGATTTTAAGAGGCTGTTTTATATATGTATAACCTGTAATTTAGAGATAAGAATGAAACCGATCAGGTCAGGGGTTAAGGTAATTCAGTATACAGAAGACATTGTCTGTATTTTAGAACTTTACCTGCACTATGAGACCAAAGGAAGAAAGGTTTGTTTTATCCAGAATCTAAATTTTCTGTAGCACATAATCTAACTCAACCTGTCTGGCTAGATCATTTAAACAACCCAAATACAGGGAGCTCAGAATAAGAATAAGGGCCTTTGATCTTGTACAGCGTAATGTAATGCCTGGATATATCCCAGAGTATATTAAGCAGATAATCAAAAAGTATTGGCAAAGTCACTTGAGGGATGGGAGAAAAAATATGGAACTATTAACTGTACCACCAGGAAACCCCAGATACTGTGCCAAACATTAGGGACACCCAAATCAGTAGTCCAAGCCCTCTATCTTGAGGCTTGCTTTTGTGAAGTTTATGTATGTAGTGGGGAAGCTTAGCCTACGTATAGGTAGGTCTAAATGTTACTTCTAGAGGACCTCTTTTATTGCTCAGATGTGGCCTCACTCGCTCTAAGCCCAAAGCTGCAAGTGAAATCATTGCTCTCCCCTCTACGTGGGACATGACATCCAGAGTGAAAGTCTTCCTGGCGGCATAGAGATGCCTCCCAGGAATAGTCAGGCCCTGAAATCCTGCAATTGACAAGGTCATCCTGACCAAAATGGGGAAAAGAAGTGTAACAAATAAGGTCTCAGTGGCTGCAACAGTTCAAATAGAGTTGAGAGGCTACACTGGAGGTCATTCTTAAGCAAGCTTCAGTTAGACATTGCTACCTATTAAAGCTTGCTAAACCCCAACCAAAACCATTCCGACCAATCCTGAAGAACACCTAGGGTGTCATATGAGATTTTACAAAGGTTCCATGCACTAGGGTTACTTTCCAGAGCCCTATAACCTTCTGGCGGGTCACTGGACCCTGAAATACAGAGGGGCCAGCCCTTCCAGAATACCAACTATTTCCATCCCCCTATCCCACATTACTGACAGCCCCTTCCAATATGAAAAAATTAGAATGGACATGGCCCACATATCCTTAAAGTGTGGGAGAAAGATCAAAGGTGATGGTGGAGTTTTGCGAGAAGGTAGGTTTAACAAATGAGTGTGATTGCTGAATCATTATATTGATATTTCTTTTAGTCTCCAGTGTCTTGGAGCAGCTAGAAGTAAAAACCTAGAATTGTGGAATTGTGATCCATGCCAAACTCTGAAATCTGTTCTACAACTAATTGTTGTGGTGTGCTTTGAAATTTATTGCTTTTTTGTACATATATTATTTTTCACATGTGATGATAAATGAGCAGCTATATGATCATATTGTGAACCATTGATGGTACACTTTGGATGCTTACATGGTATGTGAATATATAATATATAGCAATAAAATTGCATTAAAATTTTTAGAAGGATGTTCACTATCATTAGTTATTTTAAAAGTGCAAATTAAAAACATAATGAGATACCACTTACATCTGAATGTCAAGCAGCTAAAACGCACATGCATTGCTGGTAAGAATGCAAAATAATACAGCTACTCTTGAAAATAGTTCGCAGTTTCTAAGAAACATATGACCCAGCAGGCCATGCCTGGGCATTTATCCCAGAGAAATGAAAACATATGTTCACACAAAACTACGTGCGTGAAAGTTTACACAGCATTATTCATAACCACCAAAAGCTGAAATCAACTAAATACCCTCAATGGATAAACAGATAAACAAACTTGTACATCCTGAGAGTGGAACAATATTCAGCAATAAAAAGGAGCGAGCTCCATTCACACCCACTAAAATGGTTATCATTTAAAAAACAGAAATTAAGTGTCGGCAAGGATGTGGAGAAATTGGACACACATACATTGTTCATAGCAAACAGTGTGGTGTTTCCTCAGAAAGATAAACCAAGAATTACCAACTGACCTGGCAATTCCATTCCTAGATATATACCCAGAAGAATTGAACAGGAACTCAAACAGATACGTGTTCACCATTGTTCATAGCCAAAAGGTGAAAACAACCCAAGCACCCATCAACTGATGAACAGATAAAGTGTGGTTTATGCATGCAGTGGAATATTATTCAGCCATAAAAAGGAGTGAAGTTCTGATATATGCCATAACATGGATGAACCTAGTAAATGTCATGCTGAATGAAATAAGCCAGACACAAAAGAGCAAATATTTCACTTACATGAAATACCTTGAACAGGCAAATTCGTAGAAGCAGAAAGCAGATTAGAGTTTACCAGGAGCTGGGGGTGGCAGGGGAAATGGGAAGTTATTGTTTAATGGATTTCTCTTTGGGGTAATATAAAAGTTTTGGTAATGGTTGGTGGTGAATGTTAATTAAACCCACTGAATTGCACACTTTAAATAACAAATTTTATGTTCTCTCTCTATACATATATATATAACCACAATTTTGAAAAATACTTTAATAAAAGGAACAAACTCTTAGTACCCACAACAACTTGGAGCCATCTCAAATAAGTGAAAGAAACCAGTCTCATGAGGTTTCACACTATATGATTTCATTTATATGACTTTCTGGAAAAGGCAAAACTTATATTGATGGGGAACAGGCTGCCAGAAGGTGGGGGGAAGGGATAGTCTGATCACAAAAGAATTGCATAGGGGATTTGGGGGAGGGTGGTGTCAGAATTGTCCTATATCCTACAAGTTACAAAAATCTATGCAGGTATAAAAACTCATAGAACTGCACACCAAAAAAAAATCAAAAAGGCAAAGTGGTCAGTTGGTCATGAGATATTCAGCTGCAATGTGTCTGGTCTTGAGTTCCCTTCCAAAGCTGGGGTGGTGGTTTTGGATCCGATTAGGTAGCATACTCAAGGCTCTCAAATTTCAGCTCACTTTCAACATGGGGTTTGCTTGCTGTCTGAAACCAAAATGGCACATGGTAAGCATTTTCACATGGGCACTGCTTCTGGAACGTGAATGAATTTCAGGGAAATGCCATAGGTGGGTTGGGGTGAGGACGTGCCAATGAACTCCCTCCAACTGGGGACAGAGACCACCTGGGCCTGACGAATCCTGTGGGACAGACCAAACTCCCCTGGGACCACACAAGTACAGAAAAGCTGCTTCGAATCTTTCCAAGCCCTTAAATTCCTGGCAACTGAAAGGAAACGGAGGAAGCCTAAGGATGCTGAAAACATCACTGGTCTGGGGAGGGGGGGGGGGGGCAGGGAGGCCACTTTGAGGTGGCTTAGTCACCTCATTGCACAAAACAGGGATGGGAGGGGCAGAACAGACCAGGGTTTCTCAAACTGTGTTCCACTGAATTCTAGGATCCCAGAGGGTCCCAGGGAGATGAGGTGGTGGGAGGAAGGCAGGAGGTCAAGACTTTGGTTCCTAAATGCCATCCGCTTGAGCTCTTCTCCTCTGACTCCTTTATAGAGTAGACCTCGGCAGGAAGCCTTCCATTTATAGAGAAGCTTCTCCTCCTGCTTTAAAAGAGAAAAGAAAGGTTTAATTAGCACAGGACCAGATGATCTGTAAAGTTCCTGGGGAGCCCTGTGATTCCCTGAGTCAGCCAAAAGTGAGCTCATGTACCCCCAGCTGTGGACGCTGACAAACCCCGGGCAAGGGAGACTCTCAAACCTATCATTTTAGACTCACGAAGGATTTGCTTAGAGAAACCGCTTTTGACATGCTTCAGGATAAAAGTTTCTCAAAAGAAGGTCCAAGGAATTTAAATGACAAGCACTTTATGTGGAGTGGACGGTGATCTTTAAAAAATGTTCCCATCCTAATTTGCAAACCTGTTTATACAAAGAAGTCAAAGGCAATTTTCTTCGTGAAATTACCAACCAATAGAAGCTCATGTTATACTTTTGTGACTGTCCTGCTCTCCTGACCTCTCTTAACCAGGCTTTTGTACGATGAAGAGAGAGGCTGAGGTCAGGCTCTTCCGTCACAATTTTGGGACTCGTGTCCAAGGAGAAGAGGAGAAAGCAAGGACTAGGCTGGGGGGATTGACTGGGCAACACAACTTGTTCTATGTTATTGCTCAATTGTATATCCAGAAGACCGTGTTATATGGTAAATGTATGTTTAACTTAGTAAAAAACTGCCAGACTGGTTTGCAAAGTGGCTGTAGCATATTAACATTTCTACCTGCAGTGTGTGAGAATTCCAATATCTCCACATCTGCCAGAGAAGTTTTAGAGCAGAGCGAAGATACCGTGAGATTTGCTTTTTAGGACAATTCCTCTACCAGCAGGATGGCAGCGGTTGAGCTGGGAAGGACAAAAGGAGAGGCAGAGGCAGGATGGAGAAAGCAAGGGTCTGGTCTAAAGCTATGGCCATGGTTGGAAGTGAGGACTTGCTGAGAATCCAGAAATGCGATTGACTGTGGCAAGGGAGTTCAGGGAGCAGGAGCCATGGAGCGATTGGTTAACTTTTGCTGACACAGTTAGTAAGCAGCAGAGAGAGAGAAGGTGGAGGTGGTGTGAAAGCAAAACTTACATACGGACCAAGATGATGCTGGTGCAGAATTTGGCTCATGGTATAACATCCAGGACAGCCAGCTCAGCAGTCACATGCCCTAGGATTGCTCCCGAGTCCTTTGAGAGAAGTGATTTTCAACCCTGGATGCTCAGGGTTTGAGTCACCTTGAAAATACACCGCTGTCTGGGTCCCTGGTGCCATCCATCAGGGCTGCAACCTGGACCAGGAGAATTCTATCTTTTGTTTTTTTTAATATTTTTTTGGCATGGGCAGGCACCGAGTAACAAACCTGGGTCTGCAAGGAGTGTTTTAAAGCTCTCCAGACGACTGATGCCCCTGTGGGCGGAAAACCTGCTCTAAAGCAAGTTCTAAACCTGTTTCACACTTGGAAATATGTGGAAAGTTTAAAAACCATTGATGCCAGTATATCCCACCCAGAGGCTTTGGTTTAATTAAGAAAGGCTAAGACCCAACTAGGAGAATGTTGTAAATCTCCTCGGGTGATTACAATGTGCAGCCCATTTGCTCACTGGAAGTTGCTGGAAGCCCCTTTGTTCAGACCCAAGAGACTATTCCAAGCAGGTACTTCGAAAGCTATCACGTCCCTAGAGCATTCTTCATTCTCTTGCCATTTCAGAAATACGTCGAGAAATCTGTTTTATTTTCCTTCAAATGCACAGATTGTTTCTCCTAAGCACTTTATAGTACATGTATGCACTATAACAAAACCAGGACTTCCAAGAACAGAGCCAGCTAGAGTGGCTCGAGATCAGTCCTGCTTCACGGAGAAGTTAGAGAAGGAACAGGAGGGCGAAAGGCGGCAATTCGGGAGTGCAGCTGACCTGGGAGAGCCTTCTGCGTGCGCCACACGTGGCAGCCCAGGTTTGGAGGCCAAAGAACTGAAAGACAGAGAGCTGGAGCCTGGCGTGGAGGTGTGGAGGCCGCGGGAGTGCACGGATGGGAACATGGGACTAGGACAGTCCTAGAACCCTGCGTGCGCACGGTCCTCAGCCTCACTTCTCGGCTCTGAGAAAGTGCCGACCTGCACAGCTGGGTCCCATCTGCCCCCAATCCGCGAAGGCATAAGGCTGACCTGATGCCGCAGCTCTACACATGTGAACAAAGGGTCCCCTGCCTTAGGCCAGCGCACACCAGAGTTATGTCCCCCAGACCGGTGCACCCACACAGCTATATTCTCCCTGGCCACTGGGTGCCCACGTTCACAAGCATCAGCATAACATCCCCAACCTGCACCGATTCCTGCCCTGAAACAAATCATCGTGCTGAGTGCCCCACCCCATACCCTGTTCCCTGCTGTACAACCATCCTGAAAACACAAGGCCTTAGACTACTGAAAGAAATCAGCTCCCAAAGTAAATCAATCAAGACATCTACCTGCGACGAAGACAGCAGATCACTGAGCGTATCACAATGCAGACAGATAGAGCCCTGCCTAATGACCAAATTAAAACACCTGAGGAGACACAGGCGTTGGAACAACTAATCAAAGATGTTCATACAACCCTACTTAATAAAATAAGTGGGATAGCGAATGACATAAAGGAGATCAAGAAGAGATTAGAAGAGTACGAAGGAATTTGAAAGAATAAATAGAAAAATAATGGAAATCACTGCGATTAAAGACTGTTGACCAACTAAAAAACGTACCAGAGGCACTCAACACCAGATTTGAAGAGACAGGAGAAAGAATAAGTGATATAGAGGGCAGGATAATTGACTTGGAGGACTCGAAACAGCAAATGGCAAAAAAATATGGAAAAAATTGAATGGGAACTCAGGGAAATGATAGTCAAAACAAAGTGCACAAATACAAGAATTATTGGTGTCCCAGAAGGAGAAGAGAGGAGTAGAGGGCTAGGAAGAGTAGTTGAAGATATAATGGAGTAAAACTTCCCAACCCTCATAAAGGACATAAATATACAAGCCAAAGAAGCCCAAAGAACTCCAAACAGAATAAATCCAAATATGGCTTTTCCAAGGCACATACTAATCAGTCTGTCAAATGTTGAAGAGAAGCAGGAATCTTGAAAGTAGCAAGAGAAAAACAATCTACCACATACAAGGAAATCAAAGAAAACTGAGTTTAGACTATTCATCTAGCACCCTGGAGGCTAAAAGGCAGAGGTATGAAGTATTCAAGATCCCAAAAGAGAAAGACTTCCAGCCAAGAATTCTGTACCCAGCCAAATTGTCCTTCAAAATTGAGGGAGAGATTAAAGGTTTCACAGACAAAGAAGTCCTGAAAGAATTTGTCAACAACAGACCGGCCCTACAAAAAATACTAAAAGGAGTTCTGACAGCTGGAAAAAAAAGACAGGAGAAGGAGGTATGGAGGAGGGCACAGAATTGAAGAGTACCACTAAGGGTGATTTAAAGAATACAAAGAGAAAGAGGGAAAAGAATATATAGATCTGGCAAATAAAATAGAAAAGATAAGATAGTGGAATCAAGAAACGTGTTTTCAGTAATAACTTTGAATGTTAATGGACTAAACTTACCAATTAAAGGACAAAGCTTGGCAGAATAGATTAAGAAACACAATCCAGCTATATGCTGCTTACAAGAGACTCATCTTAGACACAAGGATACAAATAGATTGAAAGTGAAAGGATGGAAAAAGATTTTCCATGCAAATTGTAACCAAAAGAAAGCACGAGTAGCTGTATTAATATTGGGCAAGATAGACTTTAAATGTAACGACATCATAAGAGACAAACACCCATGTTCACAGCAGCATTATTCACAATCGCCAAAAGATGGAAACAAACCTAATGCCCATTGACAGACGAGTGGATCAGCAAAATGTGGTATATACATATGATGGAATATTATGCAGCAGTAACACAAAATGACGTCCTGAAGCACATGACAAGAGGCATGAGCCTTGAGGACATAATGCTGAGCAAAATTAGCCAGACATAAAAGGATAGATACTATATGGTTCCACTTTTATGACCAGCATAAAGGTATAATCAGAGGCTTATAATGCAGAATATAGGGGATTTAGAGATACAGAGAAGCTAGAGATGGGTGAACTGTTAGCTAATGAGCTTGAATTCCAATGTAAGGAAATAGACAGCAGCGAAGGTGATTCTCTAGTGGGTCTATAAGTAATATTACCATATTGAAGATGAACAAGATTGAAAGGGGTTGTATAGACCTACGTGTCCCACTGACTCACACTAGAAATATGAATGAGTTCTTGTAAGAATTACTTCAAAGATATGAGTCTTGTATAAAGAGTGTTTAAGTCCAGGATACAGGGAGAAAACTGCTATTGCATGCTATGAGCTATATTCAAAAGGAAACCATCAGCAGTACCACAGCAGCAGCAGAGGTAAATAAGGGGATGAGGGACAAGAGTCAAGATGAGGTTTAGATTTCCTATTTGGTGAAGGTATGTTTATTGGTTTTCTGTCTCTTGGGAACAATGAAATTATCTAAAATTGAGAATGTTGATGGGCTGTGGACTCCAGGCCCTCTACAGGATGCCTGATGAATGCAGGTGGCTGAAGGATGCACTGACGGAGAAGTAGATTGCTGAACAATTGTGTATACTTATGAACGAAGGTTGTGCTGCTACAGGAAAGAGCAATGTCATGAGGCATGCAACGATGTGAATGAGATTCCCCAACCAGGATCAATCCTAAAGACCGCCTAGGGCAGTTTATAAGATTCCAGAAGGGTTCCAGGCACTAGAGTAACTTTTCAGAAACCTACAACTTCCAGAAGGGTCCCTGGTCCAGATAACTCCTGAAACCTAGCCCAGCCTCTCCAGAACATCAGATGGTTCCATTTCCCTACCCCATATTAGTGACAGACCCTTCCAATATCAAAAATTTAGAATGCCCATAGCCCAAGCAATCCTAAAGAGAGGTATGGAAAGATCAAAGGTGATGGTGTGGAATTATACATTGAAGATAGGACTTAACAAATGAATATGAATGCTGAATCATTAAATTGATATCTTTTAGTCTCCAGTATATTAGAGCAGCTAGAAGTAAAAACCTAAAATTGTGAAATTGTAACCCATGTCAAAGTCTGAAATATGTTGTACAACTAATTGTGGTGCTGTGCTTGGAAATTTATAACTTTTTTGTATATATGTTATTGTTCACAAGAAAAAAGAAGGAGAAAAGTAGGTTGTGATGATAAACAAGTAGTTAAGCCTTCTAGCCTCCTATATTCTGGAGGAGCTAGAGAAAATATGAGGGGATCGTGGGGTAGCCCATGACAAACTCTGGGATCTGTCCTGTAACCACTTGTGGAAGAGTGCTTTGAAGACTATTGCTTTTTTATTTCTTTGCTTTTTATGTATGCTATACAAAAAGTTTTAAAAAAAAAACAGATTACAGTACATATGTTCTATGAGTCCATCTGGTGTCCATAAAATATTTACAAATACAGATTCAGAAGGAATTTAAAGATATTTGTGGGTCAGACACCAGCATATTAGTTGTCCAAGGCCTGCTCTGCAGTCCAGGTGGCGTATATATACGCAAATGCGGACCAGATACAGATAACAAACTGCGTACCCGTAGGTGTAAAACAGTTTATTTTGCCAGGACCCCAGATTGTCCTGGAGAGCTCCTTTGTGCATCCTGTTTCTTACCCAAATATTTTCAGATAGTAAATTCAACAAAATGGTGTCTCCTTCCTTTCTTCCTCCAGGTGTTTGGCATTTGTGCGTCCCTTCCCGTGAAACCCAAGGATCTTTTAACTCATAAAGCAGTAACTTGAGGAGGAAGCCAGGGTCATGCTTTATTTTAAGTTGGACTATTGTACAAAGTGCACTGGATTATTACATGCTGTAGACATGTCTGAATTCTTTGCACTTAATACCTTAATTCTTTGGTTCGAATCAAAGCACAAGCAGGGTTGGGGGGGAGGGGAAGGGGGAGGATGGGGACGGGGAGGGAGAGGGAGGGGAGGGGGAGGATGGGGGCGGGGGAGGAAGGGGGAGGGTGGGGGGAGGGGAAGGGGGCAGGATGGGGGCAGGGGAGGGTGTGTTTCAGCTCCAGGTCAGAAGCACTGCCCCTGCTCATATTTGGCCCCTGTCCCTATCCCTATCCAGGAAAGACAAATCTGGCTGAGATTTCTGGAAGCCTAAGCAGGTCTATTCATTACGGTGCTCAGGGACTTCCATTTAGATGATGCGACCAAGGCACAAACAACCCAGGGCACTCAACAGCCCACCATGCCACCATGGTGTGAGAAAGAGCCCAAGCCCCTTGCGGGTTGGGGCCCTGAGTTCATTCTCTCGGTGCTCCCCTCCCCCACCCCACCCCACCCCAAAAAAACCATGCTCAGGGTTGGCCCTGCTTCTTGCCTGATGAACATGGGTAAGGAGCTGGCTTTGGGGCTGATGGAGATGCAGGGCTGGCCCCTGCCTGATCAGAACCAGGGAGTCAAGCCTCAGAGGGGCTGTAGTTGTGGGGATCCAGGTGGTGGAGTGGCTGCCCTGGGGGGGCCCTCAGAACTCAGAGCTCAACCTGGACCCTAGGTTCAAGGGCTGGAATCACCCTCGGGGAAAAATAAGTCATAGATATGGCTGGGCAGGCAGCAGCCGGGGCTCAGCTACAGTCCCACTAGGGAAATTGAGGCAGAGACAGGTGAGTCCTGCCCCCATCTCGACTCCTCCCCGCAAGCCTCCATTCATCCAGTAGGAACTATTGAGTGTGAGGCTCTGTGCTGGACCTGAGGGTACAAGAGAAATGAGAGATCTTGGTGATACCCATCCTGCTCCTGGGACTCTGGACTCAGTTCTTTGCCTGCAACCTCTGCCCAGGCCTCAGGATGCTCCCTTGGGGGACTTGTTCCATCAAGGAGCCAGAACTTTAATTTGGCACCTGCTGGGAGTTATATAAAAGATCACGGTTATATTCCATTGAGTTGAGTACAGGGTAGTAAGAGCCTTGGACTTGGAAACAGACGGTCCTGGGTGCATTCTCCAGTTCTACCACTGGAGCCTCAGTGAGGGAGAAGGCCAGGAAACAAGGAAGTTGCAAGGATATGAGGCTCTGAAGGTGCTGTCAATTGTGTGACCAGGAAGATCCTGGCTCTGCCACTTACTCTAAGCAACTTCACCTGACAGGTGTAACCTCTCTGACCCTCAGTATCTTCTTTTGAAAAATGAAGTTAACATCCATCAGGGTTCTTACAAGGATTAAAGCAGTTGGAGCGTGCCCAGAGCCTGGCCCAATTTCTTTGCACCATGCGTACCCAATAGACGTGAGCCTTTGTAGACAGACAAGCTGCAGAAGGAACAGAGTTTACTTTTGGGTTCCTACCTCTTGAGTCAGCAAGGGGCGCTCACTCAGCTGGGTCAGCAGAGTCTGTGCAATGCACCCATGAGAGAAGCAGCAGCTCACCCACCTTTCTGTTGTCTTTGTTCTCTGTCAGCCTTAATGACTGCTTGATTATGGCACATTTTGAGAAAATGAACAAGGTATTCCAGGTGGTTTTTATTATAAACAGGATTCTGTGCATTCTCTCTCTTAAACACAGCATCAGCCCCTACACTGCCCTTCCAAACCGGCTCCTCCTGTCCGTCCAGCCACCCTTACTTAGATCTCCGTCACCAGAACTCCCCTGCCATCTTCTGTGGTCCTGCATGTTTCGGCTTCTCCCCATTGTCCTCTGTCCTCTCCAAATTGCTAGCAAAACCCTAGACTTCTTAGGAGGAAATAAATGCATTTTGAAAATGAAAAAAAAAAAAAACCAAAAAACCCTAGACCTCACCTGCAATGGGGCAGCCACCTACCTGATCTCCCTGCCCACTGCCTCTCACTCTCCACCCCATCAGCAAAGCTAAGCACCATGCATCAGAGTCTGGGTCTTAAAAACCCCCCTCCTAGGCTGGTGTCCAGATGCCGTTGGCTGCCTCATCCCCACCCACCTCTTCCAGCCTGGTCTTCTGCTGATGCTCACTCCCCAAAGCTCTACTGGGCATTCCTCCAACCTTCACCCCCTGTTCATTCATGCTGATTGCTGTGGGGCAAACCCTTCCCTGCCCCCTCAGCCTGGTGAGCCCAGGGTCCTCCTGGTTGGCTCAGGTGAAATGTCACTGCCTACGTGAAGGTTGCCCTAAGTGCCTGGGCAGAATTACCTGATCTTTATGCCCTTGTTTTAGTTTGCTAGCTGCCGGAATGCAACACACCAGAGACGGATTGGCTTTTAAGAAAAGGGGATTTGTTTTATTAGTTCTTCAGAGGAAAGGCAGCTAACTTTCATCTGAGGTTCTTTCTTATGTGGGAAGGCTCAGAGTGATCTCTGCTGGCCTTCTCTCCAGGCCCCTGGGTTCCAACAACTTTCCCCAGGGTGATTTCTTTCTGCGTCTCCAAAGGCCTGGGCTGAGCTGCAAGTGCTGAGATGAGGTATGCTGAGCTGCTTGGGCTGTGCTACGTTGAGCTCTCTCATTTCAGCATCAGCCAATTAAATCAAACATCATTCATTACAGCAGGCACACCTCTTTGCTGACTGCAGATATAATGAGCAACAGATGAAATTCACGTACCATTGGCTCATGTCCACAGCAACAGAACTAGGTGCCTTCACTTGGCCAAGTTGACAACTACACAATCCTCCATAACACAAGGCACAGGACAATGCTGTTTATGAGCACGTGTTATATGGCTGCCGCCCCATCCTTCTGTAAACTTAAGGGCCAAGATTATATCCTATTAGTTACCCCTTCCACATCGCAGGGGTTAGGGGTACAGTGCCCCTGTGATCTGGAAAATCCACATGAAACTTTTTGGCCCTCTCTTCATACCAGAGAAGAAGTCTGAGTTTTTCTCTTTTTCTTTATGGCTGTTTACAGTACCTTATTGTAAAATTTGGGTTAAATATTTGGTCGTAGGCTAACATGTAGGTCAATGTTAAGTAACTATACTGTATGAAAAAGAAATTTTAAAGATACAAAATAAATATGAAAATGAAAAAAGAAATCGCATCTTTTTAGGGTATTAAAAGATAAAATATGTTGATATTGTACAATACTATACATCTATTTTATGCATTTCTGAGCTTCTAAACTTCTGTGTCATCTGCTGGCCTTCACATGTCATCTGCAGCTTCTGCAAAATTCCCAGAAAATTCCCATTTAATTTCTTATGCTGACCCGCAATATATCAAAACCACAATGGGGAAGGTCACAAAATGGAAGGGATAACTGTATTACACAAGCAATAATAAATCAACGATGGTCAGCATATTGCATGCTAACCGTGCAGCAGGCACTGGGCCAGGTAGTTCTCGTACACGCTCCGATTCATTCCTCGGTGACAGGCCAGGAAGTTGTGAATGGTGGGGGCGCCTTCTCTGTGACGCCTCCAAATCACACAATCTTAAAAAATGGCGCTCTGCTATGTGCAACTGCAGCTTCAAAAGACACTTCCCCACCTTACTCTCCTAAAGCCAAATTGCTCCTTCTGAGCTCTTCCTGCTCAGAAATTCTGGAGCTGCCAAGGAGGCTGGTGAGATGAGTCCTGCTATTATCCAGTTTTACCGATGGGGAGACCGAGTCAGGACTGGAACCCCAACATGCCAGCTGCCATAAGCCCACATTTGAACTGCTGCACTACAGCCTTCTATGGGCTCAGCTCTCAACTCAGCCCCCGGCTCAGAGCAGGGTCTGCTGAACTTTGCTGGATTGAGGATCGGAGTCGGGGTTCCTGAAACACCCCACAGTTTGTATGGTTGAAGATGCATCAGACCCCAGCAGAGAAATTCCCCAGACCCCAAGTTTGCAAATGGCCAAGTCAGAGCAAATTTAGGTCGAGGGAGTGATTTAGCCAGGAGCTCCTGCCCTCCCTGGGTTCACCTCCTCCCACTTCATCTGGTGAGTAAAAGAGAGGAGAAAAAATACATATACCACACATTTCCACCTCCCCTCCCCAACACACACACTTCTGCCCTTCTCCTTCCCAGAGCTTCAGAATCTGGTTCTAGAAACAGATAGTTTACTTTATTAGCTGTCACAGAAATTTTGCTGTGACCCCGAAGTAATTTCCCCAGAGAGAAGCAAATCTCCAGGAGCCGGGAATAGATGAAAAGATTATTGCTTACCCCACTGGGCAAGCAGCCGTCTGTATCCGGTGTTGGTTCAGTCTAGCGAGCTGCTCTGGCCTGGTGCCCTGCCTTCCCTCCCCCCATCATGTGGCAGGGGCTCCCGGGAAAGGCTGGGCTTGGCCGGCATCTGGGGTCAGCGCGGGCTCTGCCATGGGCGAGGTCGTACCGTGGGCTCCTGAGACAGATGTAGCCCCCCGGAGTGGGCAGGCTGCCCCTCAGCTGGGGGTCTAAGCTTTGAAATCCAACTGGGGTTTGAATCCCACTTCTGCTGAGTTCCAACTGTGTGGACCTGAGAAGATTATTTGTGCCATCCCACCACCCCAGGCCTCGGTTTTTTCGGCTATAAAATGGAGAGGTGAGTAAGGTGCCAGGACATTCCTGAGATGAGGAAACCAAGCTCAGAGATGTGAGAGTTCCTGCTACAGCCAAATGGCTGCCAAGTGGCAACACCCCAGTGTCTGGGTCCGACTGCAGGCATATTGCCTATATCACTGTGCTGTCAGGGGCAGACTGTCCTGGTTGCACATCTGTCCCAAAGAGGGAGTCAGTGCTGGGGAGTACCAGACTGGGAAGATGCAAGGGAGGCTGCAGCGGGAAAGAGCACAGGCTCTGCAAGTCTTGTCAACCTGGTCTTGCTGATGACCAGCTGTGTGACTTTGGACAAGTGACTTAACGTCTCTGAGCTTTGATTACTCATCTTTAAACCTTTCCCACAAAGGTGGAGAAGCCAGGAGATTGGCAGGCCCATGGGAATCTATAAAGCTCACTTCTTAAGAAAGCAAAACAATCCCCTTTTCTTCCAGGGTCCCATTCGGTTCTTTCCAGAGAATCATGAGCCCTGAGGATAGAATTGTGCAACCAGTGCCATTCACATCCTGGGGTAATTGGAATCCGTTTCTGGAATTTTTGGCCACGAGTGGCAGAATTCCAGCGGGTAGGGGCCCTAGTGAGGTCACCTATGCACCTTTGTTAATTGCTTGCAGAGAAGAAATTCCTTGTATTGTGTAATCACTTATTTCCAGCAGGAGGAACAGTAAGGCACCAGCTCTCAAGAGTCCGGAAATGAATGTACAATCAAGACAATGTATCACCCTCTGGATTAAGTGCCATACGTTCAGGCTTAAGGTCTCCAAGTGGCAATTCCACCCTTAAGTATTTAATGCTCTTAAAAATCAGCTTTGTGGCAAACTAATGCATGAGGCGTGTTTCCGGGCAGACCTGAGGGGAGGGAGTCCCTGGCTGGTTGGCCTGGTCCCTGACTGATCGCGCCTACAGGAGCTGACAGGGACCACGTGTGAAAGCCCCTGACTCCAGAACCAGCCTGAACAGATTGCTTGGAAGGGCACTCCTGGAAGAGGAAACATCACAGCCGAGGGGTAGCAGAGCTCCAGCTGTGCCTGAGGAGTGGCAAAGAGGGTGGAGGGGGTAAAGCCAGGCCAAATGCAGCAGAGAGGAAGCAGAGCCATACTGCGAGCCCTCTCAGGGGAAGCAAGACTCTTGGATGTCACGTGGTGGGCCATGGGGAGCCATGGAGGGTGCAGCAGAGAGGGAGGGACCCAGTCAGGGCCGAGCGCTCAGATGGTCCCTCCGGGCATCTGTGTGGAAAATGGGCTGGTAGAGAGGCTTTGCAATATCTAGGCAAGAGACCTTGTGGCCTCACCAGGAGCGTATCCAGGCTGCTGTGACAAATACGCAAGCCAGTTGGCTTGAACAACAGGAATTTATCATCTCAGGGTTTAGGGGGCAAGAAGTCCAAAATCAAGTGTCAGCAGCAGATCAGGCTTTCTCTGAAGTCTAGCATTCTGATGGTGGTTTCTTGGCAATCTGTAACTCCAAAGCCTCCTTGTCTACTATCTCCAAGCTTCCTCTTTTATATTTTATTTATTTTTTAATGGAAAAATATGCTTCAGGTTTTATTGAATTTTTTTTAATTAAAACATAATGCATTCAACTTAGCTGTAGAGCTCATTTGAACAACTGAAACGCAGGGAGCCCAGAATAAGAGTCCTTTAATCCTGTATAGCTTAATGTAATGCTTGGATACATCCTAGAGTGTATTAAGTGGATAATCAGAAAGTATTGGCAAAGTCCGTTCAGGAATGAGAGGAAAAATATGGAACTAGTAAACCTTACCATCAGGGACTGTGGTTAAGCTTTAGGGACACCCAAATCAATAGGCCATACCCTCAATCATGAGGCTTACTCTTGTGAAGCTTATGTAGGCAGAGAAGCTTAGGCTACCTATAGGCATGCCTAAGAGTTACTTCTAGAGGACCTCTGTTGTTGCTCAGGTGTGACTCACTCTCTCTAAGCCCAACTCTGCAAGTGAAATCATTGCCTTCCCCACTACGTGGGACATGACATCCAGGGATGAAAGTCTCCCTGGTGACATGGGAGATGACTCCCAGGGATGAATCCAGACCTGGCACCATGAGATCAACAATTCCATCCTGAGTAAAAGGGGGGAAAGAAGTATAACTTGTAAAGTATCAGTGGCAGAGAGAGAATTCAAATAGAGCCAAGAGGCTACTCTGGAGGCTGCTCTTAAGCTTCAGTTAGACCTTGCTACCTTACATAACCTGCCAACCCCCAAACAAGACGATTCCAGCCAATCCTAAAGAACACCTAGGGCAATATATAAGATTCCACAAGGGTTCCATACACTAGAGTAACTTTCCATAAACCTACAACCTCAAGATTGGACCTTTTAAGACTCTCCAGAACATCAGATAGCTCCATCTCCTTACCCTATATTAATGACAGATCCTTCCCAACATGAAAAATTTAGAATAGCCATTGTCCAAACACCCCTAAAGAAAGGAATGAAAAGATCAAAGGTGATGGAGTTATACAGAGAAGATAGTGTTTAACAAATGAATATGAATGCTGAATCATTAAATTGATATCTCTTTTAGTCTCCAATATCTTAGAGCAGCTAGAAGTAAAAACCTGGAATTGTGGAACTGTAACCCATGTCAAACTCTGAAATAAGTTCCACAACTAATTGTGGTGCTGTGCTTTGAAATTTATTGCTTTTTTGTATATATACTATTTTTCACAAAAAAAAAGAAAGTTGATTGTGATTATAAAAAATGTTTATTCCTTCTAGCCTCCTATATTCTGGAGCAGCTAGAAGGAAAAATCTGAGAGGACTGTATGGTAGCCCATGACTAACTCTGGGCTCTGTCCTGTAACTGCTTGTTGAAGAGTGCTTTGAAAACTGTTGCTTCGTTCTTTCTTTGCTTTGTATATATGCTATACTATACAATAAAAAAGTTTAAAAAAAGTCATCAGGCTGTACAACACAAACTGTGAACCCTCATATAAACTATGTACGATATTAATAGTTTAATTATGATAATGTTTTCCATCTACCAAGTATTCATAATAAGGAATATTACGTGTTGTGCAGGGGAGGTGAATATATGGGAGCTCATTTTCTGCATGATTTTTCTGTAAACCTGCAATTTTTCTAACAAAAAAAAAGTAGGACAGTAAAATAGCTCATTTCCAGGACTTTTTAAAATGTCCAAGGAAATCTGCTCCTAGCAATTTCACAATTAAGTTTTATGCTTAATTTCAGTATATAACCTTACCTAGATGTTTGCTAAAACTCTCTTCTCAATTTCCCTGGCTTTTGTTCTTGTCCTTCTTTGAGTATTCTGCCTTAGAATTAAATGAATAAATATAGCAAAAATAATATCAAACTAAAAACATAACTCGCTCACAAAAAAAATAATAAAAGAAAAATATAATTCATTGCCACTACTATCTGTCCTGGGAAAACAAACCTGAGGTTTGAGTTTTCTCCTTCAACCACTAGAGTGATACTAAAAGTAAATTTGAGTTTTACTTTTTGAGTTCAACAATGTGCACATATTCTGGGTTATTATCAAGAGACTCGCTAAATAATTTGTATCAAAATTTTATACCCAAAACAGGTTCTCTGATGATTTATCACACTAGTATAGGAAATGTGAAGTGGTAGCAGATTGTATAACATAAACAGACATACACTATAGAAACATATAAATAATACAGTTTGACCCTGGATATTTCCCTTAGAATAATTCCTGCCATATTTAAGACTTTATTTTTATAGAGAGACTCATCTTATAACTGGTCTTGGATCATGGAGAAAGTTAGACATAGATTAAAAAATTCAGACCACTGTTCCTTTGGACTTCCTACTACTTTGGAAGGAAGTCAACCGTCCGGCTTCCTTTGGACTTCCTACTACTTTGGAAGGAAGTCAGCCGTCATGAGTGAAGACCCACCATCACTCAGTTTGGCCACAGCTCAACTAATAGCTGCATCTTCAACAGTGCTGTCTACAAAGGGGTTCACACCCGCAGGCCTGGGGTGAAGACTTGGGGTTCACACCCACAGGCCTGGGGTGAAGACTTGGACATGTCCTTTGTGGGGGGATGTGATTCAGTCCCCAGCCTCCACAGAACTGGGAGATAGAAGATGGAGTTGGACTCGGGCTCAGGCTGCCCGAGGGTTCCTGGGTGCTTCCTCTCTGTGCTCCTAGTTGCCCAGCAGCCCAGGCCAGGTGAGCAGCCTCCCTCTGAGCATCTCAGGGTGTTGGTTTCCTTCCTGCCCCATGCAGGAGTGACCCAGGGGCTGCAGTGAAAGAGAACAAAGCCATCAGATGCCTTGGCTGGGGATCTAGGGAAGGACACAGGACTTGGCCGGGTCCTCAGGTCCTCGCTTCTGGGTTGGCTCGTACTCGTGTCTCTGCCCTCAGTTGTCCGCCCCAGCACAGCCCAGACGGGGCTGATGTTGAGAAATCTCCCCATGACCACTGCTTGCACCAACACTTCATACAGCCTGTGGCTCAGGAAGGAAACTAAGTTCTTGTTCTCGACCTGTCAGTCCCAAGAACGGTCTGTAATTTTTTTTGCTTTGTTGTGCATTTTATTGAATAAGTCTCTTGAGCTTGCATAGGAAAGGCTTTCATAGGATTTTCTGCAGGGGAATCACAGAGCTCAGGTACCGGTGGAACTCCCAACTGCCTTTCCACCTCATCTCCTCATCAGTCATATTTTATTATTATTTTATTGTGGTGAGATATATATATATGACATAAAATTTCCCATTTTAACCACTTCTAGTGCATATACTTATCTTTACAATGTGTGCTACAGTTACCACTACCCATTACCAAAACTTTTCCATCACAACAAACAGGAACTCTGTATCCATGAAGCAATATCTCACCACTTCCCAAACTTATGCCCCAGCCCCTAGTAACCTGTATTCTACTTTCTGTCTCTATGAATTTGGTGATTCTAATTATTTTCCGTGTGAGATCATATGATATCTGTCCTTTTGCATCTGGCTTATTCACCCAACATGAAGCCTTCCGGTTTCATCTGTCTTGTCATATGTTTTAGAACTTCATTCCTTTTCACGGCTGAATAACATTCCCTCATACGAATAGACCACGTTTTGTTTATCCATTCCTCTGTTGATGGGAACTTGGGTTGCTTCCATTTTTTGACTGTGAACAATGCTGCTGTGAACATTGGTGTACAAATGTCTGAGATCCTGCTTTCAGTTCCTCGGGGGTGTAGACCTAGAAGCGGGATTTCCAGGTCATTCAGTAATTCTATGTTTAACTTTTTGAAGAACAGTCAAACTTTTCCACGATAGTTGCGCCACTTTCCACTCCCACCAACAGCGCGTGAGGGTTCCCATTTTTCTGCATCCTCTTTAGCACTTGTTTTTGTTTTTTGTTTTTTAAATAATAGCCGGTCTAGTGGGTGTGAAGAGGTTTTTTCACTGGGGTGGGGAGGAACTATCCGTGTTTAAATGGCTGATTCTGCTGGTGTGCAGGTAGGAAGGCTGGTAGTCACTCAGCCCGTCCAGAGAGTTTACCTAAAAGTCATGTGTCTCAGAAAGAGCAAGACCTGCGCCCTGTGGTCACCACTAAGCGTGAAAGCAGAAGGACGCAGGGTCTGTGTCCACTCATCAGGATGTGCAAGTGATCGCTGCAGCCCAGGCATGGCTAGTTGGAAATGGGATTTATGAAGATGAGGATGCAGCATGGGAAACCTGCATCATATGGAAAACCTGCATCACCCAGTGGCAAGGTGGGCAAAGAAGGACAGAAAAAGACGTGAGCTCAGATCAAAACTGAGAGAGTTCATTCGTGCCGGATCATAGACTCAAAGGGACTTTCACAGAATTACCGAGAGTTCCGTTGGGTGGGTAGGACGGAGGGTGGGGAGTTCTCCCTGGATTTCAAATGATCAGTCATGTTCATGTAGATCTTTGCTTATGGAAATGATGGGCTTGTCGGGGAGCGGGCACCGGTGGCTCAGTGGCACAGTTCTTGCCTGCTGAGCCAGAGAGCCGGGTTCGATTTCCGGTGCCTGCCCATGCAAAAAAAAAAAAAAAAAAAAAGTGATGGACTTGTCGGGTTGCGGTTGCCAGTCCTTATCACGCTTGCTGAGAGTCTTGCAGTGGGCTTTGCAGAGAGGCCCAGGAATGGGGACCCCTTTGGTTGCACCACCACACTGTGGCAAGGAACAGGGCCAGCTAAGGGAGTTTCTGCTCTGAGCTGTGATCTGGGCCTTGCCCGGGGTGTGGGGAGGGTCTTCCAGGATGTGTGTTCCAAGGAAGGTGAAGTGTGCGGAGGGTTTAGCTCTCTGCCCCACCCCCACACCCCCCACCGTTACCTGTGGGCAGGCTGTAGCAGAAGAGCCTGCCCTGCTGTATTTTTAGGACAGGAATCTGGCATGCTTTCCCAATTGGCTTCTATCAAAGCGCTTTTCCAAATAAAAGCTGAGACCAGATAACAAATTATACTGCAAATTGGAGGCAGATGCTGACAGTGCACTCTGATTTTCTTTGAAGCTGCGACGGGGCCCCTGTAATTCGGTGCGTTTCTTCCCAGCCCCCTCCCTCCCAGGCAGCTGGCAGATCCAAAGTCTACATTAATTGAGCACCAACTGTATGTCGGACGTGTGCTGGCCTTTTCCACAACAGTTACCTTATTTGCTTTTCAATCTCCAAACAGTCCCATAGTATAGATATTAATATCCCCTTTTACAGACAAAGAAACTGAGGCACTGGGGGGGACTAGACATTCGCCGCCACTTCCCTTTTTTTTTTGTCCTGGTTTCCAAAGTAATCCTGCCAGGCATTCATGTGACAGTTGACAACGAAGATCAGAAAGAATAACTTGTCCTGAGGCCTATAATTAGAAAGTGGAGATAGGATCACTTCGGCTGCTTCCTACCCTGACATACTGTCTTGTTAAGGAGGAGGTAAGACGGTGTAACTGTGTGATTGAGAAAAACCATGTAACTGACACTCCCTTTATCCAGTTATTGGGCAGATGAATAAGAAAATAAAGACAAAAAAATAATAGCAGGGGTAAGGGGTATGGGATGCTCTGGGTGTTCTTTTTTAATTTTCTTCTTATTCTTTTTTTTTTTGAGTAATGAAAATGCTCAAAAACCTATTGTAAGGATGAATGTACAACTATGTGATAATTCTGTGAACCACTGATTGCACACTTTGGGTGATTACATGGTATATGAATAGATCTCAATAAAAGTATGTTAAAAAAAGAAAAAGGAGGTGAGAGCTGGGACTCTCTCGGGTTCCCCAGGATGGAAGGGGTACACTAATCCATTGTCTGAACCCCCACTGTGTGCGATTTCATTGAATCTTGGAGCTGGTTTGGGAGAGCCTGGGGGGGAGAAGGAGATGTTATCTGCATTTTAGGGATGAGGTTCTGAAGCTTGAGAATAAATGAATTGGGGCCCCGGGGTGGTGGTGGGGGGGTGGCCAGCTGGCATGTGTCAGATCTGAGTCATCATCATGATGATGAGGTTCAGTGGAGCAATTTTTATTTTAGGAAGAAAGCCTAGGCCCCTTCGCCCTGGCCTGCAGACCACCGCGTGACTGCAGCTGCCCGTATATTTTGGCTCTGAGAGTTGCTGTTGGTCTGTCTCGTCCTGGGCTCAGCACGGCTTCCTCTTTGTTCAGCTCCGGGGGCGATCATTACATGTTCTGTCTCCAGCAGAGGTGCTCGCCTTAAACCGTCTCCCCCCGCTGCCCCCCACTGGGCAGCAGAGAAGCAGAGGACATGGCAGGATGGATCAAAGCGGCCCTGATCAGCATCTCCTTCCCCAGAGCAGACAGCTGCCCTAGCATCCTGGGCAGGCAGGCCAGGTTTTAAATTCACGGGACAATCTGCCCATGCAGTGAAGCTATGTTAACCAGCATTTTCATTGCCTGTAGCTTTGTCCCACGAGGGTTTTCAGGTCACTTTGGCACCTGACCCAGGGGGGGAAAGGCAGTGTGAATGAGTGAATGAATGATGCATGAATGAATGCATGCTTGCCTGCAGTGAGGCTGCTTGATTTAGCTCCTGATTCCTCTAATGGGTGCAGGCAGAAAGAACCCGAGACAGGCAGGAAGGTCTTGGGTTCTAGTATTTAATTGTTATGTGAACTTAAGAAAGTCACCCAACCCTGCCAAACCTCAGTTTCCTTGTCTGTAAAAGGGACTTTATCTACCTCTTGGTCCTCCCGGATTTTTCAGATACATCCGGAGGGCAAGGGAGCCCCCAGCTGCAAACCTCTCCCCAAGCTCTGCACACTCAGGCATCTCTCTCTGGAAGACACTAAATATTCTGATGGTAAAGAGCTGTATCACAAGATGCAGCCTTGGGGGAGAGCCCCGGACCCAGCCAGCACCCCAAGACCCTGCCCTGTTCCCAGACCCTGCAGCAGCCTTTGCTGAGCCTATTTCCTCAAGGGCAGACCACGAATGCACCTACAGTTCTACCATGCTGCAGTGGGGGACCCAAGGAAGAGAGAAAACGTGCAGGGACTTTGCATGTGGATGTCTGTGACCGTAGTTCTATACTGATTGATATGGATAGATCATAATTTAATGCTGAGCACAACAAGTGCTATTTCATACAACTA
This sequence comes from Tamandua tetradactyla, assembly GCF_023851605.1. Taxonomy (NCBI): domain Eukaryota; kingdom Metazoa; phylum Chordata; class Mammalia; order Pilosa; family Myrmecophagidae; genus Tamandua; species Tamandua tetradactyla. The sequence continues at coordinate 60,016,908 of NC_135346.1, read as the reverse complement.
TAATGATGCACTTGGCTAAGTCCTTCTCTCGTAAGTTATTCCGACAACGTTGCTAAAGGGACAAGGGACAATTTTGGGGTCTTTAGGTAACACACACACACCCACCCACTTCCAGAACTCCATGGAAAAGCAGAACTCCATGGAAAAGCAGAACTTCAGTAGTCCCAGCATCTTCAGCAAACATCCGGGGGATGATGGGCAGGTGAGCCAGTGGAAGACAGAAGAATTGGCAGGTGTTGTCGAAAGCTGAAGCGTGCGGCTGACAGGTGCTGGCCTACAGCTGGATGTGACTCTCAGACGTGCCTGCGAATGGACCAGGCTTAGGAACGGCCTGCCTCGGTCTGAGCTGCTCAAGAGACCAGCCATCTGGCCACCAGTTCTCTATCCGTCAGTCCCCAAGGCCAAGCATCATCTCTGACATGGGTTTTGCCCTTAATCACTCTGGAACTCTGTTCCTGTCCAGTCTGACTTTTTGGCTGATTTAAAACAGTAAAGCAGGTTGGAGTGGCTTTGGGGGCAAATGAAGCTGCTGGGGAAAGTTTGTCAAGGTCCTCGGAGAATGTGGGAGGAACCCTTTGAACCTGGAGGTGCCAAGTAAGTCTTCAGACAGCGTCCTAGGCTCCGAGCCAGGGGCTGCCCACCCACAGGACACAAGGGGCTCCCATGGTATTTAAACACCGTGGGCTCTTCAACACCATGTTTGGAGACAAGGAAACGGGAATGAGCTCACTTGTTTTCTATGTGTAGTAACATATATATAACACAAAGCTTGCCACTTGAACTATTTTTAAGTGTAAGATTCAGTTGGATTTAATTACATGCACAGTTCAGTGCTACCATCACCACCATCCATTATCAAAACTTTATTTCTTTTAATTCCCACTGTTTTATTATTAGTAGTATTATTACCATTTGAGCAGTTGTAGGCTTACAGAAAAATCATGCAGAAAGTAGAGTTCCCACTCTGGGATTTGTCCTGTAACTTCTTGAAAAGTGCTTTGAAAACTATTGCTTTTTTTCTTTCTTTGCTTTGTATATGTATATATATGTTGTATTATACAATAAAAAAATTAAGAAAAAAAGTAGAGTCCCTATATAGCCCATCACCACACAGTCTTAGCTATTCTTAGCATTTTGCATTAGGGCAGTACCCTTGCTATAACTGATGAATCAATATTATTATAATTATATTCCTGTTACATTACAGTTCATAGTTCACATCAGGGGTCACACTTTGTATTGTACAGTTCTATGGGTTTTCCTCTTTATCATTTCACTCCTATGTATCTGATTATTTCTAAAAGATAAAGCCTTCTTAAAAAAAAAACAATAAGCACAATACCATTAGTGTACCAAAAGAATCAACAGCAATTAACTCCTGACACCATCCAATAATTAAATTTCTAATTATCTCATTAATGTTCTTTTCGTTGTTTGCAGCAGGGTCCAGGCAGGGTCTACACATTGTGCTTGGGTGGCACGTCCTGTGTCTTTCGATCTGATGATTATTCCCCCCTCTCTATTTTCCTTTGCAATTACCTCTTGGAAAAGAACTGGGTCATTGGAGCTGCAGGCTTTCTAACAATCAGGATTTTACAGCTTGCACCCTGTGGTGTGGTTTAACATGTCCCTTATCCTCAGTGTTCTCCATAAAATGGTAGTTGGATGGAGGCTCTATCAAAAGCAGATTGAATTTGTTTTGGCCAAACTGCCCTGTAGGTGGTCGTGTGTTCTTCTCTTGGGGACTCATAATATCTGGGTGTCTCCGACCAAACATTTTTTTTTTATTATCTTTATTTATTTAATTAATTTTTATTAGAGAAGTTGGAGGTTTATGGAAAAATCATGCATAAAGCACAGAGCTTCCAGAGACAACCTTACATTGCAATGGGTTTTCCTTTCATTTTTATTCTGGCGATCTATACACAACCTAAACTTTCCCATTTCAACCACTTTCAAGTATGCAATTCAGTGGATTTCATTACATTCGCTATGAAGTGCTACAAATACTACCATCTTTACCAAAACTTTTCCATCACCCCAAATAGAAACTCTGCACCCATTATGCATTAACTCCCCAGCACCACCACACACACACACACACACACACACACACACACACACACCCCAGTGCCCCAGTCCCTGGTAAATCTCTAATCTACTTTCTGTCTCTACGAATTTGCTTATTCTGTATATTTCGAATGCATGGAGTCCTACAATATTTGTCCTTTTGTGTCTGGCTTATCTCACTCAGCCTGTTGTCTTGGGGGTTCATCTGTGGTGCGTGGATAAGCTAACATTTTATGTAGCCTTGTTACTGGGGAGCCTGGGAAGCTCTGAGTTCAAGCCCAGTTCCTCATTTTACAGCAGGAGAGACTGAGGTCTGGAGAGCGCGAGGGGCCTGGCCAGGGTCACCCAGCAGGTAGCTGTTAGAGTTCGGACAAGCACCTGGGCAGCTCCGTGTGCCGTCCATGCTCTCTCCACTGCCTTCTCTGCCCGGATTTGCCTCTTCTCTATTCCATTAATCGAGTGAGCATCTTTGATTCTGCTGGCAGGGTGGGATGTTGTGAAAAATGTTTGACATTTTTTTCAAAGGAGGGTAATTTTTCTTAGACTAAGACCTTAACCCCTCATCAAACTCAGTTCCCCCAACCCAGGTATCATTAGTCCCATTTTACAGATGAAGAAAATGGAGTTCAGAGAGGCTGAGTGATTTCAGCAAGGTCACACAGCTTATCAGGGCGGGTTCTGGTTTGAAACCCAGGTCCTTCCAGCTCTGAGCCCAGTGTCCTTTCAGCAGTACCCCAGCTGACTCTCCAAACATCTGTTCTCCATTTTTCTTACTAGGGCAACCTATAGCTCTGAAAATAAGACCACGACTGTTTTATTAATAAAAAAAGATGATTTGAGTTCTACTACCAGAATGTTTAACATAAATTACCAAAGATGGTTACAGAACCCTCTTTCCTGACTCCCCCACCTCACCCTCACCCAGCTTAATCTATTTATTAAGAGAAGATGGAAACAAGAGAGCAGATAAGTGTTTTAAGATTCCCAGTAAACAAAGAACAAGTAACATATCCTCTCCTTGCTTGGGGCTTCTGTAGCTCCCTTGGGTTGGGAGTCTGTCGACCCTTGAGGGAGAGGAGGGATGTTCTGTTTTTATTTCTGCTTCCAAGAGGGTTTTCCCTGGGAATGGAACTCCATTTCGGGTTCTCTAAATAAACTGAAAACAAACAAAGGCCCCCAGGTGGGCATGTTGACCACCACCAAGCATCTGATTTTCGTGCTGTTTCTCCCATTATTTGGAGGATTCTTTGCTTTTTAAAGGCCCAAAGCCCACCACTCACCCTCCCCCTTGTTTTTCCTGCATGGCTGCAGCCAAAAGGTATGAGAGAAGGAGCCTTTACTGGAGACCCATCTGGTAGTGAGCCCTGCAGTGAGCATTTTAAATTTGTTCTCTCACTTCATCTGCAAAACCACCCCATCCACTGCTTTTACTATCCTTGTTTTATAGAGAAGGGAACTAAGGAAAGGTGACTTGGTTTGCCCTAAGAATATGCCGCTGGTGAGGGATGGGACTGCATACAAACTGGGCATTTCCGACAACTGAGTTCTTTGGCCAGCCCTTCCCTGAGACTGAAAAGAGGGCGGGGAGAAAAGGCTGGACCCCACCCCACCCCCAACACTGGGGATTGAGCCAGTGTACAGAAGCGGCCGCACCCCATGGTCAGGGGTGCAAAGTCCAAGGCCCACTGCCTGGGTACAAGTCCAGTCCCCTCACCTGGGTACAAGTCCAGCCCCCCCCACCTGGGTACAAATCCAGCCCCCCCACGTGGGTACAAGTCCAGTCCCCTCACCTGGGTACAAGTCCAGCCCCCCCCCCACCTGGGTACAAGTCCAGCCCCTCCACCTGGGTACAAGCCCCCTCACCTGGGTACAAATCCAGCCCCCCCACGTGGGTACAAATCCAGCCCCCCCACCTGGGTACAAGTCCAGCCCCCCCACCTGGGTACAAATCCAGCCCCCCCCACGCAGGTACAAGTCCAGCCCCCCCACCTGGGTACAAGTCCAGCCCCTCCACCTGGGTACAAGCCCCCTCACCTGGGTACAAATCCAGCTCCCCCACCTGGGTACAAGTCCAGCCCCGCCATCTGGGTTAAGTCTAGCCCTACTGTCTGGGTTCAAGTCCAGCCCCCCAACCTGGGTACAAATCCAGCCCCCCCACGTGGGTACAAATCCAGCCCCCCCACGTGGGTACAAATCCAGCCCCCCCACCTGGGTACAAGTCCAGCCCCCCCACCTGGGTACAAGTCCAGCCCCCCCACCTGGGTACAAGTCCAGCCCAGCCATCTGGGTTAAGTCTAGCCCCCCCACGCGGGTACAAGTCCAGCCCCCCCACCTGGGTACAAATCCAGCCCCCCCACGTGGGTACAAGTCCAGCCCCTCCACCTGGGTACAAGTCCAGCCCCCCCACCTGGGTACAAGTCCAGCCCCTCCACCTGGGTACAAGTCCAGCCCCCCCACCTGGGTTCAAGTCCAGCCCCGCCACCTGCAACCTGTCACTGCAGTATGTCAGTCAGTCTCCCCATGTTTTCCTTCCCCAGCTACAAAGTGGGATAATAATAACGACTACCTTGAATGTCATTGCACTGATGAAAAAGATCATTTGGGTTAGTTAGTAGAGCATAGCCCAGTGCCTCGCACAGAATAAATGTCCACAGCTATTTGGCGTCCTTGTCAATGCCTTCGGCCCTGGCATGAAGTCTCAGAGACGTGCCTCTGCTCTGCTGTCCTTCCCTTGGCCTGGGGAGGTGACCTGAGGTGTGGCCACAGCCAAGGCAGACATGGGGCCAGTGTCACTCACCTTTAACTCCTGGTGCCGAGGTCTGTATGGAAGAGGGCAGGAAGCAGGCAGTGTAGAGGCAGCTGTGCTTGCTTCAATCCTTCTACAAATGTTTCGGGAGCATCTCCCAGGGCTCAGACACCATCAGAAGTACCAAGAAATGAATGAGGCAGGCAGGGACACGATACCTCTGCAGCTACCCCGTCCTAATTCTTGCACAATACCTAGATCCCTGTGGCCCTCCTGAAACCCAGGCCACACAATTTACCAGCCCTGACCAAAGATTTAGGGCAAGGCCGCCTCCAGAGGCTTGTTTTCAGAATGTCTCTCTGACCTTCTTATCGCCATCCTGCTACCCCCAGAGCGTTAGGGCATGCTGTGAGCTTAGACTCAGCAGCAGGGTCATCATCAGGGGTGGGGTTGGCTGCCTCGTACCCAGACCCCAGTGAACTTGAGTGGGGGCAGAGGTAGGCAACTTTGAGGGCAGCAAGCCAGGAAGGGCAGCCAAGGGCAAGTCGAGCTCAAGAGCTAACAGCAGGTATTCAGACAATTAAGACTTAGCTGAGTTGGGCACACAGGGACTGGTTCCAGTTTCTCATTGGAATGGCAAGAGGGACAGGATCCGGCCGGGAAGCCTGGGATTTAGGGCAAGGCTCTCTCCATGGAGTAAACTGAGGGTTAAATAAAGGTAAAGAAAAACTGAGACTGGAGCCCAGGTGAGAGGGCCAAGTTAACTTGATAGTAACCATAACATCAGTAAAAATACTAAGAGCCAATGCTTACTAGGTGCACATAAGTCTCATATTTATCCTATCACACTCAATGGTCATAATCTGCACTTTCTAAAGAATGAAGCCAGAACAGAGAGGTTAATTAACTTTTCCAAGGTCACACAGCTACTAAGTGGCAGAGCTAGAATTTGAACCCATTTGAGCACAGGGGTGTCCAAACCCTCCAGACACTGGGGACTGCCTTCCTGCAGCCTCACCCCTGGTAGTCGAAGGCTGCTTCCTCAGGGCTAATTCGGAGATTAGGGGAAAGCCTTGCCAGAGAAGCCCGGGACTGAAACAGGAAGTTGGATAAATACCAGGCCTTGAATAAAGGTTTGTTAATTGAACTTGACGTGGAGAATGCCTTTTTTTCAGGGCCCAAGTCAGACGTTTGTCGCTGCAGCCCAGGTTCAGAATGTCCTCGTTCCTGCGGGTATTTGTGATCTTTATCCTCATGGTGGAGACAGGCCACGTCTGTCCTGCTCATGAACACAGTCCCCTTGGACTGGGCGAAGGGGGCAGGGACCTGACTCCCTGTAAAAACTAACGTTCACCATCTAATCAGATGCTGGTGCTCCTGAGCGTTCTTTCAAGTGGCCCTTTATCTTCAAGAGTTGAATTTCCCTCTGATGGAGACCCTGTGGTTTTATGCTGTATAATGATATCACGCTGGGGGAATGTAGGGACAGAATGGGGAGTCAGTGCTGCGGTTTTCTCCCAGATAGAGAATCCAGAACGCTGCCTGCCTGATCTCCCTCATCGGGCAGTGCTTGGATGCATGGTTCTGCTACTGGAGAGAGGTCAGATTCTTTACCTGTGAAAATATTGACAATATTACTGAAAGGTACACATAGCAAGGAAGGTAAAGAGTTCCCTGATATCAGTGTGAAGACAATGATGTGATCAAGCCTTTGAAGTTAGACGTGTGTGTAGGTGTCCACATGTGTGCGTGTGTATGTGTGCAAGTGTGTATAGTCACACAGATTGTGTTGTATTGCTGCATGGGTGTTTGGATATTGTGTGTATGCACATATATATGTCATGTATGCATGTGTGCGTGGTGTGTGTCTCTTTGCATCCTTATCTTGTATAGGTACAGGTGTGTATGTGTCTTTGGATTTGTGTGTGTGCATTTGTGTGTGTGCACATATATGCCATGTGTGTGCGTGTGTGTATGGTGCATGTGCATCTGTTGTTATACTTCTGTTGTATTGCTGCATGTGTGTTTGGGTGTTTAGGTGTGTGCATGTGGTATGCATATACATGTATGTCATGTGTCCATGTGTAAATGGTGTATGTGAATCAACATTCTTATATAGGTGAATGTGTATATATGTGTGTAGGTGTTTGGGTGTGCATGTGTGGTGTGTGTGTGTCCATATATTTTGTTTGTGTGTGTGTGTGTTATATGTGTATCTGTTTGCATTCTTGTATAGCTGTATGTCTGTATGTCTGTTTGAGTATGTGTGTGCGTGTGTGTATGACGTGTGTGTGTTTGCTTGCATTCTTATCTTGTATAGGCGCATCTGTGTATGCATGTTTGGTTGTGTGTGTGTGCGTCGGGTGCGTGTGCACATGTGTGTGTGAACAGAGGAGCCATCCTTCACGAAGGTGTGGTTCTGCCTTGCCCGGCATTCTAGTGAACACAAGCCTCATGTCGAGACCAAACACTGCTGATGGTGTTAAGAATGATTCTGTGAAGTCGTGATTCACTCAGTGAGTACCGTTTGTCAGCAGGTCCTAAGCTGGTGCTGAACTATATGAGGTTCCTTAATCTCTGGGAACCCCCATTCTGATTGGATGGGGTGGGGGTGAGATGAGGCCAGACAGGGTCAGGTTGTGATGGGCCTTGCCAAGGGGCCGTTAATTCATCCTGTGAATCGGCAGGCTCCTCTCCAACCAAATCTGCAGATGTCTCACCTCACCCTCCGGGACCTGTGTTCCATCTCAGTCATTAGCCCCTGCCCATCCCTCCAAGGGCTTAAACTAGTTACGGCAGCTATCCTCAGCAAGTCCCATCCAGATTCCATCAGTCACCTGCTCAGCTGTGTAATCTTGGATGCATTAATTAGTCCCTCTGAGCCTCAGTTTTCTCATCTGCAAAATGGGAATAGAACGACCACTGGTTGTGAAGATTAAGTGAGAAAATGCTCACGAAGCTCATATACATGCTTAAGAAGTAGAATTAACCGTAATCATACCCACCTCCTAAATACATGTTGAACCCATCCACCTCTCTCTACCCAATTCTACATCATCCTGGTTCAGGCGACAGCATCTTCCTGGGCCCCAGTCTTCCAAATCCACCCTCTCCCGTCCCCCAGCCACACCACCAGCCCTGCCTCCCTGAAAGCATCTCCCTAAAGGGCCATCTGATCGAGGCACAAAGGAGGAGGCAGGTGCAGGGCAGGGGCAGTTTGCCAGCCTGCCCCTGCCCTCTGCTGCCCAGCTCCTCAGCACCCAGGGTACATCCTGAGCAAAGCAGCCGCCCTGGGGGTCTGTTTATTTGCCCAGCTCTTAGATTGTAAGCATCTCCAGAACAAGGATGTTCATGAGTGAATGAATGAATGAGAAGGCCTTGACCAAGCAAGGGGAGTGGCATCAGGGCATCTGGTGTTTAAGCATCTCATGACCTGGCAAATGCCTCTGGAGCTCTGTCCCTGGCTCATGGCTGAGGAACTTTGGTGTATTCTGCTCGGCCTGCTGCCCTTCCATCCATGCTTCAAGACACTGCCCAGTCGTCAGCTCCCCAGGAAGCTCCCTCTGGTCCCACCCAGCCCTGACATCACCTCCACTCAAAGTCCCTTCTGGCTCTGCTCACTCCCCACTCTGTCCTTCCTCAGCTCTGGGTCTCCAACGCTGTCCTCTGCAGCCTGGCCCCAACGTCTCTCAGCCGTGCCCTCGGGGAGTGCACAGTTCAGTTGTGTGCCCCTCTGTCTCCATAGGCCAGGAGCTCTTGGTGGGCAAAAACTGTGGCTTCTCTCTGCAGCGTCCCTGTGCCCGGCAGGTTGTGGCACACGTGTGTCATGGGGCGGTGCCTGTTGACTGTGACCTCACTGAGGGTCCACGCGATCCCCTTATGGAGACAGAGAACTGGGTCAGAACAGAGCTGCCCTCCAGGTTTCCATCCCCTGGCCCTCCTAGATGCGTGTCAACACAGCTGGCATGTGAGCAGGGAATCACTGGAAGCATAGTCTATCTGTAAAGGACATATGTCCTATCTTCCTGGCTACAGAGCCCGCCACAGAGCACACTCTTCTAGTTTGCTAGTTGCCGGAATGCAACACACCAGGGATGGATTGGCTTTTAATAAAAGGGGATTTATTTTGTTAGTTCTTCAGAGGAAAGGCAGCTAACTTTCATCTGAGGTTCTTTCTTATGTGGGAAGGCATAAAGCAATCTCTGCTGGCCTTCTCCCCAGGCCTCTGGGTTCCAACAACTTTCCCCAGGGTGATTCCTTTCTGCATCTCCAAAGGACTGGGCTGAGCTACGAGTACTGAGATGAGGAATGCTGAGCTGCTTGGGCTGTGCTACGTTGAGGTCTCTCATTTAATCATCCAGCCAATTAAATCAAACATCATTCATTGCAGCAGGCACGCCTCCTAGCCGACTGCAGATGTAATTAGCAACATATGAGGGTCACGTTCCATTGGCTCATGTCCACAGCAACAGAACTAGGTGCCTTCACCTGGCCAAGTTGACAACTGAATCTAACTACCACATACAAAAATGTTCCTCAAAGAGAGATCCAGAGCAAGTCTATGCTGTAAAAACTAAGAGCTGGGGGGTCCGGGGGTGCTGCAGTGGGGCTGTCCCTGGGAGAACCAAGAGATGTATAAAACCTGTAACCTGAGAGTCAGGAGAAGGCTGCTCCTCCCTGAAGAGGCTATAGGGGCATTGTCGTTCATCAAGATTACGATTCAATTTGGAGCCCAATGTTTACTCACCCTGATGGGCTGTCTGCAGCCTCCCCACACCATGTCACAAAGCCGCATTACTCACCTGGCAAGGCAGGCTCATCCCCACATAAATGGCTTGAGGAGGACCCCTCATCAGGGAAATGAGCATGGAATTGTACCCAGAAGATGTTAGGTTTCATCACGGGTTAGGTTTCATCCCCTCCCTGGGAGGGTCAGATACTGAATCAAAGCAGGCCAACTCACCCAAGGAGAGGGAACCAGAGTTCATATGTTCCAGGTTCCTCGCCAAGAAATTGAGGCACAGACAGTTCCACCATCTGCCCTCACCTTTTCTTGCAAGCAGAGAGGTGGGTCAGCAGCAGCTGCTTTGTATGCACAAGTTAGCGGGCTTGGTGATCACACTTTGCCTTCAAGCACAGAGAGACTTGGCTGGGTTGAAGGCTCTGAGAGGCAGACCTGGGAACTCTGCTTTCCTGGTTCCCTTTGTCTGCACAGACGTTTACTTGCATTTCGGTGAGGGAGTAGTGGGAGTGTGGGGAGGTTGTTTTTAGAATCTTTTTTATAATATATTCTTAGTTAATGCCAGAGTCAGGGCCCTCCCCCAGCCCTGTGCTGGGTGGCGATGGTGGTGACATAAGGCAGAGTGCTTGCCCACTGAAACACATTTCAGTGGACGAGAATCATCTAGCACATGGTAGATGCTCGTTGAATAGCATTGTTGCTGCTGTGTCTCGGTTTTCCAGGCTGCCATGACAGAGACCACGTTGCGGGTGGGCTTAAACAGCAAGCATTTCTCGGTGCGTGGTTTTGAGGCTAGAAGAAGTCCAAAATCAGGGTATGGAAAGGTGTCTTTGTTTTCTGCACTGCTCAGAGCAAGTACCATGAAGTGGGTCAAGGTCAACAACGGGAATTTATTCAGTCGCAGGTCGAAGCTGGGAAAACGTCCAAATCAAGGCCTCATCCAGGTGATGCCAGTGATCCTTGGCTCCTCTGTCACATGGCAAAGTATATGCAGTGTCTGCTGGTCTCTTCCAGATTTCATTCATCTCAGCTTCTTGCTTCCCTGGCTTGCTTTCTCTGTCTGAATTTCATTCTCTTATAGAGGACTCTGGAAAGAGGATAAGACCCATCCCGATTGAGGTGGGTCACACCTTAACTGAAGTAGCTTCATCAAAGGCCTTGTTTATAGTGGATTGACACCCACCCACAGGGACACAGATTACGATTATGAATATGTCTGTGTTGGGGCACATAATCCAATCTACCACATTATGGGAGTACGTGAATTCCCCTGATGCTGACCTGCACCGGGCAGGGTGGTCTCCCAACCATGAGATCAGCAGAGGACAGCATGTGTCGGCCAATGTGACAGCAGAAGCCCAAGGCCCCCCCTTTCAGGCAGCTGGGGGTCTTCCCACGAGACCCAGGCCCAGCATGTGCTGATGCTCTCCTGGTGCCCACACCCCAGCTGGAGGCTGGGTACATCGGCCTGAACTGCAGACTCGGGACAGACATAGAGAAACCATTATGGACTCAGGTGGATTGGGGTGGGATCTAAGGAGATGCCAGGAACCAAGAGAAGACTGACGCACATACCCACTCACCCGTTAAAAAAATAACATGACAACAGCATGGGGCTTATACAACAGTACTACACTCCTTCTAAACTCCAGGTGTTCTCGACCCCTTGATCTATGCTGTCTTCTCTGCCTGGAATCCCTGCCCACCTCGTCCCCTTCCCCATTCCCACGTGGAATAATGTAATCCTCAGGTCTCGTTCATCTCCTCCAGGAAACCATTTTCCCCATTACCCCAGACTACAAGATACCCCTCCGTGTGCTCTCGAGGCATCCGGCACGTCCCTTCTGTAACTGTTATCACACTTTACTATTACTTGACCTGCTGTTTGCCTTTCCCACCAGACTAAAATTCAGTGAGATCAGAGACCGTGTCTGTCTTTATTGCATTCTCAATGTCTGGCACTTAAGAAGCTCCTTTAAAAACGTCCAATAATGAATAAAAGAAAGAACCCAGAGCAGTAGGAGCAGAAATGATAATTGAATATATGGTATAGAAAAAGTTTTCTTGATTCTATGTATTGGAGGGACTCAGATTCAAGGCAAATGACTTCATGTGGCAAAGCATTTAATTTAAAGGGTAGACAAACAAAAATAGCCTTCAGGAATTCAAGAAAAGAGAAAAAAAGCTGTCCTTAGGGTTACACCACCAACACCTGCAAAGCATCAAAAAGCAAAATGCCACTCCCTTCTCCACAGTTCTAAGCATCAAAAGACACTGAGACTGTACCTACAGAACTTGAGTACAATAATTTTTGTACAATAATAATTATAATTATTTGTACAATAATAAGTATAATTATTGATTACTCAATAATTCCAGTGTGTAAGCCATGTTACCATCCTTGGGTAAAGACAGACAAACAGCATTTTCAAGTATTCAATGTCTCAGGTACTTTATTACTTTGTGAGACAGCTGCTCTAGAACAGATACCACTGAAAGAAGATGGAAATAAAAGGCAGGATCTAGAGAGGGAGAATCTGTGTGGGCACCCAAACCAGTGAAATATATTGAGACATTATAAGTAATTGAAAATTATAATTACTGCATTGAATACAAGACCCAAAATTATTTTTGATAAAAAGGTAGAATGCTAAAAACTGTATAATGTTGAGATATGTATTTATGATATGTGCACTTTTGTGTAAAATAAAAAAAACACCTGTATGATAAATATGACCTCTGTAATCCTAAATTAAGCTAATCAAGTCTAGAAAATGAAGGAAGGGGCAGAGAAAGCTAAAGAATCATTTTATAGATTTATAGAATCATTTTGTTTGAGGGGGCACCTTATATTTGTTCTTGGCTTTGAAAATTAGGTTAATAGATTTCTTTGTATTTAATGGTAAAAATTAATAATTAAACCGTACAAAACAATATGAAATAATGTTTCCTTTCTCTTCCCCTACCTCTAGTTCTTTTTCTTAAAAGTAACCACAGATAACAGATCATTGTATATTCTTCCAGGAAAAAAAAAAGTTTCTCCATGCTTAAATAAACTGACACAAATGAGATCACACCATTTAGCTTTATTCCAGAATAATATATCTTAGAGATCTTATTGTCTCTACAGATCTTTTTCATTCTTTTAAGTGACTAAATAGTAGTTATTGTTCAGCTTGTACTGTAAGTTATCTAACTAATCCCTTATTTGATGGATATTTTAATAGTTTCTGGTTTCCCCTGTTCTAAACAGTGCTATAATTATGTATACATTTATGAGTATATTTACAAGGAAAAATTCTTCTGATGGAATTACCTTTAAATTTTTTATAGCTATTGCCAACTTGCTCATAAAATGATTGTGCCGACTTACCCTTCCAATATTATGTGCAAGTGCCTTTTTCTACACATCTTCAGCAGCATTGAGTATTATTAAAACTTTAAATTTTCTACCAGTGATGTAAGCAAAGATAGTATCTTGCTTGGATTCTAATGGCTTTAATTAGGTTGAGATTGAATATTTTTTCATGTATTTCTTTTTGTGTGTGTGTGACCTGCTTATTCATATGGCTGCCATATTTTGTAATGGGTTATTTGTATTTTTCATACTGTTTCATAGGAGTCTTTTTAATACAGAAATTAACCTTCCATCATAAATGGTGAAAATGGTTTTCCCAATTTGATATTAGTCATGTGACATCGTTTATGATAGTTTTTGCTATGTACAAGTTGGTTTAGATATATATTATATATGTATTTTTTCAAATATTTCCATCTTTCTTTCAGGAAATCAGGGTTTTGTATTGGCTTAGAAAAGTTTCTCCAACCTAACACTGCAAATAAATTCATTAAAATTTACTCTAGTAAAAAAAAAATAAAAACAAATTTACTCTAGTAATTTTACTTTATTTTATTTTTATATTGACATCATTGATAAATTTATAATTTTAAAAGATATTTAATCATAGATATATAAAATATAAAATATTTTACAATATTTCATATATATATTTTAGATCTATATCAAATTTTCTATTTTAACCATTTTTAGCTGTACAATTCAGTGGCATGAGTTATATTCACAGTGTTGTACTACTGTCGTCGCCATTGATTACCTAAACTTTATCATTCTAAACAGAGATTCTGTATCCTTTAAGAACTCACTCCCCATTTCCCCCTCTCCCAGCTCCAGGCAATCTCTAATTTACTTTCTGTCTATGAATTCGCCTGTTCTCAAGATTTCATATAAATGGAGTCAGAATATTTGTCCCTTTGTGTCTGGTTTCTTTCACTCAGACTAATGTTTCTGAAGTTCCTCAGTGCAGTTGTAGCAAGTAGCAATATCTCATGCCTTTTTATGGCTGTACGGTATTGCTGTATGTATCTGCCACATTTTGTTTGCCTGTTGTGCTGGTTTGAAAGGAAGTATGCCCCCTAAGAAAAGCCATGTTTTGATATAAATCCCATTTCTAAAAGGTAGAATAATCTTTATTCAATACCGTATATTTGAAACTGTAATGAGATCATCTCCCTGGTTGATGTGATTTAGTTAAGAATGGTTGTTAAACTGGATTAGGGGATGGCATGTCTCCACCCATTTGAGTGGGTCTTGATTAGTTTCTGAAGTCCTATAAAAGGAGAATGAGAGATTCAGAGAGATTCAGAGAGAGCAGAGAATGCTGCAGCACCACGAAGCAGAGAGTCCACGAGCCAGTGACCTTTGGGGATGAAGAAGGAAAACGCCTCCCGGGGAGCTTCATGAAACAGGAAGCCAGGAGAGAAAGCTAGCAGATGACACTGTATTCGCCATGTGCCCTTCCAGCCCAGAGAGAAGCCCTGACTGTGTTCGCCATGTGCCATCTCACTTGAGAGAGAGAGCCTGAACTTCATCGGCCTTCTTGAACCAAGGTATCTTTGCCTGGATGCCTTTGATTGGACATTTCTATAGACTTGTTTTAATTGGGACATTTTCTCGGCCTTAGAACTGTAAACTTGCAACTTATTAAATTCCCCTTGTTAAAAGCCATTCCGTTTCTGGTTTATTGCATTCCAGCAGCTAGCAAACTAGAACACCTGTTATCTATTGATGGACACTTGGGTGATTTTTACCTTTTGGATATTGTCAGTTATGCTGATGTGAACGCGGGTGTACAATTCTCTGTTTGAGTCCTGGCTTTCAATTATTACGGGTTTATGTCTGGGAGTGGAATTGCTGGGTCATGTAGTAATTCTGTGTTTAGCTTTCAAAGGGAATGGAAACTGTTTTCCATAGTGGCTGTACTGTTTACTTTCCCACCGACCATGTACAAGGTTCCTATTTTCCACATCCTTGTCAACAGTCATTTTCCGCTTTTTTGATAATAATCATCCTAGTGGGTATGAAATGGTATCACATTATGGTTTTGATTTGCATTTCCCTAATAACTAATGTGTTGAGCTCCTTTTCATGTGCTTTTTGGAACATTTATTCAAGTCCCTTGCCCATTTTTTAAATTGAGTTTCTTTTCGTAGGAGCTCTTTATAGATTCTGATTATTAAACCTTATTCTAGTTTGCTAGCTGCCAGAACGCAGTATACCAGAAATGGAATGGCTTTTTAAAAGGGGAATTTAATGAGTTGCAAGTTTACAGTTCTAAGGCCAAGAAAATGTCCCAATTAAAGCAAGTCTATAGAAATGTCCAATCTAAGGCATCCAGAAAAAGATACCTTGATTCAAGAGGGCTGATGGAGTTCAGGGTTTCTCTCTCATCTGGAAAGGTACGTTGTCATCTGCTAGCTTCCTCTCCAGCTCCCCAGGGGGCATTTTCCTTCTTCATCTCAAAAAATCACTGGCTGGTGAATTCTCTGAGTGTTCTGCTCTCTCAGAATCTCGTGGCTTTCTCTCTTGTTGTTCTCTAGCTTTTTCCAAAGTGCTTCTTTTAAAGGACTCCAGTAAAACCAGTGAAGACCCACCTGGAATGGGTGGAGACCCATGGTTGATGGAGTCAGATCTCCATGGAGATAAGCTAATTAAAGTTTCCAATACACAGTACTGAATAGGGATTAGAAGAAACCATTGTGGGTGGTAACTTTTGACTGGATGATTTCCATGGAGGTGTGTCTCCACCCATTGAAGGTGGCGTTGCTTACTGGAATCCTTTAAAAGAGGAAACATTTTGGAGAGAGTCCTTTTGTAGAGCCACAAGAAAGCCAGCAGATGCCGCCATGTTTGCCATGTGCCCTTCTAGCTGAGAGAGAAATGTTGGATGTCATCAGCCTTCTTGAACCAAGGTATCTTTCCCTGGATGCCTTAGATTGCACATTTCTATAGACTTGTTCTAGTTGGGACATTTTCTCGGCCTTAGAACTGTAAACTAGCAACTTATTAAATTCCCCTTTTTAAAAGCCATTCCATTTCTGGTATATTGCATTCTGACAGCTAGCAAACTAGAACAGTGCCCATGCCTTTTTCTGTCATAGTTAAAAAGATTCTCTCACTAAATTCAAGATTATGATGGTTTTCTGGAATTCCTTTTAATATACTGAGTGAGATAACTGTCCAATTATATGGCTTTCCAGACGATAAGCCAGTTGTCCAGACAAACTTTACTGGATAATCATTTTATCAGCAATTGAAATGCCATTTTATGATAACAAATTAACTGTATTTGGTCCGTTTCTGAATCCTATATACTTTGCCATTGTTCTGTCAATTTTTTCTCTATTGCCAAGATGCTGATTTTTTTTTCCTTTTAGTTTTTATGTTTAAATAATTACAGATTCACAGAAGGTTGCAAACATAGTATGAAGAAGTCCTATGTACTTTCACCCAGTTTCCCTCAAAAGTTACATCTTATGTAACTATTGCATAGTACCAAGCCCAGGAAATTTGCATTGGTGCAGTGTGTGTCACTCCATGCCATTTAATCACAAGTGTAGATTCGTGTAACCATGCCACAATCAAAATAACAGAGCTCTTCTATCATCACATCACCCCTCTTTCCCCATCCCTAAACCGTGACAACCAGCAATCTGTTTTCTGTATCTGTAATTTCATTTAAGAATATTATGTGAATAAAATCATACTGCATGTGACCTTTTGAAGTTGACTTTTTTTCATTTAGCGTAACATCCTTGAGAACCAACCAAGGTTGCATGTATCAATAGTTCATTCATTTGTATTGCTGAAAAGTATTCTTTGGACGTACAATAGTTTGTTTAACTGCTCACTCATTGTAGGACATTTTAGTTGTTTCCAATGTTGAGCTATTACAAATCAAGCTACTATGAACATCGGCATACAGGTTTTTGGGTGAACATAAAATTTCATGTCTCTGAGCTAAATGCCCAGGAGTTCAGTTGCTGAGCCATATGGTAAGTGTATATATATATATATATTTTTTTTTTTAAAGAAAATACCAAACTTTTTTCCAGATCATCTGGAAAAGTTCAAGTGAAGGGTCAAAATCTTACCCCTTTTTACATCCCTTTACTCTCTCCCATTTATAAATATTTCCTCTGCATACATTGAGAACCATATCAGATAGCGTTATAATTTTTGTTTCAGTTATCACACATAATTTAGAAAACTCAAAAGAAGGAAAACACATTCTATGTACTT
This sequence comes from Tamandua tetradactyla, assembly GCF_023851605.1. NCBI lineage: Eukaryota > Metazoa > Chordata > Mammalia > Pilosa > Myrmecophagidae > Tamandua > Tamandua tetradactyla. The sequence goes on along the minus strand of NC_135346.1, from coordinate 59,999,751 downwards.
ATATTTTTCTTTACCGTGATCTTTTTTCCTTCTTGACATTCCAAGATTCCTTTTATCGTTTTCTTTCTGTTTAGAGAACTCCCTTTAGACAATCTTTTAGGGTATATATGTTAAAAACAAATTCTCTTAGCTTCCCTTCATCCAAGAATGTCCTCGTTTTTCCCTTTTTTCTGAAGAGTATCATCTGGATATAGAATTCTGATTTTCTTTCATCCCTTGAAAAATGTGCCACTTCCCTCAGGCCACCACAGTTTCTAATGGAAAAACCACTGTCATTTGAAATATTTTTCTTCTCTAGATAAGGTATCATTTTTCTCTTGCTGCTTTCAAGACTTTTTTCTGTCTTTAGTTTTCAGGAGTTTGAGTATGATGTTTCTTAGTATGGATTTCTTTGGGTTTATCCTGTTTGGGGTTTGCTCAACCTTTTGAATCTGTAGGTTTATTTAGGCCTTTTGCCACATTTGGAAAATTTCAACCATTATATGTTCAAATGCTTTTTTCAGCGTCACTTTCTGCATCATCTACTTCTGGATCTCTCATGACATGAATGTTAGATCTTTTGTTATTTCCCACAGATCCCTGAGCTCTGTCCATTTTTTCACTAGTCCATTTTCTCTCTGTGGTTCAGATTAATTTCTATTGATCTACTTTCAAGTTCACTGATTCTTTCCTTTGTCTTCTCCCTCCTGCTGTTGAACCCATTACCAGTTTTTCATTTCAGTTACTGTGTTCTCCAATTTTAAAATTCCCACTTGGTTTTTTGTTTTTTGTTTCTAATATTTTAATTTGCATTTTATTTATAGTCTCCAGGGGCTGTTTTTTTTTTTACATGGGCAGGCACCGGGAATCAAACCTGGCTCCTCTGGCATGGCAGGGAAGCATTCGTGCCTGCTGAGCCACCGTGGCCCACTTGGTTTTTTCTTGACATCTTCTACTACTTTGCTGAGGCATTCTGGTTTTTTTGTTTGTTTGTTTTGTTTTGTTTGAGGCTTTCTGTATTATCATTTGTTTCAAGTGTATTTAAAATTGCTTGTTGAAACATTTTTATGATGGCCATTTAAAAATCCTTGTCTAATCATTCTGACATCTGTGTGATATCAGTGGTGACACCTGTTGATCGTCTTTTCTCATTCAGGCGCATGATTTTCCTTCGAGTGATTTTCATTGAAATCCTGGACATTTTGAGTATTATAAGACTTTGGATCTTATTTAAATCCTGTGTTTTAGCTGGCTTCCCAGCTAATGGGTGGAGTAGGGGCACCGCCTCATTACTTCCAGGTGTGGGTAGAATTAGAACTTCCCAACTCAGCCGCCATCGACACCCAAGGTGGAGAGGGGCTTCTCATTACTGCCTCCCACTGGACTGCCTTTGATACTACCCTGACTCGGGAGGGGGGCAAGAAAAGGTACCTCGTGACTGCACCCATTGACCTCCACTGACACTGTGGAGGGGTGGCCACAGTACCAGCTGGAAGGGGCATAACCAGCTGTCCCATTTGGCCTGCTCTGACACCACCCCATTTGAAGGTGGAAGGGTGGCTTCTCCTTACAGCCTGACAAAAGGGAACATTTTAGGCTCTCCGCTCTGCCTTTGTTAGTTGTCTTAGTTGCTTAGGCTGCTGAAAGCAGATACCATGAAATGAATTGGCGTAACAGTGGGAATTTATTAGCTTACAGTTTTGAGGCCGAGAAAAAAGTCCAAATCATGGCATCATCGTCAAGACATTGCTTTCTTCCCAAAGACTCACTGCCAGCAATCCTGTGCTCCTCTGCCACAGGACAAGGCACGTGGCAGCATCTGCTGGTCTCTCCCTTCTCTTCCGGGTTTTGTTGCTTTCAGCTTCTTACTTCCATGGTCGCTCTCTGTCTCTATCTCTCTGTCTCCATCTCTATCTCGTCTATAAAGGACTCCAGCAAAAGGAGTAAGATTCACTCTGAAGTCAAAAGGTCCTGCTTAACAATAGATTCACACTGACAGGAATAGATCAGCTTTTTTTTTTTTTTTGCATGAGCAGGCACTGGGAAATGAACCCAGGTCACCGGCATGGCAGGCGAGAACTCTGCCTGCTGAGCCACTGTGGCCCTAGGTTAGCTTTTACAACATGATTTTCTGGATGCATGCAGTTGCAAAACACCATCGCACCAGTGGAGGTAGGAGTGGGCAGCCTCCATTGTTTTGCATGTGATATGCCTAAAGTACAGCAGTTATCGTCTAAAGTTTTCTGACTTTCTAGGCTACACTTTACTTTGCACTTTGGTTCCAGAGAGAGGATTTTTTTTTTATTTGTATCCACTTTTTGCATCCATTTGAGTTGCCAACTTCTCTAGTATCCAGTTCAGGATATATGAGATAAAAAGAACCAAAGGAATCAATGTACCATCGTTCCTAGGGTCTCAAGTTTCCTAACTGGTCTGGCTTCTTTTCTCCACCTTTCAGAATCTTGTTTTTATATGTATACATATGCCCATATACATACATGCATACATATGCATACACACGTACATATATATACACATGTGCACGTGTGTTTATAGAGGTTTCAGCTGTAATTAGTGGGAAGAATAGGGAAAACTGTGTCTTCTCCATATTTCCTGCCAAACTGTTTTGATTAATGTAGCTTTATAACATGCTTTGGGAATTCCTGGTTGGACTCATCTTCACTCTATCCTCTTCTTCAGAATTGTCAAAGCTAGGTTATGAAATTTTCTCCAGATGAACCCTGCTATTATTTTAAATTCAAAGTAAAGAGTATAGGTATGCCTTTTGAGGTCTCATCGACTTTATTTATGGAGATTGAGTAACCCCCTCTCCAAGAACAGGGATGACTTTCAAGGGGTTTGTCTTCTCAATATCTTTCGGTAGAATCATTTTCCTTTGAGCTCTTGTTGAGTTTACTCTGAGGTGTTTTATCCTTTTCTTGTAGCTATTATAAATGGGACATGGTTCCTTGATACTTTCTAACCAACTATTAATTATTTGTATATGAGAATGCCATTAATTTTTGTGTATTAAATTTATAGCCATTCATTTTACAGTATCCTCTCATTATTTCTAAAAGGTTTCTTGTTCCTTCCCTTGGATTTGAAGTATCATCCCTCTCATCTGAAATAGTTGTATTTTGCACCCTTCTTTCCAAAATTAACATTCATTTCTCTCTCTTGGCCTCAGCTAGTATTTCCAGAAAACTGTTAGGTAAATGATAGTCTTGGTGTGTCCTCTTCTTGTTTCTGACTTTAATGGGAGGGTGCTCATTTAGTGTTACAATATTAGGTGTGATATTGTGTTGGATTTTGGTGTGAGATACATTTTTTTAATAATTCAGGAGAGAGGATCTACCTATTTCTAATCTCCCTATTATCACAATATAATAAAACCAGGCATTAATAACAAAACCTTGCCACTCTCCTAAATAATAGGTGAGTCAGAAAGGAAATGCAAAAATTGAATCACAGTATGTTTGGAGCATAATCTAAACAAGAATAGAGTCATATGAGTCAAAAGTCTCAGAACATGTAACAGCTTAAATTAACTTAAGCAAAAAAAGAAATTTATTGGCTCACAAAATCAAACAGCAGGTTGGAGCTGGCCTTGGAGTGGAGCAGGGCTGTGGCTTGTTCAGCATCATTTCCCAGAGCACACGCAAAGCCAGACACTCGGCCAGCAGACAAGCCCACATGGCCCTTGGGCTGCTAAGGTTTGTGACCTGCAGTGCATATGGTAGAAGGGAAGGTGTTTTGGTCTGCTAAATGCTGCTGGAATGCAGTATACCAGAAATGGAACGACTTTTAAAAGGGGGCTTTACTAAGTTACAAATTTACAGTTCTAGGACCATAAAAATGTCGAAATTAAGGCATGCCAGGAATGACACCTCGACTCAAGAAAGGCTGATGGGACACCTCTGTCAATTGGGAAGGCATGTGGTTGGCATCTGCTGGTTCTTTGACTTCTGGTTTCAAACAGCTTCCCTGGGGATGTTTTCTTTCTGCATCTTCAAACGTCAATCTCTCTGTTGGCTCTGAAGCTTTTTCCAAAAATAGTTCCCTCTTAAAGGACTGCAGTAAGTAGATGAAGACCCACCTTGAATGGATGGGGACACAGCTCCATGAAAAACACCTAAACAAAAAGTCCCACCCAAAAATATTGAATCGGAATTAAAGAGCATGGCTTCTCTGGGGTACACAACAGTTTCAAACAAGCACAGAAGGGAGGTTAAAAAGAATGCTCAGCGTCAAGGGATTGAGAAAACCTTGACTGAAAGGGGGAAGAGAGAATGAGACAAAATTAAGTGTCAGTGGCTGAGAGATTTCAAATAGAGTTGAGAGGTTATCCTAGAGGTTATTCTTACGCATTATATAGATAACCCTTTTCAGTTTAAGGTGTATTAGAGACGCTGGAGGGAAGTGCCTGAAAATGTAGAGCTGTGTTCCAGTAGCCATGTTTCTTGAAGATGATTGTGTAATGACACATGTTTCACAATGTAACTGTGTGATTGTGAAAACCCTGTGTCTGATGCTTCTTTTATCTATGGTATGGACAGATGAGTAAAAAATATGTATTAAAAATAAATAAACAATAGGGGGAACAAATGTTAAAATAAATTGGGTAGAGGGAAATACTAGTGATCAATGAGAGGGAGGGGTAAGGGGTATGGTATGTATGAGGTTTTTTCTTTTTTCTTTTTATTTCTTTTTCTGGAGTGATGTAAATGTCCTAAAAATGATCATGGTGATGAATATATGACTAGGTGATGATATTGGGAACCACTGAATGCACAACAAGTATGGAATGTTCATACATTAAAAATGTTCTTGTTGTATGCTGATTGATTTTATTAATAAAAATTAAAACAAAGAAAAAGAATGTTCAGGAGTTTAAGAACTGGGCAAGACTACTATACAGAAACACACCAGTACAAGGGGCATCACTGGTGATGCATTATCAGTAATAGTAAAAAGAACCAGGGCATACGAATGATTTCCTTTTCTTTTATAAATTAAAGCACAATCAAGGTCATCAGTATGGTGACTTTGCTCTGATACCAGTGTCCTGAGATGTTTCCCTAAGTGGGAGAGAGAGAGAAAAAGAGAAAAAGGAAGAGCAAGAGTCATAGCTGGTGCCCCCTCTCAATGCCCAAGGGGTACGGACCCAGGACTCTGAGTAAACTCCCATGCCCTCCCCATCTTCAATACTGTGTGGGGTCTGAGCCTCCAGGGATGGAGGAGATGAGGCATCTGATTATCAGCGTCTTTGTGTCCTTGAAGGACCATTGGCCACTGCCCAGAAGCCTAGGTTGATGGAGCACCTGTTGTGTGAGGTGGTGTAAAGGTTGCAGGAGTCCATAAAGAGCTGGCCCAGGCTCTAACCCTCACCCTGAACTTCTAGCCTAAGGCTAGAAGTATCTCCCCAAAGTGTCTCATGTCATGTCACATCTCAGTGCCTTTGTATATGTTGTCCTTTCTACCTGGAATGCCCTTACCCCTTTTCTTCCTGGCACACTCCTCCTCTTTCCAGACACAGCTCAGAAGTCTTTTCTTCCATGAAGCAGAGTTGATTCCCCCTCCTAGTGCCACTGCAAACCTGGCACCTGCCTTGACTCGCTGACCACATTGCCTCCGGATCCATGCCCCTTCATTGGTCCTTTGTTGCTACAGTAGATTGAATCATGTGTCCTTCAAAGGAATATTCTTAATCCTCATTTTGGGGGGGTGGGAACCCATTATAAACGAACCACTTTGAAGGTGTTATTTTTAGTTAAGGGGTGACCCAACTGAATAAGGATGGGTCTTAATCCATACAACTGTAGACCCTTGTAAAGAGAGAAAAACAGAAGCCAGAAGTCAGAGGAACATGAAAGGAGCCAGAAGCTGGAAGTCAGTGAAAACTGGAAGAGTAGACACAAGAAGAGAGAGCGCTGCATGACAAGAGGCAGAGATACAAGCCGAGGGACTCTGAGGATGATGGCAAGCCAGCACTAGAATGCAGCTGACCCCAAGAGAAAGCGTATGAGCCTTGCAGACATCTTGATTTTGGACTTCTAAGATCTGAAACCATGAGACAATAAATCTCTGTTGTTAAACCAGCCTGCTGTGTATTATCTGTCATAATAGCTGGGCAAAATGATACAACTGCTAAATGACATGAATGAGTGAATGAACGGAGCTGACCTTGGAGTGGAGCAGAGCTGTGGCTTATTCAGCATCGTTTCCCAGGCATAGACAATTGCTATGACTGACTGCATTACTATATACCAACAACCAGCAGGACACTCCATTCTGGGAAGAGAACACCCAAGTTGGAGTCCAGCAGCACCTAGCACACCGTAGACACACAATAGCTGCTGTATCTTCTGGCTCTGACTATTCACCATGGGAATAGAAGCAGGGTGGGTGGGGGACCAAGGAGAGGCAAAGGGCACATGATACCCCAATCTGAGTCTCCATCTTCTCTGCCTTTCTGTTCCCAAGAATCGCCCCCAGGGCAAGAAGAGACTCTTTGAACTTTCCTTTAGAAAAGAGCAGAGCAGTTGGACAAGTCCTTGGTGGCAGCCCCCCACCCACCCCACGTCTGCCCCTTTTTAGGTTGCCCCAAAAGGCTTGGCAGTACCTTCAGATCTGTGGGTTATTTCACAAAACTGTTTCCCCCCACCCACCCCCACCCCATCCCCTTCGCTTCCCATTGTCTTTCTTGGAAAACTTTGCAGATGTTGTGCACAGTTTGAGCACAGGGGAATGACTTTCAAGCAATGGTTGGACATTTACGAGGTATCCTGGACAGGGATTTTAAGGACCATTTAGGGCACTAAGTCTTCAGACACCTGAAGGGTCTCTGCCTGTGTTTCTGGTGTGCAGACCTAACTATGCTTGGCCCTTTTATTTTAAAATTGCAGCTCCATGCACATCATGAGATCTTCAACATGATGGAAGGGATTTGATCTGGAAAGGCACATGGAACCAAGCTCCAGGGCCTCTCTGCATCTCCCTAAGTGAATGTCACCTATAAAGTGGAAAGGATAGTCCTACCTCCAAGGGTTTTGCAACAATTGAGATATTGCAATTGAAACTCTCCAAAGGGAGGACGGGAACATAACCTGTACTGAGCACCTGCTTGTATGTGAGGTTGGGGAACAAGATTTGGTACATCCAGAGTGCTGGGCTCGAGTCTGGCTCGGTCATTTACTAGCTGAGTGACTTTGAGCAGGTTATTTCTCCTCTCTGTGTCTAAGTATCCTCATCAGTAAATTGGGAATAATGAATGAATTAAATGAGATGATACATGAAAAACTGTAGGCACCATGTCTTGCAGTACCCAGCCATAGTTTGATGTGTATCTAACTAGTGTAAGAGCTCATTAAATTGTGTTCATTTCCTCATTCACTTCTTACCTCTATGTTATATTATTTACATCTGGCAATTAGTGGATACTTTGGGGGCTTAAAAAAGACAGAGGCTACTGATAATACTGAGTATCACAAGTATGCAGAGTGACTAAACTCTCAGGTGTTGTTGGTGGGAATGCAAAATGCTACCGCCACTTTGGAAAAGTTTTTTATAAAGTCAAATATACACTTATCATACAAGCACACATAGCTGGTTACCCAAGGAGAATGAAAGCTTATGTTCACATAAAATGCATATCTATAGGGGCAGTGTGATGGTGGCTCAGTGGCAGAATTCTTGCCGGCCATTCTGGGGACCCGGGTTCAATTCCCAGCTCCTGCCCATGCCAAAAAAAAAAAAAAAAAAAAAAAGCCTATCTGTGAATGTTTATCGCAGCTTTATTCATGATCACTGGAAACTGCAAATAACCCAAATGCCCTTCAATTAGAGAATGGATAAACAAATTGTGGCATAACCATGCAAAGAAATACCACTCAGCCATGAAAAGGAACAGCAATCAATACACGCAACAACGTGGGTGAACCTCAAATGCCCAATGCTAAAAGAAAGAAGTCAGACTCAAGACAGAAAAATCACATTACACCCTGTTGCTTCCATTTTTATGACATTCTGTAAAGAGCAAAACTATCGGGGCAGAGTACAGATCAGTGATTGCCGGGAATTAAGGATGAGGGTTAGGATTTGACTACAATGGGATAAGACAATGGAATATCTAGGGAGGATGGAACAGTTTTGCATCTTGATTCTGGTGGTATTTACTTGGCTATTCATTTGTCAAAATACAGAGAACTCTACACCAAAAAGAATGAATTTTTTAATGTTTTTTTTTAAAGAGAGGCATTCCAACTGAGCTCTAACTTTTCTTGCTGCTTCATCTATTTACCCAACAAATATTTATCAACTCCATTTACCCAACATGTCCCCAGGAGCCCTAGGAATGGGCAAGGAGTGGAAGGCTGTGTGGCAGGTGGGCGAAAGAAGAGGAAAACAGGGTGGCCACTGTAGTTGTAATTGAGATAAAAATTCCATCCGTAAGTTTTTCCTTAGAGGTGAACTCTGAAATCTTTGGATGCTTTAACACCTGCTCCAATAATCTTTTAGGATGTGTGGTTGTACAGTATGTGCCCTGCACATCTGCCTACCTCTGATGCTCTGGTTTAAAACCCATATTTGGCTTTAGTTTTTGCCTGCTTGTTTTGTTGCTCCATCTCCGCTCCTTCAATCAGGGGTATTTTAAAACTAGAAAAAAAAAATGGCACATGTTTCTGGGCATTTCTCCCTCACCCAGCACAGGGACTGGGGTCTTGTCCCTCCTGGACAGTATGTTCAGTCTGTTCCTTCCCAGGTTTGGGGTGACAGCTTAAAGATACCATTTCAGTTATAAGTGAGAGCAGCTTCAAAAAAAGGAATGTGTTGGGTCACAAAACTTGAGAGACCTGAACTAGGCCAGCTTCAGGCACAGCTGGGTCCAATCACCAATATCCAATGAATGCTGTCTCTGTCTATCTTTCTATCTTTATCTTTTCCTCCCTCTCCCTTCCAGTCCCCGGCTCTCTCTTTAACTCCCGGCCCTCTTTCCTCTGTGTTGGATGTTCACGGCTGCCGTTCCACAGTGCGTGAACGTGACACCTGGTGGCAGAAGCCATACTCCCTGCTTAGAAACACCACACTCCACTTCAGCATTTTCTTTTCATTGTTTTCCTCGTGAGTAGCTATTTGACAGAGTCTTATTTAGATGCCAACATCCATGTGCAGGAAATGTGAGAAGGCCCCTTCCACCCAACCCATGCCTGGGTGTTCCGCTCACTTCCTGCCTGTGTGGGATTGCACCATCAAGCTCTCCATCAACCCCAGTGCCGTTGAAATCCACAGGACCAAGAGCCCACCCTGCTCTGCCTTGGGACCCCCTAAGCAAAAATTCCTCTGAGTGATACAAAACTGCAGTTGTTTCTTCATTCATCTGTTTAACAGACCGTGGCAGAGATTCTACTTTGTACTGGGCTGTCTGGTTGCCAGGGATACAAAGATGAAATATTCTTTCCTGCTCTTGAGAACTTGTGGTCTAATGAGAGATTAGGGTCCGGTTGACCAAGATGGCAGTGAGTGATGCTCCGGGGTGCTGTTCCCCCACAGAATCTGAACAACTAGCAAAAATTGGCAGAGCCATCTTCCTCAGAACTCCAGAAAAACAGTTACAGGGTTGCAGTAACTGGACAAATGTTGAATCAAGAAAGGAGGGCTTATGTTTCTTGAAGATAATTGTATGATGATATGGCTGTCGCAGTGTGACTGTGTGGTTGTGAGAGCCTTGTGTCTGATGCTTCTTTAGTCTACCTTATCGATGGAAAAGTAAAACATTTGGATTAAAAATAAATAATAAGGGGAACAAATGTTAAAATAAATTTAGTAGATTGAAATGCTGGTGATTGGTGAAGGGGAGGGGTAAAGGGTATGGTATGTATGAATTTTTCTCTGTCTTCTTTTTATTGCTTTTTCTGAATTGATGCAGATGTTCTAGGAAATGATCATGATGATGAATATACAACTATGTGATGCTAGTGTGAATTATTAATTATATAACAAGAATGGAGTGATCATATGATGAGAATGTTTGTGTTTGTATGTGGTTATGTATCATAAATAAAAAATAAATAAATTTAAAAAAAGAAAGGGAGGGGTAAGGGATATCGTATGTATGAATTTTTTTCTGTTGTCTTTTTATTTCTTTTTCTGAATTGATGCAAATGTTCTAACAAATGATCATGATAATGAATATGCAACTATGTGATGATATTTTGAACTACTGATTATATATGTAGAACAGAATGATCATATGCTAAGAATGTTTGTGTTTCTTTGTTGTCATTTTTTTCAATTTTTAAATTAATTTAAAAAATTAAATATATATATATCATACCACTTAAAAAATAAAAAAAGAAAGTGGGGCTTTAAAAAACAGTAGGAGGGGCGGGCCGCGGTGGCTCAGCGGGCAAAGTGCTTGCCTGCTATGCCGGAGGACCTCGGTTCGATTCCCGGCCCCAGCCCATGTAACAAAAACGGAGAAACAGAATACAATAAAACCAGAAAATGTTTAAAGATGTTTCCCTTTCTTCCTTCCTTCCTTCCTTCTCTCTGTCTTTCCTTTAAAAAAAAAAAAAAAAAAAACAGTAGGAGAAGCTCATGGTGACCTTGTTGGACCCTCTCCCATTCCCTCCCCAGCTTGCCAGCATGGGGCCTGCCTGTGCTCCAGTTGCAGATTTTTAGCCCTTTTCCTGAAGGAGCAAAGAAACCCTTCTGTTCACACTGCATATTGATAGCACCTGTATGCTGGTGCTGATCTATCAGATAGCAACTGAAAGACTGAGCCAGGCAATTTCTGCCTAGACCTCCCAGAACTTGCCCTGCAAAAGTACCTTGCAGATTGCTAAAGTACTTTGACCTAATTGCTATAAGAAACAATTAGGTCAAAGTAGCCTGAGGCAAAGGATTACCTGCTTTAAATAATACAATACAGTAACCTACAGTGGGAGGGGAGCAGAGGTGGAGTCTATTAAGGTAGCATCTGAATTCCTGTAAAGGGAGGAATTCTTAAAGCCACAAGCCCAGGACAAGACACAGACTCAAAAAAGACACAGAAGATTCTACACTGCATTACAACATAGAAACTCAGCAAATCCTAAACAGGATAAATTTGAAGAGAACTACAACCAGACACATAGTAGTCAAACCATCAGACTTGACAGAAAGAATAAATTCTGAAGAAAAGGGCCAACCAATGCAGAGACAATTTGAAGACTATAAAAGGTGTTTTGTGTGTGTGTGTGCGCACGCGCACGGGCGTGTTTACTTTTGTTTATTTGTTTTTATTAGCTCCTGGCACTCAAGGAAATCTCTATCATATCACTAGTTGGACACAAACTTAAGGAAAGGATAGCTCAGAGACTAAATCTAACACACTAAATTGTTATAATGTATAATGTACAACAGAAGATTACAGGGCAAACAAAGAAACAGGAAATGATGGCCAACCACAAAAGGTAAAAATCCAGAAGCTATCAATGAAGAAGACCAGACTTTGGACATATGAGACAACAATTTTGAAAAATGATCCTCACTCAATCTGCTTGAGAGATATAGTAAAACACAAAGAACTAAAGGATATCATGGAAACAATGAATGAAGAATATGAGAATTTCAACCAAGAAATAGAAATTTCAAAAGGAACCGAACAGCCATATAGAATACAAAGAAAAAAAAAGGAACCAAACAAAAATACTGGAGTTGAAGTCCATAATAACTAAAATGAAAAATTCCCTAGAATGTTTCAACAGCAGACTGGAGCTGGAAGAGGAAAGAACCAGTGAACTTGAAGACAAGGCTTTGAAATGATTCAGGCTGAGGAGCAGGAAGAAAAAAGAATGAGAAACAATGAACAGAGCCTAAGAGGCCTGTGGGACACCATCAAATATACTATTATGTGCATTATGGACACCCCAAAGGAGAAGAAAGGGGCAGAAGGAATATCCAAGGAAATGATGGCAGAAAATTCCCAAATTTAATGAAAAATATGAATATGCACAATGAAGAAACCCAGCAAATCCTAAACAGGATAAATTTGAAGAGAACTACAACCAGACACATAGTAGCCAAACCATCATAAGCCAAGGACAAAAAGAGTTCTGAAAGTGGCAAGAAAAAGCAACATGTTTTTCTGTAAGTCAGTCCCAACAAGATTCAGTGCAAATTACTCATAAAAAAGCACATAGGCAAGAAAGCGGTAGAACAAAATATTTTAAAGTGCTGAAAGAAAGCAGTTTCCCACCAGGAATTTTATACTTGGTGATACTGGTTTCAAAAATGACCATAATTTCGACATCCAGGGATGAAAGTCTCCCTGGTGATGTGGGAGATGACTCCCAGGTATGAGCCTGGCCCTGGCACTATGGGATCAACAAGGGGGAAATGAAGTATAACAAATAAAGTATCAGTGACCAAGAGCGTTCAAGTAGAGTCAAGAGGCTACTCTGGAGGTCACTCTTACACAAGCTTTAGTTAGACATTGCTACCTACCATAACTTGCCAAACCCCAACCAAAACCAGTCCTGCCAATCCTAAAGAATACCTAGGGCATTATATAAGATTCTACAAAGGTTCCATAACTTTCCAGAAACCTACAGCCTCCAGATGGGTCCCTGGACTAGATAAGCGAAATGCAGAGGAACCAGACTCTCTAGAATATCAACTATTTCCATCCCCCATTCCATATTATCAGCAGCCACTTCCAACATGAAAAACTTAGAATAGCCATAGCTCAAATACCCCTAAAAGGTGGGAGAAAGATCAAAGGTGATGGTGGAGTTATACAAAAAGTAGGGTTTAACAGATGAGTGTGATTGCTGAATCATTATATTGATATCTGTTTTAGTTTCCTGTATTTTAGAACAGCTAAAAGTAAACACCTAAAATTGTGCAATTGTAACCCATACCAAACTCTGAAATCTGCCCTACAACTAAAATTGTTGGATGTGCTTTGAAATGTATTGCTTTTTTGTAAATATGTTTTACTTTTCACAAAAAAAAAAAGAAAAAGACTTTTAAAAAAAGAAAAAAATGATCATCATTTCAAAAATGACATTTTCAGATAAATGAAAGCTGAGGGCATCTGCCACCACTACACTACCTTGCAAGCAATCCTGAATTTCAGACTGAAAATAAGAGACAGTAGATTGAAATGCATAAAGAAATAAATACCTCCAGAAAAGCTAACCATATAGGTAATTATAAATGCTGGTACTATTTATTGAATTTTTTGGTATGTAAAAAAAATTTTTTTAGAAAACCCATAGGACTATACAACACAAACAGTGAATTCTAACATTAACTATGCACTCTAGATAAAATATAATTATGATAATTGTTTTCATCAGTTTTAATAAAGGTGCCACACTGATGCATTGTGTTAATAAGGAAAACTACATGTGTGTAGGCAGGTATATGGGACCTCTGTCTTTTCTTCATGATATTGATGTAAACCTACAAACTCTCTAAAATAAATAAATAATTAAATAAAAATGTTTAAAAAAAAAAAAACTTAGGAAGAGAGATTTGCAAAAAAGATGTGCTCATGAGATCCCTTTTATGTAAGAACAATACATCCGCAAAAAAAGGCCTTTTAGTTTGATAGGAAATAGCCACCAAAGGATTCATCGGGACCAAATCTTGAAAGCTGAAACCAAAAATTTTAAAGATTAGTTTAACTTATGTGTCTAAGTTAAATCTAATCCTTTCCTGTGGGTGTGCACCCATTGTAAATAGGACCTTTTGATAAGGTTACTTCAGTTAAGGTGCGGCCCACCTCATTCAGGATGATGTTAATCCTGTTACTGGAGCCCTTTCTAAGTGGAATGAAATTCAGAGAGAACGAAAGCCAGAAGCTGAAATTCAACTGAGCAGGAGGAGAAACGAGAGGCGCTATGTGCATCGCCATGTTGTCAGAAGAGCCCAGGACTGAGGATTGCCAGCAGCCAGTCCCAGAATGCCAGTCTTTGGGAAGAAAGTGTCGCCTTGATGACACCTTGATTTGGATTTCCTTTTAGCCTCGAACTCGTGAGCGAGTAAATTCCCATTGTTTGAGCCCACCCATTGCATTGGCTTTTGTGTGAGCAGCCCAGAGAACTAAGACAGGAACCTACTTGTCTGAGGTCCCGCAGCTGGTAAAGAGCGGAGCTGGGACTTGGACCCAGGCTTTCTGACACTAAGCCCCATGGTGTTCACGCCCCAGCCCAGCTGCATCTCTGGGACCAACTGTGTTCAGACTCACATTTGGTCCGAGGGCTACACTTGGCCCCAAAGACCTTCCTCCCTCTGGGAGTTAGTGTGCGCCCAACTCCCAATGCCTCTCTGACCCCAGCTCAGCACACAGTTCTTGCACCACAACTTCCTTAACAGACCAAAAAGGGAAAACTTGGCCCCAATGCACAAAGCAGCTAGTGGAGGAAGGGACGTGGCCTGGGTGGAGCATCACATTCCTTCCAGGCACTTTCATGAGTGTCACCTTATGTAATATTTCACACAGGCCCTGAAATGTCAGTATTGTCAGCTCCATTGTACATCTGAGGGGACTGAGGCTAAAAGATATTCATTTTTTAGCTTTATTTATTTTGAAATCATTTTAAGCTGGTAGGATAATTTCAAAAATAATACAAACCCCACACAGAGAACTCCAACATACTCCCCACCCCAGATACCGAGATCCACCAATTTTAATATTTTGCAACATTTTCTGTATCATTCTATCTATCCATCAATCATCTATCATCTATTCATTCATCAACCTATCATCTGTCTGTCCATCCATCAACTACTCATTTGTCATCTGTCAATCCATCTATCCATCTATCAATCATCAATCCTTCCTTCAATCCATCTATCATCTCTCCGTCCATCCATCAACTACTCCATTTGTCATCTATCAATCATCTATCTATCCACCCATCAATCATCTATCTATCCCTCCATCAATCCATCTTTCATCTGTCCATCTATCTACCTATCTCTATCAGTCCATTTCTTGAACATTTGAATATGGTTTGCATATGTCATGCTCCTTGAACACTCAATACTACCATGCACATTTCCTAAGAACAAGGATATTCACTTCTGTTACCACTAGAGATATTAGTTGACCTTGCCAAGGTTCATGTTCTGGAAATGGAGCTTGAACTCAGACCTGCTGGGCTCCAGGCATGGGCCGCCCCATGGTCCCTCAATCCTGGTCATACTATTGCTGAAGCTTGCACATCCCTTGCTGATACTGTGGGTACAGCCTGGCACAGGGCCTAGTGGTACAGCTGACCAGGAGCTCCAGGGCAGGCCATGTCCCAGAGCCTCTCCCTGTGCAACAGGTGGCCTTTGGGCCCACAGTTGGTCATTCAGTGGACACCAGGGAAGCCCCAGATGCTCAGCTGTCCCATTCCTTTGAGGTCCATGCCAGGCAGATATGGGCAGGAGTCCAGTACCCTGGCTGGCAAGTGAAGAAACCTTCATGGAAGATTGCCACAGCCTGGATTTCCGGCCTTGAGAACAGAATGCAGCTTAACATGGCTTCAACTTAATTAATCCTCCTCAGCCTTCATGTGAGACCCGGAGCTTTGTAATTCCAGGCCTGTTACTGACTAACCTGTCACCACAGGGAGTCATTTCATCTCTCCAGACCTCAGTTTCCCCATTTGTAGCATGCAGGGTTAGGCTACCAACAGTTCCGTCTCCCTGTCAAGGTGGGTGCAGGCAACACTGTGAGTGTAATTAACAGCACTGAATTATATATTTCAATGTGGTTAAAAGGAGAAATTTTAGGTTGCTTGTATATTATTAGAATAAAAACTTTTTAAAAATCCATAGGACTGTACAACACAAACTATGAGCCCTAAGGTAAGCCATGAACTGTAGTTAATAGTATAAAAACGCACTTTCATCAATTGTAACAAATGTTCTGCACCTATGCAAAGTGTTCATAATGGGAATGGTATATGGGGGTCTTTCATTTCATGCGTGATTGTTCTGTAAACCCACAACTTCTCTAACTAAAAAGCAAAAGGGTACAGAAACTGGGGAGCGTGAAACAAGAAATGCTAGTTAAAGTTTATTTCTTTTTTCTCCAGAAATGTGGACCTTCAGGTCACAGGGTTCTTTGAAGAGCCCTGGACATCATGTTTAGGCCAGAATGCCATGGCTTTTGAAATGACTTAATTTCTTATAAATGTAGATTTACTACTTGGAGACCTTTGGGAGGATGGTGGAAACCTGCCTCTAGTGCTCCTGGGGGGCGGGGGTTGGCACCCTCACCTGCCGGGTCCAGGTATGGCTGAAACCTGCACAGATCTTGCTCTTGCAAAGCTCCAAGCCTCACAGGACATGTGGACTCGAGCAGATAATTACCATTCACTCTGCCTGTCAAAGCCTCTGTTGTCCTCCTTCTGTCTGTCTTGGTGTCCCGTGGCCACCGTAACAAAATACCATGAACTGGATGGCTTCACACAACGGGAATCTATGGTGTCACAGTTCTGGAGGCTACAAGTCAAAAACTAAATGTCAGCAGGTTCCGCTCCTTCTGAAACCTGTCAGGGTGACCCCTTCTTGGCCTCCTCTAGCTGGGGTTTACCAGCAATGCTTGGTGTTCCTTGACTTGTAGTTGCATCACTCCAATCCCTGCCTCCATCACACATGGCCCTCTTCTCTTGTCTGCCTGCCTCCGTGTTCAGATTTCTTCTGATAAGGACACCAGTCAGTTGGATTAAGGGTCCACCCTACAGTACTTTGTCCTCAACTAATCCCATCTCCAAAGACCCTATTTCCAAATAAGGAAACATCTGTAGGACCAGAGCTTATGACTTGACATGCCTTTGGGGGGCACATGATCCACCCTATAACACCATCCCAGTCTGCTTCTCCTCAGTCAGGTCCAGCCCTCCTACCTCCACCTCTGAAGCTTCCTCTTCCTCTTGACCTTGCACGTCTTTCACTCCAAGTATTGCTGGTGTGTGCTCCCCAGCTCCACGCGCAAGCACTTGCTGACCCGGGACATAGGGGTTACAGCCTGTCCTTCCTTCCTGACTAACCGTGGCAAGCAGAGTGGTGCATCTTCCTCACTCCTCCATCCCCCTGCAAACTAGAGTTGAAAAGAGAAAGAGCATCTTTTATCAACTCCTCTCCCCACGCATCTGTGCTAGTCCCACACCTGCTGATTGGTATCAGGGACATCTGTTGACCCAAATGTTTTATGCACATTTGATGAATCCATTGACTTGACAAAAATGCAGGGTTTGGAGCTGGACGACCTGAGTTTGTGCTGCTTTTCCATCACATACTGTTTGTGGGCCCTTAGTCTCTGAGCCTCTGATGTCTTTCTGCAAAATGCAGATGCCTCCCTTGGTGTATTGCAGCACCAAATGAAATAATGCCCGGTAAAACACATGAAAATATTCGGTGCAGTACAAGGGATTGTCACCATGGCAGTGTTGTTCTCAGATTCCTGAAGTGTTGCTATCATGCTCAGACATCGCTGATACACACTTACTTTGCATCTTTTTTTCCCCCTTCCTTTTTTTTGCATGGATACTTCGCTGGGTCTTAATCTTAATCCGTCGTTGTTGGGTCTTAATCCTCTTCTAATGTGTCGACTTCTACTGGACGTCAACCTTCAGGTAAGAATGTGGCTATTTTGTGGGGGGGCTTCACTAAGACGGGGTGCAAAACCAAGCCGGCTGGCATGTAGCCATGTTATAGCCTGGGAGCCGCTTGTTTTTTTCCATTTGAATTTTATTGTGGTAACATTTGTATAACAAAGTTTGCCATTTTAACCACTTTTATGTGTCTAGTTCAGTGGCATTAATTGCACCCACAATGTTCGGTAGCCATCACCAATTCTTTTGCATCGCCCAAAACAAAAACTCAATTACCGTGAAGCCATAACTCCCCTTTGCCCCCTCTACCTGGTCCCTGGTTACGTCCGATCTACTCTCTGTCTCTATAGATTTGCCTGTCTGGACATTTTATATAAATGGAATCCTACAATATGTGGCCTTTTGTGTCTGGTTTAGCTCATTTAGCATAAAATTTACTAGGTACATCCATGTTGTAGCATGTATCAGTAAGTCATTTCTTGTTCTGGCTGCTTAAGATTCCATTGTATGCATATATCTACATTTTGTTTGTCCATTCATCTGTCAGCTATAAGCAAGTCTGTTTGAACCCCTGTCTCTGGGATATACACCTAGGAGTAAAATTGCCTGCTCCTATGGTAGTTCTATGTTTCATGTTTTGAGGAACTGCCAAACTGTTCTACCATTTTACTTTCCCACCAGCAATGCACAGGGGTTCCTACCTCTCCACAGCCTTGTCAACACTTGTTGTTTTCTGGTGTGTGTGGGTGTCTATCACAGCCTTCCTAGTGTTAATGAAGGGCCATCTCATGGAGGTCCTGGTTTGTGTTCTGGTGGCCTGAGGCAGAGAGTGGCAGCAGGTTAGAGGGCAGAGTGGCTGAGCCCAGCACACAGCAAGTCTGAGAGAGAGCAGAGCCCGTGCTTCATTGCATGTGTATCTGGGAGAGAGGTGCTGCGATTGCAGGGCCCTGGGTTTACCCCCATGTGGTCCAGTTCCATTTGTTACAGCTAATCCTCAGCTGGCATGTTTTTTGACCAGTGCTCCAGGCAACTGACTTCAAGCCTCATTTATTGCAACTCACTGCTGTCTTAACTTCTGAGTTTGCATGCCTAGATTTGAAACATGCCATGGCCATGCCACATTGGGCCAGGGGGGGCTTCAATTTTCCAAATCAATATTATGTTCATACTTTGAGACAGAAGCTCTCCTGATGCAATGCTTTTCCTAAAACTTGTTCATAAAGGGCAGAAAACTTTAGACAGATTGTTAAGGTTCAGACTGACCTTCCTGAAATAAAAGAGAAGCCACATGAGCCAGCTCTCAGCCTCCAACTCCCATGCAGATGGCAGATCTCTGTGGGACCAGCCACCTCTCCCTGGGGGTAGTAGTTCCTCAGACCCACCCAGTGCCACGTCTTGGCAGTCATCCTCTTATCAGACAACTGATCTGGTTCCAGCAACAGGTGAGGTTTAGGGTGCATTGAGATCTAGAACTGTATCCCGGACCTTACTCATTTTTAGAAATCCTCCTACTAGCTAAGCATCCGTAATGCTGCTCTGACTCATGGCCTGACATCCTGTGGCCTCATATCGTAGTAAGAACGCAAAGAACTTGTAGTTTCTGTTCACCCATGCTTCTGCCTATAATAGAAATTGCTCTGCCTGCTGGCTATGATGATTCACTAGAGTTTCTGCTGAGGATATGGATTAGTGTGCGGGCCTATCTTTTAGAAGGTATGTTCCTTAGATGCCATTTCCTTACCATTTTTGGAGAACGGTGGAAATGTGGTGCTTGTGTTTTTGGAAAGATACCAGATGAGTATGCTATGAGACTCCTAAGGGACAGATTGTGATGCCACATGAATCGTGACTCAGCTGTTCAGATGATGTTTTTAATTTTATTTTTTCGTAGGAGCCTTACTGGGATATAATTCACATATACCATTTTAATTTTATTTTGTAGCAGCATCATTAAGATATGATTCACATACCATACGACTTATCCATTTTTGTTCCTTTTTCACGGAATTGCACATCCATCACAACAACCAACTTTAGGACATTTTCATTATCCCGAAAAGAAACCCCATGCTCTTTAGCTGTCATCATCTGATCGCCCCCCTACCCCATGCCTCTTCAACCATAGACAGCCACTGATCTGCCTTCTGTAAATTTGCTATTCTGCACATTTCATATAAGTGAAATCATACAACATATGATCCTTTGTTGCTGGTTTCTTTCACTTAGCATCATGTTTTCAAGGTTCATCCGTATTGTAGCATGTATCAGTATTTCATTCCTTTCTACGGCTGAATATTATGCCATTGTATGGATATGCTATACTTTGTTTATTCATTCATTAGTTAATGGACATTTGAGTTGTTTCCACCTTTTGGGCTGCTCTGAATATGCTGCTATGAACACTTGCGTGCAAATTTTTATGTGAACAATGCTTTCACTTCTGTGGGGTACTGTTTTAGTTTCCCATTGCTAAAACAATACCATGCAATGTACTGGCTTAACCAATGGAAATTTATTGGCTTCCAGTTTTTAGGCCAGGAGAAATCCGAATCAAAGTGTCATCAAGTCAATGCTTTCTTCTCAAAGACGAGCATTCAGGGGCTGGCTGCCGGTCATCCTTAGTCCTGGGCTCCTCAGTCACATGCAATGCATATGGCGGCCTCTCCTGGCCTCTCCCGTGTCTTTCAGGGTCCACTGAGCTTCTGACTGCTCCCTCTGTGCTTGTTCTCTCATTTGTCTGAATTTCATCCTGCTTATAAAGGATTAGTAATAGAATTAAGATTCATCCCGATTGAGGTGGGCCACACCTAATTGAAGTAACCTCATCAAAAGTCCTACTTACAATGGAGCCACATGTACAGGAATCGATTAAGTTTAAGAACATGGTTTCCTTGGGTGCCTAGCTCAAAACTATCACAGGTACATTCTTTAGGAGTGAATTTCTGGGTCACGTGATAATCAACTATTTTAGAAACTGCCAGACTGTTTTCCAAAGTGGTGAACCATTTTACAATCCCACCAGGAAAGAATGAGAGTTTTAATTTCTCCACATCCTGGCTAACACTTTTTAACATCTATTATATATATATATTTTATACATCTATATATAGAGAGAGAGATTTATAGATACAATAGAAGCAATAGATTTTATTTATCTATCTCTCTATATATAGCCATTCTAGTGGTGTGAAGTGGTATCTCATTGTGATTTTTTTTTTTTTTTTTTTTTTGCATGGACAGGCTCCAGAAATCTAACCTGGGTCTCTGGCATGGCAGGCAAGAGTTCTGCCGCTGAGCCACCATCACACCACCCTCATTGTGATTTTGATTCACATTTCCCTGATGACTAATGATTTTAAGCAGCTTTTCATATGCTAATTGACCATTTGTATATTTTCTTTGGAGAACTGTCTATTCAAGTTCTTTGCTCATTTTTAAATTGGGTTATTCATCTCTTTATTACTGAGCTGTATGAATTTCGTACATATTCTGGGTACTAGACCTTTATCAGATTTGAAAATATTTTCTTCCATTCTGTGGATTATCTTTTCACTTCTTTGGATTGTGTCCTTTGAAGCACAAAGGTTTTTTGGTTTTGTTTTTGTTTTAATTCTCCTGAAGTCCATCATACCAATCTTTTCTTTTCTTGCTTATTTTGGCATCATATCTAAGAAACCATTGCCTAATACGAGGTCATGTGTATTCACCCCTGTGTTTTCTTCTGAGTTTTATAGTTTTAACTTTAGGCCTTTGAGTCATTTTTTGAGTTATTCTTTGTATATGGTATGAAGTAGGGTCAAACTTCATTCTCTTACAAGTGGCTGTCCAGTTTTCCCAAAGCCATTTGGTGAAAAGTTTTCTTTCCCCATTGAATTGTCTTGCACCCTGGTTGGACAAGTTTTAACAACCTTCTGGTATGCACGGCAGCAGCCACCGAGGCTCAGCTGGCTGGTGACATGGAGTGCCCATAGCATGAGGAGACCTTGCAGGGCTCTCTGGGGAGCTGTCTCAGCCCTACAGTGTCCTGGGCCCTTTGGAATGGGGGTGGGGTAAGGGTCTGGGCCAGGGGACCTTGGGAAGACAGCTGGTTAGAATTGATGGTGTCAACTCTTCCTAAAGGAAGATGCCTTTGTGCCTTGGACAAAAATGTGTCTGGCCTGGGAACAGTGCACTGTGCCCAAAGCCCAGACAAACAGGTGGCCTGCTGCAAAATAGCATGCCTCCCTACTCCTCACTGCCCTCCTTGAATTGGTGTTCCACTTTACTGGGACAGTCCCCATCTATGCCTGTTTGACCCCTTTCTCTCATAAAAATGTCTTGGTTTGGGTGATAAATTATGCAGTCACCCTTGTCACAGGGCAAGAGTTGGGGTGTGATCGTCGGTGGGGATGAAACCAGGTACTCTGAATCAGAGCCCAGCCTTCGTGCCCTCTTGTTGTAATAAGAGGGAGAACTGAGCTCTCACAACCAAGTTCTCCAAGTCTCAGCAGATGCAATATGCATCCAGGAAATCTTCCTGTGAGCACTGCAGGGTTGGCAGGATTGCAGCCTCTGCTCACATTGGTTGCACGTCTCCTGTTTGCCTGGAAACCTTTGATCCTAGCACTGATGGAGAACATACTTTACCGGTGCCTGCTTCTGGCCAGGGTACCTCGACAGCCCTTCAGCAAGGTTTAAGAGGGCTGGTCGTGGCTGTCTCCACACACAGCTGTGGGTGCCTGTCCTCACACTCAGGGTCCTGCCAGCTCTGTGTTCTCACACCCCCTCGGGTCTCCCCAAAGCCGTGAGAAGAAGCCATATGATGTGGTCGCCACTTACCTGTCATAAAATGATGATAAAAACCTCCAGAGGGACCCACCAACAAAAGAAGAAACAGACACACCTACATGAGGGAATAATATTAAATGATGCAAATTCAGGTATGCACGGGTGGTTCAGTGGTACCGTGCTCACCTGCCATGTGGGAGACCTGGGTTCAGTTCCTGCACCATGCATGCACCTCGCGCCCCCCGCCACACACACACACAAAAATTGAAATGATGCAAATCCAGCTACACACTTGGCAGGAAAAAAAAGAAACCCAGGCAGAGTGGTGTGGAGCAAAAAAGAGAGAGAACTAACTTCAGCAGTTGCCAGTGGGTCCCCTCAGGGCTTAGGCCCTGGGTGAGCAGGTGAGGAGAGATGAGAATCTGCAGTTCTCTCCTGCAGACCTTATGTGAATGTCTGGCCATCTGAGGGAGGTCTGAATTTTCCAAACGGTTTACCTTTTAAATGCAAACCAGAAAAACACTTTCACTAAATGCACATGTCGCCAGATGCTCTGACTTTTTGTGTAACTGTCGCAGATTGGGGAGAGTGTAGCAAAAATCCCTGTTCAGAAGAGGAGTGGAGGAAGGCTTCCTGGAGGATGTGACCAGGGAACTGTGTTTGAAGGAAGCATGAGACTTTTCTGGAAGAGAGGGTCTCCAGACAGCAGAAACTTCATAAAGCAGCGTGGAGCATATGGTGTGGGGAGTATAAAGATGGGGCTTGGAAAATAAGTTGAGGCTGAATTATGGAAGTTTCAACTGCCTTGGTGAGAAATGTGAATTTTAGTCTTTATGTAGTGATTTGCAAACCAGTGTCCTAGTTGTCCTTGACTCATGAGATGCTCCTGGAATAAAGGTCTACCCAGAGAAGTTGGGGAAACCTCATGTACAGTTCTTTCCATCCCCCACCTTAGAGAGTTGTAAGGTGTATTCTCCTATTAAGGGCCCTGAGAAGTCCTGCAGTGAGTGTCTCTTTTGACTCTGATTACTCAGGGCTTCCTTTAAACCATCCTGTAGCCATTGTGCTCCAAGGAAAGCATGGCTCAGGCAATAGGGAGCCACAGCAGGTTTCAGAGCAAGACAGTAACAGGATCAGAGGTGGGATAGGGGATGGGATGGCTGGGATGTGCTGAAGGTGGAGGGACCCCTAGTGAATACTCATTGACTAAGTCAGAGAGTCCATCTGGACAGCTACCTGATGTCTGGGAAGGGCCCAGTAAAATCTCCAGAAGATGAAGGAGCCAATCATGGAGAGTGAGAGAGAAGCAAGAAAGCAGTAGCCACCTGCGGGCTCTGCGGATGCTACAGCTCAGAGACCTCCTTCCTTTTCAGCCATCAGCAACCACAGCCCCAGCAGATGGAGGGTTTCTCACTCAGAATGTGTTGATATTCAGTAAGCACAAATCAAACTCATGAGCTGTTCCCATGAAGACTCCAGGAACATCTGGACACCTGCTTCCAAGAGGGCCCGTCTTGTCTTTCTTCCCTTTTGAGCAGAGGGAAAACGTTAGATTAAATCCAGTATATCCCCATACCATCCCAGCCCCTAAATCCTTAAGCAGAGTGGAGAACTGAATCTCCTGTGGGATTATCAGAACTAACACTAAAAATATTTCTTGTATTTTAAATGGATCTGTCTTCTCATCAAGAGGGAAGTTTATACTTCAGGAGTCTCTGAATAAATGTCTATGAAATATATTTCAGGCCAGAGAGCACATGAGACTCCCAAGAGAGGGAACTTTAGATCCAACTATAAGTTAAGGACTCTTGCAGGTGAACCTAACAGAAAGATTAAAGTCATGAAGGGAATGAATTCGATGAAATATACAGAGTTAAGGTATTTTACTCTGGGAGGGTGTATTAGCATTCTCCAGAGAAACAGAACTCTCTCTATATATATATGCATATTATGTATATGTATATGCATATATATATATATATATATGTATGTATATGTCCATTTTCTAGTTTGCTAGCTGCTGGAATGCAACATACCAGAAACAGAATGGCTTTTTAAAAGGGGAATTTAATAAGTTGCTAGTGTACAGTTCTAAGGCCAAGAAAATGTCCCAAGTAAAGCAAGTCTATAGAAATGTCCAATCTATGGCATCCAGGGAAACATACTTAATTCAAGAAGGCCAATGAAGTTCAGGGTTTCTCTCTCAAGTGAGATGGTGCATGGTGAGCACAATCACAGTTTCTCTCTCAGCTGGAAGGGCACATGGTGAACACGGCATCATCTGCTAGCTTTCTCTCCTGGCTTCCTGTTTCATGAAGCTCCCCGGCAGGTGTTTTCCTTCTTCATCTCCAAAGGTCACTGGCTGGTGGACTCTCTGATTCTTGTGGCTATGTCGTTCTGCTCTCTCAGAATCTCCCTTTCTCCAAAATGTTTCCTCTTTTATAGGATTCCAG
The DNA here is from genome assembly GCF_023851605.1 of Tamandua tetradactyla. NCBI lineage: Eukaryota > Metazoa > Chordata > Mammalia > Pilosa > Myrmecophagidae > Tamandua > Tamandua tetradactyla. Next base: position 59,974,952 of record NC_135346.1, on the reverse strand, counting down.
TAAACTAATTAAAACCCACCAAAGTGGGTGGAGACACGTCTCCACCTAATCCAGTTTAATAACCACTCTTCACTTAGTCACATCTCCAGGGAAGTGATCTAATTACAGTTTCAAACATACAGTACTGAATAGGGATTAGAAGAAACAGCTGCCTTTACAAAATGGGATCAGGATTAAAACATGGCTTTTCTAGGGTACGTGCATCTTTTCAAACCAGCACAGTACATATATGTGTCTTTGTGTGTATATATATATAGAGAGAGAGAGAACGAGGGAGAAAGACAGAGATTATAAGAATTGGCTCATACAACCATGAGGTTTAGCAAGTCTGAGTTCCATTAGGGCAGGCTACAAACTGGAAATTCTGATGAAGTTACAGTTGAATTCCCCAGAGGAAGCTAGCTAGCTGAAGTAGAGGCAGAAGTTATTTTTCCTGATTTCTTAAATCTTCAGTTTTGCTTTAAGACCTCTAATGGACTGGATAAGGAAACTACCCTTCATTGCTAAGGGCAGTTTCCTATGGTTATTGTAGATGCAGTCAACAGTAGATGCAATCAAGTGATTGATCATGTAAATCCATCTACAAAATAACAACCAGGTAAGCCTAAACAGCTGGACACCGTCACCCAGCCAAGTTGACTCTTGAACTTACCATCATAGAGGGCCGAGGAGGAGGTAGCTTTCTGCATCATTCTGCTTCTGTTTATTGCTTTGATTCTTCATAGGGCCATTCCTGTCAACACTGTCCTTAGCTGGAAAGTCCCGGAAGAAGGTTTTGCAGGCATTATAGCTACTACGTACAGCCCATCATTCCCTAGCCTTTGGTTCTCTTTAAGGCCACTAAGGGCCACGGGAATCATCTTCTTCTGGGTGTGAAAGCTGGAAGAGAAAGGAATGGGACAGTCACCTGGGATGCCACAGAGCTGGAACAGGTCTTCAGTGGCGGTGGGGAGAACCCTGATTCACTCACTCGTTCATCCATGCATTCATTCATCATTTTCTTTAAGCTGAGCTTTATGTTACTGCTGGGGATAAAAGACACAGGTCTCTATGAGTTCCCCAGTCTAGGAGGAGAGGCTGATAAGCAAACTCAAAATGCAGTCCACTGTGAAAAGCAATGTGGCTGAACTGTGTCTTCAGGAAATGAGATGCAAAGGACAGGGACCTTGCCTGGAGAGGTTAGGGCAGGAGACAGAGCAGGGGATGCTTGTGTTGGGCTTTAACAAAAGACATAGAAATGTGTAGGTGTGCTCCAGGTGGAGGGACCAGCGTGCACAGGTGCATGGAGTTCATGAGATCCCAGTGTCTTAGGGAGCTGTGAGTAGTGTGGTTTGACCAGAATTTGAAATTTGAAGGACATGTAGAAGGAGAGGAGGTGGAGAGATGGGGAACCAGAGCCCAGGGTTGGGGACCCAGGCTAAAGAGTGTGACTTTTCTCCAGGACGCTGAATTTGGGGAGCCACTGAAGGTACTCAGACAGGGTCACTCAGCTGTCAGCACGCAGATGGGTATAATAAAAGAAAAAAAGGCACTGGAGTGATGTCAGTTTCCAGGGTACAGAGCAGCCACCACAGTGAGAGGAAAAGTTGAAGTGCTAATGGGGGTCAGGAAGTAGAAGACATCAAGCAGAGATGAGAGCCGGAGCTGTGGTCCAAGTACAGACAGCGGTTGGAGGCAAGAGGAGGTCCAGAGAAGAGGTGTGTGTTCCAGGGCTTGGCGGGTGGGAGGCAGCAGCAAGGGGCAGCCAGTATCACTTCTCAGTATCACTGCTAGGAGACCAGCTCAACACACAGCAAGGGCAGAAACGTTCACACTCCTGTTCCACCAGTCCTGGAAATTAATTGTTAAGGAGCCAGTGTCAGAGAAGGGAAAGCCCTGTGTGTGCACAGGCGGCACATGGAAAGTCTCTGGTCCCCACAGCACATCACCCCAGACTGGTTGGGATGGAGTGTGGACATCAATTGCACTCATTTAATAGCCAAATAACAGAAGCAAGTCAAATGTCTGATGATAAGGGGGATCACTGAGTCAATCACAGGGCGTCGATTTAGTGGCAGAGTATAGAGCCATTAACATATGACAAAAGAAGTCTGTCCCACACACAGCCATATTGAGTCTGGGGGCTCTCTCAACCCAGGGGTCCCTTCTGCTCTTGGAACCTACGGTTTCCTCCCAGATTCTTCTCTTGTCTGGGCAGGGGGAGGAGATAAGGGTCAGCCACAGTGCCAAAGAGACCTCTGCCCTGCCCCCCGAAGCATGGGCACCTCAGGTCTCGTGACCCCATGGGGACAGAAAGTTCAGGGAGGGAAACTGCCACCCTGCTTGATCCAACATCATCCTTCCACATACATATCTGTTTGCATGTCTGCATATCAATAGGCTGGAGCAAATGTCCAAACATGGAAATACTGGTGCTCGGTCAGTGGGATTGTGGGTGGGTCTTATTCCTAAAATTTCCTAGATTAGGAAATTTTCAGTAGTAATACTGAAAACATACACATACACACACAACTCTGGTTGGACGCGAGTGCTGTATTATAACCTGCGATGCAAGCTTTCATTTCCCAGCTGCTAATTAATGCAGCTGTGAACTTGTGAATTCCATGCATCTCCCTTCTGTCTGCTTTGATACTAGATACTCAGGACACGGGAATTTTCACTTCCCAAGAAATGTCATGTTTATTATGAATGTAGAGAAAATGGATAAAATATTATGTGCACTCCAGGCTCAAATGGATTGAATGCTTCTCTTGAAAATCCTGGCAGCCAGTGCGGGCATTTTCCGATCCCCCCCACAGTCCTGGTTTTATAATGAGATGCCTTTGAACGTGGGTGGGGGTGAGCTTAGATCTGGGCTCTGGGGACTGGGGAGTGGCCACATTGGGTTTAGTGTTTCCTAAGTCAGTTCACTCCACACACCTAGGTGTGAGTCAACCTCAAACCAACAGGTTGTGGCAGGTTATTTGGTTAGAGTCAATAGATTGCAAATCACCCATTTGTGAAATGTTTCAGAGGCAGGACATGAAGATAATTTCATCATGTGTGCTTTGCTGGGGTGGCCTGCCCTGTTCTCAAGAATGGCAGGAAGAGCGGGACATTCCAGGTTCCGTGTGTCCGTCCACCCATGGGGAGGAGCTGGGGGCAAGACTCCTGGATGCCCGAGAACCTGGGGCTGGGTTGGGAGGAATAAGTGGTGGGGAAACTGAGGCAGGACCCTGCTGGTGTGACAGTCTCTAGGAAGCTCCCACACTTCCTATATTTGGTACCTTGACTGCAGCAGCCTAAGTCCAAGCTCCAGTGGGTCTGCCACCGAAATCATGCTTGTGTCAGAAGCCCCTTAGGTGGGCAGGGAAGGCTGGATACACCCCAAGAATGTAAGCCTCCATCCAGTTTCTTCCTCCTAACAGGTTTTTAACTGGTTGTCTGTTGGGGGATTGCTTGTGAGGACAAGGCACAGATGTCCCTCACCTGGGAGCCTCCAAGCCCAGGCTCTGGAATGTTCCCCCTTTCCACAGTCAGACTGGCACAAGAGTATCTCCCACTGTACTCCCTGAACATCCACTCTGCAACCCAGAGCCACAAAAGCCCCTTAGCTATGGTTCCCAGCCCCCAGAAGCTCCCAAGCTCTGAAATGGACACACCTGAGCCCAAACCCCAGCTCTGCCTTCCACCTCTAAGCCTTCACGTTCCCATCTGCAAGGTGGGGAGCTATAAACCTTGACTGCAGGGGTTGATGGGTAGACTCAGCTCAGCAGAGGGGAGGGAGGTGGAGGCAGCTGGGCCTGCGCAGGGCCCAGGGAAGTGGGGGCTGCAGGCCGATCGGCCCACCCCCACCCCTACCCCCACCCGCACCCCCAACGCCCAGGGAGACTCCACACGCAGAGCCAGCCATGTTTTATCCATAATGCGTGTAGCTCAGAGGCATGCCGCATTGGGAAACCAGCCTTGAAAATGCTGTGGCCTTGCTGACCACTCGGAGGAACATCTCCTGGATTTCCTGAGGTGTCGTCTCACGTCAGGACCGATTCGCCAACACCTCGCAAAGAGCGTTTTATGGGAAAGCGGGTCAATGCAGGTGGAGGCACTGATGATGGTACATGTTTTCCCCATGCTAAGTGTGCCGTGCCTGGGGATGACGCTGCTCTGCTCGTTGTTAGCAACTTTTCTTTCCAAAAAAAATATATATATGCCTTCCCCTGACGCTGTCTCTCTGGGTCTCGTCACCGGGCAGCTGCATATTCTGATTGTCCCCTTTGTAGAGGTGAGGACAGAGAAGCTTGCCGGGGACGCTGCGTGGCTCCTCGTGCAGCCAAGGATTGCACAGGCACCCTGCTCCCTGTGGGACCGGACTCTCTGCTAACAGGATGGAGGACCGTCCTTGAATTGCCCCATCAATCGTTTTCCATTTAATCTTCTTTTAACCTTCCGTCCATTCATTGTCTCTTTTTCTGCCCTTTTTTTTTTCTTTTATATATTTTTCTTAACATTTGCTTTTATCGCGGCCAGAGGAAACACAGGAAACCCTCACAGATGGATGAGTGCTTGACGCCATTGTCTTGGTTTTCCCAGGGATTCTCACAGGCCGTTCAAGGATGGACAACCTCCACCACCACCACCCCTAATTAAAAATAAAAAACTTTGTCCAGGGGACACCCCAGGCTAACTCGCTTAAGGACTTATTCATGCGGATGTCATCTTGGCTTATTTTTTTAATTATGATACCGTTTATTTCGTGCTTTTTGAGCCCTGGATGGATTGACCTCATGTGGATTTGCACTGAATGGTTTAGCTCATTTCATCTCCAGGGAGCCCTATGAGGTAGGTCCTATAATGCTTCCCATTGTACAGATGGGAAAACCAAGGCACCAAGAAGTTAAAGTGGCCCAAGGCCACACAGCTGGCGGGTGGAACCTACATCTCAGTTCTGTCTGTACTGAAATAATATTGGTCCTAACGCCAAATACCATCCAGGCCTTTTATCCATGGGTTTCTACCAAGCTGCCAGCTGTGGCCCTGAGCCTGGAGGAAGAGGCCCCACCATACCTCATCCTGACCCGACAGGGGAGCCCAGGGTGTTGAAGACCCTACTGGAGAAGCTTCCGGAGAGAGTCCCCACAGCTGTGGCATACCACCCTCACCCCGGTCAGGCTTCCATGCAAAGGTGATGTTCTGGCCCCCAGGTTTCCTGAGAAGATCAAGGGGCAGCTGAGCGGGGCCCTCTTCAACCCTCAGCCCACCTTCCCAAGAAACAATGGAACGTTCTTTGAGGGCCAACAGAGTCCCCAAAGGATGAGGTCCTCAGCAGCCCGTGTGGAGCCCTCGGCCTGCAGATCAGAGACACGGAGGCCTGAGCCAAACTTTCCCCAGAGACAGAGAAGGGAGACAGCCAGGTCCTTGCTGGAGAACAAGCCTGGCTGAGGCAGGGGCTGTCCTGGGGCTCCTGGTGCAGACGGGGTCACTGCTGGCCCCTTGCCTGTACCGTTTCCATCAGGTGGGGCAGGGGCCAAGGTGGGACCCGTGCATGTGAGAGGAGCTGGATTCCACCAAAGTAGAGCCCTTGACTTAGAGCAGTGCTTCTCCAAGTGTGGCCCCCAGGTCAGCAACATCACCTGGGAGCCTGTTAGAAATGCAGATTCTCAGGCTCCCCCCAGCCCAAGGACTCAGAACCTGGGGGAGAGAGTCAAGGAGCTAGGGGGTCTGCCAGGTGATCCTTAAACATGCTGCAGTTTGAGAACCAGTGTAGCAGAGGCAGACTATACTGATTCCAGAGACACTCCCCACCCACCACCCACCCCAGGCTCCTGTCCCAATCAGGACCCAAGTCAGAGGCTGAACCAGGCCAGGATTCTGGCTGGGAACTCTCTCCCACTCAGGTCTGCACTGGCAAGTACCTAGCCTTCTGCCCCTCCCTCCTCTCTGCCCACCTCCGGGTTGCAGGCCCAGGGTTGCCAGCTGGAGCCACTTTATTTCCTGGCCAACCCAGGAGCCAGGTGGCCTTAAATCACAGCTGACATTCAGCTTAACGACTCTCCCCACTCCTGGGGTCCTTTGGCCTAAGAGGCCTCAGAGGTGTGGGAAGGGGGATTTTGTCCCAGTGGTACAAGCCCTTCCGCGGCTGTGCTTCTCCATTTTCAGTCCTTAAGTCCTGGGTCTGGGGCTTACTTTCCCAAGCCATATGCCCCTGAGGACAGGGGCTGTCAAAGCCCCCATTGGCCACTTCCTGGGGGTGCAGGGAGCTTAAGAATAGAAAGATACGTCGCAGGTGCAGAGAACACCATTCCAAAGACTCAGCAAAAAAGACCCAGGAGCACAAGCTGCTCCTAGAGTCCCACTGAGGCCTACTAAGTTTCTGAGCTGAGCGAGGGGTGGGGTGGGGGTGGGGGTTGTGACCCCCCCCCCAGTTCCCCTTGCCTCTGGCCACCAGTGGAGTATCCTTTTTGCCCACTCGAGTCCATCCTGTGCCCCGCAGCTCCCACGTCCTGCAGGGTCACATCCTCCCCACCCCCGTCTCCATTAATGATTGCCATCCTCTGCTCCCCCGACACATCAAGAGGAGGGGAGGGGTCAGGTACCCGACTTTGTTCTCTTTCTATTGCTTTGACATAAACTCTAGGCCTGCATTTGATTCTCAAAGCCTTTCATTCAGAAACCAAAGAACCTGGCAGCGGACCATCCCTGCAGCTTTTCATTCCCATGTGACAACCACATCTTCCCCGCAGGCAAGGCAGGTGCTTCTGATGGGAGGGGGCACTGTGCATGCTGGCGCCAAACAGCTGCAATTGGGCTTCTGCCCCCACCAGCTGTGTGTCCTGGGGTAGATGACCCAACCTCTCTGAGCTTCAAGCCTCTCGGCTTAGAAACTCCACTGCCACCCCCACTCCACAGGGATTTTGTGAAGAATAAATGCGGAAAGAGCTCAGAGTGCCAGGAAGCTCCCTCCGTGTTTTCCTCCAGGAAGTTCAGAGTGCTGTGCAAGGAACTGGTACACTGAACTAAGCACCTCTGGGTTGAAATGTTCTGGGTTGATCAGAAAAACTCAGGGTAAAGACTGTGCCACTCAGGGAAACCCCTGGATTTCCCATGGGAAAGGGAACATGTCAATTTAATCAAAGAAACCCAGGCCAGAGCATCCTTTGGTTTTTAGGGGCCAGATTCAGAGAGAGAGAATTACAGTGGAATCATGGTCTGCTGCTTTTGTATCATTGGGTCCTCATTAAAACAAATCCACTAATAAATGGTCAGGTCACAGAAGCTAAGGTAAAAGCAGAGAGGAGTTCGTCTGCAGGATAGGATGCCAGCTGCAGGCATCTCTGCTGGGGTGGCCAGCTTGTGTCAAGGCCCCCCAGCCCTGCCGTGGTGTCCCTGCACAGGGAAGAGCCTTCGGTTTCCTCTCTTAAGCCCACAGCCACGCTTCTCCTCTTCACACAAGACCCAAGTCCACCCTGTGGGCAACTACAGAGGTTTTGCAGGGGGTCATTTTAAACCCAGGCACCGCCTTCACAAACCCCCTTTAGATCCTAATCTCCAAGGAAGACAGGACTTCACTGAATGGATTTGGGGGGCACATCGTGGGGGCAGCCTGCTCTGGGCCCCTTCCCACCTCTCCCTGGTGGAAGGTAGGGACTGAGGCAACTGATGGAGCCCCCACCTTGGCTCATGCAGCTCCCCCACTTCTCCGAATCCTGAAGCGAGCTGGTTGCCAGCACTGTGAACCTCCTCAGCTGGTGACCGGTTTTTCCCTCTCTAGTCAAAAAGGGCCTGTGAAAGCCACTTCCTAATTATCTCTTGGAGGCAGACGTCACCAACTCAGAGGGGGCTGGGAGGGGACAGATCAGTGTCCCCACCAGCTGCTGTTGCCATGTGGGACTGCTTGCCCAGGGAGGCCAGATGCTCTGGTTTTTCTTTTCTGTTTTTAAAAAAATTTTAACCATGTTTTTCATTTTCATTTTTAATGCACATTTATTTCATATATTAATTAATATCAATTGTTTTTATTGCATTGCTTTTAAATGAAAATTGCCATAGTAACCATTTTTACGCATGCAATCAAGCGGCACTAATTACATTTATAACGTTGTGCTACCATCACCACCATCCATTACCAAAGCTTTATCACCCCAAAAGGAAACTCTGTACCCCTGAAGCAGTAATTATCCCTTCCCCCACCCTCCCCAGCCTCAGCCCCTGGTAACCTCTATTTTAGCTTCTGACTCTGAATTTTCAAGTTCTGCTTATTTCATGAAAGTGAGATCATACAACATCCACCCTGTTGTGCCTGGCTTATTTCACTCAACATGACATCGTCAAGGTTCACCCGTGTAGTAGCATGCATCAGAATGTCAGTGATTTTTTGTGGCTGAATACTATTCCATCGAATGGATATACCGCATTTCATCCATCCATTCATCTGTCCATGAACATTTGGGTTGCTTCCACCTTCTCAGAGCCTCTGATTTTGACAGTGGGAAATCTGAACTTCAAGGTGACCTCTCTGTGTTCTAACACTACCCCACCCCGCCATGCCGTCTTTCTCCCTGACTCTTCCCCCCCCCTTTTTCCTGATCCCATTTCCAGGCCCAGCTTGTCTAGAAGGGGCTTTCTATAAAGACACCTTCTCCCCTGCACTTTTATTGCCTCCCATTGCATGACATTCAGCAACAGGGGGAGACCACCCCTCTGCTTTCAAAGCTTCCAGTCTTTCCCTCCAGCAGCTACCCCATCAATCCCCAGACTTGCCCCAGGCTGTTCCCTCTGCCTGCACCTGCCTCCTTCCCCCAGAACTTCCTTTAAGATCCAGCTCAAATGTTACTCTTCATCCATTCGTTCCCCGTTTTCGAAAGGCTGAAAACATTTCGATTTTTAAAGCTTACTCCATTGCCTTAAAAATAATAATGGATAAAATCAACTGCAATGGCAAAATCAAAACTTAAAACTTATGATCTGATCCTATGGGTGGCAACGCTTTTTTCCCATGAGGAACACACTCAGAATGCTTCCTTTCCTTGGCATCTACAAATAGCAAACAGAGTGGTTCCCCAGTGGTCAAAAGGGTAGAAGGTGCCTGGCTTTGGCAGAAGTATAAAATGTTACAGCCGCCAGATCTTGGTGGGGGCATGTAGCTTATCATGGTTTCCAAAGCCTCTTCACATCACTTGAATTACTGAATACTCACAGCTCCAGAGAGGGGAGGCAAATTTCCCTCAACACTCAGGGTTGGGATTCAGACTCACATTCGACCCCAGACTTTCCCTCTCCACATGCCTCTAGTGGAGTCATGTGAGAGGCAGTTTGGATTCAGGAGCAAGCCCTGCGCCAGCCTCTGTGGCACTGGGTTCCATATCCAACCTGAGGCTATGGGGCCTCCTTGGACTTCAGTTTCTTCATCAGTAAAATGAACGGGTGGGACTAGATGGGTGGTTTCTTTTCCCCCTTTTATCTGTGTTAATGAAGTAATATATGAATCTTGCTTATTATAAAAATTATAAATAATATCAAACCGTGTATCTTTATCCCTAAGAGATCCTCTCCCACTTGTGCTGCTATTAAACAGAGTAGTGTGCATCCACCCAGGAGTTTTTTTCTGTACATTTACATACCCGTATGTGCACAATGCACATAAAGAGGTTTTTAATTTTCCTTAAGAGGAGTTGTATATTTATAGAAAAATCATGCAGAAAGTACAGAGTTCCCATATATCGCCCCCCATGCCCGATGCATGCAGTTTTCCCTTTTATTAACATTTTGCTTTAGTGTGGCACCTAAAACACAATATTGATGAAACAATATTATTATAATTATACTATGAACTATAGTCCATCGTCTACTTTGCGGCTTACGCTTTGTGTTGCATCGTTCTATTCTGGTAACATCTACCACCTAACATCAGTCATTTTAACCACTTCTAAATGTCCAGTCCAGGGGTGTTAACTTCATTCACAGTGTTGCAGCACCATCATCATCATCACCCACGACCAAAACTTTTCCCATCACCCCAAACAGAAGTTCTCTACCAATTAAGCCTTGTCTCCCCATGCCCCACCCTCACCTCGGCCCCTGGTAACCTGTATTCTGCTTTCTGTCTCCATGAATTTACATATTCCAGATATTTCATGTGGGTGAGATCATGCAATATTTATCCATTTGGGTCTGGCTTATTTCACTCAACGTGATGTTGTCAGGGTTCATCTGTGTTGTAGCATGTATCAGGTCTTTGTTCCTTTAAACATATAGTTTTTTTTTGGGGGGGGGACCCACATAATTGCGCAAAAAAAATGTTTTGTAAAATTTTTCAGTTTTTTCCCTTTTCTAATTCCAGTGCCTAGAATAGTGAGTCTGACGAGCCTGAAGCTCGTCAGACTCACTAGATACTTACAAATGTTTGTTGCACAGTTAAATGAACACTTTTTTTTGTCTTAATACTCTGTCTCGGAGCTCTCACTGTGTTTGTTTTTGTTTTTTTGGGGTGGTGCATGGTCCGGGAATCATACCCGGGTCTCCCGCATGGAAGGCAAGCCTTCCGCCACTGAACCACCCGTGGTCTCTGTGTTTGTTTTTAATTGCCGCATAGATGGATGATAATTTAATGAGAGCTTCCTAATAAAGGTCCACAATCCATTATCCAAACCCTTGAGGTGTGCATAATTCAAAATTGTCCCATTTTAGAAAACTGATATGGTGCATACATGTGCAGGCTGCTGCTGTAACCAAGCACACTATTATTTTTGCAGTGAAATGTATAAGTATGACCTTTACATGGGATAAATAAGGTCCAGTAATAGCCTCCCATCGGGTTAGATCAGGTTTGCCACTCGATGAGCTTGCCAGAATTTAAGATAAACTCTCGGTGCTTAGAGCTCTTTGGATTCAGAATAAGTGGAAAGGTTTTAGGTCTATGTCGGAAGACCTCTCACACGTTCAGAACTGTTGGGTAAACAGGGAGGCACTGGGGCCCCCTTCCTGGGCCTCAGTTTCCCTACATCCACTGGCATCCTCCCTACCCTTGAGATTTGGTGAGTGGAGGGGCGCAGGAGGTTCAGGGGGTGGGGAGCAGGGACCGAGAAGAGTAGCTGTGCCCCAGAGCTCCAAAACCTTTCTGGCACTTGAAGCTGCTCTGAGGTGTATATATTTGGAAGCTCCCCCTCCAAGCCGCCCCACTTTAGGGGGATTTCTGTTTCTCCCTTCACTCACAGTACCATATTTCATTTATCCACTCATCTGTTGATAGACGCTTGGGTTGCTTCCATCTTTGGGGAATTGTGCATAATGCTGCTGTGAACATTACTGCACACGTATCTGTTTGAGTTCCTGCTTTCAATTCTGCTGGGTATATATACCTTGGAGTAGAGTTGCCGACTCATATGGTAATTCAGTGTTTAATTTTTTGAGGAACTGCCAAACCCTTTCCTACCGCGGCTGCACCACTTTACATTCCCACCAGCAATGCACATGGGTCTAACCCTCACTTTTGCAATGTTTTTCCCATTTTGATCTTGCTGGATTTACCAAAAAGGTTTGCATTACGGCCAAATTATGTTTTCCCTACCCCCTCCCTTCTCGACTCTTTTTCCAGTCAATCCATCTTCCACAACCTTCCAAAGCACAGGTCTGACCGTGATGTTTTGCGGCTTTTTGAGGGTGCTTGAAGTGGAGCAGACGAGGGGCTTGGGCACATGTGCATTTTCCAATGGATAGGTCCCATGGAGTGTGCTAACCCTTTGAACAGGTTCAGACTTGTGACTCGGGTAGAGTTCTTTCCTGTCTGACCCCTGCCTGCCTCTCCAGCATCTTCTCTGACCTGTGTCATGTGCTCCCAGACTCCTGCATGTTCACAGAACTTCCTACTGTCCCCTAAAACCATCTCCTCACCTCTCCCTTTGCACGTGCAGCTTCCTCAGGGTGACCCTCTCTTCCTCTGCTCTGCTCTGCTTAGGGAACCCCCGCCATGAATTGTTTCCTCTCTGCCCTCCAACTCTCTCCACATCCCCCGGATGAGCTATAATTATGATTCTGGGTCTTCCCCCTTTGAAAAGTCTCAGTGACTTACCCCACCCCACCGTCAGGATGGAAATGAGCGCTGGAGGCATTGGAAGTCAGGAGGCTGGTGGCGTGGCACAGGGCAAAGGTGAGGCCACCTGATTGGGGAAAGGCACCCAGACGAGTTAGTCAGTAGAATCATCAGAGCAGATGGCTGGTGGGAGAGGGGGAAGAAAAAGAAGGAGTCTACTATGACAGATTTCTGGCTTGCTTCACTGTGACTTAATGCAAGCAAACTTGGTTAAAGCAGTACCGGGACTGCCAGCCGATGGCTTTGGGTCTCCTTCTCTGGCCGCCGGGCACCCACCCTAAGACAGGGCTTGGAAATGGGAGGAAACCGCGTTTCACTTCTGAACACACTGCAATCCATCGCTCTCCTCCAGCAGATGTAATGACAAAGGGGCTCCCGTTGGCACAGGGAGCCAGGAAAGAAAGGCATTCCATCTCGGGGGAGGCAGCTTCGTGTCTGACAGATGCAAAACATCAGCCCATTACGGGAGAGTATGTGTTCGAATTACGTTCATAATAGCTCTGCTTGACAGCCTGACGCTGACTCAGATGTTTCCCTGTGAACACAGTCTGTGCCACCATCGATCTCATGCAGCCAGCTTCCTGTCAGACCCCGTAAGACAGGCTGCCGGGCGGTCACATTTGTCCTTGAGACATCCTCGAACGGGTGGCCGGGTCAGAGGGGCTCAATTAGATAATCAAATTACTGCAGCTCTTGCTGTGCCAAATGGAGCACAAGCCAGAGATAAAAGTGGCCAGTGTTTGCTTTGATGATGTCATGATGGTCTGTGTCGATGCTTTCCTCCCACTCCTGATCCCGCTGAAGTCCTGATTTGGCTTCCGGAGTACTCTTTTCATCCAACAGTGCTTATCTCACAGAAGTAAACAGGACACAGCTCATACACTGGCCAGCGAGAGGAGGGGTCTCTCGCATCTAGAAGGCTTGTCACCCCTCTCTACCAATAAGCATTCAGCTCTGCCATCTACTCCCTTGGGGGATTCCCTTAGCCTTTCTGGGCTTCGGTTTCTTCTTCCATGAAATGGAAATAAAATGCCTGCCTTGCAGGATTGCTTAAGAATTAGAGGGGTTGTATTTAAAGCCGGCCTTCAGTGCCTGGCTTTTCGGAGCCCCAGGGTCAGGGATGCACTGGGACCTGGCAAGCTTGGGTTTCCCTTCCAACTCTCATTACCAGCCGCGAGACCTGGGGCAGGTAAATGCCCCCCTTTGAGCTTTTGTTTCCTCATCTGAGAAGTGGGAATAAGGACACCTACTTTGCAGAGTTGTTCCTCAACAAATTTTATGGGGCGCTGTGGTGTGTAGGAATCCCAGAAAAGCACGTTCTTAAAGTTTCTCAGTTCCTGTGGGTGTGACCCCAACGTAAGCGGGACCTTTGGATGAGGTTACTTCAGTTAAGGTGTGGCCCAGCCTCATCAGGATGGGTCTTAATCCTTTCACTGGAGTCCTTTCAAAACGAAAGCAAGACAGAGAGAAGAAGCCACAGAAGCATGAAGTTGAAACAAAATATTTGGAAGAGAAGGGAGAAACCAGCCGTCGCCGCTGTGTGCCTTGCCATGTGGCAGAGGAGCCGAGGATCACTGGCAGCCAGTTTTTGGGAAAAAACCTTGCCTTGATGATGCCTTGATTGGACATTTTCTTGGCCTCGAAACTGCAAGTTACAAATTCCCATTATTTAATCTGAGCCATTTTATAGTATTTGCTGGAGCAGCCTAGAAAGCTAAAGCAAGTACTTACAAATACAACATTGGGGTGCATGAAATGAACAAAGCAGACAAATACTATCACCCCCATTTTATAGGAGGAAACCAAGGCATAGAGAGGTCAGAGGTAGCAGAGTTGCATCCATGATTTTAGTCATGCTTAAAATTCTTACAGAGATGTGGGGAGACACACACGTAAGCCGCTATCCACAGGAGAACATGATGGGGTCTGTATCATGAGCAGAGGTGGACAAAAAGGTCAGTGGTGACTATGACGTATCAGAGAAGAAAGGGGTGACAGTTGAATGGGACGTGGAAGGATGAGTAGGAGTTTGTCGAGTGGAGAGCGGTAGGGTGGAAGGGCATTGCACAGGCTGGAAAGAACAGGAGCTGGTTCAGCTTCCCATAACGAAAACCAGCCATACCAATGCCACATCTTCCTTTGAATCACTTGCCATTTATCTACATCAGCAGAATATTTTTAGATCAGATATTTCAGTTTTGGGAGAAGCCAGATTGTGCTGGAAATTATACCCTTGGGGGTCCACTTGATTAAAAACCAGGAAACAAGTTATTGGAAGGTCTTTTGGCCTGTGGAGGAGGCAGACATCCATTAACTTACAGAACTCACCCACAAGCAATTGACAGATGTCTCAGTTTTCTAGGGCTGCCTTAAAGTATCACAAACTGGGGGACTTAACAGAAATCTGTTGTCTCACCATTTTGGGGTCCAGAAGTCCAAAATTAAGGTGTCATTAGGGCCACACTCCCTATGAAACTTGTGTGTATTGCATCTTCCTTGCCCTCCCCCAGCTTCTGCTGGTTTGCCAGCAATGCTGGATGTTGCTGGGCTTGTCACTCTGACCTTCTCCATCACCACGCGGTCTTGTTCCCTTGTCTGTCTGTCTCAACGTCCAAATTTTCTGCTTCTTATCAGAACGCCAGTCGCGTGGCATTAGAGCCCACCCTACTCCACCTTAACACTCTCATCATAGCTAATCACATCTTCAAAGACCCTTTTAGCATTTAAGATCACAGTCACGGGTTCAGGGGTTCAGACTTGAACCTATCTTTTGGGGAAGACAATTCAACCCATAACAACAGAGACACTACAGAGAGGAGCTATCTAATGCTGGCAGCTCCACCTAATCTCCTACCCCAAGGAGTAAGGGGATGGGTTGGCACCTACCTAAGCAGTGGACCAGCCCCCAAGCCCTGCTGTCTCTCTCCTCCAGAGAGGGTCCTGCTCAGTTTATAGGAAGACAGTGTCACCTGCTGCTTTAGTTTCCCAGCTCCTAGAACAAACACTGTTCAGTGGATTGGCTTAAATTTATTGGCTCACGATTTTGAGGCAAAGAGAAGCCCAAACCCAAGATGTCAACAAGGCGATGCTTTCTCCCGAAAGACTGTTCTGTAACCAGCGGAGGGTGTGTCTTCATCTTTGGCTTTTCTGTCACACGGCAGTGCACACGGTGATACCGTTTCCTTTCTCCTCCTGGTTCTGTTGACTTCCAGTTTCTAGCTGCTCCCGGTGGCTTTCTCTGGTCTCCCAATTTCCTTTGCTTATGAGGACCTCAGCTACGTTGCATTAAGGTCCACCCTCATTATTAGTTGGGCACACCTTCACTAGTAACCTCTTCAAAGGGCCTGTTTACAGGTGGGCTCACACCCACAGGAACAGGGGATGGAATCTGCACAGGCCTTTTGGGGAAGATTCAATCCCCAACACCCCCTGCGATGATTTTACAGCTCACCCGGCCCGTGGGAGACAACCCCACCAGAATACAAAGGGTAGAAGAAAGGGTGAGAGAAACTTGAAGATTTATGCCAGCAAATAGGCTTGTCCAGACTGGCCTCTTCAGACTATGATGCGGAAAGGGTTTTCCCCTGTAGGGTCATCTGGTCACCACGGCAACCGTGTTTTATTAGCGTTGCCCCCATTTTCTTCTAGAAAATCATAACAATTCCAGGGGAGATGCCAAACCCACTGCAGGCTCAGAGCGCAGTCAAACCCTCATCTTCAGGGTCTACACCACACCATCAAAAACTGGTTGGTTTTTGTTGCTGGGATTTTTTTTTAAGCCTCTCTTTCTGTCATTCATTCATTCATTCATTCATTCATTTTATTTTTCCATTATGGGAGGTTGATTTCTAGCTCCCACAGGATTCATCCATTTCTCCTAGGAATTCTGAAGTTGTATCGCTGTGGCCTGGCCCTGCTTCTCTGCCCCGGGGGGTAGGGGGAGGGAGGCATGCTTCCCCCTCCCCCTTTATGTTTCACTCCCACACATGCCACTCTGGCCTTATAGCCCCGTTTTCTCCCCTTTTGGCATTGCTTGTCCTTCCTTTTTTTTTTTTTAAGACCATTTCCCCCTCTTTTGGCATCGTTTGGCCTTCCTTCTTCATTTCCTCTTGGCTGCAGATTTCGGTTTAATAAGGCCATGACTAGCTCCTGCACCAGAATCAGCAACTAAGCCCTTTGCCTATAAGCCTTAATGAGAAACAGAGAACAACAGAGGAAACGGTTCTCTTGCCAAGTCAGTAAATTACAACAGCACGACCGGCCAAGGAGGGGCTGGAGCGCGGGGCTGGCTTCGGAACCTGGAGTGTTTAGAAGCCCTTCTCTCTGGGGTCCTCCCTCTCGGTGGACGCTGTCCCCTAGGGCCTGGCCCTGCCACCCTAAGCTCACTAGGAGAGTCCCCACTTCAGAGGGGTGGAGCCCAGTTCCTGCAAAAGCCCTGCGCATGGACAGCCCCCCATCTGCTGAAGTCCGTCATTTCTTAAAGAGAAGCCAGAAATCTGGAGCCTCCTGTAAAACCACCTAATTTTAGCCCTGGGCGACCAATTCACATCATTAAAAACACTTTTCAGACAGACAAGTCTGTGGGTAACCTCTGGCCCGCAGTGGACATTGCAAAAGTGCCAGTCTAAAAACTATACTGGATTTCCTATCGTAGAGTTGATCAGGGTTTGATATTTGTTTTCTAAGATCCCTCTGTAATCAATTCACTAGACTCTCAGAGGTATTGTTTTTGAGTTTAAGCTAAAGCTGAAGGATTTACCTCTGCTTGGTAATAGCTGTGACAATGCTTGGGAACACTCACTTTCATAGTTACAGTGAGACTTGTAAGGGGGTAGGGGCATTCGAGGGGACAATAGAGGCTCAGCTGCATGTCCAGGAGGTGGTGAGAAGAGAGAAAGGTGTTTCCATGTTGGTAGGAAATCCACATCTGAGGAGCCCAGAGGAATCAGGGGTTCCGCTCTCAGGGCAGGAACAGACCATGTAAGACCCAGTCACAGGGACCCCTCCTGGGCTCAGGGCATGTGGGCAGCAGAAATCTTTCAGTCCTAGGATCTAGCAGCAGTGCCTCAAAGGGAGGCACCCCAATCTTGGCTGCCCAGTGTCGTGGACCGAGCTTAAGGGCAGCTGGCTCAGCCAGAGGAGTTGTGGGTTTTGGGGGGTTTCTTTGTTTGTATTTGGCATGGGCACACTCCAGGACTCGAACCAGGGTCTCCAGCGTGACAGGCGAGAATTCTGCCCCTGAGGCACCATTGCACCGCCCAGAGCTGGGGATTTTGAGGAAGGGAGTCTCAGAGCAAAGCCCTTGGAGCCCATCTAATGGGAGTGTCTCTCAGGCCATGAGAGGCCCCCTCCCCCGGCTGTTTCCTCTCTCAGCTGTCCTCCCGTCGCGATGATCTATCCCGCTTCTTGGTGGCATCTCTCACTATAAAGATGTGACAGTAAATGGATTGGTGGTGTAGGCGTGAGCATACAGCTTTGCCCCTCTTGACCTGTAAATAGGGGGTGGCGGCACCTGCCTTCGTTTTTGGGGTGCTGCCCGGTGATGGTTCTGGAACCTATTTAGGATAAGTGCAAATACTATTAGGATAAGTCACAAATACGTGACAGGTGAGTTTCAGGTTTGGCCTCTTGCACAATTCTGCAGTGTTTCCTTTGGCTTTTTTTTAGAATTGTGGTAACATCTGTAGAAAATAAAGTTTGCCATTTTAGCTGGTTTTTTTAAGTGCATGATCCAGTGGCATTAACCGCATTTACACTGTTGTTCTACCATCTATTACCGGCACAGAAAGTCTGTACCCATCATGCATTAATCCCCTCCCTCACCCCCCACCCCCGCCTGCCGGCCCCTGGTGACCTCTAATCTACCGTTTGTCTCTATGAATTTGCGTATTCTAGGTATTTTGTATAAGTGGAGTCATACAATATGTGTCCTTTTGTGTCTGGCTTATTTCGTAGAACAGGATATCTTCAAGCTTCACCCATGTGGTAGCCTGACCCAGAACTTCATTCCTTTTCATGGCTGATATCTCATTGTATGGGTATGCCACATTTTGTTTATTCCATCATCTGTTGACAGACACTTGGGCTGCTTCCACCTTTTGGCCACTAGGAATAATGCTTTGGAACCCTGGTATATAAGTATCAGTTCAAGTCCCTGCCTTCAGTTCTTTCGAATATATACCGAGGAGGGGAATTAGCAGGTCACATAATAATTCTATGCTTAACTTTGAGAAACCACCAAACCATTTTCCATTTGCCCCATTTTACATGTCACCACCAGCATACAAGGTTGCAGTTTCTCCACGTTCTGACCAATCCTTTGGCATTTTAAACACTGGGATAAAAATGCATTGCGTAGGGTCTGCAGGTCAGCAGCTTGACTCGGTGCATTCTCACTAGCGTTTTCCTTTGTCAGAGTCCCCCTATGCCGCATGGGAGTCTTCTCATGCCCTTCTCACAAGGACCATGCACCAGGGATGTCATGTTCATTAAGGAAATGCTGTTTATGGAAGCCTTTTGTGGGGACGCTTGGCATAGATTTTGTTCTGGCTTCAGTTCTGGGACTGCCTGTACTTTTTCTGAGGTACTGCTTGGTTTTCATCCTCTGTTATGCTTTGACTGGTTTAAATGACTGGGCTCCATTATTGTCTTGACTCAGAAAGTTTGGGGTCTACATCTAGAAAGGTCCAAAACCTCATGTCTTACGTTTGAAATATTTATCTTGCTCTTGGCATGCTCGTTCATTTCTGCCTTTGTTTTCACACTACCTTTTCATTTGACCCTGTTGAGGTCCATGTGTTTTTTGTAATTTGTCTGAAATTCTTGCTGAACAGAAGAAATTAAGATGAAACTTCCCTTTTGGTCTGTGCCACATCCAGCCTTTGTTACCTGGAGGCTAGAGCAAGGAGTCTGCACAAGGGGAGGAGGGTGAGATGGTAGGATATGTCATCTCTCTAGAGATCGGGGGCTAGTTCCCCCGAATTACTGCTCACCCCTCCTGCCCCGGACAAGATGAGATACATGCTCACTGAACCCATTTCTCACACTTGCCTGGTGTGCTCCCCTGACCAAAGCTTTCCTCAACTGTAGTGAACAGGCTAAACCAACCCCCCTGGCTCCTAGGGACAGAATGGCATGACAGACCCAACCTGCTATTTTCATCTCGCCTTGGTCAAGAAGATGGCTGTGCTGGTTTGAAAGGATTTATGTCCCCTAGAAAAGTCATGTTTTAATCCTAATCTCATTTCCTAAAGGCAGCCATTTCTTCTAATCCCTATGCAGTACTGTATGTTGGAAACTCTAATTAACTTATCTCCATGGAGATGTGACTCCATCAGTGTGGCTATTAAACCTGATTAGGTGGAGGCATGTCTCCACCCATTCCAGGTGGGTCTTGATTACTTTACTGGAGTCCTATAAAAGAGCAAACATTTTGGGGAAAGGGAGAGATTCGGAGAGAGTAGAGAAGGATGACAGAATGCTGCAGAACGACATAGCCATGAGAAGCAGAGTCCACCGGCCAGCGACTTCTGGAGATGAAGAAGGAAAACGCCTCCTGGGGAGCTTCATGAAACAGGAAGCCTGGAGAGAAAGCTAGCAGATGATGCCGTGTTTGCCACATGTCTTTTCAGATGAGTGAAAAACCCTGACCGTGTTTGCCATGTGCTTTTCCAGATGAGAGAGAAACCTTGAACTTCATCAGCCTTCTTGAATCAAGGTATCTTTCCCTGGATGCCTTAGCTTGGACATTCTATAGACTTGCTTTACTTGGGACGTTTTCTCAGCCTTAGAACTGTAAACCTTACAACTTATTAAATTCTCCTTTTTAAAAGCCATTCCATTTCTATGTATATTGCATTCCAGCAGCTAGCAAACTAGAACAATGGCCATAAATAACTTTTACTCTTAATAAAAATTTTATTTTGAAATGATTTCAAATTTTAAGTGAGTTGCAAAAACTAATACAAAACCCATGCAGAGTTTACTCCATATATACTTCCCAGCCCCCATTGACGCTCCTGGCTTATTCAGCAGAAGGGGATCTCTGTGGACCAGAGGCTGTAGCCCAGAAGACAAGATCCCCAGATCTCCAGCAAATGTGCAGTATATTCAATTTCCAAGTGTGCACAGTGTCAGAAAACAAATAGGGTCGTTTCACCTTTTATGGGAGCTTCCTGATAAGGCAGCTGGGGCTCCTTCCTTACTACAGAGGAGAAACGGGGTTGGGCCCACAGAGAGGGGTGACCTTGTCAATCTTGAAGCTTCTGTCAGTTTCATTATAGAAGCCCTCTAGTGCAGCACCCCCCACATTTGCACATCATAAAATGACTTGTTCTCAAGCAGATCGAGAGAGTGCTCATTTGTACCCCAGCAGTGCCTTCATATTGGCTTGGTGTGTCATAGGAAAAACTTTGGCCTGACAACAACTGCATTTTATCTGATAGCAATGGACAGCTCAACAGTCAGACCAGATCCCAATCCCAGAAGTCTTAGAGACATACCGTGTAAAATGCAATTTCAGCAAACACTCACCAAATCCCTTGCACGAGGTGCCTGGAACACAGAGGGGAAGAAAGCTCAACCCAGCTGGCATAGCTGGGAAGGTTGACAAACCAACCACGGGGCAGAAACAGGGCTACTTAGGGCTGTGGAGGAAGGCAAGACCCTTGCTCACCAGGTAAAGAAGATAGAAAAGTCTTCGAGGAAAAGAGGACATCTGATAAATCGGATTTTGACAAGCACAAGACAACAAGGAGGTGGGAATGTGTTTCCAGTACAGCTTGAGTAGCTTGGAATAGTGGTGGTATGGGGTCAGAGCAGGTTCTATTTCAGTTTGAGATGAAACTGGAAAGTGGGTTGGGGTCAGATAGAGAGGCCTTTGAAACTTGTTCTGGTTCAAATGATAGGGTTTTGAAAAAGGGGTAACCTGCAAGCATTCTCCTTGAGGTAGGATAGAAGGTCAGCAGGAAGGGTCAGATGGAGTGTGGAGCCAGAGGTAGCCGGGAGGAGAAGCCTACATGAAAAGATAAAGCCACCCAGGAGGTGGTTGTAAGGTTAGAGAGGGAACAGAGGAAGTTCTTTGGGGAGGTTGATTTCAGCAACGAGGTGCTGCTGAAATGAGCAGAGGATGCTCAGTGAAGGTCGGGTCTCAAGACCCAGTACCCCGAGGATGGAGAGGTGATACCCATCCTAAAGGTGCAGAGGAAACCCCAGGCACAGACAGGCTCTCACCTCCATCCTGGAACATAGAGCTGGGCTGGACAGAAAAGACTCTTCAACCAGCCAAGAGCTCCTGAGGGACCCTTAGGGACTCATGGACGGGTAAGAGGCAGATCTTTAACAGATGTGGTACCTGCTCTGATGGACGGATGGATGTGCTGCTGTGGACACCCAGCCATAGCTGACTGACCATCACTGAGGGGACAGCATCTGGGCTGAGCTTGGGGAACACAGGGGGTATTCATGGGAAAATGAGGTTTGGAGATCCTAGGTAAGGAGTGACCCATCCCAGTGAGAGGTTGAGCAGGATTTGGAAACCACTGCAGTGTGTCTAAACCCAAAGTGTTTGGTGACTTTGATCATACATGTACCTGCTTTGCCAATCTGCTCAGCCATCTGCTTGCCCAGCTCAAGGCCACCCAGCTCTGCCCTTGATGAGTTCCTGGCGGGAGGGAGTACATTGGCAGTGCCAAGTGCCAAGCAGGAGTCATGGGAAACCATAAGAGCCTCGCCTATAGAACCCCCCAGCTTGGGTCAGGGAACATCTCCAGGTGGGGGAATGATGACATCAGAGCTGGGCTTGGAGAATGAGGCCTGGGTCTCCAGGCAGAGGAGAGGGGACGCAGTGTGGTAGGTTGAATTCTATATCCCAACAAGCACATGTTCTTAATCTCAATTCATGCCCCTGTGGGTGGGAACCCACTGTAAACAGGACCTCTTGAAGATGTTATTTTCAGTTGAGATATGACCCAACTGAATGAGGGTGGGGTCGGTCTTATTAGGATTACCAGAGGCTTTATAGAGAAAAGGCCACAGGGAGAAGCCATGAAACAGGAAGTCAAGGGAACCCGGAAGAGAAAGGAGAAGACATCACCATGTAATGACAGGAGGCAGAGATACAAGCCAAAGGACCCAAGGATCGCCAGCAGCCAACACCAGAATCTTACAGACTTTGGGGAGAAAGCATCACCTTGCTGATGCCTCGATTTTGGGATTTCTTCTAGCCTCAAAACTCTGAGCTGAAAAATTCCAGCTGTTTATGCCAACCTGTTGTATGTAGTATTTGTCATAGCTGAGAAACTAACAAACCACAAGGGCCTTCCGGAAAAAAAACAGGCAGGACCCATAGATATTGAGGAAGGGGGGAGGGGCATCATGCATCTGGGAGGAGGTTGTAGGGTTGGTGGGGCATGTGCAGAGGTAGGAAGCAATGAGGTGGTCTGTGCCAGAGCCAATGGCCTTTGGTACCGGCCAGAGTGGCTTACATCTGACCCCCTGTAATACCACACACAGGAGGATCACATCTCTATTCAGGAAGGACTACTAGCATCAGTGGAGGCTGTGCAGGAAGAAGGAGGCCAGTTGGGAAGCTAAACCTCGACCAGGCCAAGAGTCATATTCAGGGATGGTGCAGCCTGAGGCTTTCACAATTTCTGAGTGTGCACACCCCCCACCCAGGATACCTCCACACTCTGCATCAAAGAATAGTCCCCGCCTCTCCACCCTCTGCCCTAATGGGTTTCCTGTTTGCAGCTGAGACCTGGATCCCAGTTATGTATCTAATGTTCTTGGATGAGATCCCAAGAAAACAATTGTGCTTATTTAAAAAAAAAAAAAAACTCTATCATAAATCCCACCCCCAAAGAGAAATTGTAAAGGCATTGTTACTGTCCCTACTAGGCAGTTAAGAACCCAGGGTTTGTTTCCTGATTGATTTATCTGCTTGTGCGTCTGTTTATTGGCCTGACTGGATGGTCTCCCATTACTTAACAGGCCCTGGCTCTATTTATGAGAGTTGGGAAAATAAGCAGCCCGAGTCCCAGCTCCCATGGCCATGCTCAGCGCATGGTAGAAGGAATGTGGTCCCGAGAACATGGGAGCCTGGGTCCTGTTTATCTGGAACACAAAGGGTCCATACTTTGCACCAGGGATGGGCTTCCCCACAGGTGAGGAGGATCCCAGCAGGCTCATGGGCAGAGTCATGGGGTTGGCCACTTTTTAGGATGCTTCTCTTGTATGTGGCAGCAAACTCAACTTCATCTGGCTTAAGCAACATAGAAGAAAAACAAAAAGGTGGGTGATAATGGACGCATGTAATGTCCAGAGAATGGATCAAGAGGCTCATCCAGAGCCTGGGAGCCTGTCTCTTCCTTGGGCTTGAGTCTGCTTTCCTCTTTTTTCTTCTGCTGGTTTTTAGCTCAACAGAAGAGAGCCTCTCTTTCCCAAGAGTTTCAACAGAAGTCACCTGATTGAGGCTGTTTGGTGACATGTCCATCTCTGCACCAAGCACCAGGGCCAGAAGAATGGGCTGTGCTGATGAGCCAAAGTCACATGCCTTCAGCTAGGGTTGTACGAGGTGTTCAGACTTATCAGTGCAAACAAAGTGGGGAGGGATGGTTCTCCAAAGGAAAACTGAGGTGCTGATGGGAAAAGTCGAGCACATGGATACTCAGTAGACTACAGATGTCCCCCAGGTGAGGTTAAACAGGTAGCTTACTGTGGTTTTGGGGTCTAAGCCTGTTTTGGTTTGCTAAGGCTGCCGAAATGCAGTATAACAGAAATGAGTTGGCTTTTACATTGAGGATTTATTAACTTACAAGTTTCTGAGGCCATAAAAAATGTCCAGATTAAGGCATCAACAGGACAATACCTTCTTCCACAGACCAACCATACCAGTGATCCTCATCTCTGTCATATGGCACATGGTGGTGTCTGATGGTCCTTCTCTCCTGGGTTTTGGTTCATCCACTTCTGGCTTCAGTGGCTTCCTCTCTCAGCTTCTCTGTATGTCCTTGTCTCCCAGCTTCTCTGGCTTTTTTCTGTGTTTCATCCTCTTATAAAGGACTCCAGTTGGAGGGTTAAGACCCATCTTGAATGAGACAATAGGGCTGCACTCAAAAGAATGGATTAAAATATTTTTTTTGGTCTTTTCTGGGGTACATTCAGCTTCAAACCATCACATGGCCCCAGAGGTGAGAACCCATTCAAAAGCAGAACTAACTCAGGGCTCAGTAGGACACATCCCTCCCACTGTGCAGACAGCAAACATCATCTTAGAGGCTCCTGTTTTCCCCCCTTCCCTGGCCCTATAAGCTGTCTCTGGGTCCATGGTGAAGTTATGATTCAAACCCACATCCATTTGGTTCCAAACCCAGGGTCCCTGCATTCCTTCAGGCTCTGGGTGGAAGGAAATGGAATCTCCATCTAACTGCTTCCAGGCAGGGAATGGAGGGACCACTCTGAAGACTTGGCCTGAGTAAGCTAGCTGTCAGATGGAGAAAGGAGAGCCCCAACATGCTGCTTCCCACCACTGACTGCAACTAGAACTTGGACTTAGGAAGTCTCCTGCTGCCTGTAATAACAGCCTGGCATTGCAGGGGAGAAGGAGGAAAACCTGTGTGTAAATATGAACACTCCTTTATCACACACTCACTATATCCTGGTCCCCTAGGAACTAGTCAATGCCTATGGGTCCCTGTGTTATTTCAGTGTGCAATTTTTGTTTTGTTTCTGCAGAATGCATTTCAGAAGGGATAGGTGGAGAGATTCCTGGAGGAGGGGCAGGAAAGTCAGGATGGGGAGCCTATCTGAACACTGACCCAGGGCAGTCAGCTAATCTCTCTGGATTTCCCTTTCCTTGACTGTAGAAGGGCACAGTAATAGCTAGAGTGCACGGGGCAGAAGCACACAGGTGAAAGCCTACCAGGAGCCACAAATCTTCTGTCTTTGGCTCACGAAGGGGATGATGTTCCAGCATGGAGTGAGACGTCAGGAGTGGAGTTGGGGATGTTCGGCATTGCAGATGTAGGGGAACAGGGATGCTCAGCTTAGAGGTCCCAGTTAACGAGGTGAACTCCATGGGCAGGCAGCAGGGGAGATTCGGACAGTGCACTGAGGTTTGAACTGAGGGACAAAAGGGTTGGAAGAAGAGCCAGTGAAGGAGATGGAGGCCATTGAGAAGTGGTGAGAAGGTATGAGGAAGGCCCCAAGAATATCGACTTATGTGGTGTTCTAGTTTGCTAGCTGCCAGAATGCAACATACAGAAAGGGAATGGCTTTCAAAAAAGGGGAATTTAATAAGTTGCTAGTTTACAGTTCCAAGGCCTAGAAAATGTCCTAATTAAAACAAGTCTATAGAAATGTCCAATCTAAGGCATCCAAGGAAAGATACCTTGGTTCAAGAATGTTGATGAAATTCAGGGTTTCTCTCTCATTCGAGAAGGCACATAGTGAACACGGTCGTGGTTTCTCTCTCAGCTGGAAGAGCACATGGCATCATCTGCTGGCTTCCTCTCCTGGCTTCCTGTTTCATGAAGCTCCCCAGGAAGCATTTTCCTTCATTTCCAAAGGTGCTGGCTGGTGGACTCTGTTTCTCGTGGCTATGTCGTTCTGCCCTGCTCTCTCTGAATCTCCACTTCTCCAAAATGTTTCCTCTTTTATAGGACTCCAGTAAACCAATCAAGACCCATCCAAATGGGTGGAGACATGTCGTCACCTAATCCAGTTTAACAACCAAGCCTGACTAAATCACATCATCCAGGGAGATGATCTGATTACAGTTTCAAACTTACAATATTGAATAGGGATTATTCTACCTTAATGAAATGGGATTTAGATTAAAACATGGCTTTTCTAGGGGACATATTCCTTTTAAACCAGTACATGTGGTCCTCTTCAGACCATGTGTACCTACTGTTTACAGCAGGGCAGAGTTTCCCACACAGGGGGACAGAATAACGCACATTTGATGTTCAAGCACATTGACTCCACACGAAACAATCTTTAAAAAATCTCTTTCAGTCCTTCCAGTTGGTTCAAGAGATCATCTAGATCTGGTCCTAGTGTGTCTTTAACCCTTGTTAAAGTGTTACAAAAAGAACAGATTTTAGGCTGACAACTTTCAGGCAGGAACTTTAGCTAGAGTTTCATTACATCATTTGGCTTTCATTGTGTATTGTTTTTACATTAGCAAACTTTATTGCATGGAAGGTTTGTTTTCCTTTTGTGGTAGTAGTATAAGTTCAGTTTTCAAATATATTTATTTAAGTAAGAAAAGCTAATTTAAAGAAAAAAGTTAACAAAAATGGTGCAGGAAAAGATTCTGATAATAGCTCTGGAAAGCTTTTGTGTGGGTGTAGCAAAGACGAACTGTAGTACATCCTTAAGAGAAGTTCAGGCCAGTCCTTTTTGCTGACTCTTCAATCATTCTTAATTGTCAAATAAAAAAAGTCTGGAGCTGTTCAGAAAAGACTTTATTCAAAAGAATTATTTTAAGGGGCAAAGGGGCTATTGCATTAGAGGGAACACTTTGACCTTAAGGTCTGCTAGTTTCTAGGCAAAAGGGGATTTTCTTTTCTAGAAAAGAAAGAACCGAGCATAGGAAAATGGGATGAAAGGGTGACATGATCAGATGATAGATTTGAGAATATTTTATGCTGAAGCAGCCTGTTTTCTGAACAGTCCACTTCAAGTTCAAGGGTCTGGCGGAAGAAGAGAAGCTGAACCAAAGTTTGGTTAACAAGCGTTTGGTTTCACTTGACCAATGGGGGCAAACAGTTCAGCTTAATATTTACGAGACAAAGAGTGGGAATTTGGAGCGTCTGAGTCCAGCCTTGCCACAGGTACGCCAAGGGGCAGCCATGAGACTTGTCTAAGTCCTATGGGGAAGGCTGGGTTTTTGCAGCAAGCCTTCGTCAAGAACACAAAGAGCGGCGGGGATTTCTTAAACTATGCTGCTTTCCAGAAACACAGGGGTTGGGCAAAGTTAAACATTGTCATAGCTATCCCGTGGACTTAATGAAGATCCCAGAACTTGTTCATTTTTAAGCCCCCGAGTGCATAATATTTTCACTCCCGTCATATTTGCATAACTGGCCACATTCCAGCCCTGGGGCCTGGACTAGCCATGCCTCTTTGAGAGACACTGGGTCCCTGAAGGATTTTGCTGCCGAAACCCAGCAGCAGGTGATATTGCCTGGCCTCGGTAGGACAGGGACTGTCCACTCCTGATCACCTCCAGAAGCCAGGCATTCCATGTGAGTATCTAATATGTTTCTCCTTTGATCCTCTCTACTGCCCATTTCACGAGTTGGGAAACTGAGGCTCGGAGAGATGCTTACCTAAAGATGCTTACACAGCCAGGGCACCATGTGAGGGATTTGAATCCAGATCTGCTTCCTACCCAGGTTCTTGCTCTTTATTTGGCAATGTATGGCCTCCACCCAAACAGCGGCCTGTGTTGGCTCCTGCACCTGGCCCACTCCTCCACCTCCATCCCTAAGTCTCCTGCCCACATGGGGCCCAGCTAGCTTCCCCTGGAGTGTGTGGTATACATGACAGCTTCCCCCTGGCTATGTCCATCACCCCTTCATAGCTAGCACCATTCAAAATCCACGCATCCCCATTGGGAAAAGATTTTGCATTCAGAAAAAGAACCTTATGGTTCCTTGAAAATAATTTAGCAGTTTCTATTCTTATTCTGCCTTCCGTGAAATGCCTAGTGACTACATTTTCCCAACCAAAAATCCATGTGCATGGCCTGACAAAGAATTTGGGGCCATTTATGGGCAGGAGAGGCTGTCTCTGGGAAATGTGGTTTGCATGTCAGAGGGCTTGTGCCCCGGGACATTTGGGTGGTTTATGGGACCGCAGAGCAGAGCTGTGGGATTGGAGCTGTCTCCAAAGTCCTGTGACGTGGGGTGGCTGCGTGTCTCGCATGAGGCCCTGGCTTCAGGAGACGCTTTTCTGCTTCCATAGGCTCACCCTCTCCTCAACCCCACCCCTGCTTCCCGAGGCCCCACTTTGCAGCCTGAGTCCCTTTCTCCTTCTCTCCTGCTCCCTTCCTCTCCTTCTTTACCTTCCCTCCATCCAAGGCTTGGCTTCTGGGAATCATCACAGCCCTGCTCTGACTTCTCCCCAGTTCTCTGGAACTCTGATGTCCCATCCATCCCCTTTTCTCTTTAGAGAACCACTTGGGACCTCTCCCAGCTTGGGCTCTATGCACAAGACCCGTGCATCACAGCTCTGCCTCAGTAAATGATGGTTTTTTAGATCTACAAAGCCAGGGTAGAGCAAGAGAGAGACATAAACAGGTTTTAGCTGATGTAAGCACAAAACCTTGTGCCCCTGCCAAGGAATGTTTCTATCAAACCAAACAAGGAAAATGTAAGACGATGAGGGTCCGACACTCTGAAAGGAGCCATGCCAGGCCCTTCATTCTTATTTCATCCTGGCAATAGTCGGGAAGGGAGGTGGTGGAAATGGAGGCTCATGAAGTTTAAATGGCCTGCCAGAGGTCACACTGTCTTTGGTGCAGAGCTGGAGTCAAAGCCGGGGCTGACCCTCTGTGAAACCCAAGTCTTGTGCACGTGAGAGCCATCCTACAGCCCTGGGCGGGCTCCACCTCTCTCCATCACCCTTGACCCTTCCACACTGAATTAGAAGTCTTTTTTTAATCAGGCAGATAAGACATCTGACCTGGCAAAAAAAAAAAAAAAAGCGCACTGAATTTTAACAATAGTCAGATAAAGATAATGAAATCGTGGATCATTTTTCCCCCTTTATTTTTTACTTAAAAAAAAATCTGGTTATATTCTGTTCTAAATTTGGTATTTTTTATATATCGTATCTGTGACTGTATTATATATGTGTGTATCTTTATACACGCATTTATGTGCACACATTTATACACATATATTTCAATCGGACATGAGTGTTTCACGTTTCTATACACATATTTTATGTTTGGCATGACTTTAAGCAAAGTAAGAACTGGACATTTCATCTGATAAGTGAATTCCCTTATATTTGAGGAGATGGAGTTTTAAAATTGGGGGGGGCTGGCCAACTTGAGCATGACTTGTAGCCTGGAGTCAAAGGCTCCTTGTGGTATCACTCAGAACAAATTCCAAGCTCTGTTTTCTTTTAAAGAGCTCACTAACGAGTTACCCAAGCAGACCGTTAAAAGCTCAGAGGTTCACAATTCCCCAGTGTGTGTGTTATTCCCAGAAAGACCCCGCATCTCCCTCTGCTCTGACCCTGCCTAACCTCATTCCATCTGAAGTGCCCTTGGAGATGAGGCTGCCGGGCCACCATCCTATGGCCAAGCTGCTCAGCTCCTGAGGGCAGAGACCTGCCCCTGCCCATTCAGAGCTCAGAAGTGGTGGAGCTTTTCAAACTCACCACCCTCCCCCTGTGTACGTGGGACATGACTCCCAGGGGTGTGGACCTTCCTGGCAATGTGGGACAGAAATCCTGAATGAGCTGAGACTCAGCATCAAGGAATTGAGAAAAACTGTAGAATGAGCTGAGACTCAGCATCAAGGGATTGAGAAAACCTTCTCGACCAAAAGGGGGAAGAGTGGAATGAGACAAAGTGTCAATGGCTGAGAGATTCCAAGCAGAGTCGAGAGGTTATCCTGGAGGTTATTCTTATGCATTAAGTAGATATCACCTTGTTATCCAACCACTGCTTAATGCAGTTAGGGACTGAAAGAACAGAGGGATCTGGGAAACAGTTCAGCATGGTGGTAAGGGAGTTCTATCTTTAGCAGAATTCAGACAATAATTTATTTAATTCAATGGACCTTTTTAAAAATCCAGCCTGACTTGTTATCCAGGATGTAATGCAGAGGCTGGAAGGAACTGCCTGAAAATGTGGAGCTGTGTTCCAGTAGCCATGTTTCTTGAAGATAATTGTATAATGATACAGCTTTCACAGTGTGACTGTGATTGTGAAAACCTTGTGTCTGATGCTCCTTTTATCTACCTTGTCAACAGAAGAGTAGAACACATGGAATAAAAATAAATAATAGGGGGAACAAATGTTAAAATAAATTTAGTTTGAAATGCTAGTGATCAATGAAAGAGAAGGGTAAGAGATATGGTATGTACAAATTTTTCTTCTGTTTTTGTTTTATTTCTTTTTCTGAATAGATGCAAATATTCTAAGAAATGATCATGACGATGAATATGCAACTATGTGATGATATTGTGAATTACTGATTATATATGTAGAACGGAATGATCAAAATAGAAATGTTTGCGTTTGTTTGGTGTTTTTTGGTACTTAAAAAAATAAAATGAAAAAAAAAAAGTGGAGCTTTTATACCAGCACAGAAGAGGCTTTCTCCCCTGGGCAGGGGCCGCAGCCGGGAGGCCCCTCGAAAGGAAAGGTCACAGTTGGAGGGAACTTCAGAGAACAGGTCGCTGGGCAGGCAGGCCTCAGAGTCACTTCCTGCTGGGAACCTTGAGGTCACCAGGGAGGGAAACCACTGCTTAATGCAATTAGGGACTGAAAGAACAGAGGGATCTGGGAAACAGTTCAGCATGGTGGTAAGGGAGTTCTATCTTTAGCAGAATTCAGACAATAATTTATTTAATTCAATGGACCTTTTTAAAAATCCAGCCTGACTTTTGTTGGGTACTTACTAGTACCAGGCTCTATGTATGCATCTGTCTGTGCATGCATGTGTGTCCGTGCGTGTGCGTGCATGAGAGAGAAACAATTGCAAAAGTTTATTTGAAACGTGGTCAGACTTTGGATGTGTTTGACGCATTTGGTCAGCATATTTGTTTAATGTCTACTGTGCTGCAAAGCCTGGTGCTCAAAGTTCTGGACTGACTGACTATCCTGCTTTTCTGGTGGAACTTATGATCTAGAAAGGAAGCTATACTAGGACATAACAGTGATAGTGCGATCTAGAATGTATCTTAAACCTCTTGGACCAGTTTCTCAAATTATCTGGATAGATGGGTATGAGTGTCCTGGTTTGGGAACAGAGGCTCAGAGAGTCTGAGGGGATAGATCACCAGGGATGCAGTCAGGACCAGATCCAAGTCTCCTGAGACTTGAGGCCCAAGGACTTTCTCCTGCTCCAAAGCCACTCTGTGTACAGGCCCTGTACTGGAAGCCAGTATCGCAAGATGAATGAGGTGATCATTATACACTAAGCTCATGGTCTGTTACAGTTCTGCCTTCCCGGGAAAAAGCAATCTTAGGGAAAAAGTAAGACCAAAAGAGAAATTGGTGTTATCTGACATTTGACTTACAAGATCAGCCATCACTATTTTATTCCATTCTGTGCATTTCAGATGTCAAATAGAAGTTTTGGATACCAATCTAAACTTAGATCTTAAACTTTTTTAGCATCTGAAGCAGCACCAATAGGCAACTTGACACACTGCAAAGAGCTCTGTGCTACAAGGAGCAGCCCTGAGTCTGATATCCAGGTCTGTGCCTTGGCTCGCAGTGTGAGCTCAGCTGTGTCTTGCTCCTCCCTGGGCTTCAGTTCCCTCACCGATAAAATAAAGAAGTTGAGTGCTCAAGTGTTCCATGGGGATAGAATGAGATTCCTAGGCATGTGATGAGTCCCCCAGCATAAGAAGTAACCAAGAATAGGCAGAAAGGCCATTATGGCAAGAATGCCAAATTGGGGCTCTCCCTAGACCGTAAGGTCTTCATGAATGGGGCCAAGTCTGAATCACGGATGGATGGATGGGTGGATGTATGGATGGATGAACAGGCGGGTGAGTAGAGGGATGGATGAATGGATAAGTGGGTGGATGAATGAGTAGATGGATAGAAGAATGGCTGGATAGACAGACAGATGAACGGACAGATGGATGGAAAGATGAGTGATGGATTAATGAGTAGACAGATGGATGAAGGGATGGATGGATGGATGATGGATGGTTGGATGGATGAGTGGATGGATAGATGGATGAATGGGTAGACAGATGGATGTATGTACGAATGGACAGAGGAATGGTTGGATGGAAGGATGGATGAGGGGACAGATAAGTTGGATGGGTGAACGGGCATGTATGTGGATGGATGGATGAATGGATGGACAGATGGGTGAGTGGGTGAATGGATGGATAGATGGGTACATGAATGGATGGACAAACTTCCACAGTAGGTAGAAGGTTGCACTAGTTGTCCATGAAGATCCTCCTCTGCCTGAGATGCCCTGAGTCCCTTACTACTCTCAGAGTTCCTCTCTAATCTCATCCTCATGAAGTGGAATTTTCATTGGAAACCTTGATTTCTATTTGTATGTACAGACTGTTCAGAACATTTAGAGCTCTGTTTGAGGCTTGGGGGGAATCTCTTGAAGATTAAATGAGGCACTGGGTGCCAAGTACTTAGCACACAATAAGTATCGGGGAGCATTGTAGCCTTTTATGAGTTTTTTGTCACATGCAAGCAAATACATGCAAAACATATTATTTTTCTCCCCCCTTTTTAAAACTCAGTGGAAACATAACACACTCTGTTCTGCCCTTTGTTTCTACTTAATAGAGTATCTGAGAGGCTTTTGTCTCTCAGACAGAGCTTCCTCATTCTTTTGCATGGCTGCACTAAGTGACCTCTGTGTGAGTACACCTAAGGGATAAGTTTTTAGAAGTGGAATTGCTATGTCAGAGCATTTGGGATGAGATGTGCCAATTACCGTCTGTGGAGATTGTACCCATGTACCCTCTCCTGGACCATACAGGAGAGAACATGCTTCACCACATCCTGGCTAAGCCAGTGTAACTAACCATTTCATTACTGGTCTAAAAGGCAAGAAACAGTATTATGGGGGACTTTTAATTTGCAGTTCTCTTATGGCAGGTTGAGCAGTTTTTCATGTTTCAGGAAAACCTGTATTTCCCTTTTCAGAGAACTGCCCGGTCATATCCTTGGTCCATTCTTCTGTACCACTTTTTCCCATTGACTTGTAGAGAGCCTTTAAGGAACTTATCTGAGTTGGAAATGTTTTCTCACAGTGTGACATTTTTCTTTGGATTGCTTTTTGTTGGTGGGTGTATTTTTTTTTTATTGGGTTTGGTTTTGTTGTGGGTTTTGGGGTTCATACAAAAAATTTTAATGTAGTCACATTTATCAGTCTTTCATTTTATGGCTTTATGTTTTATGTCATTTATAGAAGGACCTTCTCAAATCAGAGATTATAAAAGGAATGGATGGTTCCTTTTAGTACTTTTATGGCTTTATTTTGCTTCATTCTTTTTAAAGGTTGCATAGAATTTCATTTCATGAGGATGTCATAATTTACTTAACCAATCTTCAATTATTGGACATTTGGGTTGTTTTCAGTCTTTTTCTATTAAATGTGATCTAAACTAAATCCTCTTGCACAGCATATTTTTATGCACATGTGACAGGACAAATTCCGAGGAGAAATTCCTAAGCATGGAAATTGCTAGATCAAAGGATATAAGCATCTTAAATCTTGAAATTTATTGCCAAATTACTTTCCAATCAGGCTATCCTCTATCCTCTATTCACTGCTATCAGTGGTGTATGAGAGTACCTTTCCCTCATAGCCTTGCCCCCTTTTTTCCAAATGAAAAACGTCTTCCTTGATTTTCCTCTCAAAGGAAAAGGTGGATGGATAAGCAAATCTGCTGGATCTAATTCTGCATGAAGGTTAGGGGTAGATATCTCACCCTCAGCAGTCTGGAACAGTTATTATGCTTATTTCATCCTGACCACTGGTGAGTATCAAACCAGCCACTTTCAGAGGGACATTTTAAGAACATAACATGCCTTTAAAACATTTTAGCAGAAACTGTACTTAAGGAGGTGACATAAGTGAATATCTTTGTTGTCAGGAAATGTACATTGAAGTATTCAGTGTTCATAGAGCAGGATGTATACAACCCACTCTCAAATGTTTAGAAAAATAAATGAATAGATGGATGGACAGATGGCTGGCTGGCTGACTGGAAGGAAGGAAGGAAGGAGAAAAGGAAGGAAGGAAGGAGAAAAGGAAAGGACAGATGGACAGACAGATGATGGGTGGAAATGATACAGCAAATGTGAACAAAATGTTAAATCTGGGTAGGAATATGTTGGAGTTCTTTATATGGGCTTTATATTATATTTGAACCTCCTTTCAAAGTTTGAAATTATTTCAAAATAAAATGTTATAAACAGTTTTAGCAGAAGTTGTCTTTGGGTCACAAGAAATCAGTTACCCTTCTCCCTTTTACTGTGATGCAGGACTCATCTCTTTCTGGATGAAAAATTTAAGAGACTAAACTCATTATATATGAGAGAGGACTTTGAGATGATCTATGCTTCCATGTCTTACCTATTAATTGAAACCCTTCTCTATAAGGAAGCATTACCCTTTCTAAAAATTTTAAGAGCACTCATTCTACATAACTGAGGCCAGTGAGGTGTTGTCTCCAGCTCTCCCTACTCCCCCATCTCACCCTCTTTAGCAGCATTTCTTGCCACATTAGCTGAAGTAAATTTTAGGTTTCCAGTGTGTTTATTAGCATTTCCATCCTGCTGATTTAAAGAGTGGTACTGTCATCTCTCTCTTCTTTTAAGAGAGAAAATGCACATCACACTCAGGTGTTTTCACAGCTCTGCCTCTAGCTCCATGCACTTGATCAAATCACTGAATCTTTCAAAATCTGTTTGCTTCTTTGCAGGATGGGCACAATGCCCACCTCATAGAGTTCCTGAAAATTGAACAGAAAAGCGTGAATGGGAAGTCTAGCTTCAGGACACAGGATACAGCCCAAAGGCTGAGCATCAGCACTGGTCCAACAGCATATAGGCTCAGGATAAAGTAGTTCAAAGTCCCCAACATGGCCTCCAGGGCCCCCCAAATCTGGCTCCTCCTTGTACTGCTAGCTTCGTGCCTCCCCCACATCCAGAGACCCTCCTTTCTTCCAGATCTTCCCATAAGCTCTACCCTCCTCTGCCTTTAGGCTCAAGCCCATCCCCTCCACCAGCACACCTTCTCCCCCCTCCAACATTTGCAAGGCCTTCAGATCCCAACCTATCACTTGTGGACCTCCAAGGCCAAGTCAGGCCCTGGGTACCCAGCCACTTCCTCCTGGGCCCCACCATCGCCCATGATCTTGGCTCTTTCCACTGAGCTGTAAGCTCCCTGGACAGAGAGCTGTCAGGCTGTGTCCTTGGCACCTCACCCAGGGCCAACACATATAGGTGCCCAGGAAATGCTGACTGACCTAAGACGCTGTGAACATACCCACTTATCGCTCATTTAAAGGTGTTGTGTACAGGATGGAAGAAAATGTAGTTCCTGCCTCCTTGTCTCAACCCGGCTGCTTAACTGTTGGCACAAGAGCCAAGAACCTGTCCTCCTCCAATCCTTTTCTTGCTTTATTTCTCTCCCCCTAGCTTCTTATCTAGAGAAAGAATCCTGCTAGTGTTGGCCACCCGAGCGAGCTATGCAGTTGTCTCCTTGCTCATTAATAAGCATTCATGTTCTTCAAGGAAGGTTACTGATTGTCCATGTGGCTGGACATCTCAGTTGCCCAGGGCCACTATAACAGATAGCACTGACCAGCTGGCTTAAGCAACAGGAATCTATTGTCTCATGGTTTTGGAGGACAGAAGTCCAAATTCAAGGTATCGGCAGGATCGGGCTTTCTCTGAACGCTGTCACAGTATTGTGGCAATTTGCCGACCATCCATAATTCCATCCCAGCCTCCGACTCATGGCCACCTGTCTCCCCATTTCTCTCTTCCTCGCTGTGTCCAGTTCCCTCTGCTTATTGTTTTAAGGCCCACATAGATTCGGTTTGGCCTCACCTTAACTAATCACATCTTCGAAGATCCTAGTGGCAAATGGGTTCACACCCACAGAGCCAAGGGTTAAGATTCAACCACATCTTCATAGGGGATGTGATTCAACCCATAACACTGGAGATCAGTCTCATGCCATGGTGTCAGGTAGGAATCTGGGAGCCCAGCTTTCTTGACTGAGTAGCCTTTGGGCTCTCGTCCTCCCAGAGCCTGCAGAATCTCCTCGTGCCCCAGGAGATTGCCCCACTGGTCGGAAAGTCCTCCCAGCTCAGGGAACAGCTGTAGCTGTGCCCTCCTGCACCCCACTTTGTTAAAAGTGGGAGGTCAACACAGCTGAGCCAATGGCTTCATTCCTTTTTAGGCTGAATATTATATTCCATTGTATGTATATATGACATTTTATTTAACCATTCATTGGTTGATGGATACTGCATTAGTTCCATATTGTGACTGTTGTGAATAAGGCTGCTATGAACTTCAGTTTGGAACAGCAGTGTTTGAATCCCTGCTTTCAGTTCTTTGCAGTATGTCTTGGTAGTGGGATTGCTGAGTCATGTGGAAGTTCTCTACTTAGCTTTCTGAGGAACCGCCAAAACATCTTCTACAGCAGCTGCACCATTTCATTTTGCAAACAGCAGAGAATGAGTGTTACTATTTAGCTGTAGCTGTGCCCTCCTGCACCCCACTTTGTTAGAAGTGGGAGATCAACACAGCTGCGCCAGTGACCATGGTGGAGAATCTTGAGCACTGGAGGGAAAAGCCTGAGCCCTGGACAGATGCCCTTGGACAAGAATTGAGCTGCCATCGGTGGTGGGGAGCAGTGGGTTGGGAGCTTCTAGGAGCAGGCTTGAAGGGACCAGCTAGAGTCCAGGCTATTTGGCCTGGGCTGCTCAGAGTCTGAAGCAGGACTGTTCTTTAAACAGTTGACCCCCAGGCAGAATTAATCACTCCACCTTCAACGCTGTCATTGCAGTGTACCCACACTTTCTCTGTGACTCTTGAAAGCCCAGGTTATAATTATCTGCTGCAGCTCTACCTGCTGCCCTCAACCGTGTCCTTGGGGCAGCTAGGAGCAGCCTGTGTCTGGCCTTTCCTACTTCGATGAGTCCTGACATGGTGCCTGGACATCCACCCCTCTCCCTTCATCCAGCTCTATGTTTCTTTCCTGCTCTGGCTCGGGCCCCATGTGGGGGGTGCTTGGGCACTGTACTCCCTATATTCATGCATCCTCCCAGCAGACCCTCAGGGAGCACCTGCATACCAGCCACTATCATGGGAGCTGAGGACCCAAAAGGATCTATCACCAGATGAACTTCAGGATGCCCAAGTACAAACGGCTGTGATGGAAGAAAAGACACAGGCTTTAAAGCCAGGCAGGGCCGGCTCTACTGGGCAAGGAAGAACATATGAACAGGACAGGAAGACTTCCTGGAGGAGGTGACTTGGGCACTCAGTCCTGAGTTGTAAGTAGAAGCTGGCTAAGTGGGGAAGTGATCAAAGTCATTCTAGGCTGGGAGAACAGCATGAGACCGTCCCTGAGTCTAGGGCATGGTCAGTTCATCTTTATAATTTGATTGAAGGATGCCTGGAGAGGTGGGTCAGAGAGCCTGAAAAGGATCTTGGAGGCCAGAGAGGCATGATTCGGACTCTGGAAGCCTGCACAGACCTTATTGGGGTGCCAAGTCTCTGTGGGAGCCTGCCTGGGTTTCAAGGGTTGCTGAGATCCTGTGGGAGCCTAGAGGGGATCACTGGCATGGTGGATCTCTTCCCAACTCTTGCCCACCCTCTCTAGGCCTGGGAGTGGGAGAAGATTCCAGAGAGAAGTCAGAGGTTCTCCTCCAGCAGGGGCTGCTGCAGGGGCCTGCCCCTGCCCCCCTCATCCCCTAGCAGAGCTGAAGTCACACAGACACCCCACCCTGGTGAGAGATGCCCAGATAGGGGGTGAGGAAAGCAAGAGTAGGGCCTGGTCAGTCCTTCATTCCTGAACCAACAATCAGATATTGAGCCGGGTCCTCCTAGGGCCCCACGCTCCAGCAGGAAGCCAGGACAAACAAAGTCAAGTATCCAGTTCCATCAGGCGGGCGACAGTGCTGGGGAGAAAGCTAAGGCGGGAAGGAGAGAGGACGTGGCAGGGCAGGCCTAAGAGTGAGGGCGTGGAGGTTACCCTAGCGGAGGGAGGACTGGTAGGGACCGGCCGTCTTCTCCCACTGCCTCTATCTCCCACTGGCCCTAAAGAACCAAGGGCTCTTCACCTCCCACCTCGATCACATCTTTCAGACCCCAAACACACACCCTTGCCCCTGCCCGGCTGCCTGTCCCCCCACATCCCCCCACTCTGTCCCAGTGGTTTTCGGTTTTCACCTTGGGGGGAAAAAAAAAGCCAAGCATGGAAATCTCTTAATACAAACCAGATGAGGGGGCTGGTGGAAACTGTTTTTCTCCGCATCAATCACCTTGGTTCTTGCTGTGCTGAGAATTGGGGAAGGCCTCGTCTCTGCTCCAAGAATCCCTTCCAGAATGTGTCCATCGAGATGCCGGGAAACAATGCCGCCCTCTGTGTGTTTGGAAAAGCATCTCTGCGGCAGCTTTGTGCACGTCCTCATGCCCCTCCTAGGATGGGGGTAGGATCTGGGGGCCACCTGGGAGGCTGACCCTCTGCAGCGGGAAGAGCTGCAAGCCATGGGCTGCACCTCGCTTCCCACCAGGTTGGCCGGGGGTGGGGGGGTGTCACTGCCCCAGGCCTCCCTCCGGGTGGCGTGGAGGGCAAGGCTGGAGGTCTTGGATGGGAAGGGCTGTCTTCTCATCGGAAAGTGTGGGTTTTGGAGCAGATGGCGAGCAAGGACCTCCTGGAAGCCCCTCCTTAAATCGGGCTTAGGAAAGCAAGAGCCACCAGAAACCTCACCCCCGCCCCAGGGGCTGGTCCTGGCCAGGGACCCCTGCGACCCTCCCTCTTTCCATTGCCAGGGCACCCAGGCAGGGAGCTCAGCCCAAGAGCCCAGTAATGAACGGGTGAAGCCACCCTGCGAAGATATCATCACTGTTGTCCGTTTGTCCGTTCAGCAGGCTCATGTTGCTTCCGGTCTGGCCCAGCCCCAGCAGAACCCTGAGATCCCAGACAAACCGACATGGAAACAGGGGACAGGGCATCAGAATGCAGCAAGACCAGGACCTTGGGGGGGATAGAGCAGGGTATGGGGGAGGTGTGGGACAGATGGGGGCCTTGACCAGCCAGGCCAGTTTGGGTGGCTTCCTGCCTGAGGCTTTCCCTTCCAAGATAAAGCCAAAGGGGAAATGCCATTCACATGAGGGAAAGTGAAAAGGAAGGTTGGGATGTTCTGAGCAAATTAATTAAAAGAGCTTGGGAAGTGATGGCTCCTGGAGGTAGAGCTAAGGGCTGCAGAGCAGATGTCCCTGCACCTGGCTCTGAGGTGAGGCAGATCTGGTGGGAGGGGCAGCGTGGAGGGAGGCCCAGAGGCAACACTGGGTGCGGGTCTGTATGGCTGGAGCCCGGTGGGAGCTCCAGGCATGGTGGGGACAGATGCCAAGGACAAGGAAATCCCCTGAGGGGCACGGCTGGGTCTGGGAGGAAGGAATTACCAAAGGCCTGGACCCCTGTTCAAAAGCTTCTAGAACTGTGCGGCCCTTGGGGCTATTGAGGTTTTTCGGTATTATTTTTAATTGACATAATTCACATAACATAAAATTTGCCATTTTTAAATGTGCAATTCGGTCAGTTTAAAAATATTCTCTGCATCATGCAACCATCGCCGCTGTCTAATTCCGGCACATTTCCCGCACCCCATAAAGAGGCCCCTTACCCGTTAGTAGTCTCCCCCTGCCCCATTTCCACCTCTTCCAGCTCCAGGCACAAATCTACCTTCTGTCTGTATGGATTTCCCCGTTTGGACATTTCTTCTCAATGAAGTCATAACAATATGTGGCCTGTCGTGATTGGCTTCTTTCACATAAAATCATGTTTTCAAGGTTCACCCTGGTAATTTAAAATTAAATTTAAACTTAAATGTCAATCCTTCAGTCGCACTAGGCACACTTCAGGTGTTCAGAAGTAGTGTTTCGCTTCCATATTGGGCAGTGCGGAGAACGTTTCCATCGACACAGAAAGTTCTTTGGGCGGTTCAGCTCTAGGATGACTTCAGCGTACGTTGAGGCAGAGAGGGAATTGGTGAGCATGGAGCTGGCTGGTCTGAGGAGCCAGCTGTCCTGGGGCACACCCTGCCGCCCCCCCCCCCCCCGCCTTGCACCTTGGGGTCACCCTTATTACCTAGAGGTCATAATGAGATCCACCATCAATTTTTGCTATTTCAAAAGCTCTTGAAGCAGGGAGCTCCATGCAGGAGACCCAGGTTCGATTCCCAGACCATGCACCACCACCGCCCCCCCGAAAAAAAAAAAAGAAAGAAAAGCTCTTGATGCAAAGCCCACATTTCCAAGGAATCTGCCTCCCAGACCACCTCAAATGGGTTTCTTTGCTTTCAGCTGAATTCTCTCAGCCCAGTGTGGGTCTGCTGCCTATCTCCAGCCATCAGCAGCTCCAACCCGCCTCTGCAGATGACTTTGATTAATAATGATGGGAAAACAAGTTAGCTATTACTACATAAATGCAGCTTGGGACACACGATCTTTGTCGGAGGAAAGAAAAATAATGAAAAGGGCCCTTGTGTGATTTTTTTACCATCTCGAAGCTTCCATTATGCACATTCTTATTTATAGCCTTCAAGATTAAGATTTGGGGGAGCCATGTGAGCACACACACATGGAAATGTGCATCTAAGTATGATATTCAAATATATATACAGTTATCCCTTCCACATCACGGGGGTGAGGGGTGATCTGGAAAATCCGTGGAAGATTTTTTGTACTAGAGAAGTCTGAATTTTTTCTGCTTCTTTTATGGGGTGTTTACAGTAACTTATTGTAAAATTTGAGTTATTGATGCATATATTTTATGAATTTCTGAGTTTTCAAACTTTTTTTGTGTTGTCCGTTGGCCTTCTGTGTGTCATCTGCAGCTTCCACAAAACTCCCATTTGATTTCTTACGCCAACCCACCATATACCAAAACCGCAACAGGGAAAGTCATGCTATGGAAGGGATGACTATATATACTTATGTTTAATTTCAAAAGATCAGTTTAAATATATGATTTTCCTTTCATCCCTGACAGTTTACAATGATCTTCCTAAAAAAAAAAAATTTGGGATATTTCCAGAGACGATGGGTAGAATTCTATCACAACTGAATAAACAGGTTTCTACCTGCTCCTTTCTCTTTAGCCATTTTCCTTTTGGAAGTTCAAGTGATGGGCACAATGTAAAAATTAGCAATTTCTTACAACAGCTTGATCAAAAATAGGCTTTTGTTTAAAGGATTTTGTAGTGGAAATTTTTAGACACTTGCAAAAGTAAACCCAATAGTATAATGACCTCCTTTGCACCCACTTTCAGCTTCAAAAATTTCCATATATACCCCATCCACACCCTCTTTCCAATCATATTGATTGATGATTTAGGTATATTTCTTACTAATTGTATACGGCTAGATTTTGTTTTTTATCCACCCTAACCCTTTTCACTGACAAGTTTTTGCTTTCAACTTGTCCCCTACTTTGTCTGTTCTTCTTTTTGGATCCTTTCTTTTTATAAATAAAATTGCTGTCCATATGCCCCTCTATCAGGACAAGAGCTTCATCCTCATGTCCTTTGATCTCCGTTCCACCCAACTCCCGTCACATCACAGACAGACTTCCTCTATCTCTTTTGTTTAGGCTTAGCTAATTTGGGAGAGGAAGGATGGGGGAGCTAGAAGGGGGCAGCCACAGTGTTCCCTTCAATATTCCATCACCCTTTGATTTACACATTAACTTGTGATGTCTCCTGAGTTTGTTTCTCCTTTCATTGGAGATCTTCCTTCAGGCGTGTTTCCCACATGGGTCTCTGCATGGTGGACTTTCTGGGACCTTCCATGTTTCAAAAGATCTTGGCCATGCCTCACACTTGGATGACAGTAGGCTGGATGTAATAATTAAGGTTCAAAGATACTTCCCTGCAATACTCAGTGCGGTGCTCGAAAATATTGTACCATCGGCTTCCTGCCATCAGTGTTGCTGTTGAAAAGTCTGATGTTAATCTGATTCTTGCTTCTCTGTGATATTGTCTGCTCTCTCTGAAAACTTGGAGACTTCTCTCTCTCTCTGAGAGTCTTCAATTTCACTATATTCTGTTTAAGTGTGGGTTTTGACTTCACTCTCTTTGGTATTCTATGGACCTTTTCAATCGGAGGTCTTAAATCTGGAAATCTATTGCTATCATTTCCCCTCCATTTTTATCATTTTCTCCTACATGCAGTCTATATATTAAATACTAATGAAGACTGATTTCTTATTTGCTTGAAATGCATATTAATAGAAAAAACAAGGGGGGGCAAGGCTTGTGGAAAAAAGGGATTTAGAATTATTGGCATACCACAAGCCATCCCCTCACTTTTAAGTAAATAGATATTACCGAAAGCCTGGCTGCGACTTCTGCCCCGTGCTGACCCTGATGTGTGGACTTTCTCTTTAACGTTCACATCGGCCCTTCACAGTAGGTCTGACTTTGCAGGTGAGGATTCTATTGCACGGGGAGGTGAGGTCACCTGTCCAGGGTCTCAGCTGGCTAGGGGCAGTGATGGGGCTTGCATGTCTGTCCCCCTGACCTCATCAGCTGAGTTCTCTAACCAGCAAGAATCCAACCAGGGGAAGCCTTTCTTTCCTCAGTTGTCCCATTCCTTTCCTTAGCACTTGTGCTGAGAGCTTCTGGATGTTGCTGTGATTCCTACCTGGCCCAGGACCGAGGGGCTTTTGCACTTGGAGCAGCATCCCTCACCTGGCGTCCCAGCAGGTGCAGGATAAGGACTGCCCTCTGTCCAGGTTACAGCCCATTCTGTTGACTCTGTAGCCACCGAGCGTGTTCTCCTGAATCCTTCACCTTCTACATTTTTCTCATCCTGACTCTGTTTTCTGCTTGTCTTCACCCATCCTGGCTCCCAGAGGTGTGCGGACAGCCTCACAGGGGCTCAGACCAAAAGGGACCTGCCTGTGATCCTGCAGATAAGCCACTCCTGGGACCCTGGGTCCAGTCTCACGGTGTGGGGCTCGCTCCTCCACCTCCCCCAGTCCCAGCCGGCCTCTCCCAGGGCTAAGCCTTACATGGAAGAACCTTTGCCTCCTCTTCTTGTCAGCTGCTTGTGTTTACTGGTAGATTTTGAAAATGGCACCCAGAGAGAATGAGACAGGACAGTGTGGGCTCTTTTAAGTGTTCTGTGGCACCCGTTCTGAGCAGGAGCATGGAGGGGGGGTGGCCAGGAGGTCTTGGTGCAGGATGGTTGGGGTTTGTTTGGGAAGGAAGCAATGATCCAGGAACTGCCTTTGGTTCGGCAGCCATGGTTGACCATTCTCCTCGGCAAGGCCCAGCGTGGAGTCCAGCTTTGAGTCCAAACAACCCTTTTGACCTCCCCAACCCTGCTCATCAGCTATGGCTGCTTCATCTCACAGTTTCTAATGTTGCGAAAGGAACCATGACGGTGCGGTTAGGAACTGGAGGAAAGCTGTGCCATTGCCCTTTCTACCTTCTTTCCAGTGACTGGACTGGCGCCTTTTACCTGGGAAGGCCAAGGAACAGCCCCTGCCAGTGTCGTTACCGGGCAAAGACCATGAATTCTGTAGTCAGACACGCTCAATAACCAATTCCTGAGACACCCGGGTTTCAAAGAGAGAAAGCATTGATGACTAGGCATGTAGTAGCTGAGCAGATGGCTTAGCGGCCCAAAATCTGTCTCCCAAGTTTAAGGGGTTCAAGATTTTTAAGGGTTTTAGCAAGGAGAGGTGAGATCATTATCGAATAGCAAATTCAAAGCAGGAAAGGAGATAGTGTTATCATTACCATTTTAACAGGAGAGCATAAGCTGAAAGGAGGAGAGGCAGAGCTATCCCTTC
Source organism: Tamandua tetradactyla (assembly GCF_023851605.1). Lineage (NCBI taxonomy): Eukaryota > Metazoa > Chordata > Mammalia > Pilosa > Myrmecophagidae > Tamandua > Tamandua tetradactyla. The sequence goes on along the minus strand of NC_135346.1, from coordinate 59,931,101 downwards.
AATACCAAAGGTACAAGCTAAAAGGAAGTTACCTTTCAAGAGCAGAGTCTAGCTGATAGGATTTACAAATGTCCTGAGCTGAAATGAGTTAATGGCTGACTTCGCATTCTACATTAGCATCAGGGCCTCTGCCCTGCAAGAAGCTGACCAGATAAAAGGACTAACAGCCCTGACAGTCGGAAAGGCAGGAGATAAGGGCTCTTACAATCGTTTCAGATATCAGGGCAGCTGAATTACAGTTTCGGGATTTCAGGTATTTCCCTGTCTATGCCAATATCCCAGAAAGCAAAAATAGCTATATAATGATTCAGTAATCAAAATCACCCCTTAAATCCTTGTTTTCCTGGTTGCGGTGTCCTGCTTGCCCTCAGCAAAGCAGCCTAGAGTCTCCCGTGTGTGGCTGTGGACCAGGGCATCAGCTTCATCTGCAAAAATGTCAGGCCACACCCCAGGCTCTGAACCAGACCCTGTATATGAAGGAGCTCCGCAGTTGATTCAAATGCACATGAAATTTGAGAAGCCCTGGCCTAGGGGGATGTGGCAGCCGAGGAGGAGAAGCCCTGCTGTGGCCTTAAAGTCTGGATTGCAGCTGAAGTCGGGCTATTGACTGCCCCAGAGGCCAAAGCAGGGGTGAAAGTTAATTGCAAAGCAAACCCGCTTTTACTACCCTTTGATCACTTCTGCTTTGGAGACTCCAATAAAAACTGTTCGGACACATGCCCTTTAGATGCTTATTACAAGTCGTGAGGTTGTCCTGGCTCTCAGGCAGACCCTCCTTGCCTCAAGCTGCAAGGAGGGAATCCCCATTTTACAGCCAAAGGCAGGTATGCCCAAGGTCAAACGGCCATGGTAGGTAATGCCAGAATTCCATCCCGCCCCCCACCTTCCATTCATCCATTCATCCACCCCTCAGCTACCCATCCTGCCATGTAACCACCCTCTCTACCCACCCACCCATCTGTCCATCCCCCAACCCACCCATCCACCCACCCATCCCTCTACCCACCCACTATTCGTCCACCCAGCCCGCCATCATCCATCTCCCTGCCCATCAATCCCTCCCCCTGCGATGCCCCAGTGGCTGTACTGTGCACTGAGAATGCATGGGTGTATTAGTTTGTTAAGCTGCCAGAAAGCAATATACCAGAAATGGAACAGCTTTTAAAAAGGGAATTTAATAAGTTACAAGTTTACAGGTCTAAGGCCATAAATATGACCTAACTAAGACATCCAAAGAAAGATACCTTGGCTCGAGGAAGGGTGTGGTAGTTAGTTCAGGTGTCAACTTGGCCAGGTGAAGGTGCCTAGTTCTGTTGCTGTGGACATGAGCCAATGGTACGTGAACCTCATCAGTTCAGCCCAGTCCTTTGGAGATGCAGAAAGGAATCACCCGGGGAAAGTTGTTGGAAGCCAGAGGCCTGGAGAGAAGGCCTGCAGAGACCATCCTGTGCCTTCCCACGTAAGAAAGAACTTCAGATGAAAGTTAGCTGCCTTTCCTCTGAAGAACTGTATGTTTTTAACTAAATAACTCCCCTTTTATTAAAAGTCAGTCCATCTCTGGTATGTTGCATTCCAGAAGCTAGCAAAGTAGAACAAAGGGTGATCTGGGAAGGCACGCCGCTGGCCTCCCCTGGTCGTTGTTCCTGGTTCTGTTGCTTCCAGCTACTGAGGCCAGTGGCTTCCTCTCTAAGCATCCATGAGCCCTCATTAGCTGCTCCGGGACAAAACTCTGCATTTCATCACTTAGCTTAAGCATCTGCAGGGGCCAGAGATTCCCTCTCTTCAGGTTCTGTTTCATGAGTCCTTGCTTAGCACCCAGGCTATTTTTGCCTTGATCAGATTTTCCACCCTATGATGCTGAATCAGGATTAAAAGAAAGGCTGCACCCACAAGATTGGATCAGGATTAAGGCATGGCTTTTCTGGGTGCATAATACTTTCAAACCAGCACAATGCATAAACAAAAGAGACATGACCCCTGCCCTCCAAGAGCTCATGGTCTAAGAGGGAAGGCAGATACTAAATAATCACCATAGAGTCCCATTTGAAGTGGGATTTTTATTCAAAAATAATTATGCAATTCCCAGCTCATGTACCTGCCCCTCCCAAAAATGTGATTGCATAAAGCAAAAATTTCACATGGTCCAAATTACTCCTAGAAATCTTTCAGGTCATCCATAAAGGGCAGGAACATGCCATCTTTCTGTTGGCCACACAGAGCCAGTGTTTTCACCAGTGCTGGGAATAGCAGCTGTGGACCAGCATGTGGGAGCCCTGGAACACCAGGAGGTGCTACCAGTGACCTCCAGAAGCTGACACGGGCTGGAGGCTCTCACCCCACCCGAGGCCTGTGAGAACCAAAGCACCAGCAGATTCACATCCCCATCTCATATTTACTCCAGCGCCTAAGTGACAATATCCTTGGTTTTAGATCATTTTTTTTCTTGTTTTCCCCTCAAATGGGTATTGTTGATTGTGAGTGGGTGTGATGACACCTCCACCAGGAGACTACCAAGGGACTCACTCCCACGTCCAGCGTGTCCCCCCAAACACACCACACCAGACCAGCAGGACTACAATAAGTCACGCTCTCCAAGCGTACACACTTTACCTGGAGACAAGCTAAGGCCAGCGAGGAAGCTTTGGGGAGAAAAACCCATCTTGGCATTGGCTGCCTATATGCCTGTGCAGGATCTGAGGCTGTATTAACAGGAGTATGTTGCCTTGAACAAGGGAGGTGATTAGCCTGCTCTGCTCCGAGGCTCACCTTAATGGACTCAATTCTGGGAAGCACGGTGTAGAGGGAGGGAACTTGTTAGATGGAATGGGGCTAGGGGAAGCTTTCAGGAATGCAAAGAATTGAGGCACACACATCCCACAGAGATGCTTCTAGAAACTGGGAGTGATGCTGTTGCTTGTCCATCTCTTAGGAACCTTTTTGAGGAGCGGTTTGATTTGTTCTGAATGATCCCATACAGCCTGTGGGTCTTCAAGGAGCAGGCTTTGGTTTGGCTTAAAGAGGAGTTTTTTAATACAGTTGTCCAAAGATGGAATTGATCACTTTGAAAGTAGTGAGCTGCCTATCAGAGGAGGTACCCAAGTGCAGGATGAATGAGCACTCCTCCGGAGGTGAGGAAGGAATTCCTGCCAAAATTGGGAGCTGCTGATTCATTACCCTTAGACTCCTGCACCCTCTGAGGTCCTGTTTCCAAGTCATAAGACACTTTGTTGAGAGACCCGCCATCCACCTCAGGTCTATGGACTCCCTGCTACAACAGCCCATCCCCCGCAAAAGATCATACAGTTGCATCAGATGTATATAGATCACTGAGGCAAATTCACACTCAGCGAGAGGGAGAAAGAGACAGAGTCCCCTGTCACACGGCCACGGCCACCCTCTGGTCCCCTCTACACGCAGGCACCCTGGAACTACATGTCCTCAATTGGACTCCATTCCCGGCAGCCCCCTCGTGAGAGCATACGTGGGTTCAGACATATGGTTTCCACCAGCAGCCCCTGGAGCAGCCCAGCTCTGGGAGGAGCCACCTGCCAATGGAGTCACTTCCTGTGTGGCACCTCCCTCAAGGACTTCCCTGGATGGTTTTCAGCCTTACATGGTTTTTGCCTGGCATGCTAATTCTGAACCTAAGCCACTGCTCCACCCTGGCTCCTGCAATGACTTGGGGTGGGGGTGGGGGCAACTTCTGTGGCTCAGGCAACATTCTGAATCCTTGATGGGCCTTTGTCATCTCACTGCAGGACTCCATAGAAGGGGAGGCTCAGAGAGGAAGTGTGATGGAGCTCTGAGGGGATCTGTGCCCTCTGTACCCTCTCTCTGCTGCCTTCCAGAGGGGCTCAGAGAAGCTTCAGGAGCACCTGACCCTGGGTGTAAAAAGTCAGAGCAGAAAGGGAAGTACCTGACACTGTAGAGCTGTGTTCCCGTAGCCTTATTTCTCGAAGACGATCGTATGAAGATATAATGTTTGCAATGTGACTGTGATTGTGAGAACCTGTGTCTGATGTTCCTTTTATCTAGGGTTTGGACAGATGGGTAGATGAAAATACTAGTGGTCAATGAGAGGGAGGGGTAAGGGGTATGGGATGTATGAGTTTTTTCTTTTTCCTTTTTATTTCTTCTTCTGGAGTGATGCAAATGCTCTAAAAAATGATCATGGTGGTGAATACACAACCGTGTGATGATACTGTGAGCCGCTGATTGGACACCAAGTATGGAATGTTTGGATGTTAAGAATGTGTGTGTTTATATGTTGTTTGGTCAATAAAAATATTTCTTTTTAAAAAGTCAGAGCAGAAGATGTAGGCTCTGAAGCCAGACTACCTGGACGGGAGCTCTTTCTGCCTGGGCGGGTGACCCTGAGTACTTTCCCCACTCCCCGCACTAGCCTCGGTCGCAATGGTGGGGTGGAAGAGTGTCCCCTGCTTCCTAGGAGCATCCTAGAGCCTGCAGCCGGGTGAGGCACTTAGCTCCGGCCTGGCCCACATAACTGCATAATAAATGTCAGGTACTGTAACGATGAAAATGATAAAGATAATATTTGATATTAATTATATTATGCATTAACAATGATACATCTTTACCATCTGCATCATCATTATTTGACTCCTCCGTGAACTGTGAACCCATGTTCATCACCAAAAACACAAGGCAGACAATGACTGTGCCCAGAAGAAGGGGTTCTCCAGAGCCTCCAGTCCTGGGGTGCCAGGTGGGGAGCCGGAGCGCCCTCCGAGCGCCCAGAGTGGGGACACACAGGAAGCAGGAAGGACGTGGCCCCCTGACCCCACTGCTCACTCCTGGCTCTGCCTCTCCCCGGGCTCCGGAGCTCCAGAAAGCCGGGCAGCCTGCCCCGGTTTACATAAGGGTTTCGTGCATTCGAATTCACTCCATTTGATGGAAGTAATACTAAAATCGGGGTGAGGCCATGGCTGGACTTGGCCGTGAGAGCCTGCAAAGAGAGTGGAGGAGACACGTTGGTGCAGAGAATGGGCAGTTTCCAGCAGGAGTCGCCTCTCCTGCCTGCTGGGACCACGCTTTCACCCACCGATGGCGGAAACTTATCCCTCTGTCCCCACTTTCCCACTCATTGCTTCGCTCCAGCCTCAGGACTGAGCACGGGCGGCGGAGGGGCTTCACCCCAGAGACACACCCATTCCCTCCTGCACACAGACAGCTCCGAGGAGGGGTTAGCACCCCGACCCTGGCATGACTTGTCCCTCCCACAAGCTACTCCCTGGAGGCTGCCCATGGCCTCATTTCCTTCCCCGGGGGGCGGGGGGGTCCTCCCTCTTGCTGGGAAATTGAATTCCCATGGTGGGGCCCAGAAGGAAAAGAGCTGCCTGACTCCTGTTTTCTGCCTTGGCCAGAAAAATATTTTTATTCTTTATAAGAGAAAGCCTTGCCTCTATAAAGCAGAGAGCTGGGAGAGCCAGCTGCACGAAAGCTGTACTTTTTTTTTTTTTTTTAGTTTTTGCCTTTTTTGCCCTCTTCTTTCTTTTTACGATAGCCAGTTTTCCTCCGTATTACTTTTTGTCTATTTTTAAAAGCTCCATTAAGTCAGAGATGAAACAAAGGCTGCTCTGCCAGCAACAACGTGATTTATGAGCTGGATTTTAGGTGAAATTTACATAACACAAAATTAACCGTTTTAGAGTATGCGATTAAGTGGCATTTAGAGTACATTTGCAGTGGAGCGTAAACACCACCCTTAGCTAGCAAGCCTTTTCACCACCCCCAAAAGAAAACCCGGTACCCCATTGCATTCACTCCCCCCTCCCCAGCCCCTAGCAAACTCCAATCTGCTTTCTGTCTCTGGATTTACCTATTCTGGATGCTTCATATAAATGGAAATATACAATATGTGACCTTTGGGGTTTGGTTTCTTTCATGTAGCATATTTTCATGATTCGTTCCTGTGGTAGTATGGAGCAGAACTCTGTCCCTTTTAAAGCTGAATAATATTCCATCATGTGGGTAGACCTTATTTGGTGATCCAGTCACCCCCAAAGGACATTTAGATTATTTCCACCCTTGGGCTCTTGTGAATAATGCTCTAAAAACAGTCAAGTATAAGTAGATGTTGGAGTATCTAAGCATGGAATTGCTGGGTCATAGAGTAACTTTGTCTGACGCTTTAAGGAATAGCTGTGTTGTTTCAGATGTTATTGAACTGTATGTGGCAGCCTGTATCAGGTCCCAACTTCACCTCACCCCCCTCTGAGCCCCAAAACTCTGTCCTCTCTTGGGCACATGGCACACTCTGCTAATGCCACAGAGGATTCCCTTTTCCTCCAGTTAGACTGCCAGCCCACACAGGGCAAGACAAAGCTGAGAACCATGCCCCAAACCGAGCCTCTGAGCAGATTATTAGAGCTGAGTTCTTTTCATACTGTAGATCATTTGGAATTCTTTGCAAATATAGTAAGCAAATGGCATCTTGCAATAGTTTTGCAAATTATCTGCAGCGTTCAAATGGTAGTTCCGAGTTCTCTGGGCTTATGGGAGACTCCCCACCCTACCCCTCGCCTTGGATTGTCTGTGCGTGCTGACAACAGACCAGGCTAAAACCCCTTTTTGATCACTCTTGCCCCCTCTAGGGAAGATAATGAAACAGATATATACCTCTTTGTGGATAATGTCCAAAGTTACGGCAAAATGCCATTTGCTCTATGTGATGATATTGTGAATTACTGATTATATATGTAGAACGGAATGATCATCGGTTAAGAATGTTTGCGCTTGTTTGTTGTTATATATATTTTTTTAATTAATTTTAAAAAGAGAGAAAATGCCATTTGCTCCTTATATTTGAGCTACAGTTAATCTACCATGCCTGTGCAAAGAATCCCAGAGGATCAACCTATCGTGGAAGGATTAGCAGATTCTAGCATGAGGGTTCCCAGAGCCAATGCAAGGACCAAGCCGTTTCCCCTTGCTCAGATTTTGGGAAAGGAATAACCAGTGTGTGCCCATGTATACCCATGTATCAGGCGATCTAAGCAGAAAGTGTCTATTTTCGTCTTTCTCTGTTCCTTATCCTTGACTGGGGGAAGTTCTTCTCATGGCACTGGGTGAAAACTCAGCGATGCCCCGTAAAATTCCTCATCACCAAGAGGAAACACAAAGCCCTTCCACCGCTTTAAATCACAAAACCTGGTTTCTGTGGGGAATTAATGTCATCTACTGCAAACTAATTATGAACGCATCGTTTTCATTCAAAGGTCTTGCCTTCCACCATCTCGTGGGCACCAGTTTCTGGCTTTACCTAGAAGGAGCTGTCGGCTTGTCCCTCGTGTCTTCCCTTTCACATCTGCCAGCTCTGCCCTGGCTCTGAACGCAGGGGAGAGGGGGAGAGGGAGCAGGAAAGGAGAGTTCCTCCTGGGCCCAGTGCTTTGGGTTGCCTTCTGGGCACACTCGCCTCACAGCTGCCTTTTCAGTGGGTTCTCAAGGGACTCTCTGGGCCCCACCAGCTGCTGCTCCAGAGTTGCAGACAAGACTCGCCCTATTCCGGCCACTCTTGACTCCCCTCGGCCCCCACCCCTGGCGACTCCTGAATCTCCCAGCCCTTACTACCGGGGTGCCTCCCTCTGAAGCCCAGCTTTGGGGCTGGCCCCTTCCACAATGACCCCAGCTGGCATTCCTACTGCAGTTCCACATCTGAAACCCCAAGTTCCACCAATCCTTGCCCAGCAGTGGAAAGGAAAGGGTGGCTTCCCAGAGCCAGCCCATCGTCTATTTCCATGAGCCTCTAGAACTTTCTCAGGCAGACCCCAGGCCTGGGTGGTCCCCTCTCCCCAAGCACAGAGCATGTATGTATATACATATATACCATATTTTATCATTTCCAAGAGGCAGGTTTCTTTGCATTTTAACATCTCTGATATTGGGGTGTACCTTAAGATGCCTGTGATGTCTTAGATTCAGTGATGTCCACTGTCAAGCCCCTCTCCTAATACATGAGGTGGTGCCCCCTCCCCATAGACTGCTATCCCTTTGGGAGTGGGGAAAAAACGGGTTTATCACATACGTCTTCCAAAAATATTCTACGATCTCCCTTAGTCCACCCTCTTGCCCCTACCACATCCTCAGTCGAGGCCAGTCTAGGACCCGAGAGTCATGAGTCATGAGCTAAACCCCAGGACATTTCCCTGGAGAAGCGCGGGTCGTGGTCTGGCATGTTAGGTGTCAGGGCTTCCGTGGAAGCATCCGGTTTCGTGGTCTGTTACAGGGGTAGCCAGTAGAGACGCAGAGTGGCCAGGCTGGGCGGCTGTGAATACGACTCTGTGAAATGCTCCAAGGGCCAAGGGAGACCACCCGCCTGCTGCCCCCAGACCAAATTCAGCTCAGAGATGCCGTATCATTCACACCACACATTTGGCATTGGCCTACACAGCATGCTGGTTATTTATTATTTTTATTTTTATTTTTTTTGCAACTTTAAAAATTAGGACATTTCACAGAAAACTCTGGATTTCTGGCCTCTCTTGAAAAATCAGATGATCTGCCAACACCGTGGCCCCCTTCCATGTGGCGCCAGTGGGCTGGAGGTGGCTGGCACACACTTCCTTTACTGGGGCATGGACTCTTCACGGTCCCCACGCTTCCCAGTGCACCCTAAATCTAGGGCTGAGTGTCAGTTGCCGTTAACTTCTGCACTCATGCTATTGTTTTTCTTAGTTGTAAGAGGAAAGTGAAATATGTCCTGCATCCATGTCTTTATCACAAATGAGAGCACATGTTGTCTTTAAGGAAAGGAAGACAATTTCTGTGGGCCTATGTGCAAGCAAAGAGGGGAGGGAGAGCTTATTCCTGTGTAACTCACTCCTATTACCTGCTTGGTACTTTTGCTCTCACCTGAAACAGAGAGTCTGTGCCAGTCCTGAGGGTGAAAGAGAGGTATGGCTGTGAAGCTGGGGGACCCTGTGACGATGAGCACCCATCTGGTTGGAGGCTTCAGGAAAGTCTTCGTGGAAAGGTGGCATTGCCTGGGCTTGGGGCTAACACCCTCCGGGGCGGTGGCTGAGCTGTGGCAGAGACCACTGAGGCCCGGATGCTGGTTCTCCATCTGCCACCAGTGTGACGTGAGTGTGCTCCTGGTCCTTCTCTCCCCTGCCTGAGGTTTGGGCTCCCACCTATCAAATGCCAGATGTGGGGCTTGACAGGCCGAGTTCCCAGACGGCCCTGGCAGCCTGGAGCCTGCCTTCAAAGAGGTCACCCAGGGTGTCTGCGTCAGTGAGATGCTGCAGCTGAGTTGACCCCAGGTGTGATAGAGGCTGGGATTCCAGGGCTGGGCAAAAGCTTTTCATTCTCATTGAAGGTGGGCCTGGGCCCTGAAGTTAGGGCTGTGTGATTTGTTTAGCACCAGGGAGATCTCAGTCCACTTCTGTCCTAGCAGAGGCAGGCAGGGAAGACCTGGCCATGTGTCAGGGAGCCTGGGCCTATTCCTTCCACCAGGATCAGAAGTGGCCCCAGTGAGCCTGGACAGGACAGGAGGCAGCCAGCTGTGCTACAGACAGGGTCCTCTTTGATGGGAGAATAGATGATGACATCTAGTCCCAGCTCCAAAGGCCCATAACTAGGTTTGCCAGGAGCCCAGTGGAAGGATAGTTAGCTCTGCCTGAACAGTCAAGGATAGCTTAGACAAACTGGGCACCTTAGACTAGGGTTCTGAAGGATAACTAAGAGTTTACCAGACTAGAAGGGCATTCCTAGAAAAGGCAGCTATATGGACAAAGGCAAAAAGTACCATGTTCTGAGACTATTTTAAGTATGTAAGGGACAAAGGCCTGAAAGGAGGCTAAAAAAGAGGGTCTGGGCTCAGACCTTACAGGACTTTGAGTCTAAAAATTTTGGATACTATCCTGCAGTCAGGAAGCAGGCAGGGATCTCCAACGGGTTTTAACCAAGGGACTTGCATGTGGGAAGATGCCTCCAAGCCAGATGGAGGCAGGCTGGGTTGGGAACCAGAGTGCAGGATTCCAGGGAGGAGAGGGAGCTTTGGGTCAGACTAGAGCCACCCAGGCTGAACTACCCCACTGGGCTGCTTGTTCCCACATCCGAGCCCTATGTCTACAAATGCTCCAAGGAGAGAGGAACATTCCTGGGGTCACTTAGTGTTGTGGTCATTTACAACTGGAACAAACACTGCTTCTCCTTTCCATGCCCCTGGCGGTAGTGTCCATGTCACAGGCATCGGCCTGGAGAAAAGGCAGGCATGCGGGGCCAAGGCTGGGTTGGAGACTGTGGTGGTTGAGGGAGGGGCCGGTGACTCAGCATGCCTAGGATACGGGTCCAGTGAGGTTGTCCAGCTCCTGTTCCCGAACTCTGTAGAAACTGGATCCAGCTTCCTGGGGCCATGGTAGGTAGGTTGATGGTTCCCAGACCCTGCTGGCATCTTCTCTGGTGATGGAATTGGTGATTCCATTGGTGTGAGACACAACTGATCTAATGTAACTACTGCTAGGTGCCATAGGGCAGGGATCAAACGAGGCTCAGCCACGGTTTTCCACACTTCCATGATGGAGGATGTTGAGGCCAATGAGGCTTGGCTTGTACCTACTGTCTCTTCAAGGCAGGAAGGGCTCCTACAGCAGATGAGTGCTGTTCTAGTTTGCTCACTGCCAACACCACAGATGGATTGGCTTTTAATAAAAGGGGAAAAGGGGATTTATTTCATTAGTTCTTCAGAGGAAAGTCAGCTAACTTTTATCTGAGGTTCTTTCTTACCTGGAAAGGCACAGGGTGATCTCTGCTGGCCTTCTCTCCAGGCCTCTGGGTTCCAACAACTTTCACCGGGGTGATTCCTTTTTGCATCTCCACAGCCTGGGCTGAGCTGCAAGTGCTGAGATGAGGTATGCTGAGCTGCTTGGGTTGTGCTATGTTGAGCTCTTTCATTTAAGCACCAGCCGATTAAATCAAACATCATTCATTGCAGCAAGCACACCTTCTAGCCGACTGCAGATATAATCAGCAACAGATGAGGTTCACATGCTGTTGACTCATGTCCACAGCAATAAAACTAAGCACCTTCACCTTGCCAAGTTGACACCTGAACCTAACTACCACAAGTACCTTTTTTTTTTTCTTTTTATTTTTTGGGTGCATGGTCTGGGAATTGAACCCGGGTCTCCCGCATGGAAGGCGAGCATTCTACCACTGAATCCCATGGCAGATGGGCCCCAGGGGCAGTGTCTGGCCATTGCTAGGATGGGATTGCCAATGTGCTGGACAGAAAACAGCCCTGGGTATGCCTGAAAGTAGATTCCCAGGGATCTCTGCCAGTCATTTCTGTGCAGGGAGGGAAGAGGGTGAAAGAGAGGGAGAAAGGAAACCTGCATTCTCTGAGCCCCTGCTCTATGCAGCCAGGTACTTTTCTCATGGAAGATCACAATTAATCAGCCCATGAGATGGATGTTCTCCATTTTACAGGTGAGGGGGCCACGTTCCCCACATCCTAGACCGGGATCGGGCTAGGCAAATGACCCCCGACCTGGACATGTTCTTGGTCTAAGATCTCTTCGGATGTGATATCCATTAAGTTGTGGCCCAGCTGAATCAGGTTTTAATCCAGACTACTGGAGCCCTTTGTAGGCAGAATGACATTCAGACAGAGAGAGAAGCCACAGGCAGCAAGCCTAAAGCTGAAGCCAACAGGACCCGGAAGGAAAGGAGAAGACGCTGGCAGATGCATTGCCATGTATCAGAAAACCCGAGGACCTAAGACCACTGGCAGCCAGCCCCAGAATGCCACTGTCTTTGGGGAGAAAAACATCGCCTTGCTGATGCTTCAGTTTGGGACTTCTCCGAGCCTCAACTGTAGGTCAGTAAATTCCCATGGTTTAAGCCAACCGCCAACCCATTGCATGGTATTTGTTTTAGCAGCCAGGAAACCAAGATGCTACTCTTCCAAGGCAAGGAGGTGGTAGGGACACACTGGACCTGGGACCCCCTCAGAGGCTGGAAGCCCAGACCTGACCTGATGCTCTCCAACTCCACAGGCTCCTTGTGCTCCTACCACCCAGCAACCCGCTGGAAAGGGAATTGCTTAGATATGAGTGGAAAGAACATTGAAGACATGGCATTCCTGTGAAATTCCACCTTTCTTTAAATTAGGAAAATTTTTGCCTCCAAAAATCCCTCTGGCTCCCTGGGAACATGGGATATGACTCTCAGGATTGAGCCTGGCCCTGGCACCATGGGATCAACAATGTCTTCCTGACCAAACAGGGGAAAAGAATTATAACAAATAAAGTATCAGTGACTGAGAGATTTCAAATAGAGTTGAGATGCTATTCTGGAGGCTACTCTTATGCAAACTTCAGCTAGATATTGCTGTTTACCATGTGTGGTAGTTAGATTCAGTTGTCAACTTGGCCAGGTGAGCATACCTAGTTTTGTTGCTGCGGACATGAGCCAATGGTACGTGAACCTCATCTGTTGCTGATTTACATCTACAGTAGGATAGGAGGCGTGCCTACTGCAATGAGGGACATTTAACTTAGTTGGCTGGTGCTTAAATGAGAGACCGCAATGTAGCACAATCTAAGCAGCTCGGCATTCCTCATCTTAGCACTTGCAGCTCAGCCCAGGCCTTTGGAGATGCAGAAAGAAGTCACTCTGGGGAAAGTTGTTGGAACCTAGGGGCCTGGAGAGAAGACCAGCAGAGACCATCCTGTACCTTCCACATAAGAAAGAACCTCAGTGGAAAGTTAGCTGCCTGTCCTCTGAAGAACTAACAAAATAAATCCCCTTTTATTAAAAGCCAGTCCATTCCAGCAGCCAGCAAACTAGTATACCATGGTTTACCAAAACCCAACCAAAACCATTCCTGCCAACCCTAAAGAACACCGAGGGCTTTATCTGAGATTCTACGAAGGCTCCATGTGTAGTAGGGAAAACTCTGAACACCACACAAGAAAGCAGCAGAGCCCCTGAGAAGTGAGCAAGCTTTTATTGCTGGCAGACTCAGAGGACTTCTGTCCAAAGTCTGAGCCCCAAATATCCTCTGTCTCCAGATTATATAGGCTATCTTGCAGGGTGGGAGTTACCATGGGAACAGATAGACGCAGCAGACATTTTGTTTTACTACCTCTATCAGAAAGCATGTTTTTACACATTCTTGAGAGTACACAAATTCATAAGGCTTTTTTAGTAAGGAAATACAGCAGTAACACTGGAGTCACTCTTAAGAACTACCTCACATGTACTATGATTACTTTCCAGAAACCTACAACCTCCAGTTGGTTCTTAGGCCAGATAAATCCTGCAACCCAGAAGGCCCAGCCTCTCCACAACATCAGCTAGCACCATCTCCCTACCCCATATTATCGACAGCCCTTTCCAACATGAAAAAGTTAAAATAGGCATAGCCCAAATACTCCTAAAGGATGGGGGAAAGACCAAAGGAGAAGGAGTTATAACAGAAGATAGGATTTGACAAATGATTAAAACTGCTGAACCATTATATTGGTATTTCTTTTAGTCTCCAGTGTCTTGGAGCAACTAGAAAGAAAAACCAAAAATTGTGGAACTGTAACCCATACCAAACACTGAAATCTGTTCTATAAGTAATTGTTCCTGTATACTTTGAAGTTGGTTGCTGTTTTGTATATATGTTTTTTTCACAATTGAAAAAAAATAAAAAACAGCCCCTCTGGGCTGCTGCACAACAGGTAGCCCCCAGGAAGTAAAAATCCTCACCTTCCCAGCTTGCGCCTTGTGACTTGACTCCCATGCGCCAGGGCTGTCCTTGGGGGCCACCTGCCCTTTCCAATACTGAGGAAACCCTTCTTGCCTCAAAGGCAATGTAAGGACTTGCCCAGCCCATCCCGAGTCTGTAGTGTGGAGAGGGTGCAAGCTTTGAGGTCCGCTGCCCTGGGTTTGAGTCCCAGCTCCATCTGTTACTGGACATGTGAACTCAAGAAAAGCACTCTTTTGACTTCTGGAGAAAATTTCTGGAAAATTTCATAATAATATCCCCGCCTTCTAACTCATAAAACAATGCAAGACAACCCAAGTGAACGCACGCAGACTGCAAACAATGCTTGTTAGCACCATCTATTAAGGTTTTATTGTTACTGTTTTTAAGTGTGGATAGGAGGTAAATGACAAGGCACAATGAAGTGATTTTCCAGGAAATGTCTCTACCTTGCGATGTCCTTCATGTAAACAAACAAACAAAAAAGACAGCTTGGGAAGATCGGGTGCTACTTAGCCATGCCACCCCCTGGTGGGAAGCTTTGATAGGTTCAAGGGGTGGTCAGTGAGTCATGGGCCTCTTTGAAATCCTCACGGGGACATGGTCTCATGAGCCCATTTCAACTGGGGAGCAGGAGGCTGGGAGAGGTGGCCCGGCTCCCTTACTGCCCTGCAGACAGAGTCTCTCTTTTGCAAAGAGGGCAGAATGGGCCTGGGGGCCTGGCCTCCGTTCAGATACGTGCCAGCAACGCGGGACACACCCAGGCTCTGTCACCTTAGGAGGAGCTTAATAAATGGGGCAACCCAAATTAGAGTTGGGAGGAACTGAAACAGATCGCAGCCCCCCTAGAGAGAACAGGAGGGAGGCAAATCTGCAGGACAAGGAAGGGACAAGCCAACTCCTGAGCCTCCAAGCAAACTGTCCCCCAGGCACTGGGACGGACTACAGTGGATAAGAGGAAGGGGAAACCAAGCCCTGGAAAGAGAGCTGGCCAAGGTATCTTGCTCCTTAGTCTGTGAAGTCACACTGCCCTAGGGCTGTGTGACGTCACAGAGGCCTCCACCCATGTTCTCGGGGATCCCTGTTCTCTGAGGCTGCAAAAACCAGCGGCAGGTCTGCCTTCCCTGGGTTGAATTCCCTAAACTCACCCCCTGCCTCCCCAGTACCTTTGCATCAGGATGGACATCTGCCTGCCCTGGGCTGGGGACACAGAGGTTCCGATGGCCGCAACACACAGTGAAAAGCACCATTTGGAGGGACATATGGGGTGGGGGGGGCTGTGGGCTTCCCAAAACTGAAGGCCTCGGCTCCAGGAGAAACGAAATGCATTTCACAAAGGACCTGATGGCTTAGCCAATCTTAAAGCACACAGAGGCCTTTTACCAAGCAGAAAATGCAAGAAAGTCCTTCTAGGTAGGAGAATGCAGAAATGAAGGGGTGTGGCCTGGGCAGCAAAGCAGCCTGGAAAAGGCGGAGGGAGAAAGGGGTGTGTGGCATGCATTGGGGGTGGGGAGGAAGAAAAGGAGAAGGAGAAGGAAAGGAGGCTGGAGCCATGCAAAGGGCTTTAAATGCCACAGTAAAGAACTGGAACTTGCCTCACAGAGGCACCTGCAGGCCAAACCCAGGCTTTCAGATGTGAGGCCTTTAAGATATGGGACATTTCATAAATTCTGATTTCTGACTTCTCTTGAAAAATTGAAAGCTCTGGAAACAGTTCCTTGTAACTACATAGTGTCCTCTGGCTGCAGTCCCCACTACTCCTTAATGTCTCTCTGACCCTGAAATGGAATATCAGGCACAATTTACCACGGGCCTTGCATCGATCTTTCTCCTAGTAAAGAAAGACTTCTTTGAACCACATCTCTATCGAAAATCAGACGTAGACCATGTGGGCCACTTTGTGAATTTTTGCTGAGTTTCGTTCATTCATCCATGTTACCTGCTTATCCCCATAGGCCTTGGCACAGGGACTTAGTCTGGATTCATGGTTGGAAGCAACAGAATCCACCCCATTAGTTTAAGAATAAAAGAATTTGCTACGGGATAAGGCGCTCTCGGAGGACAAGAGCGTCCAGGAATAGCTCTCTGTACCCCACCTGGGGAAGGAGAGCACCCCTTCCCCAGCAGGAAGCTCCCACGCGGCTGCCTACTCCAAGATCACCCTGCTTCTACCAGCAAAATGGATGTCCTGAGCCCTGCCTCTGTCCCCACAAACACCTCCAAATCAGAATCTCCCCCTCAGCTATGTCTGGCAGATGAAATATTAATCACTTCTACATCCTAGTAGCCAGAAAAGCAGGGAAATTTGGATATTGTCTTGGGAAAGGAGGATTTAAGCTATGGGAAACCATCCAAATGTGAAGAGGGTGGTAAAAAAGTTTGGGCCAGCCACCAATGGCCATTGTGCACTCCAGAGTTCCTTGCCAAGAACCCACCTTTGCATCTGGTCTTGGACCAGAAACTTTGTACCACCAGGAGTCCCCAAAGAGGAAAAAGCACACTCAAAGAGAAGCCATGCCCACCCCCAGACAGTCGCCGAGCCTGGAGTGGTCCCTGGCAGGCCAGCTCATCAGCTGGGCTCTTGTGGCATCCATGCCCACCCTTCTCACCAACCGTCTTTGCCCATTGGCTGCATGCCTTCCTCCTGGGCTGCCCCTCTAGGCAGCTGGGTCCCTATTTTAGAACTCTTTGTTCTCTTTGTGGAATTTACAGGAAGGCTCTGTGTTTGGAGGCTGGGCTCGGCTATTTCCCAGCAGCTGATAACAGCTGGGATTAGAAAATGAAAAATGGTGCAGATGTCCCAGCTCTGAAATCGAGAAGTCAATTGCATGTGTTCAAACTCCTGTGCCTGGGGCGCTGGTACCCGCCCCACCCTCCAGGATGTGGCTGACTCTGTTCAGAGCCCCACCCTCTCCTCCTCCTGAGCTCCTGGCCAAGGAGGGGCGCTCTGCCCTGCCCTGAAGGGCCACTTATTCTCTGGGGACCATTGCCAAGCTCTGTGCCCCGCGCAGGAGCTGATCAAGGCAGAACTCAGGCTCTGCACATCCAGAATCCTAAAGCAGAAAGATGGCCCCTGACAGGCAGAGGGGCCACTTTCTTTCCTTTTCTTTATTTATAATGGACTTTTTTTTTTAAGAACAGTTTAGATTTATGGGAAAATTGGCCAGAAAGTACAAAGAGTTCCCACAAACTCTTATTCTGCCCTCCGCCCCAGACTTACACAATTTCTCTGATTATTAACATCTTGCATGATTGTGTTACATTTGTCACAATTGGGGAAACAATATTGATACATTATTATTCGTTCATGCCCATGGTTTAGGTTAGGGTTCCCTCTCTGGGTTATACAGTTCTATGGGATTTGACACACGCATAATGTCATGTATTCCACCGTTATGATATCGTACAGAATCGTTTCACTGCACTAAAAATGCCCCTTGCTCCACCTATTCACCCTTCGCCTTTCCCCCAGAACCCCTCCCAACGACTGATCTTTTTCCAGCCTCTATAGTTTCCGTGGTGTCTAGAATGGCATTATCGTCAGTGTTTCCGTTTCCTGGTTGCTAAAACAAATACCATGCAATGGGTTGGCTTAAACAGTAGGAGTGTCTTGGCTCCTGGTTCTAAGGCTAAGAAGTCCCAAATTGAGACATCATCAATGGGAGGCTCTGTCCCGAAGGCTGTGGGCACTGTTCTAGGGCTGGCTGCCCGCCGTCCTCGTCCTTGGTGTCTCTGTCACATGGCTTCTCTCCTAGCTTCTCTAGTTTCTGTTGGCTTCTGGCTTCATCCCATGGCTTTCCCTTCCTCTGCCTAAATTTCATTCTGCTTATAAAGGGCCCCAGTAACAGGAGTAAGACCCGTCTTGATTCAGTTGAGCCACATCTTAACTGGACTAACCTCATCAAAAGGTCCTGTTGACAGTGGGTTCCACCCATAGGAATGGATCAAGACTAAGAACATGTTTTTCGGGGAGTACATAACTCCAAGCCACCATAGTTGGAAACAGACTGGCTTCTTTCACTTAACAGTATGCATTTAAGTTTCCTCCATGTCTTTTTGCGGTTTGATAGCTCATTTATTTTTATGGCCGAATAATATGTTGTATAAATGTTCCACAGTTTGTTTACCCATTCGCCTATTGAAGGACATCTTGCTTCTAGTTTTTTTTTTTATTATTAATTTAAAAAAAGAAATTAACTAACACAACATTTAGAAATCATTCCATTCTACATATACAATCAGTAATTCTTAATATCATCTCATAGATGTATAATCATCATTTCTTAGTACATTTGCATCGATTTAGAAAAAGAAATAGCAAGACAACAGAAAAAGAAATAAAATGATAATAGAGAGAAAAAATAATATATATATATATATATAAAACAAAACAAAAAACAAAAAACAAAAAAAACTCAAAAATGGACAGCACAATACTACCTAATTGTAATGTAATTATGTTAAAACACTGAATGAAGCTGCATCTGAGCTATAGTTTTTTTGTTTGTTTTTTTGCTTCTAGTTTTTTGGCAATTATGAATAAAGCTGCTGTAAACACTTGTGTACAGGTTTTTGAATGGATATAAGTTTTCAGCTTACTTGGGTAAACACTTAGGAGTATGGTTGCTGGATCATATCATTAGCTTATGTTTAGCTTTGTAGGAAACTGCTGTCTTCCAAAGCGGCTGTACCACTTTGCATTCCCACCTGTTGCTCCATATTCTCAGCAGCATTCAGTGCTGTCTGCGTATTGGATTTCAGCCCTTCTAATAAGAGCATACGGGGTATCTGTTAATTGTTTTAATTTTCAGTTCCCTAATGACATGTGAGATTAAGGATCTTTTCCTATGCTATTTGCACCTGTAATCTTTGGTGAAATGTCTGTTCAAATCTTTTGCCCATTTTCAATTAGATTGTTTTCTGATTGTTGAGCTTTAAAAGTCCTTTGTGTTTTTTGGATACAGGACTTTTGTCAAATATGTGTTTTAACGTATTTTCTCCCAATCTGGGGCTTTTCCCACACTGACAGTTTCTTTTGCAGAGCAGAAGTTTTCCATTTTAATGATGTTCAAATTATCAGTTCTTTCTTTTCATGGATAAGTGCTTTTGAGGTTGTATCTAAGAAGCCTTCATCAAGCCCAAGGCCACCTCGATATTCTCCTCTGTTATATAGTATTGTGTTTTACCTTTAGGTCCATGATCCATTTTGCACTGATTTTTGTGAAAGGTATGAGACCGGTGTTTAGATTGAGGTGTTTGCATGTGCATGTCCAATTGTTCCAGTTCAGTTTGTTGAAAATACAGGTCTTTGCCCATCAAATTGCTTTTGCTCCTTTGCCAAAAACCAGTTGTATTTAGCTGTATTTGTGTGGATCTATTTCTGGGCTCTCTAGTCAGTTCCAGTGATGCATGTGTGTACTCTTTCGCCTGTATTGCACTGTTTGGATCACTATAACTCTATGGTAAGCCTTGAAGCAGGTGCCACTTTAATTTTTGCTTTAATGTTACTAATAGACTGAGTGCTTGGTACGTCTGATCTCACTTAAGCCTCGCTACAACTCAAGAAGGGAAGTGCCATTACTGCCCCAGTTTACAGACCAGGAAACCAAGCTCCGTGAGATTAAGTGACCTGCCAGGGCCGCAGGGCTAGCAAATGGCAGAGCTGGGATTCCCCTCGGGCCTGCCTGGCTGCTCTCAGCCACTGCCCATCATTGCCCGGTTTGCAGGTTCTGCAGCCAGCTCTTTAAAATAAACCCAGAAGCAGCTGTTTGACCTTCTAGAGGCTTCCTTTGAGCAGGAGGTATTCCTCTGAGTAAATGACCACCGCTCTGAGTTACCCGCAGCTGCCCAGGACAGGTACACAAGAGGCCAGTACCCCAGCTGGGAAATGGGGAGGGACAGGCAGTAACACAGCCTCTGGAGCAGTGCCTTTGGGCAAGTCGCTTTCCCTCTATGGGTCTCAGTCTTCTCATTTCATTTAGTAAGCCAGTACTTATGAGCTCCTACTATGTGCCAGATGCTAGGAAATAAGATAGTGAAGATCTTATCCTCCTGTGGAGAAGGTTACATTGCAGCAAGAAGAAGGCGTGCAATGGGCAAATTACAAACGATATGATAAAGGTACCAAGGAGCCTGTTTGGGTAGCACTGTCAGAGCGAGCACCTATCTCAGGAGCTGACATTTGAGCAGAGATCTAAATGATGAGAAGGAGCCAGCCAGGAGAGGTGGTAGGGCTTTCCAGGCAGGGAGCCCATCTCCTCGTGGGAGGCTTGTGATGGCTTGGAGCTACGTACACTAGAAAAACATGTTCTTAAACTTAACCTGCCCTCTGGGTGAACCCAGTGTTAAGTAGGACTTCTTGATGAGGTTCGTTCAGTTAAGGTGTGGCCCACCGTGTTCAGGATGGTCTTGATCTTATTCCTGTAATCCAATGTGAGTGGCGTGAAATTCAGACAGACAGAGAGCAAACCATGGGAAGCAAGAAGCTGAAGTTCAACAGGACCTGGAGGAGAAGGGGAGGCCAGGAGAAGTTGCCATGAGCATTGTCATGGGACAGAGGAGTCCAGGAGCAAGGATCACCGGCAGCCAGTCCCAGAAGAAGGTGTCTCCTTGAAGACGCCTTGATTTGGATTTTTTCTGGACCTCAAAACCACGAGCCATTAAATTCCCATTGTTTAAGCCCACCCTTTGCATAGTAGGTGCTTAAGCAGCCTAGAAAACTAAAAGAGTGGGTAGAGCATTGGAGGAGAGAAGAAGGAAGGCCCATGTGGTTTAACAGGGGAGAGGAGGGAGGATTTGAAATAAGCTTAGAGACATAGCCAAGGGATAGATCACACAGGGTCTTACAGGCCTAGGAGAGGATGCTGCAATTTCCCTAAGTGTAGCGGGAGCCACTGGTGGGTTTTAAGCCAGATAAGGATGTGCTCTGATTTATGGAGCTACTAATTACTGAACAGGGTGATTGTGAGGATTAAAGGACTGAATAAACTGAAGGAGGTCAGAGCTACAGAAGTCTAGTTGGTACTTCCTAAGTCGCTTTTCAAAGCAGGCAGGAAGGCAAGATTCCCCTGGCCTCACTAGGGCCAGTGCAAGCACCCCAAGTATCCATTCTGAACACACGACCTCCCGGACTGTCTAGTTGGAGAAAGCTGCACAGGGACAGCTTTCTGGAACTTTTTACTAGTGGATGTTGTTGAAGAACTGTCCAAGGGCTGTCATTTGAATCCTTCATCCTCCATCCAAACCCGGATGGACCGAGATGGCCCAGGGAGGATGCAGAGGGGGTGAGTTTAGCACAATATCATGAAAAGCCTGATGACTGTGGATCCTTTTTGGACTTTTGTTGGCCTCTGTTCTGGCCAAGAAACAGTGGGTCTCTCCTCGTGGGGGGCGGGGAGGCCTGAGAGCCCTTAGGGTGAATGTGGACTGACTCCACAGTGGCTGGCAGGTGCTTGGAGACTCTGGCACTGGCAGCTGGTGGCTCATCTGAGCAAGACTCAGCTGGGATCGAGGCTTCATCCAGTCGGTCTCAGTAGTGGAAACTGACTGTGGTAAATTCTAAAGCCAGATGCAGCAGATTTCATCTTGGCTAAGGCATCCACACGAGAAATCGGAGACAGGAGTTTTCTCCCGGGAATAAATTCATTTCACAACATTTGGAACTCAATTTGGCAGTAAACTTTCTGGCAGGTTTCAGGGGGGTGTGGGGTGGGGGTAGGGGGGTGCCTGTGAGCAGAAAATCCAGCTGACACTTGAAACCTGACATTGGCCACCTGGAGGAAGATTTTATGCCTAACAAAGGGGCTTTGAGCAGCCCGACCTGATAGTCCTTGTGGGATAGTGGAGCTTGGAGGACAGAGCCTGCCGAGCTGGCCATGTTCCTACCCACGCTTCTGTTTGCATCACTCCTCAAGCCACCTTCAGTCCCCCCACCCAGTCCAGTCTGCCTTTCCTACCTTTGGTGATGATCCCTATCATCTCCCCCCTGCAGGACCGCAAGAGCCACCAGCTGTGGTCCCCGGTTCCTAACCCTCAAGCACCCTCTGGAACCAGAGCCTCCTAGTCACACTGTCAGGCCCAGCCCAGTCCAGCGACTCAGCATCCCTGGGGGTGGCCTGGGAATTTGCATATTTAACAAGCTCACAGATGATTCTGATGTTTGAGAATCTCCAGCCTAAAGGATCCAAAACCAATTCCTTAGGCTTGGACTTTGCAAGCAGGCAATGCAGGGCTTCTCCAAGTCCAGGGACCAACCACATCACTGTCATGTGGGAACCGTTACAATTGCAAAATTCTCAAGCCCTCCCCCAAATTCAAGCTGAATCAGAAGCTCTGGGGGTAAGGCCCAGGGATCTGTTTGAGCATCTCTTCAGGTGATCCCAGTGCATGCCCCAGTTTGGGTCCCTGCCACCTCTTGCCACAGAGCCTTTGCACCTGCTATTATTCCTTCCACCTGGAACAGCGCTTCTCTCTTTCACCTGATCAGTACCTGCCATCTGCTTGGCCTCATTGCAAGCATAAGTGTCTCAGGGAAGCCCTAATCTTCCAGACCCAGTCCTGTTCAGCTTTCCTGTGCTATAAAAGCTCCCCCTGTAGCACTTTTCTTTTGTAGCACTCAGCACTTTGAATTGTGGCACATCATTGAGTCAATGCCTGCCTCTTCCACCACTCTGGAATCTCCGTGACAGTAAGGGGCACAGCCTCTCTTAGTCCCATTATCTCCCCAGTCTCTGGCACAGCACCTGAAAAATAGTGGGTGTTCTGTTGGTAAAAAATCACTTTCCTCTAAATAACATGACTATCATGTGACTTCTTGCATTTTCAATTTTGTGTATTACCTATTGAGAAATCCAAACACCTTTCTTTTTTTTCTCAGTCCTTTGTATGAAACCTGCTCTATTCTCTCTGAAAGTTTTGGGGAGCCTCTCTTTGCCCCCACTGTTCTAAAATTGCAAGATGATGTGCTTTGCAGGGTCAGTTTTCTTTCATGAAGCTAGACTCTCAAACAATCCTTTAAATTTAGAAACTCACTCTTTTTAGTTCTGGGAAATCTTTTTGCACTGTTTCTTTAATGATTTCCCCTCCAAGCTTTTCCTGTTCTTGTTTTCTGAAACTTCTGTTACTTGTGGGGGGTTTCCTGGACTGATTCTGACTTCCTGGACTGATTTTCTTATCTTTTCCGTCTTATTTCTATTTCCTATTTTCTGCATCTGTTTGTCTTGCAGCCCTACTTTCTTATCTGGCAACACAATTTCAGATAACATTTTAATCTTTGTTATCATGTTTTTAACTTTCAAGAGATTTTGTGGAAATGTCCTCTGCATATTCCTTTTTAATAACACCCTGATCTTGTTTCATGGATGTGACATCTTATCTATGAGAATTTTATTGTGAGTTTTTCTTTAAAGTTTTCTCTTTTTGAAAAGGTTTGCCTCCTCCAAGTTCCTTCTGCCTGTCTGTTTTGCCCTCTATCTTTCACGTTAGAGACTTCCTCAAATGTCCAGCACTGTTGCTCATTTTTCAGAGTGGAAGCCTAAAACGCATGCATGAATGGGTTTCTCAACTCTGCATTCACAGGAGCGTGATCTGGTTGGGTCTTTTCTCTTGGGCTTATCTGATTTCCTGGAAAAGAGCCTTCCCATCTCCCTCCTGGAAGCAAAGGCCCAGTTGTCTGCCACATTGGGGAAGGATACATCTAGAGACTTCCACATCCCATACGTAAACTTTCTCTTAGTGGTGTCCCTCCCTCAGCTGCCTCTGATGCTGTGCAGCCTAGAAACCCTCTATTTTCCTCTCTCTAAAGCATATGTTGTACTTCAGGCTTATGCCCAGCTTGGGGAAGGACAATTGTCTAGACCAGAGGTCAGTAAATTTCTTCTGTAAAAAGCCAGATAGTAAATATTCGACCCTCTGTGAGCCATAACGGTTTTTTTTTTATTTCAGAAATTTTATTTTTATTATTCTAATATCAGATTCTGATAAGTACAAAAGGTTCATAAGTACAAAAATTTCTGTATTGCTTTGTGGGAATTAAAAAACCATGAAAACAAACATTTTTTTTAAGGTGGGAAATATTCATTTCTAGATTTATGAATAATATCTTCTTGAAGTGTGACTGTAAAATGGTAAACATTACATTGGATTGTAATTGGATTGTAAACTGGGATTACATTAAAATGTTTGACAACTCTTTTATACCTGTTTCAGGAACTTTGTCTTGCAACATTTCTATTGGATGGACTCCTTATTTGTATTTTATTACAGCTTAATTCCCTGCTGCCTCAGGCCTTCAGTGACATCACCTTCACCTGACAGTTTTTGATGCTCTGATTCAAGGAAGAGTCTGACACCAGTTTTGGAAACAAGAAAAGCTGGATTTAGATTTATAGTTACTATCCTTTCCATGTTAAGATAAAAAGTAATACTTCTTAAAAAGGATTGATGAATTTTTCATTTTAGTGTAAATTTCTCTTCCTGCAAGAATTTAATCTTCATACTCCCATTGCAGAGAAATTACAAAAAGCTTTTTTAAAAGTTTTCTTGAAAAAATTAATCCTTTCTATTATGAGGACTGTGAGTAAAAATGATACACTAGAACAGGGGAAATTCAAGTTTATCTTTCTGTTTTCTTACCTAATAACCTGTTGGACACCGAGAACTGAGATCTCCGTGTTCTTTGTTCAGCAACTCCAAATATAGCTGAGACTTCAAAAATAAAAACAAAAGAAAAAAATTCATTTTATTTAATTATAGATGATTTAAAAATATTGCCAGAATGTTATAGATATGAAGACCAAATGAACACTGGAAAGCTAAATCAGATGCTGTTTCACAGCTTAGATTTTTTTTTCCTCTGCTTAATAAAAAATAAATTATCATTGTCATCATCTTCCAAGTGCCTTTCCTTTTTCTTATGTTTGACCCACTTGCTCTCTTTGGGAAATGTTTTTTCTCTTGGCTTGTGGCAGTGTGATGAGTGGTGAGAGGACTTGTGAGCCTTCTGGGTTTTACTGCTAGTAGAAGAGTAGACTTTGGGGCCTCTAGGGAAGTCCTCATCCACCTCATGATACCTATCAGCCTTCCTGTGCTTTTCACGATCTCTACTGTTCCTGTTCATTGTTTCTTTTTGAGTTTCTTTCTTTTTTTGAGGCCACCTGTTGTTCTTCCATGAGGGATAGTTCTTTCTCATTTCATGGTGGGGTCTCTTATCTCATGTTTCCATAAGAGGTTTCTTGAACTGCCTTGGAAAATTCCCATTTTTCTGAAGTTCTTTTATTTTTCGTTTTATTCTCTGTTCTCTCTCCCGAATTTCATATTTGTCATCATAGTAGTAGATGAATGGAGATGTTGGAAATGTCTGGTTAAACATTCGTCTGTCTGTGCATTCATGCCCATAATGGCCTTTTTGTGCGCAGTTGTAGCAATACACTAAAGCTGATTGTCCGGAAGGGGTCTTCGGTTTTTTGGGTGGCCCAGGTTTGGTAGTTAGGTGATACTGCCTCCAGATTTCTGGGCAAGCATCAGCATAGTGGTCTATCATATCACATCGATCACATCGTTTTCTCCAGGAAGGTCTTTGAAGACATCTGTGAGTAGACGACACAGGCAAAGAACAGTCTAAGCAGAAGCGGGCTGGGCAGGCATACTGGAGGTGTCCTCTCTTGGAGCAGAGGCAGCAGGGACGGACTTTTTGTGGGAAGGGGCAATTTTTTGACAAATGGCCACATTTATCACAATTTCTACAGGTAACGTTTTTGTTGGCTGAATAGTACCGGCGGGTCCATCTTCCAGATGATCTATTATTACCTATCTGGGCCTCAACATCTTTGTCACTGATGAACCAATTTAGACCATCTTCTCCTTCATTAACTGAGTTTTCACATCCGACAAGGTTGAGAAGGATATCATCATCTTTATCATCTACTTCACATCCCAGAAGCATCCAGCTTTCCACATTATCACTTTCTGAAATGGTGCTCTCTTCCTCTTCACTTGAACTGACCTCTAAAATCATGACCTCCCGGAGCACAGCTGATTTCTCTTTAGCTTTAGGTTTCTCAATGCCCCTCTTACATTTCTTATCAGCCAACTCAGAACAAAGAGAAGCAGGAGGACCTCGGGTCTTCTCTTGTGCTTGGACTCTAATATTCTTTCTTTTACATCTATAAATACTATCTTCATCAGATCAAGTGATGACCTCTGATCCATCAGATAGCTGGATGACCTCACTATCTGAAAGGACAATTAGACTCTTCTGATTTGGTTTACTACTCAGTGATTTGGAATTTTCAGAGTTCTTTTCTTCATATTCTTCATCCCTGATGGCATTACCAAGATCTTGGGCATAATGAACTTGGCTGTAGAGTTGAAATTCCACCTCACTATCAACACTCAGTTCACTAGATGACTCTTCACGGTAAAGGTTATCTTCATATGCTTCTACAGTCTCATAACCACCAAACATCATGAAAAGTCAGAAGTCTTTATTTGCCGCGGCCGCAATCAGGAAGCACCAAAACAGGAACCCAGCCATAACATTTTTATCACAACTACTATACCATTTTATTGCAACAAGTTTGCCATTGTAGCACCACAGCAGCTGTCAATGACGCAGAAACAAATGAGCATGGCTGTGTTCCAATAACACTTTATTTACAAAAGTCAGTAGTGGGCCAGATTTGGGCCATGGGCCATAGTTTGAAACCCCTAGTTTAGATTCTCACCTATTAGGTAATGGGTGCAACCAATTCCCTGAGCTCTTTGGGTGTTCTGCATTGCACATTGGGTTGCTCCTGGGTTTCTCCACCAATAGCTTCAAGTTTGAGCTGCTCTAGTTCTACATACAGAGTTATCCCTCGTTTGCTTACATACACTTTCAAAATATTGTCTCTGGCATTTATTCTCCTGTCATCTTTGTCCTTGGACCCCAGTGTTCTGGAAGTAGTCGAAATAAATGTATATATTCAATTTCCCATCCGTAACCACCAGGGTCCTTTGGCTTTTAAACAGATCCCTTGAGTTACCAGAGCTTGATTGGGGCTGATTTAGTTTGTGTCTTCACCAAACAGTACTTTGTTGTTTTTATGTTTTGTTTTGCTTTTTTAAATACATTAGTTGGGCATACATCACATAATATGAAAGACTTTTATAAGAATTTGAAGATAAGATGTCGTCTCCTTTCTTCCTGAGGCATTGTTTTGGGGGGAACCTTGCTTTATATTCAGCCATAATTCCAACAACAACAACTGCTCAGTGAGAGAGGTATGCATATACCCATCTTACAGATGGGGAAACCGAGGCCCAGAGTGGTTGCATTACCTATGTTCACATAGATAATATGTAAGAACGCCAGGCTTCAAATCTGGGTCTTTGCTGTCCTGCTTCTGTGCTAAGGAGGTGGCCATGGAGCTTTGGTTTTGTTCTTTTAAGTGGGAGAGTGATGACCTGGCCAGATTTTAGAAAGGTCCTTTGGATGGGGATCAGGAGAGAGGTTGGAGAGGAGGAGCAGAGCCTAAAGGAAGGGAGGCCCATGAGGAGGCCCCAGACCCTTCCTGAGACAGAGGAGAAACCTGAGGCCAGAGGGGACAGATGGGCTGCCCGACCCCACAGAAGGTCCTTGGCGAGGGCACGACTGGTAAGGCCAGCTCCCCAGGATTCTTGGCTGGACCCATGGTCCATCTCTCTGCAGGATCCTGAGCCCAGGGATCAGACCAGAGCCTGGGATTTGGCATGTGTGGTCCCGCTTTTTTTGCAATGTCCTCCTTCTCGCCCCTCATCCCAGGGCCATGAGACATGAGGTGCTAAAACCCAGTGGGGTCAATGCTGCACTCAGCTTCTCACAAATGGAAAGCAGCCTCTTGTCTGCCAGCAGTGTTCAATTAGCTCTGGAATCTTTAGGGGTGTAGGGAGAACCCTAACCCCAAGCAATTGGGCCCAGGTCCCGAGGACCCAGGAAAAGCCTTCCAAGGGGGAGCAGGCAGGCCAGAGGCTGGTGGTGTCCTGAAGACTCCCAGCAGAGAGTGGAGCTTCACACCAGACCAGATGAACTCATCTCCAGTGCCCAAACTTGGATATGTGGGCTCTGCCGCTGCCTGTCTGACCACTTTTCTGAGCTCAGCTTCCTCCTCTGCAGAATAGAGAGGAGAATACAGACTTCACAGGATTGCTATAAGGATTAAAAGAACAAATATTTGTGAGGGAATGCCTCGGCCCATGGTAGCTTCTCGCAAAGAGTGATATATCTGATCCTACCCAGTCCAGAAGGTTTTTTTTCCTAATAGAAAGTGTGTCTCCCCAGGGCACAGTCAGAATTTTCAGTTCTTGGCATTGAGTCCATTCTGTTCAAAGTAGCTCCCGTTGAGTCCTGGGAGACAAGGAGGAATCTATGAATGGCTCTGTCTCTCCTTCCTTCCCCTGAACCTTTGCCAGGAATCAGTCCCGATTTCCCCAGGCCCCCCACAATGCTTGTCCATCTCTTTCTAATATCGTTTCCTGCACTCTTGTATAACTGACTGCTGTGTGTTATCTCCCAGCACCTTAGGAGCTACTCCAGCCTGGCTTGACGTTCTCATATTGGCATATGTATGGCATACTGGCATTTTGTATCCCCCAAAACCTGGGATTCATTCATTTAGGTATTTTCAGTGCCTGGTACAGATCCTGGCACAGAGTGGGTTATTAGTGCATCTATTTGGGATGGAAGGAGGATAGATGGAGAATGGATGACTGGTTGAACACATGGAAGATTGGATGAAGGAAGGATGGAGAGTAGATGAATATATAGACAGAGGGTGGATAGGTGGAGAGTGGATGGGTAAGTAGAGGATAGATGGAGAAATGGATGGCCAAAAGGATGAATGAACAGAGACTGAGGAACAACATAATGAATGGATGAATGAATATGCAGATGGCACTTGATTGAATGACTTAAATCATGCTAGTCACTCATTGAATTCATTCATTCATTCATTCACCCAAAAATATTTATTAAGTAACTTTTCTAAAGCAGGATAAATGGGCAGATAAATAGTGATGAGGCAAGAGTGCATGAGTAGAAGGAAAAGAAAGAAAAGGTGGAATGGAGAGAGAAACAGATTAATAAATAAAGAGAGGAGGATCTGGAGAGATGCCTGAGTAGAAGGACAAGCCAGTGTTCACACATTCACAGCCTCTTCAAAGGCTTTCAGTATCTATGGGTGAAGGAGTTCCCAACGTCCCAGTGAGCTGGGCTTCAGATAAAGAATCCACAAGTACTTTCTTTCCCTACATTAAAAAAAAAAAAATCTAAATAAACTTTGAATCCACTTCCAAGACTGTTTGGAAAGAGCAGTGATGGCTTTCATAAAGAGTCTGCTTTAAGTGCTTCATTCAGAGCTGTGCGTAGGGGCCTTCAGAATTGTATGCATTCCCCAGAGCGGGTGCTAAAATGCACATGAGACAAGAAACATATGCCAGTATGACAATGTCAAGCCAGGCTTATAGCGAGCACATGTGCTTTACTGTTGATGGAACAGTCAGCAAGTGTTCCAGAAAGAGGCCTTTCCTGTAACGAAGGTCAGGGATTCTATTCACCCTTCCCATAAATCCTTAGGAAAAAAAACAGGCCTGTCTCCCCCGCACATGCAGCTAATTATCTGGGGGTGCAGGGCTCTCCCCAGGGAGTGGTTAAGCATGGTTACTGGGGTTGGAGTCACCCCGAGTGGTATGAGCTAAAAAGACCACAGGAGTTTGCTCTTAGTTCATTAACTGGCATATTTCCACTCCAGTAGGCAGAGGGAGGCAAGCACAGGTGCTAAGCAATAAAAGGTGGAAAAAACACATCTTTTCCTTTCCCAAAGCCCAGAAAATATCAGATCCAGAAACAAGCTGCTTGATGGACACACTGGAATCCATAGTCTCTGGATGGCCATTGGTGGCCTTCCACCACCTTAGACATGTTTAGTTGGATTCTGCCTGGGCCTCTGTGGGCAAATCTGACATCATCTCTGCTCTTTGGGGTGCATGGTCTAGCAGAGACACAGATGGGCAGACAGCTGCATCCCTGTGCACTAAGTACTATAACGTAGCCAAAGAGTGGGCAGCCATAAGGGCTTCCCAAAGGAGGGTGCATGTCTTAGCTGGGTTTTGAAGCATGAGTAGGAGTTTTCCTGGCAAGAAATCAGAGAAAGGATGTTGGACACATAAGTAAAACAGCTCAATAGGCATGGTATGTTCTGGACCAGGGGTTCTGCCAAAAGGTGGGCTAGGTGTGCATAAGGGACAGTAGAGGGTAGGCAGAGCAAGCCTGAAAAGGAAGCTTAGGCCAGCTGTGAAGGGGCTTGACCAAGGAATGCACTTAACCTGTGTCTGAAGGGTGGGGCGAGTCTGTGACTGGCTTTAAAGGGGAGTGGCATGGTCAGATCTGCAGTGTAGAGGAACGCCCTGACTACGGAATAGAGAATGAGAGGAAGAAGGCACAAGAGGAAACAGGAAGGCCAAGGAGAAGCTATGGCCATCAACCCTCAGAGAGATGGAGGCAGCAGACCCAATGGGTTCAGAGAAGGGCAGACTCTGGTTCTGTCTCTCACTGGCCAGGTGGCTTTGAGCAAGTGACTTCGGGGCACATTGTCAATGACGTACAATGACAGCTGTGTTACCATGCATATTTGGAAGTGTGTGGGTGGGAGTTAGGGGTGGGATGGAGCCACCACCACAATCCCAGCCTGGGACACTGGGCAGATAACAGAGCTATTCACAAAAATTGGGAACTCAGATGGAGACATTTTGGGAGGGGGGTGGTTAGTGCAGAAGGATTGGCGCGAGTGCCAGGATTTGGACTTGTATTAAGGCCATCCAGCCAATTTCCACCTAAAATCAGCCAGAAGCTCCTTCCCATCTTGTCTAATCCCCCAGGCAGAACAGTGGGGGTCAGGGTTGGGGGGATGCAAGCATGAACTCTGGCGCTGGACCGCCTCGGGTTGAATCCTGCCTTTGCCGCACCGTAGTTGTGTGACCTCGAGCAAGTGACCTGCCCTCTCTGAGTCTCTTGCTCCCCTATAAAATGAGATGGTGGCTGAGGTGATGTACTTGGAAAGTTATTGCTTTTATGTATATATGTTATTTAAAGAGAAGTAGGAGTATATCAGAGATGGGATTTAACAAGTGAGTCTGACTGCTGAATCATTTTATTGATATTTCTGTTGGTCTCCAGTGTCTTGGAGCAGCTAGAAGAAAAAATGAAAAATCATGAAACTGCAACCCTTACCAAAGTTTAAAATCTGTACTATAAGTACTTGTTAAAATGTACTTAGACATTTCTTGCTTTTTTGTATATATGCTACATTTAACAATTTTTTTAAAAACATTTAAAAAAATGAAATGAGATGGTAGAAGCATCACCCTCCTGGGGTTGTGAAAATTAAGTGTTATCCACATGGCAGTGTTCAGAACAGCGTCTGGCACACAGAAATGCTTGGTATGTGTATAATGCAGTAATAATAGCAGCAGTAGTAGTAACAGCAGCAGCAGTAATAGAAGTAGTACTAGTAGCAGTAACAATAGCAGTAGCAAAAGTCGTAAGAGTAATAGTTGTAGTAATAGCAGCAGTAACCATAGTGGTAGAATAAGTAACATTGGTATGAAAGGTTTAGGAGGCGAAATGGTGAGAAAGAAGGAAGGTAGACCAGGAAATTTAAAGTGGGCGGGTTTATTTCTGCACTCCCAGGCAGAGATCACAGCACCCAAGATGGAGAGTGGTGAGTCCCGGCGCGGGCAGCTTTTGAGGATGGAGGCCAGGTGACGTCTGGAAGGGGCAGTTCATTAGTTCCGGAAGACATGTTGGGAGCGCCGACACAGCCTCGGCAGCTCAAGCTGCAGTGCTCTTCCCCGTTCCCCCGACCTAGCAAGTAGTAGTAGCCATAGCAGAAGTAGTAATACTAGTAATAACAGTAGTAGTAGTAATAGCAGTAGTAATTGCAGCAGGTAGTAGAAATTAGTAGTAATAGTAGCAGTAGTCGAACTGCATTTAGTAGTACCAGTACTAGCAGCAGTAATAATAGTAGTAAGAGTAGCAGAAGTAATAGCAGCAGTAGCAGTCGCTGTCATCGCTGTCATCGTCGCAGTGATAGTAGGAGAGGGACAGTAGCGGTGGTGGTAGAGTTAGAGCTGCTGGTAGTATGAGTGGTCGGTGGTGGTGATAATAGAAGTAGAAGTAATTGCTGGTGGTTTATGAACCCAGAACCTGTGTTTTGTAAACTCATGACTTGGCTCCAGCTTCCCATCCCGGAAGCCTGGCACAGTAAAAAGTTCTTGAGGCTTGAAATACTTTGTATGAAAGAAAATAGTATTTGGGGGGGGGGGCAGAGAGAGAGAGCCCTTAAAGTAGAGGTTTTCCAAGCATGTCTCCTTGTTAAAATGCACATCCTTGGGTCAGGCCAGCTAGCCCCACGGAGTCTGCCATCAGGCGTGGGGCCAAGTCCCCACCCCCCAGTCTATGCAGACTCATTCTAGCCCTTGTGTCCCCACAGGGCCCCAGGCCCCACCCAGAGCTGCACAAGCCCTAGCAAGGGAAAGGAGCTGCTGGGGTCTGGGGATACCAGGGGTCCCTGACCAGCCGTTGGCCCCTGAGCAGACAGGACCCGGCCCCAGGCAGTCCCCACTTATTGCTCTGAAAGAAAAAGGCAAAGTGCTTTGGCACTGGACAGAGTTGGGTTTGGACCACGGCTCTGCCACCCTCCAGCTGTGTGACTTTGTGCCGGCCGCTGCCTTTCTCTGAGGCTCTTTCACGTCATCTAGGAAGCAGGGTCGAAGCCCGGTGAAACAAGCACACGTCTAAAGGCCCCGGTGCACTAGTGGGTCTGCTGTGGGTGCCACCTTCCCTGCTTCCTGCAGCATTCCAGCACCCTGTTCCAAGCAGAGCAGTTTCAGGACCCTCTGGCAATGGCTAGAGTTGGGGTGACTTCCCCCTGCTGCAGAAGCCTGGCCTGTAGTGGTGCCCATAAGGGAGCTGCCTCTCGGCGGTGGGCCCCCGGCTTCCCAGCTCTCCTGCAGCCACTAACCCTGCTCCAGAGTGGCACGGCACCTCGGAAGGGGGAGAAAAGGTGCTGCTTGTGTCTGGGGACACTGGGCATCTGGGACCAGACTGTGCCATCTGCATGGATGGGGGAGGGGCCCAATGTCAGCCACAGCAGCTGGAGCAGGGGGCATGGCAGCCTGGGGCTCAGAGCTCGTGCCACCCCCATGGGGTTCCTGGTGGGAAGTGAAGTACGCCCAGTAGGCTACAAATCCAGACCACAGGAATTTCCCCTGAGCATTCACGGTTTGCCAAGTTCCAAGCCTCCAATACAGCCTAGCAGTGCCCTGCCCTTTGGAACCTCAGGGCCTGGGGAGAACTGGCTAAGTCTAGGGATCCTGGTGCCCCATGCAGCTGGCCTGCCTGCACCCAGACCTTCCAGCTGCCCCAGACTGCAGGTCCCAGGGCCCATCCCCCACTAAGGAGCACCACACCCCATCCAGCTAAGGAGCTGTCCCCGACCCTACCCAGCCTCCCCGCATTGCAGACACCTCTGGAGAGGGCTGGATATTCGAGCAGGGGCTTGAGGAGACTATTTTCAAGCACCTGCACCCAGAAACCCACCTGACATCTTCGTGGTCCCACTGGGGGCCCAGCCCATCCTCACCCTTCTCTCTGCATCATGCTTAGTGTCAGTGGGTGTTGCTGGCCACATCTGCAGGGAGTCCGCGGGCAGGACCCGTGCCTGGCCCACCTCTGGACCTGCAGGAACAAATGAATGAGGGACAAACCCTGGGGTTAGGAATTAAAGTTCCCCATTTTGATTTCAGTGAAGTCCAGTTGATCTTTTTTTTTTCTTTTGTTGCTCATGCTTTCAGGGTAAAGTCAAGAAAATCTCTGGCCTACTATCAAGTCCTGCAGATATTTGTTGCCCTTTGTATGCTTCTAAGAGTCTTATCGTTTTAGCTCTCTATTGCGAGCATTGATCCATTTTGAGCTCATTTTGGGGTATGATGTGAGGTCGGGGTTCCCTTTCATTCTTTTGCATGTAGGTATCCAGTTTTCCCCCTGCACCATTTGTGGAAGAGACTGTTAAAATTCCATTCCCACCTCCACCAACCCAAACGCGGCCGGTATCTCCATTCGAAACGCAGGGAAGAAACGGAAGCTTGGAGAGCGGAAGTGGCTTGCTCAGGGCCAGTGTTAATAACAGTGGAATTTCCTGCACGTATTGGGCATCTTTCGTCTTCAGGTGCCACGCTTTAGGACACTGTGGATTCTGTCTCCCTTGTTCACAAGGGGGCAATTAAAAAGGAATCCTTTGCACATTTATGGGCTTCCACAGCTGCTCGGAAAGAATGACCTGGCGGGGTGAGACTCATCATCCCAGAAATACTGAGAGGGAGGGAGTGGTGGGCCAGTGTCCCTCCAAATGGGGACCAGCAATAAAATGGGTCTCCAGGGACAGGGAGAGCTTTTTTCCTGCTAGAAATAAAAATGGGAGCCCATGACCTGCTGTCCTCATAGCATCTGGCGCTGGGATGGAGAATGTTTGTTAAGAGGCATCATTCTGCCAATGACTGGTGCTGGCGGACAGAAAACTTGTTCTTCCCATGAGTCAGCACGATTACCACTCGTTTTCTGGACATCTACAGGAAATACAATTAAAGGGTCACAGAAGGGCCACTCAAGGGGAGCCAGATCTGCAGGGGGCTCTGCTCTTCCCTGGACCAGGGCACTAGGGCCATGGTCACGGCCAGGCCTGGAGTCTGCTCCCAGGTGGCCCGAGGCGAGCTGCCCCCACTGCAGGAGCCCAGGTCAGGTGGCAGACCCCACCCCACTGGGCCCTAGGTATCCCTTTATGTCCCTTCGGCGGAGCAGAGACCCCCCCACTCCACTCACCCCCATTTAGAAAATGTTTCTTATTATGGAGTAATATTTTCTTGTTATAATCATGGAAACCATAATGACATTTATAGTTTTAGTAAGTACTAACGACAACATGTAGTTATTAATTATATGATTATGTAGTTTTATCAGTTATAACTGTAATTGTAATGATAGAAACTTATCAGGTAATGTGTTTGTTATCACAAACAAAACAGGAAAGCCCAGGGAAGGGAGGCTGGAGCCTCTTTGATATCTGCTTCCATCTTTTTGAGGCAGACCACTGGTGCACAGACCTGGTTACTGGCCTGCCCTTGGGGTCCCAGAGCCTCGGGGCCCCATCACACTCAGGACAGAGTTCACATGTGCTCTGAACCTCTGTTTAGCACCAGCTGTGCACCAAGTCCTATTGTGGGGGTACTGCCATGAGAAGCAGTGATGGGAGTTCCACTCTCAGGGAGGAGAGACAAGCTGTAAACAACAAAGAGCAAGTGAAAAAAAAAATGAGTTTAATTTTGATAGAGATGAGTTCCTAGAATAAAATAAAACAGGAAAATGTGACCTTGAGTTCCTGAGGGCAAGGAATTTTAAGATCCGATGGTCAAAAGGGAAAGATGTTTATTTGGCGCAAAATTTATATTTTAGGTAGTTCATTTCCTGATTTAACTTGTATGGTCAGTTTAGTTGAACACCATAAGTACAGGGAATCTTGAATAGCCTGAGACCTTATTGGTTTGTCCAGGTTAGTGTGATGCCCCAGAGCAATTTGGGCAGTGAGTAAATAAGTATTTGCAAAGTACCCTTGTGGGACTAGGGAGAAAGGAGGAAATATCCAACTTCCCCATTTGGAAAATTCCTGATATTCTCACAGGTGGTGGAGACAACCAGATCAATAGGCTGAGCCCTCAATCTTGGGGTTCACCCCTATGAAACTTATTCCTGCAAAGGATAGGCTAAACCTACTTCAAATTAAGCCTAAGAGTCGCCTCCAGAGAACCTCTTTTGTTGCTCAGGTGTGGCCGCTCTCTCTAAGCCAATGCAGCAAGTGAATTCACTGCCCTCCCCACCCCCTATGTGGGACATGACTCCCAGGGGTGTAAATCTCCCTAGTAACATGGGACAGAAATCCTAGGATGAGCTGAGACCCAGCATCAAAGGATTGAGAAAGCTTTGTTGGCTAAAAGGGAGAAGAGAGAAATGAGACAAAATAAAGTTTCAGTAGCTGAGAGAATTCAAATTGAGTTGAGAGTTATCCTGGAGGTTATTCTTATGCACTATATAGATATCCCTTTTTAGTTTATGGTGTTTTGGAGTGGCTGGAGGGAAGTACCCAAAGCTGTTGAACTGTGTTCCAGTAGCCTTGATTGTTGAAGATGATTGTATAATGATATAGCTTTTACGGTGTGACTGTGTGATTGTGAAAACCTTTATCTCATGCTCCGTATCTACGGTATGGACAGATGAGTTAAAAATATAGATAAAAAAAATAAACAAATAATTGGGGGGCAAAGGTTAAAATATATTGGGTAGATCAAAATACTAGTGGTCAATGAGAGGGAGAGGTAAAGAGGTATGGCATATATGAGTTTTTTCTTTTTATTTCTTTTTCTGGAGTGATGCAAATTTCTAAAAAATGATCATGGTGCTGAATACATACAACTATGTGATGATATTGTGAGCCACTGATTGTACACCAGGTATGGAGTGTTTGTATATTAAGATTTATCAATAAAAGTATTTTTGAAAAAAGATCCCGTGGTCAGGGAAGTCTTCTCTGAGGAAGTGACAAGAAGTCAAGCCACGTGCCCCCTGTCCTGCTCTCAGCATCAGGACCATTTCCTTGCACCCAGCACCCTCCCTACCCTGACTACAAGGTCCTTTGGCTATTCAGGGTAACGTGCTGGAGCAGAGAACCTCCTGCGTCCCAGGCTGCCCCTTGGTGATTCAGTATCCCATTATGCCTGGGGCTGTCCCAGTTGCAGGATTGAAAGCCCCAGGAAATCCCTTAGGTGGGTCACAAGTACCCACTTAAGCTCCCCATGCTCCCTGAGATGTGGAGGTTAGAGCATCTAGTGAGACCCTCCTTGGGGATGATTCACCCTTCACCCTGGAGAGCTTCTGTCTGTCTGTCCCAAGAGCTGGGAATCCCAGGTCCAGGGCCAGCACTAGGGCTGGCCAACTGGAATGCCTGTTCCCTGCCGAGTAGCCAGCATTTTCCTGCGTGTGACTTCCAAAATCCATGCCCGCTACCAAAGACCTCCAGCCGCCCAGCCTCGCTTGCCCTTTTCTAGAAGCTTCGGAGTGATCTGGTGCACAGGGCAGGGCTTTTTAGCATGCAGGTGAGGAGGCTTTCTCAGGAAAATCAAAGTTCACATGAACGGCCTTTTAAGTTCAAAAAGAAAAAAAAAAGTTGCATTCTCTGAAAGCAATGAGTCCTGGCCTTAGCTGAGTCTGGAGAACTCCACGGGACCATGTGTCAGTGATTAAGGCTTTGGGGTGAATGGAGAGTTTAGGAATTTGGCATCTTTGGGGTGTGCTGGTTTATGTGCTTTTCCGGAGCCTGTCTGCCGGCAGGAAACAGGATCCCAGGAGATATGGGCTCTGGGGAGAAGCTCATTTGTGCCGACAAAAATCTGGGTCTGAACGAACCCCAAACTCATAGGCCACCAACCCAAACCCCAAGACCCCTGCCCCCACCCCCCCAAGAGCAGAATGATGCATGATCTAACCACAAGCACACCTACCACCTGTCCTGCTCTCAGCATCAGGACCATTTCCTCGCACCCAGGGCCTTTCCTACCCTGACTGCAAGTTCCTTTGGCTATTCAGGTAATGTAACTCTTTGCCCCCACCCTTTGAGAGCCCAAGAATATCCTTCTCCCCCATTGGAGTGAATGCCTTGCATCTGTCACTCAAAAGGACCTCAAGGGCCCCCTCTCCTTTCATATCTCCACCATGAGACACAGAAGGGCTGGGGCTTGCAAAAAAAGTGGTGCATCTGCCCAAAAGGCTGAGGTCCTGTCTCCTTGGGCTCCCCCACATGGACCCTTAACCTCACTCACTCAGCAACATGAGAGTTTCCAGGAGAATTAAAAGAGATAACAAAAGTGCCCAGCACATGTCCGTGAGCACCAACTCACCTCCCCATCCCCAGGCTCAATGGACACTGCCCACCCCACCCCCATGCCAAGATCCTGGGGTAAATGGTTCTTGGGTCCCCAAAAAACGCCATGTGGTTGAGTTAGAACAAAGCTGGTGTGTCACTGGGGAGGATAATGGATCTGGACTCCTTATTACCATTTTAAACGCTTTATTAAAGCCACTCCTGGCTTGACAAGGGGGAGCACCAGCCATAGACTGCAGGCATTTAGGATGGGGCCATGAGAAGGGCACATCAAAAGGGGCTGCAGCCATTCCAGACCCTCCCCACCGCCTCCACCCCCTGCTGCCAGCCAGCACGGGGCAGGGGGGACGCTTTAGTTTAACTACTGCATTTGCTTTTCTTTTAAATTATATTGTCGAGGGTGGGCCATGGTGGCTCGGCAGGCAGAGTTCTTGCCTGCCATGTCATCAGAGACCCGGGTTCGATTCCCAGTGCCTGCCCATGCAAAAAAAAAAAAAAAAAAATTGTATTATCGTAATGTTTACATAACATAAAATTTGCCATTTTAACACTTCCTTAAGCCTACAACTCAGTGGCATTATTTACGTTCATCGTGTGCTGCCTCCTCTCACCACTCTCTATGGCCAAAACTTTTCCATCACCTCAAACAGAAACTCTGCTTCCAAAATCCATGCCCACCGCCAAAAGACCTCCGCCCCATCAGCTTCAACTCCCCGTTCTTCCTAACACTCCCCCAGCCCCCCACCCCAGGCTCCTGGCAACCTCTAATCTACTTTCTTTGTCTCTAAGAGTTTGTCTAGTCTAGATTTTTCGTATAAGTGGAATCACACAAATTTTGTCTTTTTTGTGCCTGGCTTATTTCACTCAGCCTCATGTTGTCTAGGTTCATCCATGATAGAGCTGGTGTCAGGCAGTGGGTGGCCTTAGGTATTTAATTCACGGGGCTTCAAGAAAGATCCCTGAGCCATTTCCATTTTGAGTGGTCCCCAATGTATTCGAAAGAAAGTCAAGACATGGTTATAAAAATTGTGGACCATTTTAACCACTTAACCTTTTCATAAGACTTTTCCTTTGTGGGAGGCAGGGTTTCGGGCAGTGTTTTGAAGCTGCAGCTCAGGAGCTAGACCACGTGGCTCTATCCACCTGTACTAGTCATATGACCGCAAAGAGAGCGGCTCCTTGTGCCTCGGTTTGCCCAACTGTAAAGTGGGGATAACAGTAACCTTCCTCGTAGTCTTGGTTTTTTTGTCTTTTCAACGAACTTTTTTTTTTTTAGAATTTTGTTTTGTTTTTTGTGTTTGGGATGGATATGGAGAATTTGTATTCACGCAGGTTTGATGTGAGGCATAAGTGAGTTAATTTTAGATCCGCAACTGCCATAATTATTAGACTCTGTTAGGAAGTCATGTACCATAACTGGTTTTGGTGGGAGCATCCGTGCCGACAGGTAGTGTAAGGCCTGCCGGGTAGCCTCTGGCTGGAAGGCCCCCACCCGAACTAAAACTAGTGCACATCGGGGCACACAGCTGTCCACACTCAGCCAGTCAGGAACTGGCCTGACAAACAAAGGACCCCACTGCACACGGCCCGTAGCTGTGCCCACTGCACACGGCCCGTAGCTGTGCCCACTGCACACGGCCCGTAGCTGTGCCCACTGCACACGGCCCATAGCTATGCCCACTGCACACGGCCCGTAGCTGTGCCCACTGCACACGGCCTATAGCTATTCCCACTGCACATGGCCCGTAGCTGTGCCCACTGCACACGGCCCATAGTTATGCCCACTGCACACGGCCCGTAGCTGTGCCCACTGCACACGGCCCGTAGCTGTGCCCCTGGCCCCAAAGCGGGTGAAACTCCTAACCTACCACAGGAGGCCCCGTGGGCATCGTCGGCACCCCCACTAGCTAGCCTATAGCTAGCCCCACTGCCCCTACGGGGATGCAACTTCCCCAGCCGCACCCTGAGCACCTGGCCCCGGGAACCTCGCCCCGGGACGATGAACTTTTTAAACTCGGACTCAGTTCCTCTGGTTTTTCAGTCGGCTGCCGTTTACAACCATAACAGGTAGACCTTTCGTGAATGTGAGGTTCAGGCCCCGCCGCCTGAACACCCCCCACCCTCACCCCACCCCCAAGAGGAACCCTGCCTGTTTGCTCACCAAGGCACACCTCTTGCACCTGTGCCCGGGTGTGGGCGTGGGGACAGTAGAAGCCCGTCAGCTGGCCTGAATGAGCAACCCTGGTCTCAAACAAATGCTTGCCTTAAAACCCCAGCAGTAGGGGCTGGGTAAAGGGTAAAAAATGGGATAGGTTGAAATACCAGTGCTCAATGAGAGGGAGAGGTATGGTATGTATGAGTTTTTTCTTTTTATTTCTTTTTCTGGAGTGATGCAAATGCTTTAAAAATGATCATGGTGATGAACATACAACTACGTGATGATATTGTGAGCCATTGATTGCACATCATGGATGGACTGTATGTGTGTGAGGATTTCTCAGTAAAAATATCAAAACATATATATATATATATATATATAAACGAACCAGCAACCAGTGGGATTGGTTTCCCAAACTTTCAGGACCCTCCAGCCAGCAGCTGAGTGAGACCCAGCCGCTCCTGGCTCCCCACAGACCGCTGGGCAGTTCTGCCTGGACAGAACGGCTCTGGAATGAACTGAATTTACTGAAAAGAGGCTGCAAATTCAATTACTGAGGCCGACACTGCCTGCAGCACTGGCTGAGCCCAGGAAGTGGCGCCCTGCCCCGCCCCCAGTCCCCCGCCCCCCAGACACCAAATCCCCACGGCCCAGCTTGGAGCCTTTCCCAGGGTGGCATCATCCTGCTGCACCTGCCTGGGCTTCTCCACTTCTCCTGGGTACTGGGGGCCTGTCGGGGAGGGTGGCCTGAAACTCATAACATAAAATGATCTGGTGTGATGCTTTAATGACCTCATCTGGGGGGCTCAAATCCAGGGACCTCCCTGCCTTTCCTGCCCAAGGCTCACCCCTCTACGGACGCTCCAAGCTGAGGGTTCCGAGGATTTGGAGCCGCTCCTCCCCCACGCCATTCCCCGAGCTCCAGGAAGAGGGTGAGATAAAGAGGCCTTGCATTGCCCTGAGGGAGGACCAGGTCTGCAGTAGACATATCCTGGGGTAAAAAGCATCTGCCTTTGGTTACAGGAGCAGAGAAGTTCCGAGTGTGGGTCCTAGTCTCACACAGACTTGGGTTCGAATCCCAGTTCTGCCGTTTCCTTGCTGTGTGACCTTGGGGGCGCTGCTGCCCCCTCTGACTGCACAGCTCCAGGCGCCTCGCTGGTCCTTGGCCAAGACCCACGGCATTCCCAGAATGACCTGTTCATACTGTAGCTCTGACTCCTGGAAGCTGAGAGCTGAGAACTCTGGGAGCATTTTTTTTTTTTTTTACTTCTCTGGGTCTCAGTTTCCCCAGTCTATAGGGAGAAGAGAGTGGAGAGGGATGGAACTACATTATAGAACTGTTGCACAGATCCAGTTAGATAAACTGCACAAAAGCCCCTGCCCACTGGGGGTGGCAGGAGGGAGGAGTGGAAACGGGCTGGGTGGTGGAAGTGGGGGAGCCCCATGGGGAGCAGCTGGGGTCAGTTAAAGCAAGGGGAGGGGTGGTCCCGGGCAAGCTGTCCCTGTATCATCTGGCTATGGGGAGGGAAGGGAGGGTGGCTCCAGGGCTGCGGGGGGTCAGCATTGAGGGAAGTGTGGCTGGGGAGGGGGGCTTCACAGGTGAAGGATTTACCAGGAGGGCTTGGGGGTGGGGGGAGACCATGGATTTGGAAGCCAGATCTCATGCTCAGGCCTCAGAGGGAGGCTGTCAGGTTTCAGAGCCATCACCACCTTTGTCACTGGCCAGTGGTATGAGTTCTCCAGTGATCGGATTTTTGTGAGTTAGAAATGGCTATATTCCATCCAGCCTCGAACAGTACCTGAGAAACCCGTGATCGTCTTTGGAGTTTCTGAATGGGCAGTTGGTGGCCACAAGTATCCGGGGACATCCAGGAGCAAGCTGGAGCCCTGGCCACCCCATGCCAGGTCTGCAGCCTCAGGGTTTCTTTAAGAAATCCCCACTTCCGGACCACCCGGATCAAGTGTGTGCACTTGATCTCTAGATCTGCAGACAGACAGTGATTAGGGAAGGGGAAATCCTCCACGTTGGCCTTGCACTGTGGCCTCAAGATCACGAGGTAATCGGGAGTCTCAGACAGCGGCTCGCTTTTGGTTCTAATCTGCCTTTGGTTACAGATGGGAAGCTGCTGCACCCCAGGATTTACCTGCTTATAAGAACCTGTTTTCATCAAAGCCCCAGCTTCTCACAGCCTGGAGCCTCCTCTGGCCAGTTATTTCTTGGTGTTCCAAATGGGCACCCCCTTTTACGCCCGCAAACTGCTGCCAGCTAGTCTAACAATCCTGCAAGGCATGTAGAATCACCAGCATCTCCAAACTTTGATCCTCATGGATTGAGAACCGAAGGCTCAGAGAGGCTGAGTCACTTGCCCAAGGTGAACAGCTTCCCCTATCAGTCATATCTTTTGCTCTCCTGCTCGGGCCTCACAGATGCCAGACACAGTCCCCAACCCAGAGCTAAGAGGGTCCCATGGAGGCAGAACAAACGGACCCCTCCCCAACCCCAAGCCCCCAATCCTCACCCACAGACTCTCCTGCTGGTACAAAACAGTTTCATCAGGAATAAACTCTGCATCCTTTGGCAAGACCTGTCCTCTCCCTTGTGATCAAGACAGAGTCTCTGGGGCCTTCTGGAGCCCAGACATGGACAAAGTACCAGGAAGAGAGGTACCAAAGGTTCTAGTGACCGAAGAAGTGTGGTGGTTGGAAAGGATAGTGCCTGTAAATACGAAATGTAAGTCGAGTATGAAACACCAGGATATTGTCTTTATTTGGTGTATTTGTCTTAGTCGTTTAATTTTAAAGGATCCAAATTAAGCAAATTTACATAGTGATGAGTATTGGGCCGGCCTTTTATAATGTAATTCCCACCCTCAGTCCTTTTCACCTTACTTTCTCCTAAGTCTGAAGTTTCTCAGCTGCAAACCCGTCTGCCTCAAGAGTTTCCAGCAAAACCTTTTGATCAGGAAAAAGGTAGTTCTATGACATGTTAGAACCCAGATAAACCTCACAAGCATGATGCTAGGTGAAAGGAGGGAGTCTCAAAAGGCCACAGATCATACGATTCCATTCATATGCAATGTCCAGCAATAGGCAAAACCAGAGACAGAAAGCAAATGAGTGGTTGCCAGGGGTTGGGGTGAGGGGAAATGGGAAGTGACTACTGATGGGGTTTCTTTTGGGGGTGATGAAATGTTCTGGAATTAGAAAGTGGTACTG
Organism: Tamandua tetradactyla; assembly: GCF_023851605.1. Classification (NCBI taxonomy): domain Eukaryota; kingdom Metazoa; phylum Chordata; class Mammalia; order Pilosa; family Myrmecophagidae; genus Tamandua; species Tamandua tetradactyla. Next base: position 59,888,014 of record NC_135346.1, on the reverse strand, counting down.
GTTGCATAGCCTTATGAATACACTAAAAATGAGTAAATTGGGCACTTTAAAGGGGTGTTTTTATGATATATGAATTATCTCTCAATTAAAAATTATAATATAATAAAATTATAATATAATTTTTTAAAAAGAGCTTTTGATTGGGTAAGGGTTGCTATAAGAATGGTGGTGGGTGTCCTTGGGAATGAATAAATGAGCAGATCATTGAAAAACTGAACGAGGGAGGGAGGGATGGGGAAGGCAGCATGAGGGGAGGGCCTGGGTGACTGGTGCAGGGGTGGCAGCAGACCTGCCCAGTGCAGGGGGCAGGTAGATGGGAGAGCCAGGTAAACACTGCCAGTCCAGGGCTTTGCTTCTCAATGAATCCATCCTCTTTGTTTTTCTGTCTAGGGCCCCCTGGACGGCGAGGCAAGGCTGGAAGAAGAGGCGACCCCGGTGAGTCTCAGGTCTTCTTATTCTCTAAGCATAGGCCTAGAAACCCACCACCAACCTGGGAGCCTGGGCTCAAGGCCTTCCTCTCTCCCCCCCCCCATTCCAGCCATTGTTCTCAGAGGCACTAGCCTCCAGCACCAGCCCTTTCGTGGTTCCTTGACATCCATAATTCAGTGACTGTCCTCTCTCTGCCCTCAACCACTCCCTACATCTTATCATTAGTCTTGGAAATTTCTACCCCTAGTCTCCCACTGCAAAACGCCTCCCCTCAGTGGGAACTAAGAATGACCCCACCCACCCCTGGGTCCCTCAGCACAACATAATGGCTCTTCTTTGTGTCTGCCCTTCCTGCCCATACTTGGTTTGTTCTCCTTCCAACCTGCAGACTCACCTGCACCCACCACCCCTTCCCGTATCTGCATGATGAAGAGGCCCTGTTCTGGTTGGCTAGCTGCCGGGATGCACACACCAGAGACGGACTGGCTTTTAATAACAGGGGATTTATTTCATTAGTTCTTCAGAGGAAAGGCAGCTAACTTTCATCTGAGGTTCTTTCTTACGTGGGAAGGCTCAGGGTGATCTCTGCTGGCCTTCTCTCCAGACCTCTGGGTTCCAACAACTTTCCCCAGGGTGATTCCTTTCTGCATCTCCAAAGGCCTGGGCTGAGCTGCGAGTGCTGACATGAGGTATGCCAAGCTGCTTGGGCTGTGCTATCTTGTGCTCTCCAGTTTAAGCACCAGCCAATTAAATCAAACATCATTCATTGCAGCAGAAACGCCTCCTAGCCAACTGCAGATGTAATGAACAACAGATGAGATTCACGTACCATTGGCTCACGTCCACAGCAACAGAACTAGGTGCCCTCACCTAGCCAAGTTGACAAATGAATCTAACTACCACAGGCACCTACACTCCTGCCAAGGAGGCTGCTCTCTCAGCCACACTTCCTTCAAGTGTGGCTCAAGTATCTCCCTGAAAAAGCCTTCTCAAAGCTCTCCATCTGGTGCTATCACCCCCGAGTGTCCAGCTCCCAGCACACAGTTTGAGACAGAGCCCTTGCTCGAGAATGTTTGTGGAATAAATGCATGAAACAGTTAATGAATGAATGAACGTTTGGTCCCTAGGCAGCTTCACGAGGAGAGGATGATGATGATGCCAGATGTTCTCACCACCACGAGGACCCCAGGCCTCTGTGCCCAGCAGAAGCTGGGCTAGTTCTCTCTGAGACTCTGACCCTTCTCCCCAGAAGGTGGAAAAAGCCAGACATGGGCTTCTTACTTCTTTGCTCATCTGTGTGCTTGCAATATCTAGTTCCTCATATGAGGCCCTCCAAACAAACTCCTTAGAGTTCGTTGGTAGCAAATTCTCATACTTCACTCTTTGCTTTGACTTCCAGAATCCGACAGCTGTTTTGTGTCCAATTCCCATAGCTTCCTTTAGCCTGGATTTTGCATCCGCCAGATGCACACTTCATCACTTAGTGTTTGCTTTCCACCCTCATGAAGAGTTTTATTGCCTTTTATTGGAAGCTCCTGATGTCCCTTTTGGAAGGAGATGAGGACTACATGGTAACTTTTTTTAGAAAAGTGTATGAAATTATTCCGTTTACTCAAAACCCATTAAAATTATGACTCCAGCTTACAGTAATCTAAAGGTCAAAGGAAACAAGGATTTACTGGGCCCCTAGAACCGCGATGGGCTCCTTGCCATCCCTCATCTCATAAGATCCTCACAAGATGCTGCTGCATAAGAATGTGTTGTTAGCCCCATTTTGCAGAGAAGGAAATGGAGGCTCCGAGGGGAGAATCAGCACCTCTTCCCGTCACTCCCTTTCCCACGCAGGGTCCTGATTGTTCCGCCTGTCAAAGAGTGGTGTGGGCAGCACAGAGCAGACGTCTCTCCCCGGTTGGCTTTGGCTGGGTTCGCTGTTTGTTTCTAGATAGCCTCCCACACGTGCACATCCTCGCTTTCCTTCCTTCCCTTGTGCAAACCAGGCCTTTTCCTGTGCCCCAGCTGAGCCCAGGGAGAAAGGCTCTTTTTGCCTGATGGGATAGTATCTGGCTGTGATGCTGCCACTCCAGACCTGCAGATCTGGCTGACCCTGCCTGCCTCAGGGGCTGGGTCCTTTCAAAGCTCCAGTGGGAAGCTTTGCTTGGAAAAATGCTGTCATGGCCCTGCTCTGTGTCTGCATCTCTATCTGTAATAGAATGTATTTCTCATCTACTCTGGCCCATGTCTCAGCTGGGGATGGCTTGTGGCTGGGTCGGGGGAGCTCAGTACTGCTCCTGAACTGTGAAGTCCTCTTCCTAGGTGTATTGGGCAATATCCTTTCTTCTCCTAGGTGCTCCTTCTCCCAAATCCTCTCTTCTGGCTCCCACAGCCCTGGATACCTTCGTTTGTCCCAGTGCCTCCCACGCCTGGTAGTTATCTGCAGACTTATCCTTCTCCTCCAACAGAGCATGAGCCCCTCAGGGCAGAGGCTGGGGCTGGGTCTGGGACATCCAGGAGATGCTCCATAAATGCTTGTTGAGAGGGAGGATGGGAGGAAATGGATGAAGGAGAGAGAAAGGGGCAAGATGGGCAAATGAAGCACAAAGGGAGGGTTAAGAGGCTGGAGGAGCAAGCAATCAAATGCTGGTTGTAAAGCCTGTGCTAAATCTACAGAGACAAATTGAGACACCCTAACCAGATCTCTGCAGCTCCTAGTCTTAAAGACACAGTTTAAGTGCTAGTAGTTTCTTCTTAACCCCGCACCCTGCCCCCCCACCACCACCAGCTTTAAGAAAATAGTTTTAAAATTGAGGGAAAAAGTACTTCTGGAATGGTGTAAGAGCCTCAGAAAATCTGCTCTGCCATAAAAACAATGAGAATATTGGGAAAATTTGACTTTTTCAGAACTCTGGAAATTAACAAAAGGCTTGAAGCAAACTGAAGAGCATTTATTCAAGGAAAATGGTGAATCTTGGTAAAAACAAAACACAAGAAAAGAAACAGTGAACTTTGCAATATTTTAGCTTGCCCTCTCCCAGCTCCATGGTAGCCTTGAAAATTAGCAGCCTTACAACTACATGAACTGAAAACAGCAGACTAGCAGCCACTGGAGGTGTCAAAACAGGTTTAGAGCTCCCCAAATGCCCATCCCCAGAGAATTATCCCTACTCAACCTGTGTTACTGCTCCCTCGTAAAGTCCCATTCACAGGGTGTGCCTTTATCTGATCTAGTACAGCACTCACTTAGTGGGAAAAGCGCTTATCCCCAGGGCTTTTGTCAAAAACAATCAGCAGCAACTGTTTAACACTACAGCTGACCAAGGTAGCAATACAAGTTGAAGAAAGCAAGAAGCTGACTCAAAAACTTAAAGAAAAATCTAAGTAATGAGATGTATAAAGAAGCTTTGAAAAACTCCAACATGTACCTGGGGATCTCTAAGGCACACACATGTTCAGGGCTGTGCACATGCCCAGGAATTTCCAAATGGACTCCAATCTTTCACCTCTGGCTGACCTTGGGGCTTGGCTCAAGCAGGAAATGAAGGCTGAGACAGAGCTGTAAATTACCAGAGCACTGAAGTTGGCACCAACACACACAAAGAGCCCTTTGTCAAAGACTTATTGGATTGTAGCATTAAAGAAAATCTCTGTCTTAGGGACCACTAAGCTAACCAAGCAGAAACTCCAGTGGTCATACTAAATGACAAAGAATACATATTTAGAAGAAGCATCGAGGAAAGCCACTGAGCAACAACAAGCAGCAACAATGACAACAAATCCTGGGAAGATAGAGGGAAATCTTATTTTCAGTATTGCCACATTTTATTATTTAAAATGCCTAGATTTCAACAACAACAAAAGAAGTGAGACATGCAAAGGTGCAGGAAAATATGGCCAGTGGAAACTGTCCCTGAAGAAGCCCAGATGATAGACTTATTAGGCAAAGATTTTAAATCAGATTTTATAAATATGTTCAAAGAACTAAAGGAAACAATGGCTAAAGAACTAAAGAAAGCATGAGAATGAAGTTCCACCAACTCGAGAATATCAGAAAAGAGATAGAAAGTACAAAAAGCAACAAGCAGAAATTCTGGAGCTGAAAAATATAATAACTTAAATGAAATTTTCACTAGAAGGACTTGTTCTAGTTTGCTGGCTACTGGAATGCAATGTGGCTTTTAAAAGGGGGAATTTATTGATTTGCAAGTTTACAGTTTTGAGGCCATGAACTGCCCCAATTAAAGCAAGTCTATTAAAAATATCCAAATTAAGGCACTAACAAGAGGTTACCTTCACTCAAGAAAGGCTGATGAGGTTCAGGGTTTCTCTCTCAACTGGAAAGTTACATGGGTGAACATGGTGACATCTGCTAGCTTTACCTCCAGGCTTCTTGTTTCATGAGGCTCCCCCACGGACATTTTCCTTCTTCATTTCCACAGGTCTCTGACTGTGTGGGCTCTGTGATTCTTGTGGCTCTGGCTCTCTCATCGTTCTCCAAGATATTTCCTCTTTTAAAGGATTCCGGTTAAGTAATCAAGACCAACCTGGATTGGGTGGAGTCACGTCTCCATCTAATCCAAGGTTAATACTCACAATTGGGTGAGTCACATCCCTGGAGATAATGTAATCAAGTCTCCAACCTATACTGGATAGGGATTAGAAGAAATGGTTGTTCCCACGAGATTGGATTAAAAACATGGCTTTTCTAAGGTTCATAAATCCTACCAAACCAGCACAGGACTCAACAGCAGATTTAGGCTGGTGGAAGAAAGAAACAGCGATCTTGAAGATAGGTCAATTGAAGCTATCCAATCTGAGGAGCAGAAAGAAAAAAGAATGAATTAAAAATGAACAGAGCTTCAGAGACATGTGGGGCATCATAAATAAATGTACCAGAAGGAGACGAGAGAGAAAAAAGGGTAAAAAAGAATATTTGAAGAAATAATGGCCAGTAATTTCCCCAATTTGATGAAAAACATTAATCTACACATCCAAAAAACTCAATAAACTCCAAACAGAATGAACTCGAAGAGATTAATACCTAGAGTCATCATAGGAACACTGCCAAAAGACAAAAATAAAGGGAGAATCTTAAAAGCCGCAAGAAAAACTTCTCATAGCTATATATATTTATCTATATAAAAGATATCCTCAGTAAGATTAACAACTGATTTCTTATCAGAAGTCGTTAGGACCAGAAGATAGTGATAAGACATATTCAAAGTGATGAAAGAAAATAATGTCAACCAAGAATTCTATGTAAAGCAAAACTGTCCTTCAGAAATGAAAGGGACAGGCATATGGCAGTCTCTCTGTTATGACCAAGTTGTCACCAAGGGCCTGACTCTGGAGTCTGCAAAACTTGGTTCAATCCAGTTCCAGTATCTACTAGAGATCTAAGTCAGTGATGGCTAATGCTTAGTGGGACAGAGGTCACTGAAGTATTTTCTGCTCCTCATGGAGTCTGGTCCTGATCAACTTGTGGACTGTTGAGGTGAAGTGGTAGATAGTGAGTTAGAGATCTTTTTGGAAAAGATGTAGAAGAAGCCATCATGATGATCCCAGTGGGGCCAAGTGATGCTTCAGAATGGAAGACAAGCCAGTTTGGGAGCAGATTGGGTCCAGCTTCATTCGACATTACTACCAGCTATTTGATAACCCACAGAACCCAGCTAGGCTCAATTTCCATTGACACATCATGCCTTATTTGTGAAGGACAGAAGTTCCAGGAGGAAAGCTGTCATTTTGGAGAAGTTTCAATTCCAGAAAATCTAGCACATCATTTTGATCAAACCGTGCCAGAATAGCTACATCATCGCATGGTTGTTGAGACAGTTCAAGGCCAGTGAAGACACCCATCGTGGAGTCCCATCAGATGTTCCTGTGAAAGAACATCAACAGTGATTGGGTTTGCACCAATGACATGTTCACGCTTCCCCTGACCAACTCTGGCTGACCTCCTCTCAGCCAGACACTCCTACTATTTCCTCCTTCCTCTTCTTCTTAATATAATTCACCCTCCTTCAGACACTTCAAATATCACACACAAGTGAGCAGGTCTGCAGTGGGGATGGGTGCAGGGCGCTGCTGCCATAGAAGTGCTGTGAATGGTGTTTGGACACTAGACTAGATGCATCTGATGGAAGACATTTGTGCCGTCCTATTGTGTGCCTTGGATAGACCTAAGGACTATAATGCAGAATGTTGTTGTTTTTTAATAAACTGACAAGTTGCTCTAATAACCCAAAGAATTGAAAGCAGCTGCCTCACTGCCCAGATACTGATTTGTGCAGCTATTTCAGTGTTTCATTATACAATCAAATCATGAAAATGTTCTTAAAAGCAAAAGGAGAAAAAAAAAAGTAACTTAAATCCACACAAAGAAATAAAGAGCACCAGTGGAGGGAACGACACAGGTAAATATGAAAGACAATATAAAAGTGTTTTTGTTTGTGACTCTTTTCATCATTTTTATTTAAAAAAAAACAACTGCGTAATGATAAAACTGTGTTAATGGGCTTATAATGTATAAAAATATCATTTGAATGTCAGTAATAATACAGAGAAAGGGGTAGGGAATAGAGCTACAGTGAAGGAAACTTTTTTTATCATTGAAACTAAGTTGGGAAATGATCATGATGATGAATATAAAACTATGTGATGATATTGTAAGTTATTGATTATATAACAAGAATGGAATGATCATATGGTAAGAATGTTTATGCTTGTATGTTGTTATGTTGAATAAAAAAGAAGTAAGTTGGGTGGGCAATAGTGGCTCAGTGGCAGAATTCTCACCTGTCATGCAGGAGACCCAGGTTCAATTCCTGGAGCCTACCCATGCAAAAAAAACAAAACAAAACAATAAGTTATTGGACTACTGAGCAGCTGCAAGAAGGGATGAAGTTGTGAGGTATACAACTAGGTAAATGAGACTTAAGGACAGTGTGTTGAATGAAATAGAAATAAAGAGACAACTATTATCATGCCTCACTCATATGGACTAGCTATAATATACCAATTCGGAGAATTGAAGTTGAGAGCATGGGTCATCAGATTGGGGCCTATTGTAAAGGGTTCTGGATTGTAAAGTCTTACAGCAGTCACATATATTCAGGAGTTGTAACTGTTATTTCTAAATTCTGAGATACTGAGATATTTGTGTATAACTTGGTCTCCCAGAAACGTCAGGTATGTATAAGACACCTGAAACTCTGAGTTAGAGCTCTGAAGCTATGAAAGTCAGCAGTACCCCATACAGGAAGTTTAAAAAGTTGAAAAAGTGATCAGACTTCAACTAGAGATATGAATGAAGCTTATTTATGCAGGTAAATCAGAATACAGGGTAAAGGATGATATGGTCCATATTTTAAAACTTCAACTTCTATGTGAGACTGAAGGAAGGGATGTTTATTTGGTGCAAAATTTATATTTTGGGTAGCGCATTATCTAATTTAACTTGTATGGTCAGTTTATTTGAACACTGTAATTATGTGGAATCTTGACGAGGGTGTGAGATCTCGTTGGTTTCTACAGGTTAGTGTGATGCCCTGATATACCCCAGAGTAGTTTGGGCAGAGAATAAAAAAGTATTTACAAAGTCCCTTGGGGGACTGGGGAGAATATAGGAAATATTCAACTTCCCCATCTGGGGAATTCTGATATTCTCACAAGCAGCGAGGACAACCAATTCAATAGGCTGAGCCCTCAATCTTGGGGCTCACCACTATGAAACTTATTCCTACAAAGGAGAAGCTAAGCCTACTTATAATTATGCCTAAGAGTCACCCCCAGAGAACCTCTTTTGTTGCTCAGATGTGGCCTCTCTCTAAGCCAACTCAGCGGATGAACTCACTGCTCTCCCCCCTCCCCATGTGAGACATGATTCCCAGGGGTGTAAATCTCCCTGGCAGCATGGGACAGGACTCCTGGGTTGAGCATCACGGGATTGAAAAAGTCTTCTTGACCAAAGGGGGAAAGAGAGAAATGAGACCAAAATAGTTTCAGCAGCTGAAAGATTTGAAACAGAGTCTGGCCGTATCCTGAAAGTTATTCTTATGTATTATGTAGCTATTCCTTTTTAGTTTCTGCTATTAGAGAGGCTAGAGGGAAGAACCTGAAACTGCTGACTTGTGTTCCAGTAGCCTTGATTCTTGAAGATGATTGTATAATGATAAAGCTTACACAATGTGAGCATGTGATTGTGAAAATCTTATGGCTGATGTTCCTTTTATCCAGGGTATGGACAGATGAGTTGAAATATAAGGATAAAAAATAAATAAATAATGGGGGTGTTAGAGGGTAAAAAATTGGGTAGATTGAAATATTGGGGGTCAATGGGAGGGATGGGTAAGGTGTACAGCATGTATGAGCTTTTCATTTTTTCTTTTTATTTCTTTTTCTGGAGTGATATGTTGTAAAAAATGATCATGGTGATGAATACACAACTATGTGATGATATTGTGAACCATTGATTATAGACCATGTATGGGCTGTATGTGTGTAAAGATGTCTCTATAAAAATATTTTAAAACAAACAAGAGAAAAACACTTAGAACACTAGAAATACAAGGAAATTTCCTCAACATGATGAAGAAAATATATGAAAATACCACAGCTAACATCCAACTCAATGGTGAAAGACTGAAAGTTTTCCTTCAAAGATCAAGAAAAAAGAAGGAAGCCCACTGTCACCATTGTTAGTCAAGATTGTACTAGAAGTTCCAGACAGAGCAATTAGGCAAGAAAAAGAAAAAAAGGTGTCCAGACTAGAAAGAAAGAAGCAAAACTTTCCCTATGGGCAGATGACATGATCGATAGACAGAAAATCCTGAAAAATACACAACAAAGCTCCTAGAGCTAATAAATGAATGCAGTAAATTGGTGGGGTACAAGATCAACACCCAAAAATCAGCAGTGTTACATGAACAACGAACAATCAGAAGAAGAAATCGAGAAAAAAATTCCATTCCCAATAGCCACTAAAAGAATCAAATATCTGAGAATAAATCTAATGAAGAATACAAAGGATTTATACACAAAAGAAACTACAGAACATTGCTAAAAGAAGTTTAAATGATCTAACTAATTGGGAGGATATTCCATGTTCATGGATTGAAAGACTAAATATTATTAAGTTATCAATCCTATCTAAAGCAATTTATAGATTCAACCAATCCCAATCAAAATCCCAACAGTCTTCTTTTCAGAAATGTAAAAGTCGACCATCATATTTATATGGAAGGTTATGGGACTCTGAAAAGCAAAGCCACCTTGGAAACAATGAAAGAAGTTGAAGGATTCAGTTTCTGATCTTAAAAATAAGAAAACCCCAGTAATCAAAACAGCAGGGGGCAGTGCAACAGTGGCTCAATGCCATGCCAGAGACCTGGGTTCGATTCCCCGTGCCTGCCCATGAAATAAATAAATAAATAAATAAATAAATAAATAAATAAATAAATAAAGCAGGCTACTGGTACAGGGACAGATATATAGATCAATGGAATTGAATTGAGAGTTCAGAAATCAACACTCACATTAACAACCCATTGATTTTTGACAAGGAGGCAAACACTACGCAACTGAGGAAAAAGAATAGTCTCTTCAAGAAATGATGCTGGGAAAACTGGATCTCCGTCTGCAAAAAAAAAGGAAGACACCTACCTCATACCTTACACAAAAACCAGTGTAAATGGATTGAAGACATAAATGTAAGAGCCAGAACTATCAAACCCCTAGAAAACTATCAAACTCCAGAAAACAGGGAAACATCTTCAGGATGTTATGTTAGGCAATGGTTTCTTAGACTTCACACCCAAAGCACAAGCAACAAAAGAAAAAAATCAATAAATGGGACCTCATGCAAGTTAAACACTTTTGGTCCTCAAAGGACTGCATCATGAAAGTAAAATGACAACCTACACAAATGGAGAAAATATTTGGAAACCACATATCTGATAAGGTTTTAATATCCAGAATCTATAAAGAAATCCTTCAACTTAACCACAAAAAGACAAAAATTGACATTTAAAAATGGGAAAAGACTTTAATAGACATCTCTCCAAAGAAGATAAATGAATGGCCAAAGAGCCCATGAAAAGATGCTCAACATCATTAGCCATCAGGGAAATGCAAATCAAAACCATGATAAGATACAATTTCACACCAATTACAATGACTGCTGTGTAGGATGAATAATTTCATTTGTTGAAACCTTGCCGCCCTTACCTGATATGACTTATTTCTCCCTTCGTTCCCATGGGAACAAAGAAATGCCTAACCCAGCATTAATCTTTGAACAGGGAGTTTTGAGGTCATAGAGCACAATTGGTACACAGGGCTAATACAGAAAGAAACAGGTACAGAGCAAAGATTATTATCAGAGCGTATTAGATGTAAAATCCCAATCTTGTGACCTTGGGAAAAATGTTAAAACCATGGAAAGACCCTGGGATAGAATGATGAGAAAGGTTATGCATATTTCACGAATACCTCCCAAGTCCTGTGATTTATTATGCCCCAGGCATTGTGGCTTTTTTTTTTAAGTGTTTTTATTGAGACATCTTCACATACATACATTCCATACATGGTATACAATCAATGGCTAATAATCTGATCCATTGGATTGGATTCAATCAGTTGGAGACTTTTAAGGGGGAAGAGAGAATTTTTAGCTGTTTCTTCAGTCAGCAAACCTCTCCTGATGAAGTGTCTCTGGCTTCACAGCCTGCCCTGTGGATTTCAGACTCTTGCATCCCCACGGTTGAGTGAGACACATTTATAAATCTCATATTTGCAAATATTTCCTTTTGGTTCTTTTTTCTCTAGAGAACCCTGACTAACATAAATATATTATTGAATAGAGGGCAAAAGCCACATGATCACCTCAGTAAATGCAGAAAAATCATTCAACAAAATCTCACAGCGTTTCATGATTGAAAAATAAAGCTCAACAAATTAAGAATAGAAGGGAGCTAGCTTCCTTATCTTGATAAGGAGCAACTATGAGAAACATACAAGTAGGACGAAGTGTGAAGACAAGACGCCAGGTTGTGTGAAATAAGCCAGAAACAAATGGACACCTTTTATATGATTTCACTTATGTGAAATGCCTGGAACAAGAAAGTAGGTTACAGGTTACTAGAGGCCAGGAAGTGGGAGGACGACAAGTTACTGCTTCGTGGGTTCAGAGTTTCTGTTTGGGGTGATGAGAAAGTTTTAATAATGGATGAGAGATGATAGCACAAATTGTGAATGTAATTAACTTTATTGAATTTTGCACATGAAAGTAAAGTGGGAAATTTATACATATAGTCCATATGATTTTTTAAAGTAATGGCACACTGAATGGCATACCAAAAAAAATTGGTTCAAATGCAAGTTGTATGTTATATATATTTTACTACAATAATTTTTAAAGTAAAAAAAAATTAGTAGTGGTTCCATTTTCAAGATGGTAATGTGAGCAGCTCCGTGGACTCACTTCCCAGCAAAACAAGCAAAGCTGTTGAAACCTATTTAAAAAAAACAAGACAAAAACCACAAGCATTTTAAATCTCTGGAAATTGTCCTAAGGGCATACAGCAAATAAAGAAATATTTATTCAAGAAAATCTAGTAAAACTTGATAGGAACAGTGACCGTGTGTGGCATGTAAGCCACAACCCACTTCCTCCCTCCCTCTATTCCAGCTCAACTTGCTGGAAGTGTGCAGATCCAAGAAAACAGGGTCCCCTCCCCCTTCAGCTCCCAATCAAGGGTTAGTGTATCTCAACAGATTGGGGGCAGGGGGCGCCACCAGCACTCCTCAGGCCGTCCCCAACTCCTAGCTGAAGAAGCTAGATTCCTGATAAGGGCAGCTGAGAGTTCAGGGGTGCCCTTCCCCCACCCAGCCCCACCGATAGAACTGAGGCCCCCCCTTAGGCATGGTGGGCTTATAATACTGAGGTCCTCCTTGCACTTGCCCCCCCACCCCACCCCCGCCATCCCACCCAGAGCCCAAAATAGTGGTTCAGAGTGTTTGTCCAAGGGACGATGCATTTCGTAAGAAAAGAGAGCTCCAGAACTCCCGAAGGAACTCATTTGTTTGCGGCCAGAGAGTGGGGAAGTCTAAACCTAAGGGCACTCCTGAAAACAATAGTGCCTCCTAATTAAGAGCAATAAACTAAACCCCGGGCCAGCTAGTTCATCAGAGACAGCTAAGAAGAGCCCTCCCGGGGATCTGAACAAACCTCAAAGAGGAGCCTCAAAAGCTACCCCTGCTGAATTTAATTGCATCGGACTGCTGAGCCCTGTCGGAAACAATAGAGCAGTCAGGCAGTAATGAAGGAAACCTAAATGGTGGAGTTAAATTCCAAATGAGGCACGCAGCTTAACCAGGAAAGAGTCTCAACCCTTCTGTCACCCTAAGGCCATTGAACTTCTGAGGAAGGATGCCCCGCCAAATCGTAAAGCACACATCCAACAGCAGCAAAGACTTGCTCCAGAGAGTGGGACGGGGATTCAGCATCCGGAGTTGGTACAGTGTATTATTTTCAATGTTCTCGTTTCAACAACAAATTATGAAACATGCAAAGAAACAAAAACATCTTACCCATACACAAGAAAATAAAAGCACTCAGTGGAAACTGCCTGTGAGAGGGACCCGATATCAGAATTAACAAAGACTTCAAAGGAGCTGTGTAAATATTTCCAAAGTACTAAAGGAAACCGTGCTTCAAGAAGCAAGTTATAAAGACTGTCTCAGTGAGTAAAGAATATCAATAAAAAGATAGAAACTATGAAAAAAGAACCAAATTGAAACTCTGGACATGGAAAGTACAGTAACAAAATAAAAATTTTTTAGAGGGGCTCAAGAGTAGGTTTGAAAAGGCAGAAGAAAGAATCAGCAGATTTGCAGAATAATCAATCAAGATCATGCAATCCAAAAAAAGGGGGGAAAATAGAACAAGGAAAAATGAACTAAACCTCAGAGAAATTTGCGATACTAGTAAGTGCATCCGCATACACATAATATGAGTACCAACAGAAAAGGAAAAAGAGAAAGGAGCAGAAAAAAATACTTGAAGAAATCATGGCTGAATACTCCCCAAATTTGCTGAAAACCATCTACATATCCAAGAAGCTTAGTGAACTCCAAGTAGGAAAAATGGAAAGTCATACCCAACCATAGCATTGTAAAAATGCTAAAAGTCAAAGACAAAGAGAAAGTCTTGAAAGCAGCCAGAGAAAAGTGATTTACCACACACATGGGGACCCCAATGAAAGCAGCAGCCGACTTCCCATCAGAAACAATGTAGACTGGAGTGTGGTGGGACGACATATTCAAAGTATTAAAAGAAAAAAACATCAACTAAGAATCTTCTATCCAGCTGAACTCTCTTTCAAGATGAAGGAGAAATAAAATTAAATAGCAGGGATGGTTGCCCAGCTCGGTATATATACTTAAAAAGACACTGAGTTATACACTTTTCAGAGGGTGAATGTTATGGCATGCGAATTGTATCTCACTAAAGCTGTTAGCTTTTTTTTTTTCTTTTTTTTCAATTCAGTGTTCCCTATGCCTTCCACCAAGGCTTCAGCACCACTGCCTGACCTGCAGTGCCAAAGCAAAGTAATTGCTCAGAGCCGACCTCCAGTCCCAGGCTAGCCCCCTTGACCCTGGATTCCAGGGAAATAGCCTTAGTTCTGACAATCCTGGCACAAGGAAGAGGCCCAAACCTGTCTTGCATTTAGGGTTTGTTCTGCAAAAAGAAGCCAAGCAAAGGAAAATAACCAGCTCTGTTTCCTCTTCTCCCTAAGATCTAAGATGTATGTGTTAGAGAAAGAGAGAATGACGTAACGATGTCCTGAGCACCTTGTACATGATAGTTCATTTAATTCTCACGGCAGTCCCAAGAGACAGGGATGGTTATTCCTCATGTCAGGTGTAGACCAGGGTTCTAAGGCCTCTACACCTCTTTTACCGCATTGCAAAGTTACAGCAGATCCAACTGCTTGGCTCACTAACTCATGATTGACTCTGGATTTTCCAACCTCCAAGCCTCATTTCATCTACCTGCAAGCTGGGTGTAAAAGCCTTTGGCCCCCTCTGCTCTTTTGGGGAAATGCCGTAGAAGAACATGTGTGATAGTAGTCCTCGTGAGGGGGCTGGGTTTGGGTTTCCAAGGGTAGATAGTGTGCAGCCTGAATGCGGAGAGGCAGAGGGCTCAGCCAGACCAAGGCCTGTGGGCAGAGCACGTAGGGAGGAATCAGGAGTTCAGGAGGAACAGAGAAAGGCAACTGTGGGCAGGGTCAAGGCCCCCAATGGCCTCAGGCCACCGGGGCTAGCCCTCACCTCCTGGTGCATGGAGCAGACCTGCTGCGAAGGCTGGAAGCTGCCAGCCACCTGCCAGCATTTGGAAATGTATTCCTCCCAGTTTCCTTTTCAGGGAAGCCAAAACACACCCTGTAGGAAACACCACAGAAGTGATTGGTCCCAGGGGGTTTAAGAGCTCAAGGTGGGCATCATGAGCTTCAGACCTACTACTTCCTGTCTGCTTACCTGTCCACACTAAATAAGCAGCTTGTCCACCCGTGCTCCCTCTCCTAACCTCGAAGGGTGAGTGGGCATGGCTCCAGGTTTGGGAAAATCTGTCAGGCCATATCAGTTCAGTTAATGAGGCCAGAGAATCACTGAACCATCTATTCCCTTGGATCCATTTTATTTATTTCCCTTTTTTTTCTTTTTATTTAACTGCTTCCACACTCTTGCATCAGTAAACTGAGCCAGCCGATGCCTGAAGCACATGTTTGAAAGCCGTGCGCGAGAGGCTGAACCTATAGAGAGACCACCACGTGGTCAGCTGAATGCCAGGCGGCCAGCTGCATTTTCTAAACAGGGACCCCTGGATAGCTTGAACCAGGCACTCCACCCCCTCGCATCGTGCTTGGAGGCCCCACTTGCTGCAGGCTGTTGGTTCCATCTCCAGAAGCTGTGGAGAACAAGGGAGTCAGGTGGGAGGGCTTGGGAGAGGCCATGGCCTGCCCAACAGCTTGGCACTCCTGTCCTACTCACACCTCTACCACTCAGCAGATACTGCTGCAGCACTTCATGCCAGCCAGCCGCCATTCCAGGCAGCGGGGACATGCCAGGAAGCAGACAGCTGTGGTCCCTATTCTCCAGGGGCCAACTTAGTGGTGGGGCCAAGAGACAATAAATGACATGCAAACAAATGAATCTAATAACGACAGATTTCGATAAGTGCTCAGAAGGAAATGATCAGGGAGCTACATTAGGGAAGCACAGCTGGGTCGAAGGGAGAGGCGGCATCTTAGGACTTCATGTTTTTGGAAGGCTTGTCCAAGGTGGTGACATTTCAGCTGAGGCCCACCAGGGCTGCACAGGAAGCAGATAAATGAATGTCTATGGCCAAAGAAAGTGGGCACCTTTGGGGAACTGAGGGGAGATGGGGATCCAGGAACAAGGAGGTATGGAAGGTTGGTGAGAGATGAGTAGTAGTGGTGCTGGAAAGCTGTGCTGTGAATCTGGATTTCATTCCAAGTGCAAATGGGAAGTCTGGGGAACAAGGTGGGCATTTTTACAAGTCTCTTGGCTGTTGGGGTGGAGAGCTTGGAAGAAGGAGTCTGGTTAGGAGGCTGGGGCAGTGCTGCCGGTGGGGATTAATAGCAGTCTGGTTACAAAGGGAAGGAGTTGGTTTGGGTGCATCTTGGAGTCTTTTTTTTTTCTAGCAGGGTCTTCCCGAAGTGACCTTGCAACATCTTGGAGTCTTGAGATGAGCCAGGTGTGGCCTTTCCCACCCAGTGACAGGACGAGGCTCAATCACCCTGGTCACCACTCCCTCACCCACCCCCAGCCCCCGGGGACCAAGGATGGTGCTAAAGGCTTCAGTCCCTTCTAACAGTGGCCGGCTGAGGCAGGTCACCACCTCATGGGGACCTCGGGGGATGCTCAGTACCGTCCCCTGCTAGGCTCTCCGCCAGGCTCGAGGTCAAACCGCGTGGGTTCTGTCCAGGTCAGCAGGAGCCACGACCCTGGGCGTGTCAACTTCTCTGAGCCTCAGCGCCCTCCTCTATAAAATACACCTTGTAAAGTTGCAGCAGCATTCGAGGAGATTCTCTGGAAAAACAGAGAGTAGAGTTCCCAGCACGAGAAGAGTGCTCAGTGAGAACCAAATCAGTTTCTCTTCGACCCCCCTTTCACCTGCTCCAGCAGCTCAGAACGTGAAGCCCAGTCTAAGCATTCTTGAAGGGAGCCTGGAGGTGAGTGTGAAGAAAGAACAGAGGCTGGGAGGAGAACCAACAAAGATCCAGGTTCCTCCAACCATTTTAAAATTCAAGTGTATTTGTTTTCCTAAATTGGAAATATACACACGTGTCTCCAGTGATATTAGAGAGTCCATGACAGAAATCCTTGCCACTCCTGCCCTCCAGCCACTCGGTTCCCCTCCTCAGAGATGACCCCTGGTGAGCACTTCCTTCTGTCCACATCAGGAGATGGCCCATGTTTATACAAAGAGAAGCGTACAGACGCACTTTTTTTAGTACACACTGCTAAGTATTAGGTATACCTTTTCTTCTGTGCCTTTTCTTCAACTTAACAATACGCCTTGGGAATCATCCTGTATCAGTGTACGTACAACTTCCACAGTCTTTTTCTCAACTGTATAGTATTCCATTCAGAGAGCTACCATCATTTATTCAATGAGTCCCATTTGTGTGGTTTCTAATGTTTGGCTATCTCAAGCAGTTCTGCAATGAATATTCTCATACACCTGTCTGTTTATATACAGTTGATTCTCATATTTGCTGGTAGTTATGTTCTATAAAGTCACCATAAACACTGAATTAGCAAATACCAAACCATTGCTCCTAGGGAAAGACAAGGTTAGGTTCCCATGAACCTCTGTTCACATTTTTATCAACAGATCAGTGCATAACCTTATTTTTTTAGTGTTTCTGTTGGAAGACACCTTATTTAATATATTGTTGATTCACTAGCATTGAAATCATGGCCAACAGCACTGTAACTCATGCCTGAATGAAGCTTACCTAACACATTTATTTTCTCCATATGGCACCTCACAGCCTTCTTGTGCTCAGAAATACTAGACAGTACTTCAGCACTACGCTTGGAGGCCATTTTACATAGCAAAATCACCGACAAAAGCACAAAAATGAAGGGGGAAAAAAAGCACTAAATTGGACTCTTCTTTAGAGTATGAGGGCTGAAACAGGAAGACAGAGTATGCTGTGCTCAGCCTCAGCTGGGAATAGGTACACCAGGCAACTCAAATTTTTCACTGCTCTGTGCATGTCCACAAATGACCACAAAAGCACCATGAGTGTTGATTTGGGGGTTACAAATAAATTTCAGCCAGTAGGATGTCTTAGTTTCCCAGGCTGCTATGCAAAACCACACAGTGAGTTCACTTAAACAATGAGCATTTATTGTCTCGTGGTTTTGAAGGCTAAAAGTCTAAAATCAAGGTGTTTCAAGGCCTAGCTTTCTCCCCAAAGTCTGTACCACCATCCTTGGGGTCCCTTGACTTGCCTCCCATCTGATGTCCTTCATCTCCTGTGGCTTTCTCTGACTTTTTGCTTCTGTTTTCTTCTGCAGTCCAATAATACAGATTAAGGCCTGCCCTAATTGGACCGCAACTAAATAGGATCTTAGACGATCTTCCTCATGAATGAGTCCACATCTTAACTAATAACGCATCTTCAAAGGGTCCTATTCACACCCACAGGGACTTGGGTTAAGATTAAGGACATGTCTTTTGTCGAGGTACATGCTCCAATCTACCACGTAGGCAAATTATCAAATATGGATCCAGGAATAGCAAGCATCAAATGTATATATTAGCGAAGCTGCAGAATAAATTAATTTCTAGGAGGATAATTTCTGTGTCAACTGGCAAATAAATCACCCTCTATAGAGGATGTACCAGTTTGTCTTCCCTCTACCACTGTGTTAAGTGACTGTCCTCATTTTCCTCCATCAGATTTTTCCAATCTGATATGATTGCAGATTTAATCTTGTTTTCTCTTATTGTGAATGAAGATTAGCTTTTATTTCATACGTTTGCAAACTGTTTACATTTTATTTTCTAGGAACTCTCCATTCATAGCTCTTGACCATTTTTCTATTAGGCTGTTGATATTTTTAGAATCAATTCATAGAAGCATTTTTATGTCAAGGTATCTAAACTTTGTGACATGGGTTAGAAGTATTTTTTCCAGCTTGGCTTTTTACTTTGCCTAAGTGTTTTTTGCCTTCCAGATGTTTTTGGGGTTGGATCAGGCTTTTCTTTTATGGCCTCTGGATTATGAACTGGTGCTAGAAAAGCTTTCTATTCTCCGAGATTATAAAGGAACTTTCCCACATTTTCCTGCAAGATTTTTAAAGATTTTCTTTTCAACGTGTAAATATTTGATCCTTTCAGAATTTGTCCTGGTGTACGCTGAGGCATGGAGCCAAGCCTTTTTTTTTTTTTTCCAGATAAGCTCTCAGTTTTCCCATCACCTCTGCTGAGTAACACATCTGTCCCCACTGCTCAGATCGGGAGGCAGCCTGACAGAGGAGGGAAGAAAGCCATCTTTGGGATTCTGCCTGTGTCCTAATAACAAATGAGAAAGTGAGGCTTTGATTTCTGGGTGGAAGTGGGGGTATCCTCATCAGATTTGCATTCTAAAAACATCACTCTCGCCCCCACTATGTAAACTCCAGTGGAGAGAGGTCAGGCCATCTCTGATCCCAGGAATAGCAACCCCATTTCTATTCAGCTACAGCTCCGGGGTCACCAGCCACCTCTCCACCACCGCTTCTGGATCAAGCTTGATGGATTTTGATATCCACAGCGAAGCCCCTTCACACACCCTGGCCCCTTGGTTCATGGCCTCATATTCATCCAGTAGTCTTACCTGATACCAAAAAACACAACTTTTGTGACGTTTCAGTTCACACATTGCAACTTATTATCTCAGTTCCCCAATCCCCACAATCCTTTCATCCTACCAGCTCTTCAAATCCATGGACCCTGCCACCCCTTTGCTGCCCCTCGCCCCTGGCTCCCCTCAGTTCCTCTGACAGTCATCTGCCTGACACCCCTGGGCCCCCTCTCATGCCTCATTCTCACTCAGCAGAAGTCCAACCCTAGTGAAACCCAGCCCTCCACTCCAGCACCCCAGCAGCTGATGTGGCTGCAAAAAACCACACACCCATGCTGACCCGTCTCATTTTAACTCCAAGACCATAAGCCCCAGGGGGCCCCGAGTGGCCCCTAGCGGTCGGGCCAGTGGCCCCTGCTATTCAGCCTCTCATGCTCCCACTTCACCCTTTCTCCTCCCTGTTCAGGTCCCAACACCTCCTCCACCACCATCACTGAAAGAGTTGGAGCAATCAGACCACCACAAACAACCCCCCTCCACACCCCACACACCTAGCAGTGCTGCAGAGAACCTGCCTCTCCTCACTGGGCAGCTGTCCAGGCTCCCCCTATTGCCAATCCTCGTCCATGCCCCAGGGCCAGCCCCTCACGCCTCCTCCGCCATCTTGAATCTTTCCCTCTCTGCTGGATGCTTCCCTTCATGCCGCTCTTACTCTCACTTAAAAAAGGAAAGCCCCAGGCCATCTTGCAGTAATTCGCCAAAATGAGGAACACAAAGGTAAAAAGGAGAGGCTCCCGCTATGTATTTTCCAGTCCTTTCAGAAAACATGGAGTTGTTCCCCTGACCATATACATGTGAGTCTACAGTAAAGGTGATAGTGTAGACATCAAGGGAATGGGTGCTGTTCAAAGAGAAATGTCACCATGGCAAAACGGGAAGGATCTACAGTGTTACCCAGCACGCTGTTGGCATTGTAAACAAACAGGTGAAGGGCAAGATTCTTGGTAAGAGAATTAATGTGCTTATTGAGCATCTTAAGCATTCTCAGAGCCTAGACAGCTTCCTGAAGTGTGTAAAGGAAAATGATCAGAAAAAAAAAAAGGAAACCAAAGAAAGAGATACCCAGGTTCAGCTGAAGTGCCAGCCTGCTCCACACAGAGAGGCACACCCTGTGAGAACCAATGGGAAGGAGCCCGAGCTTCTGGAGCCTATTCCCTATGAATTCTGGCATAAGAGGTGTGAAAAATAAAATACTTGGGGATTATAAAAAAAAAGTTAAGCCCCTTCCCTAGATCCTGTGTCGAGGTCCCCCTCCCCCAAAGGTGTATTTCTTTGTGCCACCTTGTAGCAGAACCCCCTGAAACTCTCACTGCCCCTAGTTCTCTTCCCTTCCCCTTAAACCCTCCCTGGACACTTTCACCACCATCCCTCCACCTCTCTGTTCTTTGCATTGCCAAGACCCATGGTTTGTTGCTCAGTCTTCATTTCCTCCTTGATGCACCTGCTCCGCTCCGTTTCCAGGACTTCTCCTCCAGCCTGTAAATACTGGCATGGCCCCCAAGCACCCTGGCCGAACATGCCTCCACCCCCGCAGACTGTCCATCACCACTGATGGCACCTCCAGCTTCTCAGTTGCTCAAGCCACAGTCGTGGCATTTTCCTTGGACTCATCTTTCTCGTGCTCTACATTCGGTCTGTCGGGAAGCTCTCTTGGCTCTCCCAGGAGATAGATCCAGAATCCACCACTTCTCATCACCTCTACCTTCATCTCTCCCCTGCAGTAGCCCCTGATCCACCCTCTCACCACCACCCCCCAACTGCCAAAGGGGAATCTCATTGTCCAGTTCACATAGCTGGACCTGAGGTAAGGTCATTCACCCGGGAGATCCTTTTAAAACAGAATCCACATAGGTCCATTCTCTGCTCAGAACTCTTTCAAGGAAATGTTGAAATTGATGGCCCTGGGTATCTATCTAGAGGGAATAGGGGTCTGTTGGAGTTCTCTGCCTGGGTTTGTATTATTTCACAACTGTCCCATAAGTTGGAAAATACTTCAAAATAAAAAAAGTTTAAAGGAAAGAATAAATAAAACTCTACAAGGGCTCCCATCTCAGAGAAAAACAAGGTCCTGGAAAAGGCCAATAGGCCTCATCTGCCCCCTTTGTTCCACGGCCTCTTGAATCCTACCTCCCACTGCGCCAAACTTTGAACCTACTCAGACCTCATCGGCTGCCCTGCTGTTCCTTAAACACAACAGGCACCTTAGCTCAGGAGTTCTCAGCCTGGTATGGATATTTCCCAGAAATCTGCTTGGCCCAAATTCACCGCCCTCCCCCTCTCTACGTGGGACATGTCTCCCAGGGGTGTGGACCTTCCTGGCAATGTGGGACAGAAATCCTAGAATTAGCTGAGACTCAGCATCAAGGGATTGAGAAAACCTTCTCCAGTGAAAGACGGAAGTGAGAAATGAGACAAAATAAAGTAAGTGTCACTGGCTCAGAGATTTCAAACAGAGTTGAGAGGTCATCCTGGAGGTTGTTCTTACACATTATATAGATATCCCCTTTTTAGTTTAAGGTGTATTAGAGAGGCTGGACGGAAGTGCCTGAAACTGTAGAGCTGTGTTCTGGTAGCCTTGTTTCTTGAAGATGATTGTATAATGTGACTGTGTGATTGTGAAAACCTTGTGTCTGATGCTCCTTTTGTCTATGGTATGATAGATGAGTAAAAAATATGGATAAAAAATAAACAAATAATAGGGGGAACAAATGTTAAAATAAATTGAGTAGATTGAAATACTAGTGATCAAAGAATGGGAGTGGTAAAGGGTATAGAAAAAAAATAGGGAGACAAAGGTTAAAATACATTGGGTAGATGGACATGTAGTCAATGAGAGGGAGGGGTAAGGGTTATGGGATACACGAATTTTTCTTTTTTCTTTTTATTTCTTTCTCTGGAGTGGTGCAAATGTTCTAAGAAATGATCATGGTGATGATTATGCAACTATGTGATGATATTGTGAGTCATTGATTGTACGCCAAGTATGGAATGTTTGTATGTTAAGACCGCTCCTGTTTGTGTGTTGTTTTTTAATTGTCAATTTTTTAAAAAAAGGTTAAAAAAAAAGAAGAAAAGAAAAGGAAAAAAATGTTTGTGTTTGTATGTTGTTTTGTCAATAAAAATATTTAAAAAAAAAAAAAAAAAGAAAGAAAGAAATCTGCTTGGCCAAACCCTACACCTTCTTCATGCCGTCTCTCCAATGTCATCTCAGGAAGCCTCCCCTGAGTACCCGACTGAACACATCAACCTACTACTCTTCAGCACTTCCAGCTCCCCCTTCTCTGGATCCACTGCCTCTTTTGTTCCATGCAATCATCACCTTTTAGGTAATATCTTTATTGATTATGCTTAATAAATCTCCTCTTTCTCCCTCACTATAGGGTAAGCTCCAAAAGGAAAGGGATCTTTTCTATTTTTAAGAGTGTGTTGTTGAGCCTCCACATATTTGTGAATTTTCTGGTGCTCTGCCTATTATTGATTTCCAACTTCATTCCTTTATGATCTGAGAAAGTGTTTTGTATGATTTCAAACTTTTTAAATTTGTTGAGACTTGCTTTGTGACCCAGCATATGGTCTATCTTTGAGAATGATCCATGAGCACTTGAGAAAAAGGTGTATCCTGCTGTTGTGGGGTGTAATGTCCTATAAATGTCTGTTAAGTCTAGCTCATCTATTATAATATTCAAATTCTGTTTCTTTATTGATCCTCTGTTTAGATGTTCTGTCCATTGATGAGAGTGGGGAATTGAAGTCTCCAACTATTATGGTAGATGTGTGTATTTCCCTCTTCAGTGTTTGCAGTGTTTGCCTCACATGTTTTGGGGCATTCTGGTTCAGTGCATAAATATTTCTGATGTTATGTCTTCATGTTGAATTGTTCCTTTTATTAGTACATAGTATCCTTCTTTGTCTCTTTTAACTGTTTTACATTTGAAGTCTAATTTGTTGGATATTAGTATAGCTACTCCTGCTCTTTTCTGGTTGTTATTTGCATGAAATATCTTTTCCCAACCTTTCACTTTCAACCTATGTTTATCTTTGGGTCTAAGATGTGTTTCCTGTAGACAGCATATAGAAGGATCCTGTTTTTTAATCCATTCTGCAAGTCTATGTCTTTTGATTGGGGAGTTCAATTCATTAACATTTAGTGATATTACTGTATGGGTAGTACTTTCTTCTACCATTTTGCCTTTTGTATTTTATATGTCGTATCTAATTTTCCTTCTTTCTACACTCTTCTCCACACCTCTCTCTTTGGTCTTTTTGTATCTGTCTCTAGTGCTCCCTTTAGTATTTCTTGCAGAGCTGGTTTCTTGGTCACAAATTCTCTCAGTGATTTTTTGTCTTAAAATGTTTTAATTTTTCCCTCATTTTTGAAGGACAATTTTGCTGGGTATAGAATTCTTGGTTGGCAGTGTTTCTCTTTTAGTAATTTAAATATATCATCCCACTGTCTTCTTGCCTCCATGGTTTCTGCTGAGAAATCTACACATAGTCTTATTGGGTTTCCCTTGTATGTGATGGATTCCTTTTCTCTTGCTGCTTTCAAGATCTTCTCTTTCTCTTTGACCTCTGACATTCTGACTAGTAAGTGTCTTGGAGAACGCCTATTTGGGTCTATTCTCTTTGGGGTATGCTGCAGTTCTTAGATCTGTAATTTTAAGTCTTTCATAAGAGTTGGGAAATTTTCAGTGATAATTTCTTCCATTAGTTTTTCTCCTCTTTTTCCCTTCTCTTCTCCTTCCGGGACACCCACAACACGTATATTTTTACACTTCATATTATCATTCAATTCCCTGAGTCCCTGCTCATATTTTTCCATTTTTTTCCCCATAGTTTCTGTTTCTTGTCAGATTTCAGATGTTCCATCCTCCAGTTCACTAATCCTAACCTCTGTCTCTTGAAATCTACCATTGTAGGTTTCCATTGTTTTTTTCATCTCTTCTACTATACCTTTCATTCCCATAAGTTCTGTGATTTGTTTTTTCAGACTTTCCATTTCTTCTTTTTGTTCTTTCCTTGCCTTCTTCATATCCTCCCTCAATTCATTGATTTGGTTTTTGATGAGGTTTTCCATGTTTATTCATATATTCTGAATTAATTGTTTCAGCTCCTATATGTCATTTGAATTGTTGGTTTATTCCTTTGACTGGGCCATATCTTCAATTTTCCTGGTGTGATTTGTTATTTTTTGCTGGTGTCTAGACATTTAATTACCTTAATTAGTTTATTCTGGAGATTGCTTTCACTTCTCTTACCTAGGGTTTTTTTGCTACGTGAATTTGTTGTCTATGTGTTCTTTGATTGTCAGTTCAGCTTTTTCTGGACCTCTAGCTTAGGTTTTGTTTAACAGAGGAGAATTTTTCAGTTCTTGTTTTCTTGTATCTTGCCCTGCTTGTATGATGCCTTTTCCCTCCCCACCCTTAGGAGGGTCTACGCAGGTATTATGAACTCCAGCCAGATTTTCCCAGACTAAACTGGCCTCCTATCAGGGGGAAGGAGTCACCTGCCTCAGTTTTCCCTGAGAGTGAGACCCAGCAGGTTAAAAGACTTTCCTGTGAAGTCTCTGGGCTCTGTTTTTCTTATCCTGCCCAGTATGTGGTGCTTGTCTGCCTGCACGTCCCACCAGCAAAAGATGTTGTGGTTCCTTTAACTTTGGAAGACTCTCCCTGCTGGGGGCATGGTGGAGACAGAGGAGAGATTGTAGGCTGGTTTTAATGGCTTCAAATTGCCAAGCCCTGGGGTCTGAATTCCTTAGGGAGGGATTCCACCTGAGTTGGGCTTCACCCCTCCCCTGGGGAAAGCACAGGCGGGAGACAGCCCTGAAAGCAGCCTGTTTCTGCCTATGCCTGGGGCAGTTGTAGCCCGAGAAGTCCGGCCACTGAATCCAGAGGCAGCCAGGTCTCCACAGAAACACAGCCACTAAAACCTCCATTTCCTCCCCCTTTCCTCTTTTTCCATTAGCCCAATGAGCGATCTCCACCTTGACCAGGTTTATAGTCTCTTTCCTTTCCCTCTGGGAAGCTGCCTGTGAGGGAGGGGCGCCAGCTGCCATGCCTTGGGGAACTCACGGTTCTGGGGTGGCTCGCAGTCAGTTCAGCTGGTCCAGACTGGGGTACACTGTGTGTCCAGTCACTGATGTGGCTCCGGGAGCTGTTCTGTACCGTTTCTGGTTATTTAGTAGTTGTTCTGGAGGACAAACTAAAACATGCACATTGCTAAGCCACCATCTTGGCCCCCCCTGCAATCTGTGTGTCCTTTTCTATTTTTGCTGATGCAGCCTAAGTGCTAGAACCATATCTGGCAGAGAGCATGCACTCAATTAATACCTAAGGAATGAATGAAGAGGGAGTCCAGTTAGGAAGTTATTGCAGTCATCAACAACGAGGTAAAATGGATTAGGGTTGTAGTATTGGGGTGAGAAATGAGTGGATGGATTCCAGAGGAACAACCAGTTTCCAGTTCACATAGGTGGGTGGGAGGTGAGGTCATTTCCTGAGGCCAGGCTCAACCAGGAAGATAAACAAGTCTATGAGCAGACCAGGAGTGTGGTTTTTGACATTCATTTCTGAATCTTTGAATTATTCAAGAGGAATTCGTTCTGGAACTCAGATGCATGGTTGAGGCTGCAGATATACATTTAGGACTCACTGAATCTTGCGGTCATGAGCCTGGGCGGGAAGGGAGAGAAGAGACGGAATGGGAAGAGAAGAGATTTGAAGAGACAGATGGCAAGACTTGAGCCTTGAGGGACTTTAACATTCAAGGCTGAGTAGAGGAGATGGGGTCAGCTAAAGAGTCCAACCCTCCAGGGTGGTGGGAGGTACATGACAGTTGGAAGCTGTGCCAGTTTGAAGCTGTGTGTACCCCAGAAAATCCGTGCCCTTTAATCCTGATTCAATATTGTCTGGTGGTATCTTTTTTATCAAGTTGTTTCCATGGAGATGTGACCCAACCAACTGTGGGTGGGACCTTTTGATCGGATGGTTTCCATGGAGATGTGTCTCTACCCATTCAAGGTGGGGTTGTTTACTGGAGCCCTTTAAGAGGGAATCATTTTGGAAGAAGCTTCAGAGCTGATGCGGACAACTTTTGGAGATGCAGAAGGAAAATGCCCCCAGAGAAGCCTTTTGAAACGAGAGGATGTGCCTTCCCAGCTGAGAGGAAAACCCTAAATGTTATCAGCCCTTTTTTTTGAGTCAAGGTATCTTTCTCCTGATGCCTTCATTTTGACATTTTTATGCCCTTAGGACTGTAAACTTGTAACTTAATAAATTCCTTTTGTAAAAAGCCAACCCATTTCTGGTATATTGCATTCCAATAGCATTTAACAAATTAAAACAGAAGCCAAGGAAAGAAGGTACTTTGAGACAGAAGGCACTGCCAGCAGTGCGGCTGCTCCTGCACCAGCCCTTGCTCCAGTATCCACTTGTGCCTCCAGACTTGTCCCCTTTGATACCCAAGTACACACCCAGGCTCAGCCGCACCTAACCCCAGGGCTGGGCTGTGGTCTCCCACACATGCCTGCTTCATCCACACACATCCTCGGCCCATTCACAGTCTCCTCCCCAGCAAGAAAAGGAACCAACCCTTGGGGGCGGGGGGTTGTGCATGGGCCAGGAACCAAACCTGGGTCTCCCCAACGGCAGCTGAGAATTCTACCACTGAACTACCCTCACACCACCGCCCCCAACAGCAGAACTTTTGCTTCTTGCAGGAACAAGGTCTGAGTCCCACCAAGGTTGCCGGAACTCAACACGGGCAACCATCAAGCAGGGCTCAGCCACCTCGTCAAATGAGTGAATGAACCAATAAACGTGGGGTCTGTCCTCAGACCCATCCTGACCCCTCCGAGGGCCACAGTGGCTCCTTGCATTATGCCAGTTGGCTTCGGGGCCAACAGTTATTTGCAAGGCTGAGGCAAACGACATGAGGGCATCGGACCCTTGGGCTGAAGGAGGGGCCGGCCTGGGTGAGAGACCCTCTCTCCTTGGGTTCTGACTGCAGCTTCTCTGCTTGTGTCTTGCAGGTCCTCCAGTAAGTGTCCTGGATTCTATTCTCCGCTCCTGAAAGATAAGACATTTTGTTCTCTCTCTGTATCTCTTCCATGAAAATAATTTTGGTTAGAGAGGTGTGTCCTTAAAAAAAAAAAATTAGTCCCAGCTAGGGGTCATAGTTTGTTTGGTTGGTTGGTTTTAATTAATAGGTTTTTTTTTTCTTTGGAGCAGGGGGGCGTGCTGTTTATGGTTTGCAGAAAGTATAGAGGGATCCTATATACTCCCCTCCCCGACACCTCCCCCAACACATTTTCCCCTATTATTAACATCTTGCATTGATGTGATAGGTTTGTTAAAATTGATGAATCAATATTGGTACTTTTTATTAACGGAAGCCCATAGTTTACGCTCAGTGTCTGTGTCATACAGTTCTGTGGGTTTTGACAAAGGCAAAATATCATGCATCTGCCATTACAGGATCACACAGAATAGTTTCACTCCAAGATTATGTTTTAAAGAAAGCTTTAGCCCTGCCTCCAGTCTGAAGTCACCTTCCATGTTGAAATATCATGGCATTGCCATGGCTTGGTAAAGCTATAAGTGAACGTAAGCTCAGATTTCTGTGCCCTTATTGTGCTCCCCCCTAAAGCTTTCTGCAACCTGATTTTCCTTCCCTGAGAGCTGGCTCAAAGCTGGCTGCCTTTCACCAAATCTTTGGCTCAACTTGGCACATAGAAATCCAAGCAACTTGCCCATGTCCTTTTTTTTTTTTTTTTTTTGACATGGGCAGGCACCGGGAATCAAACCCAGGTCCTCTGGCATGGCAGGTGAGAACTCTACCTGCTGAGCCACTGTGGCCCATGTCATTTAAATGCTGTGCCACAGTATTTGTATTTTCAAGCATTTGTCTCACTTGCATTGTCAGAAGGGCTCTGCATAGGGCAGTGATTCCAGGAATAAGTTGGGCTTGATCACTCCGTGTTAGGGTCCATTTTTCTGTGTTGCCAAAGGATTTTGTACTCCGTGAATTGAACACCTCAATCCTTGCAAGCACAGCCAGCCAGGGAGGGTGTTTAGAAGGCTACAGAACCAAGACTCCTCTGAGAAGGGGATGGGGGGTGGGGAGCAAGCTTGCTCCCCTGAACTTCCCTTGGCTGGCCCCCCGAGGCCCCATCGAATGCAGGGAATTGTCAGCAACCCTCAAAATCACATTCAGTTTCCAAGGCATGGGATGCGTCTGACTTGGATGCGTTTTGGCAAGCTTTCGGAGCCCGATATATCCTGACGAATCAATTCAAGAAGCACGTTGACGGTCGGCTGGAACCAAAACGAACCTTGCAAAGGAATTCTTTCCCAATGAGCAATTTCATTTCTGACTTCCACTTAACGGGATACATTTCTCACTGGGCACCTTTCGGAATTTGGGCTTCTGGGTGCATGGGGCTCTGATTCCAGGCAAAAAAAAAAGGAGCCAACAAAAATGTGTGGATTCACCGGCCACCAGCAGTTTTTCACTGTTGAGTTATTCCTGGCCGTCACATGGAAGCTAGCTTGTGTGAACTCGCTGAAGTGCATAATGTGTTGTTGTTGTTGTTGTTTTTTATTTGGCTGCTAAAATGGTAAATGTATTAAACGAATGCAGAAAGCTCAAGCTGCGACCTGCAGGCTCCCAGAGGGGAGCGGAGGTAGCATGGGGTGGGGGGAAAATAGACGTGGTCCCTGATCACGGCTCACCCAGGTCCAGCGACACTGTAAGGAAATGAGTTTCTGCTCTGCGTATTCCCCTGAGCAGACTTTGGTTTTAGCAGCCTTTTCCGTTCCATGCCTTTTCCGTTCCTGGTATGGGGTCGTGGTGGGTATGACGCTCCCTCCAGAGCCCCCATGTTCCCAGGTGCTTATCACCATACGCCTGATATGGGTAGAACACATGTGGCTGTTTGTCCTCGGGGCTCTAATACAGCCCCTGCAGCCGGGCCTGGGAGGCCAGGAAAGGGCAATCACTCCACCTGACCCATAGGAACCCTCGTGTCCTTGCTGCCAGGAGTGAGCTACGGCTCAGCAGCCTACACAGTGGCTGGGGTGGGGGGTCGGGGGGGGAGGTCAGTGACCTGGGCATTTGATCTGAATTTTAAGTGTTGCCATTTGATTTTCTGCTGCAAGTCGGATTATTAATGATGTATTAATTACCACAGGGGCAATCAGGACGAGATGGCTACCCGGTAATTGGCCCTTTATTTTTTGTTCTCTTTGCCTCCTTCTCTCAAGCCCCTATTTTTTCCCTGAGCCTTCACTTCACTCTGTCTCTGCAACTCTCTTCCTCCAAGTAGAAATGCTCTCCCCATGGAGAGCAGGGGAACTGGTGGCCACTCTGCAGAGGGAGGAGCTCGGGCTGTGCGTGCCTGCAGGGCCCCCACTGGGCGGGAGCTGTCCACAGTGCCTGCCACCCTGGGGGCAAAGCAGAGAGGCTGCAAAAAAGGTGTCTCGTGGGTGTTCTGAATCCACCAGACTCGGCTTCCTCCTGCCCTGCAGCTCAGCCCGAGCAGAGGGCCCAGCCCCCGGTGCAAAGTGACCTCCCTCCAACCTCTTCCCGGTGGGCAGGGATTCTCCATGCCACCCACCGCTCCAGCTCACCAGGAAGGGGAGACAGGTTGGTCCCAGTTTGGCATTTGGGGGAAGTCATCGCTTCTTACATCTTTCACAAATAAACCCAAAAGTCAACTTATACTCAGAAAAAAGATGTTCCCAGCGCCTGATGAGCAACAAAGTGTGACTTGAGCAACATCTAGAGGTCCCGAGACATCAGAAGTGGTGGGGGATGGGAGTGGGTCACCAGGTGGAATGGGGGCGTGGCCGGACCACCATATTCGGGGAAAGATTTGTTCTGTGACTTCATTGGGAAGATGCTGGGAGGGGGGTGTGGGTGTACCAAGAGGCCTCTCCAGTGACCAGGTCTGTCCAGAATCGAGGTGGGCTCGTGATAGAGGAGGGTGGTCTCCAGGCCTGGCAGGACCTGCTCTCCCTGGAGGGTCTGGAGAGAAACCCAGCCCCGAGCATCAGGGAGACCCAGGCTGGGATTCCAACTCTGCTGCCTCTTCTGGGTGACCTTGGGTGAGTCGCTTGCCCTCTCTGAGCCTCAGTCCACTGCAGTGTAAAACGGGATGAGGAGTGTCTTCCTTGTGGGGTTGCAGTTGGGATTGAATGAGACTGAGAGGGTGACCGCTACAGGCAAAGCACAAAATGCATGACAAACTGGCCCTCCAGGACTCGGTGGAAATTACCTCATTCCCAGAGCTTCCCCATGCCAGCCCAGAGGAGAGTTTGGGGTCTTCAGGGAATCGAGGCAGCTCCCCAGGTAGCAGGCAGCGGGTCTCTGTAGATGGAGGCCACTGCCACACAGTGAGAGAAAGGCTTGAGATAAGACTGAAATCCAGCCACGGTGTATCTTCATCCCACCTGCAAACGGGCCCCACTCCGTTCCCAGGAACTTCTCCAGGATGCACGTTCTGGATGTGGCAGGGAGAGCCTTTCTGTCTCAATGGCCTTGCAGAACTACAGGCTGTCACTGGGCTATTTTCAGTGACATATTGGGAAGGACGATTTGTCTCACCAGCTGGGGAGGGCTGGAAACTTTCTGGCAGAACAGCTCCTGGGATGTTCCAGTTCACTTTTACACTCCAGTGTGGCTTTTATCTGCATGACTGAAGGCCAGGGGGAGGTGGCTGGGGAAGGAAGTTTCTTCCCCTCTTCCCCCATCATTGTTTCCTCCAGGAAACAACTGACCTGGAGTCCTTTCCCTCTGGCCACAAGCATCAAAGAGGACCTGGGCTGATGGTAGAAATCATTTTTCCCCGGGCTGGGGAACAAGGGTCTTGCCCCCGGCTGCTCCAGACCAGCCCCCAGGAGGGGTCTACCTCCCACAGTGACCTTCTCTCCAGCCTCTGCCCCCACCTGTGACGGTCTTCCCTGGCCCCGGGTGAGGACCCGGCCAGCTGGCTAGATGGGTGGAGGCAGGAGCTGGATCATGTGTGGGGCTTTGAATCCCATTTGTGACACCTACTAGCGGGGAATGCTTGGGCAAGCCACTTGGCGCCCTCCTCAGAGAGCTGTGGTTTGGGTGGTGGCCGCTGTCCCGGGGTATCGAGGAATTAAATGTGAGGCCACGTGTGTGAGATGTTTCACTCCAAGCCTGGTCCAGAGAACCAGCTCTTAAGTACTGGGATGGAGACTCCGAGGGCTGAGTATGCATGAAATCCAAGCGTCCACTGGGCTCGAAAGCCTTGTCAGCAGGAGCTTCTGGAGGAGAGCAGACCCTTTCAACATCTCCAGGAAACTGATTTCACAACCCGCGATTTCCCCAGCAACAACTCAGCCCCTTGTTCTGAGGCATCCGGCCGGGACATGCCTGCAGACCTCGTTTCCAGCAAGATCGGGGCGTCTTCCCTGGCTGGACCGGCCTGTGGCCGGGTTTGGGGGGGCGGCGCGTGTGGCCAGCTCTTGGAGCACAGCTGCTGGCCCTGCTGTGAGCCTCCAGGCACCCCTGTCCTGTTCCTGCCGCGCGGCTGTCCCTGGCGGGAGACGCACGCGGTGGGAGCGACCGTGCTTGGCTTCCCGTGATGCGGGAAGAGCTTCTGTCGGGCCCGGGGGTCCGTGTGTTTGGAGCTGACCTTCAGCTCTCTTGGCCTGTGGCATACAAGTGAGCTCCTCCCGGCTTACATCCGGAATTTATTTTACAAACAGCTCCGTACAGTGATCCCAGAAGTCAGGGCCGCTGCCTCGGCGCTCACGCTAAGAGGCGTCTAATGCGGAAGACACTGCGGTGAGCTTCCAGTTGTCCATCCCAGGTCCAAACCCTGGCTCAGCTGTGGGGGGTTGGAGAAGCTCCTGCCCCTCTCAGAACCTGTGCATAATCACAGCTCCCACGTTGGAGGGTTAAAGATCACGCGCTGAGAAATTCACGTTCAAGGGCATTGTGCAGCAGTCACTCAGTAAATGTCACTTTTTCTCTCCATTGCCAGAAGCCTCATCCCAAAAAAGACAGGCTCAAAAATAATAATAATTCTAAGTTCTACTCGACATACCTTTGGAGTATTTGGAGAGGAAAAAGGCGTCGCGAACGGTCAGTTTTAGAAAAAGGTTCTTTTCGGCAGCTTAGTAAAGTTCAGAATCAGCCTCAGGAAGGCTTTTTTTTTATTTTATTGCGCCATAAACATGTCACTTCTACATTTTTTTTAAGCTACTTTTTGTTTCCACTTAATATACCCTGAGGTTTTCCCACATCATTAGAAATTCTTATAGAATGTAATTGTTGATGGCTACACACTGTTTGGTCATATGTCCAATTTATTTAACAGTCTCCAAATTATATTATTTATAATTTTTCACCATTATGGTCGATATCCCGGGAATAAATTTAGGCTTATTTCCATGATTATCTCCTTAGAATAAATGTCTAGCAGTCAAATTACTGGACCAAAGGATTTGCACATGTTGGAGGCTTTTGATGTATATTGCCAGATTGCCCTGAGGAGGTGGTACTAAATTTACATTCCCACCAACAGCGTATGAATGCTGGGTTTCCCCAAAGCCTGGCCAGCTGTGGATATTATCATACTTTTAAATCACTGCCAATATGAAAAGTTAAAAATATATATGTGTACGTGTGTGTGTGTGTCTTGTTTTAATTTGGGGTGTGCTTTAATTAGAAGTATAGTTCTAAAAATTAACTGAAGTTTTGATAAAGGTTGTGTAACACCGACTGCCACCTGGTGGTAGGGCCTAGAATTGCAGGTAAAAATTTTAAAGACATTGCCAACATTGGAGAGCAGTCAGTTTTTCTAAGGACAGCAGATATCATGGGATCAGCAGCACAGGGGAAATTCTGAAGCGCAACATATTATGGGTCAAAGGTGAGATCTGCCAGGGAGCCCTGGGCACTGCGCTTTTGCATTTTTTGTGTAGTAATCAGCATTTATGTAGATAAAGTGGTTTTGCTGACTCATAAATAGGGGGCTTGGCTCTTTCCAACAGATCTGGATGGGGTGTCATGCCCTGTGCTGGGGACTAGGGTGGCACAAAAAATGGATCTGCTCTTATCCTGGTCTTTGGGGGTTGTGAGGAGGGGAAACTATACAGCCAATTTGCCATTGGGGCTCAGTGTAGCCTTTCTGGAGGTTTCGGGTTAGAGTTAGAGTTAAAGTTATCCCACCTCCTTTTACCCCTCTCCCAACTGTAGCTTCTGTCTAAGACAAAATGGCTCATCTCTCATGCAGGGCTCAATCTTACCTACAGTGTGAATTTTGTCCAGAAGACGTTGGAATTTCTCATTACCTTCTCTTCAAAGCATCAAAATCCTCGCTTTTCCTCTTCTGTGGTATTTTGACTTTCTTGATTCTTAATGTTGCATTTTAATGATGTTGGGGTTTATATGATACCTTCAGAATGTAATTTAAACATGTCTTGAAGGTTGTGTTTTGAGTGACATCTTCAAAGGCATAGGATTTCTGTGCATTGAAAAATACGAGGAGAGCATCATGCTGTATGTGAGACCAGAGGCACAGGGAGATGACAAAATCCAGGGAGTGCCAGGGTGCAGAGGCCCTGGGGTGGGCGAGCATGCCCCTCTGCAGTGTACCCATTGGTCCTTCACTCTGTCCTCGATGCTTTCCTGGGTCTTTGGGCCAGCACTGAACAAGAGAGATGAGGCCTCTTCCTCTATGTGGAGAGAGAAACAGTAAACCAACAAGGTAGCCTCAGATAGTGAAATGGGTTAGAAAGAAAATAAAGCAAGGTGATGTGATTGAAAGTGATGGCTGGGTGGATGGAGAGGTATCATTTGGATTAAATAATCAGAAGGTTCTTGAGGAAGAGGACATCCGCGTTGAGACTTAAATGATGAAAGAATGCAGAGATCCTGGGGAGAAAGTATTGTTGGCAGAAGAGAAAGCAAGTGCAAAAGAACGAAACTGGAACTGGCTTGCTGTGTTCAGTGGACACCCAAGGCCAGGGTGGTGGCGCGAGAGAGCAAGAGGTGGAGAAATGGTGGAAGGTGATGCCAGAGACGTCTCCAAGGGCTGCATCAAATTGAGGATTGTAGGCTACAGGGAGAGGCTGACTGTAGCAGGAGGCCATTGAAACCTGGTAACGGACTGGCTGTCTTTTTAAAGGATCACTCTGCCTGCTGTGTTTATACACACCACTTGACTCCCTGCCAAGGGCCTGAGAGTCCCCAAGCTCTTCCAGTGTGCTGGAAAAGTAAATGCATATATTGAGCCCTTTCTGAGTGCGTGCTCCCACAGGGTATCTCACCCTAGGAGGTCAGTGGTCCCAGCACTACTTGACAGGTGAGGAAATTAAGTTCAGAGAGTGACAGGATTTCTCTGAGACATGTGGCCCACGTGACAAACCCTGGGGAAGAACCTAGGCTGTGGGGCTCCCACTCCATTACACCAGCCAGTCCAGGTCTGTCTGTAATCTGGAGTAGAATTTAGGCTGCAGGGCTCCCACTCCATTACACCAGCCTGTCCGGGTCTGTCTGTAATCTGCAGTAGAACTTAGGCTGCGGGGCTCCCACTCCATTACACCAGCCAGTCCGGGTCTATCTATATTCTGCAGTAGAACTTAGGCTGCGGGACTCCCACTCCATTACACCAGCCTGTCCAGGTCTATCAGTAAGCTGGTTGTGGCAGCCAGGCAGGAGCTCAAGGACTCCCTATGCTTTGGGACAGAGGGGTTGGGGGATCCTTCTCTCCCCACTCAGAGAAACATATTTTAAGATGAACTTTTGATTTCTCCTCTTCATCCCTGTTTTTATCCAGTAACTCTCTGACCATGTATTGAATTCTATCATCAAATTCTTAAGCCCCTTTCCTGCTTTTCAAAAAACAACCACCACACTGCCTGAAAATGTAGAGCTGTGTTCCAGTAGCCATGTTTCTTGAAGATGATCGTATAATGATAAAGCTTTCACAGTGTGACCGTGTGATTGTGAAAACCTTGTGTCTGATGCTCTTTTTATCTACCTTTTTGACAGATGAGTAAAATATAACAGATTAAAAGTAAATAATAGGGGGAACAAATGCTAAAATAAATTTAGTAGATTGAAATGCTAGTGGTCAATGAAAGGGAGGGGTAAGCAGTATGGTAGTATGAATTTTTTTCCTGTTTTATTTTTATTTCTTTTTCTAAATTGATACAGATGTTCTAAGAAATGATCATGATGATGAATATGCAACTAAGTGAGGATATTGTGAATTACTGATTATGTATGTAGAATGGAATGATCAAAAGTTAAGAATGTTTGCATTTGTTTGGTGTTTTTTGGTATTTAAAAACATAATGGATTTAAAATAAATAATAGGGGGAACAAATGTTAAAATAAATTTAGTACATTGAAATGCTAATGATCAATGAAAGGGAGGGGTAAGGGGTATGGTATATATGAATTTTTTTCTGTTTTCTTTTTATTTCTTTTTCTGAATTGATACAAATGTTCTAAGAAAGGATCATGATGATGAATATGCAACTAAGTGAGGATATTGTGAATTACTGATTATATATGTAGAATAGAATCATCATATAGTAAGAATGTTTGTGTTTGTTATGTTTTAAAAGTTTTTTCATTGATTTTTTAAAAATCAGTTAAAAAAAAAAAACTACCACCAAAAAGTTTAAGGAATACAAAACACTGCATTTCTCTGTCCCATCTCCTCTCTTTTTCCTCATATATCTTTGTCATCACCATTGTTAGGAATTAGGAAGAAAAACGAACTTGCCACTGGGCATTGAAATCTCCTTTCATCTCCGAGGCTTCAGGTCACCTGAGGGAGAAGTGATAACACTGCCTGAGGCAAAGGGATGGGGGTTCAGGGAAAAGGGGGCCTTTGAGGTGTGCCTGGAGGGGCGAAGAAGTCAAGCGGGGATAGACAGAGCCCCGTGACTTTGGCGTGGAGGGTGGCACTGCCTGGGTGCACTGTCGCCCGGATAGAGAATCCGAGGGCTGAGCAAGAGAAGGACAGGAGCATGGTATTAAGACAAGGGGCCTCCATGCCCACCCAGCACTGCCTGGGTGCACTGTCACCCGGGATAGAGAATCCGAGGGCTGAGCAAGAGAAGGACAGGAACATGGTATTAAGACAAGGGACCTCCATACCCACCCAGCAGTAGAACTCGGAGCCCACGGGAAGCCCTGGGTGAGGTGGGCAGATTTGCCTGTGGAAAAGGCATCGCTGGCTACACGCGGAGACCTGGGGCAGAGGACCAGGTAGCAGGTGGTGGCAGTGATTCGCAGATGAAGGCTGTATGCCCCAGTGAGGCCGGAGTGAAAGAGGACAGACTGGAGAAGTGTGGGCTTGGCAGCAGCTGAAGGCGAGCGTGACGGGGAAGGGACCACAACCAACACCCTTGGACTGGAGAACCCAGCAGTCCATCCGGCTAAGCCCACACAGGCGTCCGCAGAAGGAACACGCTGCAGGTTTCCTCCAGAATCAGTCATGGGAGCTTCGACAGCCTGGGTCCTGGGGACCCTCCTGAACTTCAGGCTGAGACATGGCATCGGAGACAGGTCTCAGCCTGGGACCAATTTGGAAAGGAAGAACTCGATTGGCCTGTGTGGAATCAATCAAACGAACAATAACAACAAAAAAGGTCCCCAGAGCACCACAGACTCATGTGCTTTGCGCTCTCATAGTTCAAAAACAGCTTTGATTGTAAAAATGCAATTAGTTAAATGATTCATCTGTAATACCCCAAATTCATCTGTTTTTCGACTTTAAGATTCCCTGTCTCGTTTTCCTCTGACCCCTGCAACACTGCCTGCGGCTTCCCGGGTTGCAGATGGAGCAGGGCCCGGGCAGGAAAGCAGATTTCCAAGCCCTGCTGTAACGGCCCCATATTGGAACTTCCAGGGGGGTGGCTGGGTCTGCGGGAGGAGGATACTCAGTGCCCAGTGGTTTCTCCCTGAGTTGGGCCCCCTGCCTTGGTGCAGCCCTTGTGTCCCCAGCATCCCCACCCTGGGCTTCCAAATGCCTTGTGCACCAGCTGTAGCTTCCCCTGGCTTATGGCGCTGGGAAAGAACCCAGTCCCAGGGTGCCAGCCCCGAGGCATCTCCTCTGCAAGTCTAGCCCTGGGAGCACTTAGCACGCCTCTGCTTCTGGGGCAGCAGCAGTAGCTGGGGGCTTCGCAGCCAGTAGCTCTCTCTTGTCCTTCGCCTGTGTCATGAGAGTATCTCTGCAGAGCTGGGCTCTCTGGACTGGCTGGAATCTCTTCCCAGTACCCCAAGAAGCAAAACAACTGCCCACAACCTCCGCACACCCTTTGCATTGAAAAACATTCGCTGACCCGCCCAAGCTCAGTTAGCCAAACCCGGGTCTCCCCAGTCAATGAAATCTAGGACAAAGCAGGCAGTGACTTGGGGCATGAAGCTGGCTCACCCAGCGTCTCCGGAAATCCAGGACTGGACCCCATCAGGCATGTCCCTAACCCCTCGGCACCTCAGCCGCTTCCTCCGTTAGGGACAGCCAAGGGCCATCTCCGCAGGTCAGGAGCGCCCTCTAGTGCTCCCCAGCAGGAAATGGGCTGTTCACACAGAACCGCTCATCGGAAGGTTTGTTCATTCAACAAAGACTGTGTTTGCACTTACACAAGGCACTTTGGTGTCTGGGATACAATAGGGAAGAAAACATCCAGGGGTCCCTACCCTCTTGGAGCCTGTGGCTGCAGAGGGAGAGAGAAGATTTAAAGGCACGGGAATGAGCTGCTGTCAGAGGCACCTGGCCTGGTGCAGGGCCAAGAGCGCCATCCCGGGGGAGTGCAGGCTGCGGTAGGATGGAGACGTGGACAAGTGGGGAGCTGCAGGGGGGGCGTCCAGATGGAAGAGACAGTGAGCCCCGAGGCAGGAGCGAGCATGGTGCCCCTGAAGAAGACCAGGCAAGCAACCGTGCAGGAAGAGGGGAAGGAAGTCCGGAGAGGCTGGGTGGGAAGAGAACACAGAGCCTTGTGCAGCGAGTTGGCTACTTGCTGTCTGCTCTGGGATCCAGGGCTGAGGCTCCTGAGCTCATTCCAGGAACGCTCGCATCCCCTGTCCCCCTGAGGGAACAGTACACAGAGAGCTCCACGGCCTCAGCCAGCCTAGCCTGGACCACTCCTCTGAGCTGGAGCCTGGGGGTGGGAGCACCCCACCCTCCCTCCTGGCAGGCCATGCCAGGGCAATGGACACATCTGAGCCAGCAGCCAGAAGGTGGAGGAAACGTACGGTGTCATCTATCCTGGATAGTGCAGGGTTGGAACAAAACCTTTGCAAAGCCGCCAGGCTGCCCAGGAAGCCATGAGCTCCCCTCACTGAAGTGTGCAAGCCAGGCTGTGCCTCCCCCTGCCGGGTAGGGCTTCTGGGCAGGGGTTGGCCTGGATGGGTCAATTCAGGTTGTTCCTTGGATGGGACCCTCCCTTTTGGACTTTTCAGATTCAGATGCAGTGGCACGGGGTGCGGCAGGCACAGTTTGGAGGGCCTGGAGCAGGGACCCTTCAAAGACCCACAGACGTCCCTCAGAGCCAGGCCCGTGAGGGGCAGCAGAGCCCTGGAGATGGTCACCCTGCAGAGGACAGGAGGCGGGAAGACATGAGAAAGTCAGTAATCGAGAACCTGCAGGGTGGCAGGAATTCTCAGAGAAGGTGGCTTTTAAGTCTAGAAAGAGGCTTTTGGGAGGTGGGGGCAACAGGGTGCTAAGTGCTTCTGAAGCAAGAGGTGGGACCGTGAGGTGGGAAGAGCACTGGATTCCAGCACAGGTGCAGACTCACATCCCGGGCCAATTGGAGCATACCTGGCTTCTCTGAGCTCCTGTCCCATCATCTATAAAAGGTGGGGGCGATGGTGGTCCCTGCCTGGAAGGGACCTGTGATGGCCAGACCTGAAGCCGAGGGCATGCGTCACTTCAGCTCCACCACATTTCCTGGATTCATTCACACCCAATGCCCTAGAGTTACTCTCAACCCACCCTCCCCTGATGTCAAGCTCAGGGTCCATGAAGCCATTCCATCCACACCCCACCCACTCTGCAGGTGAGGAAAGCGAGCCGCAGGGAAGGGACACAACTCCCTCCAACTTCTACAAGATGGGCAGGTTGTAGTTCTCCTGGCTCCTTCCCTGTGGAGGAAAGACAGAGCAGTGAGGGGCCTGGGGGGAGGCTGGTAAAGGCACAGAGGCCAAGTCCTGGGCAGGTGCCGTGTGAGGGGCCTGGAAAAGGGGATGCAGTTTGGAGAGATGGTTCAGCGCGAGAATTGCAGGGGCTCGTACTTATTGATGCTACGGGGGCCAGCTGGGTGAGGAAGTGTGCAAGGCTGCTAGGTGAGGAGAGCATAGGGGATGGCAGGCACTGGGGTAAACTGGGAGCATGCACCCCATCTAAGGGGTGGGGACGGGGGAGCTGGGAGTGTGCCCCCACCTAGGGGGCTGCCATTACTGCAGCTTCCAGTATTGCAAGAGAAGCTGAAAGCTCACAGTATACCTGAAATGTTTAGATTCTTAAGACTTTCTACCAGCTCAGTGTCTGTGGGTGAAGTTGTCCAGCATCTGTTGTCCATAGAAACCAAGGACAGTCCATGCCACTGCCCAGGGAGCAGCTCTCAGGACAGCTGGAAAAGCACCTATGAGTGAGTCTGGAGAGGAAGTAGCCCCGACAGACAGAGAAGGGGGAAGAAGGGGGAGGGGTGGCGTGTGGAGTACTTGGCCTGGATTTGAGCCTGGAACCCTCGGGGACTCTGATGGTGGACAGGGTGGGGCCAAGCCCTGAAGCCTCAGTGATTCCTGCCAGTGTCTCCCTCATGCCCCCAGGGATTGTGTGCCAAGCACCCTGCCTCCGCTAAACTGTCTGCCTCATGTAGCTCAAGTCACCCCATGGCTGGCACCCCTCTGGTCCCCTGCTGCTCCGTTCTGCTTGTTCCCCACTCCAGCTGAGGCCAGCACTAAAAGGAGCTGATGGTTGAAGCCAGGCCTGCCTCCTGCTTCCAGCGCCTCCCGCCAGACCAGCCCCACGTGCCTGGAGCTGACAGCACCAGCCCAGAAGTGTCTCCCCAATCCCACCTTCTACCCTCCCACACCCAGTGGAAGTCAAAGGCCTCCTTTTCCACTCCACTCCTGCTGGCAACAATTCCTGCTGACACTCAACAGGGTGACTGTCCTTCTCTCCACCAAATATCAGTGATGGTTGAATGGGTCATTTAAGCAAGTATTTGGGGATAGGTTCAAAGACATCACCCATAAACACCACTTCATTCTAGCCGTGATGTGCAATGTGGACACACGTATAATTGCTTCCAGCGCACAAGGCTATTCGCCCAGCAGACCCTCACCCCAAAATAGAAGCCATCTGGTTTCTCAGCCGCACAGAAGAGTAGAGCCGGAAAGGACCGGAAGATTGTCCAGGCCAAGGGTTAAATACTCAGATGCCCTTGTCGACCTGACAGGTCACTTCGGCCAGGTGTGGGACAGATGGGAGGGGGCAGAGCCTGGAGCTCCTGGGGGCTTTACCCAGCTGAAGAGCTGTGGACACCCCACCCCACCCCACCCCCAGCCACTGTCCAGCAGGAAGGGTGAGCCTAGCAATCCAAGATCATCCAATATTTCAAGAAAAATCTGCCATTCCGGAATTTTTTAATGCTGAACCTAATTCAGGTTTTGTTTGTTTGCTTGCTTAACTCGGCAAGGACCAGACAAAACCTGGCTCCGGAGCCAGGGCCCTCATTTTATAGACAAAGAGCAGCAACATGGGTAGCCTGCCAAAGCCAAGATGCAAGACAGAGGCAGGCTTTTCAGACCGCACCCAACTAACACCCCTCAACTCATGAGTTGGGGTGCAATTGGGGACTGCAGAGCCCACTCTGCAAAGTGCCCCTATCCAGGGAAGAGGGAACCAGGAGGAACTCGGTGCCACCACAGGGACATGAGCTACAGCTGGGATGCACTAAGACCTGAGTTGCCTGGTCCTGGAGTCAGGAGTTTGGGGTTAGGGACCCTCTCCTGGCCCACGTGTGTGCTGATGGCCCAGAACTGAGAAATCAGAACCAGATGGTGCTGACCCGACCCGGGGAAGGGGCTGCCTGCCCACCCAGTCACCCGCTACACAGCTCTCATTAGGGCTGTGACGAGAGCTCGAGGAGCCTTCATGAGAGAATGCACACTTCCCAGGGTAGGATATTTGACCCCACCAGCCTTGTAATTTGATGAATCATCAACATCTGTGGAATAAAGACCTGGCCTGATAGTCCTGCCCTCCACCCAGCAGCCCAGGCTCCTTGCATTCTAAGAGCTCATACCCCAACGGGAGCTGTCAGCATGAATTACAACCAGAAACCAAGGCAGTCTCCCGTCTCCTGCAGGCTTGAGCGTTGACTCCATCTGCAACAAAGCACAGCCCCGTTTATTGATTTAGCTTGGTTCAGCAGGTGCTTGAGCTGGTTAGGGGGCCCCAGTTAGTGGAGGGGCAGCCCCAGAGCTGACAGGAAGGAACGAAGCCACCAGACCCAAAGAATGCTTTCCTGGCATAAAGAAAATGGGTCAGCATAGCTTTTTGCTGCAGAGAAAGACAGATGTTTGCTGACAAACATCGAGAATCTCCAAAGATGGATCCTGCATATCCCACACCTCAAACTGATTTCACCAAGAAACCTCCCCCACTTTTGGCACCACATGGATTTGTCAGGGTTCTCCAGAAGATATGTAAGTATTAAGATATTTACTATAGGAGTTAGCTCACATGACCAGGGCGATTGGCAGGTCAGAATTCTGTAGGGCAGGCTGCAAATTGGGAACCTCGAAGACGGTGACATTGAATTCCCCAAGAGACCCTGGCTAGTTGAAGTAGAGACATTCTTCTTTCTGGCAGCTGAATTCCTCAGTTCTCGCTTTAAGGCCTCCAACTGATCTGATGAGGAGACATCCCTCATTACTGAGGACAATCTCCTTTGTTGATTATAGATGCAGTCAGCTGTAGATGCAAATCAACTGGCTAATGATTTGAATCCATCTATGAAATACCCTCCCAGCAATAATCAGACCAGCGCTGGCTTGACCAAACAACTGGATGCTATAACCCAGCCAAGCTGACATGTAAACTTAATCATCATATCACACATGTCTTAGGATGGAATCCTGCTTAGGAAATACTCCAAGGGGTGATTGAGGGAGCAAGCAAACTCACGAAGGTAAGAGGTGTCAGCAGTGGTTCACTCTGGCCACTCTGAGGCCACACAAAAGGAGAGGAGACCTCAATTCCACCACTGTGTCTGCTTGCCTGTAGAGTCTCGTGTCTTGGATTTGTCTGGGAGAGAAGGGGACAAAGGGACTGGTCCCCAAGATCCATCTTGAACTGGTCATTTGAGAGGAAGACAGCGTGGTCTCCAACTTATGGGTGAGGAAAATGCTGCTCTGGGACCCCTAGGTCCCTGACCTAGGCAAGGGACTGAACCAGCATGCAGGTCCAAGAGGCAGAGCTAGGAATTCTCCTTGTCCAGGGTCCCCAGGCAATCGCCCACCCTCTCTGCTTCTCATGTGCAGTCAAGGGCTTTGTTTCCTTCTCGCATTTCTGGAGACACCCCAGAGTTTAGCTGATCTCCACAGGGAAAAAGAGATTTAAAGCAGAACCAAGGCTTGTACGCAGCTGTTGGGTTTTCCTAGAGAGCAGAAGGCATTGAAAACCTCTGGAGAATTCCTCAGCTTTGATCAGGCAAGGAAGGGAGATGGTGGGTATTGAGCCTCCTGCAAAGATGGGGCTGTGGGTCTGACCCTCGGATCATCCTGGGAGGGGCAGATTGTTCTCTCCATTCTGTGGATGAGGACGCTGAGGCTCAAGGATGGGACTGAACGCAGCACGGCCAAGGCCTGAGCCCTGGCCTCCCCTCTGTGCTCTATGAGAAGGCCTGCTGTGAGCCACTTTCCTTCGTGCTCACCTTGCTGGGAGTTTCAGGGGGAAGAGCAGGGGGGCAGCTGATGCGTGGTACCCCACTGTCCAAGGCAGAGAAGAGCTGCCTTTAAAGGAGAGACCTCCCTCCACTACCCTCAAGGGCTCACCTCTGCCCTGCCTGGAGCCCTTTCCTCCCAGCTCACCAGCTTCTCCTCTAGACCCCACTCTGCTGTGAACCAGCTTCTCAACCCAGATACCCAGCCTGACCAGCTCCCGGGCTTTCCCTGAGATGTTTCTTCTCTCAAGCGCCAGGCTCAGTCCTCCTTCCAGCCCATGGACATGCCTCGTCTATAGTAGATTTTTCCACTTAGCCTCACACTTCAGTTTCTTTGCTCAAAATTCTCCAGGCCCTGGGATGTGGGGCCAAAGGAGCCTGGGATCCACTGCCCTCCTGGAGAGCCATAAAGCATAACAAAGGTGTTAACTCAGGGTTTCTCCAACTTCCTTGACCAGAGTACGCCTTCCGCCCCTCCCTCTCCTCCCCACTGCAGAACAGGGCTCCACGGGACCCTAATTTGGGAAACGTGGTACAGAGGTACCTGTGGGCAGGCAAATCGTGCCCCCCAGGTGGGAAGGCCTGGCTGGCTGGCTGCGAAGCCAGGCTGCTTCTCTCCTCTACTCCACCCTCCTCTGGGGATCCCCTCAGCCCCTTCCAGTGACTACCCAGCACCCGCTCTCATCTGTCCTCCCTGAGTGTCAGCCATTTATCCAGAGGATCCGGTGGGTCTGGGAACCACTTTCTTGCACAGCTGCCATTAAAGGTGAGTCCAATGTCGCCTCCATGCCACAGGTGAGAAGGCCACAGCTTGGGCTCTGCTCTGTCCGAGGGCCAGGCCCCCTGGCACCTGCCCCGTGTAAATATTTATTGTGGAAGTTCGGTGCTTGCTGTGAGAATCTGTCCGGCATCAGATGCAACCAACCACACGCGGCTCTGGGCTCCGGTTTCCCGGGGGAAATTGGAAGAGACCCTCGGCCGTTGTTTGGAAGCTACAAACCTCATTCACTTGTTTGAAACGCTGAGTCCCGAAAGCCAAGAGCTCTGTGATCCTGAAGATAAGTAGAGGCTTTCACGG
The DNA here is from genome assembly GCF_023851605.1 of Tamandua tetradactyla. Taxonomy (NCBI): domain Eukaryota; kingdom Metazoa; phylum Chordata; class Mammalia; order Pilosa; family Myrmecophagidae; genus Tamandua; species Tamandua tetradactyla. The sequence continues at coordinate 59,843,624 of NC_135346.1, read as the reverse complement.
GAACATTGGTTTTTCTGCCAGTTATGATTTGCCCCACCAGGGACAATCTCGGGGTTGGCAGAAGGCAGTGTCCGGCCCAGGAGACAGGAGGCTCCACTTCACCATCGGGAAGGGACAGCCAAGGCCTGGCAGTCAGAACACTTTTAAAGACAGCTGATTGCACTGTTTCCCCCTCCAGGGTCAAAGCCAAGAAAAGATCCTGGATTTCCTCCTGGAGAGAAACTTGTAGGAAAGCTGGGTGCCAGGGGCTCTGCACGCTTCGCATCGACCCAGCAGGGGCCCTGGACCCGGCCCTGGAGACCTAACAGCAGAGCAGAGGCAGCCCCGGCCCTGGGAGGGGCCGAGCGGGACGTGTGGTCAGTGGAGAGTTGTGCCGGAGATAGAGGGCGATCGGGTCTGGGGCTGGGGCTGTGGGTGCAAGATGAGGTCTGGGCTCCGTCCTGCAGGACAGAGGCCCTAAGCAGGAGAGAAGCACAGTCAGATCCGCATTTCAGAAAAGTCCTCCACAAATGATTGCGGTGAGGAATATACAACTATGTGATGATATCGGGAGCCACTGATCATACACCATGTATGGGATGTTTGTATGTTAAGAATGTATGTGACGGGGGGTGGGCCACGGTGGCTCAGCAGGCAAGGACGCTTGCCTGCCATGCCAGAGGACCCGGGTTCGATTCCCAGTGCCTGCCCATGTGAAAAAAAAAAAAAAAAGAATGTATGTGACGGGTAGTTTAGTGGTTAGAATGCCCACCTTTCATGTGGGGAAACCTGGGTTCGATTCCCGGACCATGCACCCAAAAAAAAAAGAGAGAGAGAGAGAGAATGTATGTGCTTGCATGTTGTTTTATCAATAAATTTTTTTTTAATATAAAAAAAAAAAGAAAGTCCTCCAGGGCAGTATGCGGCCCAGGGTGGGGCGTGGGGGTCACCCTGGATCCCTGCATGCAAGATGGGGGCCCATTCCTGGAACCCAAAGTAAGGAGAGCTATGATGTGCCAGCTAGAGCTATGCACCAGAATTTCCCATGCCCTAATGGCAGATGGACCCAAATACATCTATTGTTCAGCCCCTGAAGAAATTTAAAAATAGAGCATGGAGTAGGGCTCTCTATATATGCTTCTCTAAGCATGGACTTGCTCTAGAAGGATCAAGCAGAAACCAGTACCATAGCTCCTTCCTGGGAGAGGAGCTAGGGCCGGAGAAGGAGGCTTGCTTTGTACCGTGTCTCCTGTACCATTTATGCTTTGGACTCCATTCAGGTAGCACCTTTGCAACAAAACACACACCAAAATCAGCAAGCCAGGGAGGGCCATCTCCCAGCTGCAAATGAAGAAACCAAATCAGAGTCTCAGCCTCACCTGGCTAAGCCAGGATTTGGTCCTAGGTCTGAATCCAGAGCCTGCCCCCTAGAGCACAGCCACGGGGCTTTTCTTCAGAAGAATGGGGACCCAGCTCTGTGGCAGACAACCTCAAGAGTCTCTCTGAAGAGGGGCCATTTGAGCTGGGCTTTGATGAATGTACATGAGTTTTCCATTTTAGGCGGGGCACACTGAAAACAGAGTGTTGGATGACAATGCACAGGGGCTTTTATCTCTTGCAGTGGGGTAGGGATGGAGGAGTCTGACTCCTTTGTCCATACAGCAAACACACATTAAAGTCGATGGCTGGACCCAGCTCTGGGAATGGGGAACTTAGTCTTATATGGTGAGAGGAACAACATGACTATTTACTGAGCTCGAAGGTGGGTCTCATCAATCCCCACGACAACCCTGCTTTACCCCTGAAGAAGCTGAGGCTCAGAGAGATTGACTGACTCACCCAGGGTCACACAGCAAATTTGTCCACCTGACCCAGCACTCTTTCTACAAGTGACTCTGGCACAAAGTAGGGGTGAGAAGGAGCCCATAGAGTCCTGCCCCAAAAAGGGTCTGCTCAGTGAGGGAGACAGAGATACCAGGAATCACAGAAGAAAAGCAAAGTCTGGGGGGATTCCACCCCAGGCCCCAGAGAAAGCCATCTGCCACACCTGCTCCCCTGTGCTGCAGGTGGGGGAGCACTGCACGGAGAGTCCTCAGACAATCACATTGGCTCGGCTTTTTCATCTGCACAATGGGGCCTTGGGGTCTGCCTTCCAGGGCGACAGTAGGGCCTGGTTAAGTCCAAAACAACAAGTCCTCATGGGCCTGCCCTGGAGGCCCTCCCTTCTGTGATCCCAGGGGCAGACGCAGTCTTGCTCAGGCGCAGCCCTTGTCTATGCCCCAGCTTTAATGCAGTCACCTTTGACCTGGGTAAGCCGTCCACATCCTGCAGCCAGTTCTCCTTCCCAGCTGCTGTGGGTCATTTAGCTGCAGGGCCTACTTGTGTGCTTCCACCTGGCTCATCCAGAGGAAAGCTCTTTATTTAGTTCTAAGCCATGCTTTCATCTCTTTGTGAGCTTGGCTTGCATCATGGAGCTTAGTTAATCCATGCAGATTTGTGGACGGGATGCAGTTGGCACTGCATTTTGGCTCAGTTGAGCCGGGCCTCGGATGCACAGTTGGCAGGGACCGGGCACAGTACCGTCTGGATGGCTGCTTCTGCGGACGAGGGCGTTGGCGGCTGGGGCCTGGGGAGCAGGCGAGGTGGGCCGGGGGGGACAGACTAAAGAGGATGAGAGTGGACTAGGAAGCTGGGCCGAGGCCACTGCAGAGCGATTTTGTACAAAGGATACATAGAACCGAAGCACAGCCCAGGCTCCAGCACCCCCAGCCTGTTAGCAGCGTCTCCCCCTTCTTGGACCTTAGTCTTCTCCTCTGTAAAATGGGAATGATTACATCTACCTTAAGGGTCGTTGTGGTGATTAAAGACTGAGGGACGAGACCAGGCTACCGGGTCATGGCAGCTGAGAGGGGAGAGACTGGGTAAGGGGCCCCAGGAAGGCGTGGTGTGGACTGGCCCTGAGGAGGTCCAGTAGGGCCTGAGAGAGGTAGGGGAGCACTGCCAAGGGAGGACACATGGTACGTGGAGCCAGAGGTCAGGACAGAGGGGGCCAGCCAGCTCCTGGCAACCCTCAGATGATGCACCACCTAGCAGGGTTGAGGCCCTGACCACAATGTCCCAGGACCTAGGCACCCCCCACCCCCATACTGTGGAATGGCTCCACTCTTCCTCTCCTGGGCTATCCCGGCTGCCCCCAGGCCATTGTCCCACCCCTCCGTTAAACCCTCGGCTGGCCCACCTGGACCTCGGGGCTGCTGGCAGGAAGCACTTAAAGACCAATTTTCAAGAATTGCCCGGTTTCCTGCAGAGAGGCCCTGGCCGCGTCCCACCCCCTCCCCTACCCCACCGTGCACAGTGGCCTCTCAAGAGCATCTGGGGGAAATCTCCGCTCCCGGCAGCCTGGAGGCCGAGCCAGTTGAACCGGAGTCACCGGCTCCCAGCCTGTGTCCAGAGCCTGCAAGGAGAGACCAGCCCCGCCTGGGACCAGAAAGGCTTCCGGGGCCAGGCGACTGTCTCCAAGGATGAGTTGAGTTTCCCCAGGTGTGAAAGGCAGGGAAGGGCATTTCAAGCAGAGGGAACAGCCCAAGCTAAGGCATGAATGTAGCGCAAAAACCAGGATTGAGGCCGCAGGCCTCCAGGAACGCTCCGCGAAATTAGAACAGGCTGAGACTAAGGGACCGCAGTTTCGGGAAGCAAGTGATTTATCAGCTCGTGAGCATGGGGCCCAGCCAAGTCACCTCGAAAGTCTGAGC